>NC_137733.1:17383951-17983951 GCF_964034855.1 Anser brachyrhynchus
AGATAATCTTTCAGGACTCTGCATCGAGTGGAACTGACATCACACCTGCGTTGATTGTATTGTCAAAGTGTTTGCAATTCTTTCACTGAGCTTGTTACGTGGAAATAAAATGTGGTTGGTTTTTAAAGCTGAAACTCGTTGCCTGTGTTTTAGTCTGTAGCCTTCAGGCTGTCCAGCTCCTCTCGAGATTCACCAGCTCCATCCCCTCGCAGTAAGAGTGAGGCCGCCTGGCTTTGTGCTGCGGAGAGAGTAACGGAACGTTGTCTTGTACCGGGAGCAGCTCTGCCCTCCGGAGAGCTGGGGAGGAGCTGATAGCTCCCAGCGCTGCCCCGATGCTGCCTCCCGTGCTGTCACCCCTGCTGGGACAGAGGCAGGGTGCACCCCGGCTGCCCCCCCTCCAGCAGGGAGCAGCCTGGGCCCTGCCAGCCAGAGCTCAAAGCGGCTTCCCACTGTGCTCACCGGTCGCTGCCTGGAGAGGTGATGGAGGATGGGGAAGGGGGTCCAGGGGATGGGTTCCATGGGCCAACTTGACACGGAGATGTCGCTGGCTTTTCCTGAGTCAACCATGGGGTCATTCATGCTGCTGGAACTTGTGTCCCAGTCGTAATGGAAACTGTGAAGAAAATCCCTTAGAAATTAAACAGGGGCAGGAGGGGGTAAAAAGCTGTTGCTGACGAAGCAGCCCAGCCCCCGTGGGATGGGACCCTGCCCTCGGTTATTTTGCTCTGTGTGCGATGTGCTGGCGGTGCACGAACAGGGGCTGTTCTGAGAGCCAGGGGGCTCGCTGACCCGAGGTGGGGGTAGAGGGATGGCCCCAGGCTTCGGGGCGTGCTCTGGGCTCCCTGGCCCAGCTCATTCTGCTCAAATGCCCACGGCAAACACTGCTGGCCTTGGGGGGGCGGGCAGGCTACTGGGTGCAGCTGACTTAGGAAGCATGAAGCTTCCTGCTCCCTTTTTCCATTTCTGGCCTGGAAGCCGATTATGTATTATTATAAGCTCATACACATTAGCCTGCAGCCACACGATTTTTGCTGCAGCTGTGAGCCCTGCAGCAGTTCCACCACACCCTGTCACACAAAGCGCCTTGTACTTGGCAGAAAGAAAACCACCACCCACCCACAGTGATTTCCCCCGGGAAGCAGAAGGGTGCTGCGGGGCTGAACCTCCGCAGCTCTGCCGGGAAAACCGCAGGAGGGGAGCGCGCGGCTGCGCACGGTGCGAGGCGCTACCTGGGCCTGTGCGCGGGGCGGGCGGGCGGCGCGGGGCGCTGCTTGTGGCTGCTGGCACCGGCCGGGGCCTCGCGGCAGCCGCAGCAGCCGTTGTCCAAGACCTGCAGGTGCAGCAGCTCCTCCGAGTTGGTGAAGGCAGGGTTGTCCAGGGAGCTGGCCGACGCCAGCCAGGAGCGCGACCAGTACTGGGCCGAGACGTCGTCCAGCCGGCAGAAGCGCCGGTAGCTGCGGGGCGAGGCCGGGCTGTTACGGCAGCGCCCGGCCCCGCGGTGCCCCCGCACCACCCCGGTGACCGCACGGCCGGCACAGAGCGCGCGTTCCCACCCAAACGTCACGAGCAGCAGGCAGGGCAGCTCCCCGGGCCCCAGCCCTGCTCCCTCGCACCAAACACCATCTGGCCGCAGCGGAGGTGGCCTCGGGAACAATCCCCGCGGTGTGTGGCCAAACACCCGTGGGAAGGGCAGCAGGGCCAGCACAGCCGCCGTCCCACCTCGGCACTCCCGAACGAGCTGCTTTGGCGATGCTGGGGGCAGGCGTGCTGCCCCCCACCCACCGCTCCCCACCTCTTTGGGGGCCCATCACCACACCACGTGCTTTGCTCGGCCTTTGCAGCGAGTGCTGCGAGCCGCTCCCTGCGGCAGAAACCCGCAGTGTCAGCGCAGCCACATCCATCCCCCTGCTCCCAAAGCCAGCCCAACCACCCCCTGACCCTGGGGGGGCTGCGCTGCCCCCAGGCACGAGGCTGGAGCTGCTGCCCAGCGCCCCCCCAGCAGCCCCGGGGGGCATCGGCCCCGCAGCAGGAGAGCCAAAGCCCCCTGGCCCCACGCGGCCCCCACCTGCTCCGGGTCTGGTCAGCCCTGGCCTCCAGCAGCAGCGCCTTGAACCGGCGGATGACGATCCCGGCGACGACGGCGCCCAGCAGGACGATGCTGAACAGGACCCCGACGGCCATGCCCAGCAGGCTCTGCTGTGTCACCCGGTAGTCGCAGCGCAGCCCCATGAACCAGAAATCACTGCCGACGGGACACCTGCAGCAAGGGGGGGGTGCCATCAGCCACAGGGCACCCCCCAGCCCGGGGGTGGGTGCACGGCCCGGTCCCCCCCCCCCCAGCACTCACTGGCAGAGGGGCCCCCGGTCCCGGGGGTGGGTGCAGATGCCGTGGTTCTTGCAGTAGTCGCGGTGGCAGAGGGACGTGCAGGTGGCGTTCCCGTCTGCCCCAGCCACGCAGGCGAAGCCGGCCCGGCAGGCGAAGAGCTCAGCACAGGGGTCCAGCGGCCGCTCTGCAGAGACAGCGGCCCGGCTGTGCCCCCTCTGTCCCAGAGAGCTGAGGGCTGGGGCCAAGCCAGCCCTGAGCCCGGAGGGACACGTGAGGGCTCGGTGCAGCACCCCGCACCCCCCGCACTCACCCAGGGCCACGTTGCGCAGGACGGGGGCAGCGCCCACCGCCAGCCCCGGCCGGGCGCCGCCAGAGCCCAGCGCGGCGTCGAGGAGCGCTCCCAGCCCCGGCGCCCGCACCCGCTCCGCTGCAAACAACGCGTCGTACTCCAGCACCACGCTGCCCTCCCTGCAGGGACATGCAGCGCATCTGGGGGGGGCCCGGACCCCCAGGGCTGCGGGTCCTGGTCCAGAGCTGCAGCCCGGCAGCACCGGGCACCGCGGGGCCACGCGAGCCCCTACCTGATCCCCGTCACCTCCAGCCGCAGGAAGCCGGGCACCGACATGAACAGGGGCGCAACCTGCGCGGGGAGGAAGCCGGGTGCGATGCAGGCTGGTGCCCCCACCACAGCCCCCCCGAAAGCCCCGGCCCCAGGCTCACCGTCCGGTTGAAGCTGTGCAGCAGACCACGGCGCTCACGGGACGCGGGGTCCTGCAGGGCAGGGACGAACCCCATGTCCAGCACCAGCTCGCAGGGGACGCGGAGGAGGGATGCTGTGGGAGGCAAGAGGGGGCTCAGCACAACAGGGACCCGCGCTGCCATCGCTGCCCGCCCCGGGGGCCGCCGCCACCACCCCCACACAGACGGCTCCGTGGGGCTCTCCTCCTCCTGCTGTGCCCAGGAGGGGTCCCGGAGCCCCACGTGCCCCGGACCCACCTCGCAGGAGGGGCGGCTGATCCTCCACGATGAACACCCGGGGGGCCCTGCCTGCCGGGGCTGGCTCTGCTGTCGGTCGGGGGGCGTCAGCATCCTGCCGCTCTCCGGGGCTGCTCGATGGCTGGACCAGGTCTGTGTCCCCAGGAGATGGAGGGGACCCGGAGCCCCCATGGTGGCCCAGGGTCCTGGAGGAATCTGTGGGCTGCTGGGGGGACCCTGGTACTATGCTGGGCCCCCACATCAGCCCTTCCGCATCCCCCTGCCACACAGAGGCACTGGGCTCTGGCGTGACCGTCCCCACGTCCCCAAGCAGTGCTGGGCTGGCGGTGGCAGTGGCACTGGTAGTGGTGGTTGCCCCCAGGGAAGAGGCAGGCTGGGATGGAGCTGGCTGCAGGTGTGGGACAGGGGCCGTGGGGGAGGCCAGACTGCCCGGCTGCCAGCTCTGTTGGGCAGTAGCTGCCCAGAGCTCACCATCAACCACCTTCTCTGGGGTCATCCCCAGAATCAGGGGACTCTCAGCACGATGCCCCCCAGAGCCAGTGTGGGGCAGTCCAGGCCCTGGGGACCCTGCTGGGGGGGTCCCTGTAGTGGGGCCGAGCCCCGGGGACGGCTGCGGGGTGGGCGAGGTGGGTGCTGCTGAGCTGGTGGCTGGGGGGGGCTGTGGGGACGTGGGGCTGCCTCGGGGCACCCCGCTGGGAACCACCGCGGTGCTGCCCGGGGCCACCGAGAGCCACGTCTGGTCCAGGGGGATGCGGCGGGGCTCAGGGGGACGCTCTGTGTCGGGTGGCCCCGACACCCCCACGGTCAGGTCCAGGGCTCCCTCCTGGCTGGGGGACGTCTCCCCTGGGGTGCTGGCCATGGCAGTGGGGACAGGCAAACCTGTCCCTGTCCCTGCAGCTGGCTGGGCTGTGCTGGCCGTGGGGTCCCCGAGCTGCCACATCAGCCCCCCGTGGCCACCAGCCCCCAGGGACGGCGGAGAGGGGTGAGAGGCAGCGCGGGGACCCTGCCAGGCAGCATCCGTCCCGTGCCACGGGTGGGACTCAGAGCCCCAGCCTCCTGCTGCCTCTCCCCGTGTCCCCAGGGAGCTCAGCAACCTCTGCAGCCCCCCCACAGAGGGCGATGTCCCAGTCGTCCCTGGCCCAGGGCTGCCCGTGGCCAGTGCGCTGCTCTGGTGCGTCCCTGGGCTGCTGTCACCCAGCGGGGCGGTGGCACCCAGGTGCTCCCTGGCCCCCGGCTGTGGGTGCAAGGAGCTGCGTGATCCCCCCTGGCTCTGTGTGGGCGCTGTCCCCATGGGGCTCTGTCCCGGCAGGGCACTGGGGGTCCCCCACTGCTCCCCAGTGGAGCTGGGCACCGTCACGGAGGACGGTGAACGCAAGAGGATCCCCTGCAGGGTTGTGGCACCTTCCGCTATCTCATTTCCTACAGGCTCAGTCCGGAGGGAAGAGCTGGTTGTTGGAGCTGCGTCCAGTTCCGTGGGGGCTGCAGAGGGGCCCCCACCAAGGCCCCTCCCCAGGCTGGCAGGAGACAGCCCCTGGCTGCCTGTGGCTGCCTCAGCAGTGCTGGTGGTGAGAGGGGGCCCTGCCTCGGTGCCTGCTCCATGCCCCCCTGCGGGCCCTGTCCCCTCACTGCCTGTCCGGGCCCCCCACTCCGTGCTGGGGGGCTCAGCAGTCCCAGGGGGGGTACCAGGGAAGGGGAGCAGCTCAGCCTCCGTCTGCAGCCACGTCGTGGCTTTCGGTGTCGGCAACTGCCCCGCGCCAGCTCCTTGCTGCGGATCTGTGGGCAGAGGCAGGGGTGGGGGGATGCTGAGCGGGGCTGACCCGCGGGCAAGCACCCCACGCTCCCGGCACGGCACCGGCACGTGGAGCCACGCCGCAGACAAGGGGCTGGGAGCAGGACGGTCCCGGCACGGCCGCAGCGGTACCTGTCCGGCAGCGCTCGCCTGTCCCGTTCCCTCGGTGGGTGCAGGGGGTGGCAGTGCCCGGCGTGGAGCCGGTCCCGCTGCCAAGAGCGGGGCAGAGCCACACACAGCACTCCACGATCACTGCAGACAGAGGGGAGAGGAGGAAGAGAAGGGAGAGAAGGGAGAGAGCACCCACGTCAGGCACCGGCACGGGGCACCATGTGCCGCACGCTCCGCTCCTCTCAACTGCGGGAAGCAGCAAAGAGACCCCGTGGGGCAGGGACGGGGGCTTCACAGCCCCCAGCTCCCCCCAGCTCCCCCAAGCTCTCCAGCACGCGGAGCTGCGACGGGTGCCATGCACAGCGCCTGGTCCAGCCGGGGGAGCATGGGCCGCGGCACCACATGGAGCACGGCCCTGCCACCCCCCGGCCTCGCGCCTCCGAAGGCGCTGCCAGCACCGGGCTGAGCCCTCCCAGCCCTCCCTCCACGCACCAGCCCTGAGCTGGGCACCGGGCACGGCCCCGCTCTGCCGGGCTCCCCCTGCAAACCCCGCCGGGGTCAGCCTCCGGCTGCTGCCTGCCCCCATGGCAGCCGCCGGCCCGGGCCCCTCGGCCACGCGCGGGCAGGAACCGCTGCCAGCAAACATCGCCCGCA
Source organism: Anser brachyrhynchus (assembly GCF_964034855.1). Classification (NCBI taxonomy): domain Eukaryota; kingdom Metazoa; phylum Chordata; class Aves; order Anseriformes; family Anatidae; genus Anser; species Anser brachyrhynchus. The sequence continues at coordinate 17,389,828 of NC_137733.1, forward strand.
CCGTGCCCAGCTGAGCAGCGGGCCCCGGCGGGGCCGAGCCCTTGCCGGGCAGGGCAGGAGGCAGGGCAGGGCCGCAGCCCCGCGCCGCTCGCACCCTTCGATTTGCACGAAGCTCCCGCAGGGCGGCCGCGGGCGCGTAACCCTTTGCGGCACGGGAGCCATTTCCTGCCCAAGGAAAAGCCGGGGAATTATTCAAAGCCCGGCTGGAAGCCACCTGCCTTTGTCTCGGCAAACGAACCGCAGACCCTGCCCCGAGCCGCCGCGCTGCCGGCCGCTCGCTGGGGCCGCGCATCTCGCACGGGCACGGCCGTGCCGCTGTGCCCGGGAGCCCCGGGAGCCCCGGGCCGCCCCCGCGGCCGCCGGGCGGGGCAGCGGAGGGGAGGCCACGGCCCGAAGGGGCAGGCGGGGGGGCGGAATCGCCCGGCGCAGGGGGGCACCGGGATGCTCCGGAGCCGCCGCTGCATCCCTCGCCCCCTCCCCGCCCCGGCCCCGAAGTCTCCGCCGGCGAGAAACGGCCGCGAGCAGCGGGGGGGGGGGGGCGCGGCCGCGGGGGCCCGGGACGAGGTCGCTGTCCCGGCGGGGGGGCCGCGAGCGTCCCCAGGGAAAACGGGGGCCGAAGGCAGGGCCCCGGGCGGCCCCCGCGGGCGGCTCGCGGGGCTCCGGGCGGCCTCGCCAGCGGGCCGTGGGCTGCCCCCCGCCCAGGCGGGGCCGGGGCCGCCCGGAGCCCCCTCGGGCACAGCCGACGGCGCCGCCGCCGCCCCGTGCCCCCGGCCCGTGCCCCCGGCCCGTGCCCCCGCACGCGGCCCGCCCGGGGCTGCCGCCGGGCTCGGGGCTGCCCACGCCGCCCGCCGGGCTCCGGCCCCGCCGGCCCCGCTCCGAGCCCGCCCCGGCCGCAGCCCCGCGCGGTGCCGCAGCCGCCGCCCCCGCCCCGAGCCCGGGCCGCGCATCCCCGGGGCCGGGGGTGGCGGGGACGGCGCCGGGCTCCATCCCCGGGCTCCATCCCCGGGCTCCATCCCCGGGCGCTCCGCCGCCCCCCGGCCCCGGGCTCCGTCCGCCCGCCCCGACCCTGCCCTCCCGGCGCGGCCCGGCGGGGCGGGAGGGGGCGGCGGGGCCCCGCTGCTCACCTGCGGCGGCCAGGAGCCGCGGCAGCCGCCGCATGGTGCCGGCGGCGCGGGCGGCTCTGGCCCAGGCGGCGGCAGGAAGCCCCCGCCCGCCCCCGCTGCGGCGGGGCGGAGGCGCCGGGGAGCCGCAGCCCCCGGCCCGGCCCGGCCGGTCCCGCCCGCCGCCCGCCCCCGGGGGCTGCTGCCCGGCCCCGGCGGCGCGCACCGGGAGCGGCGGGGCTGGGCGAGGCCCCCCCGGTGCAGGCGGATTTCAGCCCCGGAGGGGACGTCGAGGGGCGCCCCGGTGCGCGCCGCGGGGCGGTGGGTGCGAACCGGGCGGGTTTCCCCCCGTCGGGTGGCGCAGCGGGTCCGGGAGGTGTTTGGGAGCACGCTGAGGACGCAGCTACCCCAGGTGCTTCTGACAGCAGCGGCCCCCACGCCCCAAAAGCGAAGCTTGGGCCCCGCACAGCTGCGGGCAGAGGTCACCCAGGCGGCCCGGGGCTCAGCCGGTGCCGTTTCAGAAGCGAAACGCTGCTCGAGCGAGGAGGCTGAAACCAGAGCGCCAGCCCCACCGCGGCACCATGCGCAGCACCAACAGACACGGGCTTATTTTCCGTCACCCCCTCACCCTGATTGCCAGGGGAGGATATGTTATCTACTGACACTTTCTTGGCCCCCGGCCTAGCAGCGCCTCTTTGACATATGAAAGTGTTTCTTGGCTCAAAGGAAAAACTGTGTAGTGTCCAGAAATAACTTTTGTTTCTGTCTCAGGAGAGACTTAAAGCAAGCCTCTCATGCTGAGATGAGCTAGGCTTACAGAAACACCGACGTGATTTTGCTTTTCAGCATCAGCGAAGTCATTCCCCCTTTACTTTCCATCAAGAAAACTGAAACATTTAAAACAGAACTCGCTTGTTTTTACCAGCGCTTACAAAATAAATAGTAAAGGTAGAAAAAGGGCAGTTCATTGGAAAGAGCAGACACCAGTAGCAGCGAGATGACAGGAGAAGCCATCACCTCAGCAGCAGAGGGTACAGAGCCTTGTCGACAGCAGCGAGGGCTGTACAGGGGATGCTGGAGAGTCACACGCAGACGAATGGCAAACGCCCCTTCAGTCTGACACCCTCAGAGCCCAACAGACGCACGAGCAACGTGCAGCGTGCTGGGCAGGCAGTGCTTTTACCTCGCAGGGCAACAAGCCCTGGCTGAGCAAAGGCCACACTGCCAGCAAAAGCCTGGCTTACAGAAGTGTCTGACACTGAAGACTAAGCACTGCGAGCCACCAACTGTGAAAGAGAAAAGCCATCAACACAGCAGTGGTCTTATATATTTATTCCTTCTTGTTCTTAAAGGACAACATATTCAGACAGCTTTAAATACAACGTCCAACAACTTTCTGATGAAAGCAGCAACAGTACAGCATGTGCGCTTATGTTCATACCCACTGACATCAGCCCCGTCCTAGTGGTAGACATCTCCTGTTAAAAAATAAAATCAGACATTTAATACTTCATCAGGTGGAAAGTGCTGTCTTTAGGCACCAAATAAGCTGGTCAGGCAGAGACAAGACAAGCCCTGGAGAATACCAAAGGAAGCGATATAATGAGACGGGGGCCTGAGAATCCCAGGATTCTCACCTTTATTCCACCCTTTCTTGGCTCAGGGACCGCAGCAAACGGGCACAGCTCCCTCACTGACCCTTTACACCTCAGTCCCATGGGGGGAGGTGAGAAGCGCAGAGAAGAGGAACAAACAGGAATATGCCCCTGCGCTACTGCCGCAGCTGGCCTGAGGCCAGCAGCTCATTTCCCCTGCAGCCCCCAAGTGCCTCGCAGGCGGTCGCTGCGACGCCCCCTTCCTGCCCGTTTCCTTTCCTGCCGCAGCCCCAGCAGCTGCTACCGGCGGCTCGGAGCTGTGCCGGCAGACACAGCACGGCCCAGCACGCTCTGCGAGTGGCCGAGGAGCACCGAAACGATGGAGCTTCGTGACCACCGAGTCAACTCACTGCCTAATGAAAGGCCGACGGATAACCGCGGTGCTCGGAGTGCCAGCGGGGCGAGATGAAAGGTCGCCGAGCCCCATACCCTCTGTTTTGGAAGCAGGAGATGCTTCCAAAGCCACGCACGCCTCATCCTCCCAGCTCAGCAGGCAGCTGCTGGCCTCGCGCCTGCCGTCCAGTGTCGGTCGCCTCGCACCACACTCCCCTCTGCAGGCATCGCACGGGCACCCTGCGCGCGCAGCCACTGCCCCATGCACCCGCAGAGGCACACTTGTACTTACTCTGCTTGGAAGAACGGCTCTTATTCATAAACATCCTTCTTATCTGCAATGTAATCTACAATTTCTTGTGGACACATTAGTTTTTCTGCATCTCCATCAGGAATTTCAAATCCTGGAAGAAAGTGCACGTATTTAGCCCAAAACAACGGAAACGGGAGCAAGGCTGGAGGAAGCAATTACTGCTGGCTCAGATGCCTGCAGCTTGGCTGAGCATAAACACGCAGGGGCTGCCGCTCCACTGCAGTTAGCCGACATTTCATTACTACGCTGTTTCAAGCCACGTTACGCCTTATGTGGTGCTGCCTCTGGGTAAGAGACAAGGCAGAAACAGCCGGCAGCAGGCACTGCCAGGCCAGCCAGTGCCCCCTCACACGGAATTAGAGCTACTGATGCCTACCCAGAGCTCCCACAGCAACACCACGTACGCCAGAAGGGGGATGTTCAGGCAAGCAAGAGCCCAAAGCCCCTCAGCTCAGAGCCTGCTGTTGAGCACTCGTGCAACAAACAGCTCCTACAGAGCTGCAGAGAACTGCCTGGGACAGGGAGCGAGGGCTCTCAGCAGTGAACCGATCAGAAATATATTCCAGAATTTTGAGGTTCTTCTCTTTCTAGTCCTCGCGGCCCCACACTAACAATCCACCCAAGGTGTGCTGCAAGTAGATTAAATATATAGCATTAGTAAATGCTCTGAAGGTAAAACATTCTACCTCGGGTTTGGGGTTATTTATAGGAACCATAACCCAGGGACATTTATGGCGCAAAGCAGGCACATATTCCAGAATTTGAGAGCTTTAAATGAAAGCATGAGGAAGGCCAAAGTGAACCAAAATTTGAAATATAGACTAGTTAAAAAAAAACAACCAAACAACAACTGTATTCCAGCAGCATCAAGTACTGAAGATGAAGCTAGGAGGCAGGACGAGGCGCAGCGGTCACACCAAGTGCCTGCTGTCCTCGCTCGTCCGTTACGGCCACCCTGCCTGTCCGGCCGTGCTCTGGGGGTGCCCCGGGGCGCTGCGGGCAGCCAGCAGTAACTGCGCCCGCAGGGCCCGAGCCGAGCGGCGGCCGGGCGGTGCCTCCCGCAGGCCGTGCCTCCCGGAGGCCGGGGCCCGGTGCGGGTCACACGCAGCCCGGCACCGCCTGGCGCGTCGCGGGCAGGCTCGGCGGCGCCTCACGGAGCCGGGCCGGACTCACCGAACTCGTCCTCCATGGCCATGATGATCTCCACTTGGTCCAGGCTGTCCAGCCCCAGGTCCTTCACGAAGTGCGCCTCGGCCGTCAGCTGCGGGGACACAACGCGGTCAGCGCCGCGGCCGCCCCCCCGGTCCCTCCCAGCCCCCCCCGTTCCCCCGCTCGCCTTCTCGGGGTCGATCTTGTCGTACAGCTTCAGCACGTAGAGCACCCGCTCCCGGATGGCCGGCAGCGTCAGCGGCGGCAGGTCGGACAGCCGGCGGCACGGCGGCGGCAGGGCGGCGGGCGGCGGGGGCTGCGCCCGAGGGGGGCGGCCGGGCCCCAGGGTGCCGAGCCGCAGGGCCCCGGTGCGCGGGGCCCCGGCCCGCAGGGCGCCGTGCGCGGCGGGCAGCAGGCGGCGGACGCAGGCGGAGAGGACACGGCCCGCCATGGCGACCTCTTCCCGGCACGCACCGCGCCGCGCCCGGCGGCCACCGCGCCCGGCGGCTGGGGGGGGGGGGGGCGGGCCCGGCGGCACGGCGCCCCCTGCGGGCCGGAGGGGGCGGGAGCGGCACGGCGCCCCCCGGCGGCGGGAGGGGGCGGCGCAGTCCCGGGACCCCCCCAACCACCCCCGGGTGCCCCCCCCCGGTACCCCCCCAGCACCCCCGGCCCCCCCCCAGTCCCCCGGCACCTCCCCCCCGGTACCCCCCAGCACCTCCGGGACCCCTCCCCGGCCCCCCAGGATCCCCCCAGCACCCCCGGGACCCCCCTAGCCCCCCGGGACCCCTCCCCGGTCCCCCGGGACCTCCCCCAGCACCCCCGGGACCCCCCCAGCACCCCCCTAGACCCCACCCCTCAGCCTCCCAGGACCCCCCCCCAGTCCCCCCGGGAACCCCCGGCACCTCTCCCGGCCCCCCGGGACCCCTCCTAGTCCCCCCGGGACCCCCCCCCCCAGCACCCCCGGGACCCCCGGCGCACAGACGGAGCCGTCCCGCACACAGCCGTTTAATGTCCCTCAGCTCCGCGGGGCGCCGGGCGCCGCGTACCGGTAGAGGCAGACGCTGCCGTCGCCGCGCCCCGCCAGCAGCCCCGCGCCCGCCGCGCCCCAGCGGACCAGGGCCCAGCCCCCGGCGGGGCCGGGCGGCAGCAGCGCCGTGCAGCGCCCCAGCAGCAGGTCCCACACCGCGATGGCTCCCGAGGACAGCACGGCCGCGGCAAGGGCGTCCTTCACCTCGCCCTCCACGTACCTGGGGGCAGACGGGAGGGTCACGCTGGGGAAAAGGCGAGTACAGCGCTTTTTAAATCGCGCCTCTTTTCGCCCAGAAAATTAACGAGCGAATTTAAGCCAACCCTAGGAAGCTGGGTTATGCTCCATACTGCGTCTCCAGCACACCTGAAAGAAAAGGCTGTTAAGGCAACCCCCCCCTGCTCTCGGCACGTGAAAGTTGTTCCGTCAGCCACGATCTCAATCTGCTAATCCTCGTGCATGTAGGAAATATTACGACGGATGCAAGAAAGCGCGTTGCAAGACTGAGTCTCAAAGGGCTTAGTCTTCAAAACACAAGATGGAGAAAGGAAAAGGTCATCTGACTGCAAACAGCTGCTTAACATCAATAAACCTAGCAAAGCATTATTTAACATCACAAAGGCTTGGAACAGTCTCATTTGCAGAGACTTTCTCAGGAGGTTTCTGACTAGGGAGCTTGCCTGGTGAATGCAGTTACAGCATTTCCACAGTCACTTTCTGTGGAAAAAAGAAAAAAGCGTGCAGCACGCAGAACATCAGTTCTCCTGCTTGCTCACAGAGCCCCGGTGAGCAGAGCCCCTTGCTGAGCCGTGACGCAGGGAGCTCAGAGGTCAGCTCCCAGACTTGGCAGGAAGCGGGCAGGAAGCAGCCCACACCCTCACTGCATTCTAGCATATGTGCAGCGCAAATGGAAGTGACGGATGGCAGCCCCCTTATCATTGTCAGGACGGCAAGTGGAACCGCGCCAGCAGTGCTGCTCAGCTCGCTAATGGATTCTCCTCCAAAACCCCCTCCAAGGTATCGTGAAGATGAGCACGCAGGGTCCACAAAGTACTTGCCTTCCAGCATGTCCGGGTGGCAGGGAAGAGAAGATGACTCCAGTGCTTCTGGCTGTTTTGGGGTTGAATGCGATCACCCGGAATGCAGGATTTCCACAGGACTCGCTCTCTTTGGCGTGTGGATGACTTAAAACAACAAACAGAAGGCCCTGATACAAAGAGGAAAAACACATCACTAAAAACAACAGTAAGAGGGGAAAAAAACCAAAGAATTTTCCAAAAATTAATTGCTACATTCTCCCTACAATCAAAGCCCCGTGGACAGTAATGCATTATTTTTACGGAATAAAATAGAAATGGTTTACTTTCCTTATCAAATTAGATTAAAAAAAAAAAAAGCAGCTGCTGACTGATAAGAGCTGATGCAATACAGCAGAATGACAGCTCAGTGATCCAAAGGATTTATGCACTTACCTTTCTGCTTGGAAAAGCTAAACTTGCTGTAGGATCCAGGGACATTTAAAGTAAAATTTCTGGGCCTCAGTTTAATCCCTAGGAACTTATAAATTTAACAAAACTCCATACAGACCAGCACAGCTGAAAACAGCAGCTCACAGAACAGCCATAGGCCAGCATGAAATATGCTCAGATAGATGTTCAGAGGAAGTCTCCAAAGAGTCTGACTCAAACCATCATCATCAGACAAGACGTTCTTGTCTCAAAAGGTTAAATGCTGACTGGAAACAATCAAATCCTTGATAAATCACAAAATCTACCTAGAATCACAACAGAGGTGGAAGCAAGTGACAAAGAATCACGTGTGAAACTTGGCTTTGATCAGTTTATGTTCCTCGGGGATGTACATTAATGATAGCCAGTTCAAACAGATTTTCTGACGACGGCAACATGCCATCACCACGCTGGCAGCTACCCGTGAAATGGAAGAGACTTACCAAGCATATGGGCAACAGTACGCCTGCTACCCACATACAAGATGACCTGGCCTATGCCTTGGAATACGCTTTGATGCATCACGCTCGCTTTATCAGTCAGTATACTGCAGAAAGCCAAGAATTTGAGGTAGCCAGTGTGGCTAGCAGTTAAACTGTTTTCCTCTGAAATATCTTCAGTGAATCTCAATTGAGATGACATTTCAATCCACTCTAGAAACCCACTCCTTCAAGTCGCCACCACCGTTAGTGCAGTCCATGCAGAACTGCGTGCCTTATTTCACATACGTACAGAGTCAGAATATGCTCGATGGCAGATCGAAGCTGGGTAGGAATAACCAACATGCATCTTCTTCAGGAGCTGGCCAGTTTTCAAATTCCTGCAGTTGGTGGAAAGACAAATTCTGACTGCATGTCCATCCTCAATCTGGTATTTTCTAACCTTAGTTGTAAGCCTATGCACTATGCGAGACGGACAGTTTCGGTTTCACAGAAACCAAACTAAAACACAACAAGAGGCCACAGGGAGGGATATAATGAATCGGACATAAAAGCAAGTGCAATTATAGCAGCATAGGTCACTCACTACCCATCTAACTGCACACCAGTTAAAGTGCCAGAGTAGGCCCTTTGACAATTATCGTTTCACTGGTAAATCAACAGCCAACCAATGCCACTTGGTAACGTCTGCAGCTGTCAGAGCCACGACTTACACCCACAAGCTAAATCATTTAATTGCATTAGAAATACTGACCAAACAACAATGCTGTTCACTGCAGTGGTGCCGACCAAGGCATCTTTCACTCCTTCTACTTCAGCAAAAGCTAAAACGGTTTCTTCAGGGGGCATCAAAGTCTGTCCGTGCTTGCTCCTGAACAGCAAATGCAAGTAAGTGAGAACAGGCGGCCAAAACAGTATGTTCTACATTCAGCACACCACCAGAAAGAAGAGGAACCAACACCTTTCTACATCTTTTCTTCCAACTGCCGCACTGAGACCAGACCAAACCAGAAGACTCACCTTCCTGTCTCTGAAAACGATACTACTTCCACTTCCTGCTCTTGCATGCTTCTGCTGCTGCTGACCAGCCTCCTATCCTTCAGCCCAAGAACAGCTTTTATATTCCCAGTTTTTACTAGTGATTGCTTGAATGAGTCATTCTCAGAAGAATAAAGCAAGAGCCTAAATTAGGAGAAAAATATGCATAATGACAGAAGGAAGCAAAATTCAAACATACCACAGCATATAAAAATAAGCATATGCTTAAACAGTCTAGCACCTCTAGGGTGAATAAGCAAATCTTTTCAGTTGATTTTTAGAAATCCCTCCCATATTTTCCAACTGTTAAAGCAACTGAGAATGACTCATTAGTAAGAGACAATTTCAACCACCACACAAGAGGAGAGTTAAGCTGCAGCTATTCAGGGTGCAAAGCACTAGTAAGAAATAAATACGGCACCTTATTTCTCCAATCTCCAGATTTCCCAGTGCTATACAGATGAGATTACAGGTGTCCAGCAGAGGAATGATCTGTATTACAGGAATCTAGAATAGCAAACCAAGAATACAGCGTCACCCACAATGTTCCTCTTCCTTTGACTTCACTCCCATTTTCTAGAGTGTTTCACGTAACATTACATGGGGCAGAACGAATTTTCAGACCCCTCTGAAGAAGCACACTTAGATGAACAGCTGAACTTTCGCTGAACGTTTACCTAAGCAAATAATCCCTATTGATATGAATCAAAAGATGTCTGCAGGGAGCCTAAAGATAAGAGCACAAGAGAGAGGCTGCAGTGCAGCCACCACTCAGTACATGAAGAATCAAATTCCAGCAGGTAACATGCAACCATACAAACCACTGGCCTTCTGCATCAGCAGCATAAATCACTGCCCTCTCTTGCCTGATGCAATGAAATATTTACGCCACCTAAAGAACAAACCTTGTATCCGAGCCTGCAAGCTCCCTGTATCTTGGGAATTAACACACCGGTGCAAGGAAGTTGTTCTAAGTTCTAGAAATTAAGATTGTGTTCATACCTCTCCAAGCTGCCAAGTATAGACCTTTCCCCAGTGGTCGGGTGCCAGAGGTTTCCACAAGGAAACCGAATTCTCACAAGCAGTCACCACACACAGCTCTCTGCAGCCCGCTGCTTCCCACCACACGGTGCTCACGTCCACAGCACAAGAACTTGAAGAATCCTGTCCAAAACAAAACAGTGCTGGTTTTCTTCTGATGGATATGGTTGTCTAACATGGAGGTCCGGACTGAAAAGTTTGCTTGTGGTGACTCAGTGTGACGAGAATTTGAGGCTAATACTTAATTCTCAAGATGTTTGTTTTTGACTAAAGTGCCAGTAAGGCACCAAGGAAAACAAACCTGGTGGGTTGCACCCTCTGAGCAGTGAATAAATTAGCTCACTTCACAAAAATCACTTGTCACCGAAACCAACAGGGTCCCCACTGAGCTCACAGCTGGAGCAGGGCTGGAGGCACCACGGCGCAGCCACAACAAAGCCCGAATACCGCCTACCTGTAGTCCTGCGCCTGCTTCCCTTACTTCACACACAGGAGACAGGACTTGCAGTTGTACAGACTGTTTAAATCTGAACAAAGCGAGGGCATTCTCTTCTGCCCCGTAAGAAAGTTTTCAATTTCAGCCATATTATTGTTGGCTGAACCCAGGGTTTCTTCTTGAGCAAAACTTTGCAGTTTAGCTTGGAAAAGCTAGAGGTGACCCAGCCCCCTGCGAGCTCATTTGGAATTCTGTTGGCTTTGCCACGGATGTTGCTTCCTTGCCTGCTAACCCTGCTCTACCCCCTGCAAGGTAAGAGGACAGTGAAAGGGCCCCAACGCAGGACGAGACGGCTCAGCTGTGCAAACAGTCCTGGGCAAGATTTGCCTCGGTCACAGCACATACAGGCAAGGCTCTGTTCCAGAAGGCTGTGAACATCAACACACAGATTTGGCAATGCTGTAGTCCCCCTGCCCTGCAAAATTTGCTCCTTACTGGGTTACTTAGTCCCTGAAATGGTGACAAGAGGCCATGGGACAGGTACACTAGGGATGCAAGGACTCAGATCATTTTACCTGGGGCTGAAGAAAAATGCAGCAGTTCTGTTTGTTAAGGTACTTGCATGTGTTTAGAGATTTGTTATTCAGAAACAACCAATGAAATCCTTCCCCAGTCAAATGGACATATACGGGAACCCAGCCTTTCAGCATGCTTTACCACAAGTGAAGACAGAACTGATTAAATTAGGCAGCAATCTGTTTTTTTTTTTTTCTTCCAACTAGCCATCATGCATTTTTATTGCATTTTTGTTAAACTCTGTATTAAAGAGATGCCACTGACTCAGTAAACAATCGTCAAATGTTATCCTACCTTTAGCTTTGAAACAAACTGCAAGTTCTCTTCTGTCAAGCCATCAAACAGTACTGGAGTTGACTGTTCTGCTTCATTTTTTTTCTGCACAAACAAGAAAAAAATAAGATAAATTCAACTTCAAAAATTACATTCGGCATTTGCAAGAATGAGGCAGAAATGTAAATTCACTTTGCATGCAGCAGAGAGCTGTGATAGGAGCACCTTTTTGTACTTGCATGCCTTTGAAAAATAAGAGATCCCAGACAGGTTATTCCCTGTTTTCACCTGGAAACTGTTTTTCAACACCACTTTGCATCTCTCAGACCCATTCTCACCGTCAGAGACAAGTCATTTTTTCAGCACTCCTTCCACATGTTGGACGTAGGAGACAATCCTAGCTGTACTGTTCGTTAAGGCAGACCAGCATTACACGGGTGCCAGAAACCTTTTGTTCATATACACGTTCCGAATGTGAGCACTGCCACCCACATCTCCAGTCTTATTAAGTAGGATTTTAAAGAGTTTGCTCTTGAGGTTAAAAGACCTTTAGGCAACAGATGAAAACCAAACCCTTAAAAACTCAGCTAAAAGACCGGCAGGGCTGGCATGCAAAGAGGCCTTTCCTCAGAAAGGTGAGCCTATGGAAGAGGGGACTCACCCAAAAAACTAAGGCTTAGTACCCTTGGCAAAGAGGCCAGCTTGTTACCTGTTCAGGAGATCTGCAGGATCTCTGCTGTTTGCTCTGTGATTGCTGATGCTTCTCCAAGGCCACAGCCTCGTCTGATCTATTATTAGGGTGTCTTTCAGCTTCTAAATGAAATGTTGTACCTTGTCCTTCCTCTTGTCTAGCAGATCCCGCACCACGGCTGTCCAAGTGCAGTGGAATGGCAGAGTCTTTGCATTCCCTATCATCCACGACCCGGGCAGGTGCTTCTTGAGAGGAACGCAGGCTGACTTGCAAAGGAGGTACAGAACATGTACTGGGGAAGAGCTCACTGCAAACAGATGGTAGAACAGCTGGGGTTGCACCCAAGACAGGGAAAACAGATGAGGAAATGTGAGACTCGGGCTGAACAGGAGCACCAGTTGAGATAGTCCCCACGGGAGTAAACAGCAATTCATGTGTGGAAAGTTCCATCTGGGAAGCCGGGCTTTCCAAATGAGATGACTTGGGCGACCCGCTTTTGAGCAGTGAAATCAGATTCCTTTTGAGCCCTTTTTCTTCTGCCTTCATTTCTGCAGCTTGCACGTCCTCTGAAGCCAGACCATCCCCAAACACACTAGGAACAAAAGCCTCCAAGTCATTCACAGGGGAAGATTCACATTTCTCAAGTTTTAATAGTCCAAATTCCTCGTCAGGTAGATGAAATTCTTCAATACCCAGTTTGGGGACCAGCCACTGGTGACTGCGGAAGGAAAAGAGAGAGCTGGAAGTACCGGCGCCTGTAGCAGGAAGACCAAGAGAAGCAGTACCCTCTGAATCCATTTGATGGCCGGGTCCTCCTTTGCTCTCATCTAGACAAACACAAGAATTCAAGAGAGAACATCACATCAAAACACAAACAGCAACTAGCTGGTTCAGAATTTCTCATCTAGAGTGTCATCTATTTTCCAAAAAAAAAGGAACCATACCCATCTTAACTCGTGGAAGTGGCACTTTCCTGGAAATACACACTATTCCACAACTGCTCTGCATCAAGCCTGCAGCTAAAATATCACTGCCAAAGACAGTCAAAACTAACTGAGTGCCCGACCAGTTTGTTTGGGTTTTCTCCGCACATTTTCTCTTTCTACAATATTCCTGGACTTTCAGGTATACTAATCTTTGTTTCACACTTGTCAGTGCTAAAAAAAAATCATTAATATGCAGACTCAGTTGGACAAACAGAGATTTACATCCATTTACTGGAAAATCAGGTAGAGTGTGCACAACATCCACTCCAAAAGGAAAGGCAGCTTACGAAGTTCCCAGCCCTGCTCCTTATCCATGCACAGCCGTTCATTTTCTGTCACTGTACTGAGGCAGAAATTTCTGGAATTGTGCAAGGAACACAGGCACCACAATGATCTAAATTTTAAAAACAACTTGTCAAGAAAAAAAAAATAATTAACCCATATCAGACTTTCTTGAATAAAAATAAGTCGGTGCAAACAGCAGTGCATGAACTCACTCATGTGTTTCCTTGCCTTGCTCTTGGGCTCTAGTTTTAGGGAGTGCTTGTATTTGATGAAATACCTTTGGAGGCTTGACTGTCTCTCTGTCTTGCAGAGGAACGCAGGGAGCGGCGTGGAGGGACGTTAATTGCTAGAAGCTGTTCAGCCCCGCAGGCTGCTTGCACGTGCTGACTCTTAACATGTTCCACCGGAGATTTATCAGATTGACACACACTCAGCTTGCGTTCCAGATCACCTGTGTGGCTGACAAAAGTTTCGTTCCTTGGGTTTGGAGAGTCACTTTTCTGCAGTGGATTTTGAACCTGTTCTAAAAGAGTCTTACGGCATTTGCCAAGTACTTGGCTTCCACCAGGAGGATCAGCACTTGTCGGCTGTATCGCACCAGTTGCTCCAGACCCAAGAGCTGCAGCAACAGACAACCGTCTCTCTTCCAAAGATGATTTTTCAAGATTAGCTTCACAGTTTTCCTTTTCACTCGGATACTCATTTGATAGCGGGCTACTGCTTTCCCTTGGTGTTAGGAGATCCAAACTTTCTACGAGTTCCTGTGACGTTTGATTCACAAGAGGTTTGCAGGCAGACTTTCTTCTTCCCTTTTGTTTCCTCTGCGATCGCCTCTGATCTCGCTTTGTGCTTGTGATGCTGCTTTGAGAAATTGACCCCGGTGAATTGCTGCTTCCACTGGATGTAAGAAGAGTTTTCTGAGGACTACTTGAATTCACTGGATCATTTTCCGTACAAAGAAAAGGGAATGGCACAACTGCTGACTCCAAATCATTTTCAACCGTTTCTTGGGAGGGCTGACTTGAATTGGCATCTTTCTGCTTGCATTTACTTCGCTGACCTTTCTTGCTCCTGCCCAGCTGGCTAAGAATTACAGCATCAAGGTCCACTTTCCTCTGGCAATTAGACATGCGTCGAGTTGTCCTGACATAGTATTCAACTGGAAAGAGAAGCCCCTCAACCATCGTGCAGGAACTCAGTGCACTTTCAGGAGCTGTTACATTTTCTAGATGAGAAAGTCTAGACTGAATTTCAAGCTGTTGATTCTCCAACAGTTTCTCAGCATTGCCCAGAGCAAGATCTGAAGGAAAGGCATTTAAACCACCAGTGTCATTCTCATTTCCTTCATGGCTTTTGCTCTCCTTAATTATCTTGTTATTTCTGCCAGGGGGCAATACTTCATTTTCTGACGTTAAACCCAAGAGCCTGCGTAATTCTCCCTGATCTTTGTGTATGCTCTCACTGCCCGTTTGTTTTATTACCCTGAAAGACTCTTTTCCACCATCACCACCGGCATCAAGTAAAACAGATTCACCATTCTCTGAACACAGCTGTGCAGGCTCACGGTTATCGGATGTGGCCACAGCACCTGGGGACTCGGGCTGCCAGACATCACTGCTGTCCCCCGGGACACATGACCATAACTCAGGCACTCCCAGAGGGAGACTGTCTTCAAGCACGTCTTGTAGAACTCCCAATTCAGCATCTGGAGGAGTTAAACTGTTTTCTTGTTTCCCCACGATGCCTGGTCTGGACTCGCTTTGGGCATTTGCCTCAGTGCTTGAGAAACTGCTTTGCCTGAAGACTGGTGACCGAAGTTGCTCTGCACTGCCAGTTTGATTTTTCACCGTTTCATCAGCCTTGATTCGATGCACACCATGCGCCGATTCCCTTTTCTCTGATATCAGAGCCTTTGTCCTCCTCCTCCTCAGCTTCATCATGCTTCTCAAGGTTTGGGTTTTTTTCTCCGCAGTTGCAGGCCTCGAGACTCCACAGCATGCATTGTCCTGGCGAGCCTGTATGCTTTCTGCCCGTGAGCTGTCCTGCAAACCAACTTCATTACTGACAAATTCAGGAGCGTGTTTAAGTGTGACAGAAGTTTTCCTCTCTGTGTCAGGAACCGAGCAGGTTTCAGGCTGTAAGGGACAGGTTTCGTGTTTGTCAGCACTAGGAGATTCGCTATCTCTGGAACCTGTTGGAAAAAACCTCACATGCGTAAAGCACTCCCAGCAAGGTCACGCCCAAGGAGAACATCACACAATAAAGCTGGACGACTTTGGAGAAGTGAGAGACTGGGAGCTTACAGTCGCGATCAGAGGGCACCAGCGGACGCGGCAGAGGAGGGGAGGGAAGTTACCGCGAATGGAACGATCTCGTTCTGTTCCAAGGGCCGCCCGCCGAGCACCGCGGGCAGGGGACGCGCGAGGACGACTCGAGCCCGAGCTGGGGCGGCTCAGGGGGGCCGCGGGGCACCTCCCGGTCCTACCTGCGGGGCTGCGCCGCCCCCCCGGCTCCGCGGGCCGCCGCGCTCCGTCCTCCGCCGCCGTCCTCCCGGCGTGGCTCCGGGCCCGCTCGGCTCGCCGCGCCCGCTGGGGACACACGGGGGGGAGCGGGGCTCGGACCGGCCTCCGGGCACCCCCCCGCGGGCCCTGCCGGGCCCGGCCCCGCCGCCGCCCGCCCCGCTCACCCGCAGCCGGCTGACGGTCTCGCTGTACTCCCGCCGCAGCAGCGCCAGCTTCTCCCGCAGCTGCGGGACACGAGAACGGCGGGTCGGGGTGGGGGGGCGAGCCGGGACGGGCCGAGCCGAGCCGAGCCGCCTGGGCATAGCCCGGGCCCCGGGCCCGGTCCCGGTCTCGGTCCTGATCCCGGTCCCGGTCTCGGTCCTGATCCCGGTCCCGATCCCATCCCGGTCCCGGTCCCGGTCCCATACCAGTCCCGATCCCGGTCCCGGTCCCGGTCCCATCCCCGTCGCGGTCCCAGTCCTGGTCCCAGTCCCGTCCCCGTCCCCGTCCCGGTCCTGGTCCCATCCCCGTCCCCATCCCCGTCCCCGTCCCGGTCCCGGTCCCATCCCCGTCCCCATCCCCAACCCCGTCCCCATCCCGGTCCCATCCCATCCCCGTCCCGTCCCGTCCCGCCCCGCCCCCCCCCCACCTTCTCCCTCTCGGCTCCGCTCAACGCCGCTCCCGCCGCCGCCTCGGCCATGGCCGCCTCCTCCCGTGCCCATGGCAACGGCGCCGCCATTGGTGGCGCCCGCGGCGGAAGCGGCGGCCGGCGGCGGGAAGTGACGCGCCGGAAGCGGGCGGCGGCCGGGCGGAAGCGGCGCGGCCATGGAGCTGGGCGAGATGCTCTACAACAAGTCCGAGTACATCGAGACGGTGCGGGGCGGGGGGGGTGGGTGGTGCATCACCGTCATCCTCCCCATCCCCGTCCCCCTCATCCCCATCCTCATCCTCATCCCTATCCTCATCCCCCTTATTCTCATCCCCGTCCCCCTCCTCATCCCCGTCCCCCTCACCCCTCTCCGCTTGTCCCCGCAGGCATCGGGCAACAAGGTGAGCCGGCAGTCGGTGCTGTGTGGCAGCCAGAACATCGTCCTCAACGGCAAGGTACGGGCGGCACCGGGTCCGGCTCCAGCGCGGCGCTGGGCACGGTGTCCGGCAGCGGTGCAGGGACAGCAGCTCGCTGACCTCTCCCTCCCTCCTCCAGACGATAGTCATGAACGACTGCATCATCCGCGGCGACCTGGCGAACGTGCGGGTGGGGCGGCACTGCGTGGTGAAGAGCCGCAGCGTCATCAGGCCACCCTTCAAGAAGTTTAGCAAAGGGTAAGAGCGCTCCTTCCTTTGCGGAAGCTGAAATCTGCACGCTTAGAACGTTCCAGTTTGGCTAAGGTCCAGCCCTGTCCAGAGGGATAGGTTTCCCTTGTAACGATTTTATAATTAAGTCCCTCTACACCCGCCTCCTCAAATTTGCAGCTTTACCTTGAGGGCTAATGTTCCGTTCAGACTAATGTGAAACGGCTGTGATGTAGTTAAATAGCGAAGCAAAGAACACGTTTCACTCGTTCTTCACTTGTTTGTGATGTCTTCGTGGTGTTTATCGGGGCCACCTTTTAGAAATATCTGAGAAAAGACCAGTTACTGTTCAGTCTTCCATAGCATCACGTCTGCCTCTGGTTTTCCAGTTGGACACAGGAGACTGCAGTGCAACTTTGGGCCCAACAGTCCATACGTTGTGCCACCTGAGTAAATGACTCTTCTGTCGCAGGGTCGCTTTTTTCCCTCTCCACATTGGTGATCACGTGTTCATAGAAGAGGACTGTGTTGTCAACGCGGCCCAGATTGGCTCCTACGTCCACATAGGCAAGAACTGTGTCATTGTGAGTGCTCTTTCTCAGTCTTTCCTTGAGTCTCTTGCGTATTGTTCAGGCTTTGTAGCGGCAGAGGAGAGGTGTGTGTATCAGCTGCTAGGAGCGAGCGTGCTTACTGCGTGCTGGTCCATCCTTCACAGGGAGCGGTGCTCTTGATTTTGCTGTTCTGAGGACGGCAGATACAGCTGAGCACTGTTTGGAAAACCAGTACCAACAGCATCGTCCCTAATTTAGGCACTTCCTGAATAGCCGTTGTCCCCACGGCAGGGGAGGCAGCCTTTTCACAGAGCGCAGGCGTAATTGTGTTGCTGTGCAGACAATGTGAAATAATCAAGGTCTCTGCTGAACTGCAGAAAGCCTTGCTATGTTACTGCATGACTTGGGTTCTGGGTGCAAACTGACATAAATGAACGTGCAGTTGCAAGTATGTGTGTTAGTCAAGAGCAAAAGGACTTCTTTCCTTAGGAAAAGATGGATTGATACAGTCCTTCAAGTACTGTTGGGAAGAACATTCAGGGCAGAGATCTATTTGCGTGATCTTGTATGCAGATTGTATTTTGAAGAGTTAAACCTGTTGAAGCTTAGGTAACTTATAAGGACTAAGCAAAAGCCTCTAGTATTTTAAGTACAAGTTCTGTCTAACTGGTGTTTTAGGGTCGTAGATGCGTTTTGAAAGACTGCTGCAAGATCTTAGACAACACAGTGCTGCCTCCCGAAACAGTGGTCCCGCCTTTCACAGTCTTCTCGGGCTGCCCAGGTATGCTCCCTCTAATTTTACTTGTACGTAAATGTGGATGAGATGGATATTCTTACATTAAAACAAGACTGCTATGGCAGAGACTCCTACTGGCATTTTGTACCTAGCAGTGAAGGCGTAGGACACTCGGTGAACTGAAAAGTCACAGTTTGATTTGTGAACCTTGCTGCTGTGCTGTGTGTTTGGGCTGTGTGTGTTCACTCAGAACGATCCTGCTGTGTTCTGCGCGAGAGAAGAGCCCTTAGCTGCTCCCGCAGTATTTCCTTGCAGTTCAATCAAAGTAGCTGCTCTGAACATCGAATGTAAGCTCATTTCTGCTTTCTCGTGCAAGAACACCGATGGTCACACTCTTGTTCTTCTTCCAGGACTCTTCTCTGGTGAACTCCCGGAGTGTACCCAGGAACTCATGATTGACGTTACAAAGAGCTATTACCAGAAGTTCTTGCCACTCACCCAGGTCTAGTAGCCTATTTACCGCGTTTCAGAGCAGTAAAGGCGCGTAGGAGTATTTGGGGGCAGGGAGAGGAATTTGTTCCGAGAGCCCAGGCCGTGGCCCTCTGCTGTTCCTGACCCCTCCTGTGCGCGTTCCTCAACACCAATGGTCTGGCCAAGCGGTGCCCTGGGGAGGCTGCTGTGTCTTGTTGTGTACCCTTTGTATGCTCATCTGAATGTAATCCATTCCATGTTGTCTGAATTGTGTCATTAAATGTTCTGGAGTTAGGAGAGCTGGTTCTGTTCCCTTCGGGGCAGCACCTCCACGTTTCAGCTGGGGAGCAAGGCAGAGCTGACAGAACATACTCCGCAGCCAAAGCCTGTCTTTCGTGTCTGTTCTGATCCTGACCCAAAGCCAAGCGGGTTTTCTGCTAGAAGCAGCCTCCATGCTAGACCAGCAGTGCTGTGTGGCTGATGGACTTGTTACAGGCAGATATTCACCACGGTTCATTAGAGGCAATGCTTTCCTTCGGAAAAACATTTGCTGATGCACAGGCCTGTGTTTCGAGGTGGCTAGTGTCTTCCTTTTCTCCCTGTGGACCGAGACTCTCCTGTGGGGACAGGATATCTTTCAACATCCTGCGATTGGCTTTAGAACTTCGGGTTGACATTGAAACTATCTTTATACGCCTTGCCCGTGTCCTGGTATTGGCTGTGGCAGAGCTAATTTTGTTCACAGTAGTTCGTTTGGTGCTGTGTTTTGTGTTCGTGATGAAAAACAGCATTGATAACACGCTGGTGTTGTAGCTGTTGCTGAGCAGTGCTTGTGTTCGGTCAAGGCCTCCTCTTTCTCGTGCCGCACTGCCATCGAGTAGGCTGGGGTTGCACAGGAAGCCGGGAGGGGACACAGCCAGGACAGCTGACCCAGCCTGGCCAAAGGGGTATCCCATAACACGACAGCAAGCTTGGCAATAAAAGTTGGGGGCAAGAAAGGGCGAAGGGGTCATCTGGAGTTACGGCATCTGTCTTCCCAAGTCGCTGTCAGATGTTGCTTTCTTTGAAGCAGCTAAATACCTGCCTGCTGGTGGCAGGGGTGAATGAATTCCTTATCTCGCTTTGCGTGTGCTCCTGTTTTATCTCAGCCAGTGAGTTTTCTCACTTTCCCCTTTCTGATTCTCCCTCTCGTCCCGCTGAGGGGGAGTGAGCGAGCTGCTGTGTGGTGCTTGGCTGCCTGCTGCCTGCTGGGGTTAAACCACAGCAGCCTGACAGGACGCTTCTTAGCTCTTAGGATAGACACCGGTGCGGTGCTCTTGCCCATCATGCAGGGTTAGGATGCTCTTTGCTGATGCACGTTCTTTCTCCTGAACATTGCAGACCTTAGAGAGCCAAAAGGCTTTGGAAAGAGAAGTACCGTGCCACTCTCAGAACTCAGTGCAGCAGCAAGTGGGGAATTAAAAGCAGACACTGGAGGTGGGTGAGAGAATGCTGCAATTGTCCCCATTTGTTACCCAGTGTATATATGTGCAGAAAGCTCTTTGGTGCTTCTTTGCATTACAAAACTGAAGATAGAAATTCAGACATCTTGGAAAGAGTGAACATTTCATTTTGGACAAGTAATACAGCAGGAATAATTCTTCCTGGGAACGGCTGTACGCAAGTTGGAGGCAGCTGACGCTTGTGGGTACCTGACTCAGTACCAAACAATTGGCCAAAAGTGAATTTGCCTGCTCTGTCCGTGTTACATCTTAACATCAGCCCTCTGTAACTCCTAACACTGGGGCTCCTGCATGTTGTAGCATAGCAGCAGGAGGCCAGAATGCATTTGATAACGTAGTGAGCATACAGCTGGGAGATCAGCAGCCCTGGGGCCTCCAGCTGCTGTATATAGTGCAAAGTACTGATACCCCTCAAATAGCAAACAGCTGTACAAGTACTAAGTGTGTAGTGACTGCTGTTAATCAAATGTAAAACCACTGTCTGGTTTGTTTGTATTTTACTGTACATAAATTAAAGCCTCTTAAGTTGTTCAAGTAACTCAAGGTTGTGACTTTTCAAACCAAACTTGAGACCAGCGAGGTTCCTGTTGTGCCTGTGCACAGGAGCCAGTCTCTTGGTCTGACTCCGACAGCACAGTGTCCGTGCATTGAAGAAGTGAAGTGCGGCGTGAAACAGCTTCTGCTTCTGTGTCTGAGCTGATGGCTTTCACCAGCAGATCATTCCAGCGTTGCTGGTCCATAATGCCTCTGCTAGAGCACGACTTTGCTTCACGTCTTCGTGCTGAAGTGAGAGTGCCAAAGCCACCACGGTGACTGCGATGCTCTCTGCAGCACGGGAACTTCAGACTCACTATTTGGTACAGAGGCAGCTCCCGTAGTGTTGCTTCAGGCATTTGGAAACGGCCTGCTCTTGGAATCTGGCCGTTCCAGATGGTGTGACCCCTGCAAGGAAAGCAGGGGCTGGAGCTAGCTTGTGGCAGGAAGCACAGCTGGGACAAGAAGACAAAGGGTTTTTTTGTTGCAGCTGCAAGAACTGGGCTGAAATCTCCGATGCAATAGATCAGTTAGGTCACCTGTCTGGTTTCGAGAGAGGTAAAATGTTTGCTAGAAGCCCAGCTCCAGCAGGACAGTTGTATCACCTAGTCCCATACTGGCTAGGACTACCTGTTCCGTGACAGCTGTGCTCCTCAAGCCTCCCCTGAAGCGGGAGTGCAGACAAGTGCAGACGGCAGCTGTGCACTTTCTGTGATCTTCTAGGCCGGGGTTACGTCCGTGTGAAAGGCCCGGGCTTGCCACTTTTTGTGGGCGGAAAAAATATCCAGTTGCAAGTGTTCTTGTACTATGTGTGTACTGCAGGCAGCTTTCTCATTGACTTCAGCTTTGACAAATATTCAGTTCCTCCTGTCCAGAATCTTACCAGCCCTTGCAAAAGCCCTTTGCTGTGAGGGGCTATAGGAGGCCTACCCGGTCACAAGGCCTGACGGGGTTTGGCATTCCCACAAGATTTTCTGCAGGTCGGACATTTAGGTGTTTGTGCTGCCGCTTGTGAGTACTACTTTGCCCCATTAAGTGGCCATCAACCGTCTCTCGAAGCGTGGGAAGCAGCAGCGAGCCTGGTCAGGGAGGGCCCCTGTGTGTGCTGTGTTACCGTGTGTCGCTGCGGGGTTCCCACACCACGGCCCTCTTCACCGGGATTGCTTGATTAAAGACCACCGAGGGGCAGTGCGAAGCCGCGCTGCGGGACTGGGAGGGGGCAGGAGGAGGCGGCTGCCAAATTAAGGGAGGCGAGTCTGAGAGTGGAGTTGTCTCAGAACGATGCATTTCCATGCCCACTCGAGCAGCACAGCTGCAGTGCACGGAGGGGTACGTAGGTGCACAGACCGTGACGCGTTTCTCAGCCTGCGCTGCCGTCCAGCAGGCTGAGCAGCCTTCCTGCCTTAATTAAAACCTGTTTTGTTGTCTCCATCAAGGTGGCCTCTGCCAGGGTCTAAAAAGTCGCCACCGAAGATCCCAAACGCCCAGCAGCGTTAACATTCCTTAGATTTGGCTCCTTTTTCCTGTCCTCTGAAGCATCCCTCTGACCCGGGCTCACCTCTGCGCCGCTGCCAGCTCTCTGGAAAGATGGAGTGCGATGAGGCGGCAGCACGCTGCTGCGGCCCCTGGCGAATAGTTGCCTGATGTCAACGTGCAGTGCCGTGCAATAAAGCATGACTTCTCACAGCGGGCTTTGCTGCATAGCTGAAGCGTAGCTGTAGGTGTGGGGGAAGCGCTCTCGGGGAGGGAAATTCCTTCTTTCAGGAATCTTTTAGAAGTGGTTGCTTCAAACACTACGTCCCTTGCTTCCCTGGTCCCATACGCGTTATTCCAGTTTGCTCTGACCAAGGCTGGCGGGCCGTGCTGGTCACTCTTACGCAGGGCATGGAGAATCCTCAGGAACATGCAGCTGGGGCTTCACGATGCTCCTCTCTTCCACTTGGTGTCCGCTGTCAGCTGCTGGGTGTTGCAGGGTAGATGCTAATGTTTTGTTCCAGAATTGCAGCTGCTAAGTACGAGGAGCGGTGAGGAGCTGCTGACTGTTGGAGGGCTCTGTGGGAGGCAATGACGGTAACAAACTGGTTCAGTGGAGGCTACGTCTGCTGTGCGTGGAGCAGAATTTCCTGAGGTGGTCCGATGCCATCAGAGAAATCACAGTTTAACTGTTGGCTGCCTGCCCTAGTGATCACAGGGCTCCTTGTTTGGTCTCTTGGGCGCATCTTGTGCTCTGGGCTCTCAAGCGAGGGCTGGACTCGGAGCTACCCTGGGAAGATGACTGGCTGGAGCACGCGGCTAGCCTTTAGCTGTGGACACATCTGCAGTCCCCGAGGCCCTAGCAGCCTGCAGAAGCACGGGACATGCTGGCCAGGCATCTGTTCTTTCCTTGCTGGGGTAAAAGAAGCAGCTTTCATTAGTGGGGAAGGGAAGCCATGGGAGAGAGCTGTCCTCGTTCCAGTTTCAGTAGGGTGGGACCATGCATGCCCGGGGGGAGAAAGCAAGCCCGTGGCCGGAGCTGCCGCGGCTGGATCTTGCACTGTTCTTGGTCATTTTCCGTTGACGTTTTCTTCTGTGCCAGCAGGTAGCAAGATCGGATTAGGGGACGAGAACATAACGTTAAGTTTGCTCAACAAATGACACGGGGCTACCAGAAGGAGCCCTGCAGGCCCCCGTGCACGTGGCCTCTCGGTGCCGTTCTCCTCGCAGCGCTCCTCCCGATGGCCGGGGAGGGGGCGGCGCCCCCGGGGGGCCCGGGACGCTCAACGGGCAGAGCCTCAGCCCGGGGGGCGGGGGGGGGCTGAAGGGAACGCCAGGGGCGGGCGGGGCCCCACGCAATACAGGTTGTCGAAACTTGTCCCGCATTGTCCAGGCGTGGGGGTCAGCGTGGCGGCGCGCTCCGTGCGCGGGCCGTGCCTCCGCTGCGCAGCGCTGCCGGGGCCCGCAGGGAGGTGGCGGCCCGGAGCCGCCCGGTGCGGGCAGGGCGCGAGGCACGGCCGGCGGGGGGCTGCTCCCTGCGGGGAGCGGTGCGGGAACGCGGCCGGGGGCTGAAGCCCCGCACCTCCGCCCGCTCCTCGGGGCGGGGGGGGGGCGGGGGGTGCCGGGCCGGGGCCGCCCCCGGCCGTGCCCCTGCGAGGCGGGGGGCGGGGCGCTCCCATGGTGCCCCGCGGGGCGCGGCGTGGATTTTAAATCCTCGCGGCCAATGGGCAGCGCCCGCGGCCCGTAACGCTCGGCGCCGGGGTTTGAATCCGCCGCGCGCCGCCGGCACCGCGCCGACACCGCACCGATACCGGCACCGATACCGGCACCGATACCGGCACCGATACCGGCACCGATACCGGCACCGATACCGGCACCGCCAGCACCACCGGCACCGCGCCGATACCGGCACTGCCGGCACCGCACCGGCACCGCCCGATCCCCACCGGCGCCGCCCGCACCGCGCCGCTCCGCTCCGCTCCCCACGGCCCGGCCCCGCTCCCGGCCCCGCTCCCGGCCCCGCTCCCGGCCCCGTCCCGCCGCAGCCCCCAGGCCCGCGCCATGAGCGCGGCGGGCGGGCGGCCGTCCCGGGCGGCGGTGCCGGCGGAGGCGGCGCGGGGGGGAGGAGGCGGCGCGGCGGCGGTGGCGGTGGGCGCCAAGGAGGTGCCGAAGGTGCTGGTGGACCCGCGGACGCGGCGCAGCTACGTGCGGGGCCGCTTCCTGGGCAAGGGCGGCTTCGCGCGGTGCTACGAGCTGGCCGAGGCCGAGAGCCGCGAGGTGTTCGCGGGGAAGGTGGTGCCCAAGTCGCTGCTGGTGAAGCCGCACCAGAAGGAGAAGATGTCCATGGAGATCGCCATCCACCGCAGCCTGGCGCACCGCCACGTCGTCGGCTTCCAGAGCTTCTTCGAGGACGCCGACTTCGTCTACGTCGTGCTGGAGCTCTGCCGCCGCAGGGTGAGGGCCGGGGCCGGGGCTGGCTGCGGGGCCGGGGGGTCCCGGGGGGCTGGGGGTGGCGCACCCGGTGCTGACCGTGTCCCGCAGTCGCTGCTGGAGCTGCACAAGCGGCGGAAGGCGCTGAGCGAGCCCGAGGTGCGCTACTACCTGCGCCAGACCATCCTGGGCTGCCAGTACCTGCACAGCCACCGCGTCATCCACCGAGACCTCAAGCTGGGCAACCTCTTCCTCAGCGACGACATGGAGGTGAAGATCGGTAGGTGCCACGACGCCCTGCTGCACCCCTGCCGCCGTCCCGCGGCGAGGACCAGCCAGCCGGGCACTCCCTGCTCACGCTCCCGTCTCCCTCCCCCTCTCTCCCCAAGGTGACTTTGGCCTGGCCACCAAGGTGGAGTACGATGGCGAGCGCAAGAAGACGCTGTGTGGGACTCCCAACTACATCGCCCCAGAGGTGCTGGGCAAGAAGGGGCACAGCTTCGAGGTGGACATCTGGTCCATTGGCTGCATCATGTGAGTAAATGTCTCTTGTCTGGCCATGGCACCTGCTGGGCGTGAGGCTGGGCAGTCCCTGCGGTCTAGGTCTCATTGGCCCCGCGAGGTCTTGGTGTGCGCTGAGCTTTGGATTTGTTGTTGCCAGAGCGCCTGCCATGGCTGAGCACTGCTGCCAGCCTGCACTTGACCTCCCAGGCGCTCTGCGCACACAGGTATGTGTGCGTGCCTATAGACTTGTATGCTATGCAGCACGGCTGTCTTGAGGCCTTTTCCCAGAAGTCCTCGCTTCTAACTGGGGCTTTCTCCAGATCCCAGCTTCCCTTTTCACAGCGGGCAGGAACCAGGGACAGTACATGTAACTGCCAGCTCTGTTGTGCTTACAATGCCAAGTGTGTTCCCTCTGCCCAGAAAATTGCAGGATGTGCTTATGGTGTGGTTCCTTCTGCACATGAGTCCTGTCTCTTTGCTGGCTTATATAAAACTGATACACGTTTTTGTCTGCAAACACACAGGTATACTCTGCTGGTGGGGAAACCGCCTTTTGAAACCTCCTGTCTGAAAGAAACGTACATCCGAATCAAGAAGAATGAGTATACTATTCCCAAGGTATGATGCTTCCCACGGGTGGGTCCGTTCACCTTGCAGCCATTCTTGCATCCTGTTTCTGGCACTTCGGCGGGCTCTCGCCTAACGGCGAAGCAGCTCTTATTGCAGCGTGCTAGGAGGGGGTTGTCTCAGGTGGCGGTGGAATGAATCTGTAGGGCCAGCCCCTTCCTGAGGGGCCAGCAGCACCTTCTCGATTCAGAAGAAAATCTGAGCTGGGTGCTCGGCCCGCGGGGTTAGATGGATTTGCTCAAGTCCAGCCACAGATGAGGCCTGGGCCAAGTCCCATCTCATCCTGCGGCTGTCAGTTTGGTTTTGCTAAAGACAGTTGAATTTTAGCTTTGAATGCTGACAGAAAACCACCCTCCATACCTGTGTAACTGTTTCCCCAGGCTTGCATCCTGCTTGCCTGAGCAGTACGGGAGCTCTGCTCTGAGCAGAGCTTTGCCTGTGTTGTACACCCAGCGCCTTTGCTGCTAGCGTGTGCTTGTCCCCTGACCCTTGTCTTTGAACTCTGGCTCTCTCCTCTTAGCACATCAACCCTGTAGCTGCTAACCTCATTCAGAAGATGCTAAGGTCGGACCCTGCCACGCGCCCAACTATCGACGAGTTGCTGAATGACGAGTTCTTCACCTCGGGCTACATCCCCAGCCGCTTGCCCACCAGCTGTCTCACCATCGCGCCGAGGTTTTCAATCGCTCCCAGCGGGCTTGAACTGAACGGGCGAAAGCCGCTGACTGCACTCAACAAAGGTAAGTGCAAGCGAGGACTATAGATGCAGCTCTGGATGAGAACCTGCCTGGCCTCCAGCAGCATGCAGACCCATTGGTAGGGAACGTGGTGCTGCCTCCCGCTATTCTCCCAGTTCTTATGGAAACTGGAGCATTTTGTGACTGAGAGTCCCTGCTCTTTACCCAGAACCAAAGTAGGGATGAAGTGCTTGCAGTAGCTTCAGCTATGTGGTATATGAGGTGTTTCTTACAGCTAGGGTAGGATGTAAATCTGGTGCTTTTAGAAACCTACTTCCTGGTCATGCCTCTGCCATCTTCTTTCTTGGCCCAGGACCAGACAGCCCTGCAGTAGAGAACTTGCCTGAAAAGGAAGATGTAGCTGGGCTGCGGGAGCTAGGAGACGCTGTTGGCTGTCATTTAGCTGACATGTTACAGCAGCTGACTGCAGTCAACTCAGCCAAACCCTCCGAGAGAGTGGCAGTGAGACAAGGTGAGTCTGGGGACAATCCCACAGGCACTGGCCTTCTTGGATAACTTCTCTGTCATTCTTATGCTGTTGTCTGAAGTGAGGAAACCAGCTGACCTCAACTTCTACCTGGAAGGCTGAGAAGCAATGTAGAAGCTACTCGCCTTCCTCTTGGCCTTGCTTGCTTGTTGTGGTGCACAGGATACCTTGAAATGTCTTCTAACAAACTCCTTTCCTCTTTGCAGAAGAAGCTGAAGACCCAGCCTGCATTCCCATCTTCTGGGTTAGCAAATGGGTGGACTACTCAGATAAATATGGTCTAGGTAAATAATTATGGTGGCAATACTTCAGCCTTTTCTAATTTCTGAAGCAGCTGGAGGATGCTCTGATTTGGGCATGGTATAGGTCTGGTTCTTTAATCAAGTTATTCTAGTGGGGTGGGGTTCAAGACCACCACCAGGAACATTACCAAACACTCAGTGAATCCAGAGTAGCTGTCACTGAACATCCACTCTGGCTACCTTAAGAGTGGCAAACAGCTATGTGTTGCATGACCCCATGCATCCAGGGTGGCTGGACTCGCTCTGCAGGGAGCACGTGTACTCAGTGTGGGAGTTAAAGTTGCTTCTGCAGCAGATGATGCAACAAGGGAGGATGACGAGTCCAGAGGAGGAAAAGTGCCTCCTAGACCTTTGTAAAGAGGAGGATCTTTAGGCTTGGTGGGGTACCTGTCGGGGGAGCCCTAGATAACACAATCCTCTCCCTCTGTATTTCATATAACCGGGGGTCCCATGCATGTGATGGTCTAACAGGCTCTCTTTTGAACTAGGTTATCAGCTGTGTGACAACAGTGTTGGGGTTCTCTTCAATGACTCCACTCGTCTCATCATGTACAACGATGGGGACAGCTTGCAGTACATTGAGCAAAACAGCACTGAGTCCTATTTCACTGTGAGATCGTATCCCTCTGCCTTGAACAAGAAGGTCAGTCCTGGGGACAGGAGCCCTTTCCGGTGGGTGGCTGCTCCTGGTGAGACTTCTGCCAGCCATATGGGGCTTTGCTGCTGGGTGGGCTCTACAGAGAAACATCTATGACTTGGAGGTGCTTGCGTTCTGCAGGCTTCCTCTTGGCCAGTAAAATGTGGCCTGAAAGAGAAACACTGGCTGCCTGCACTGTTTATTTCTAGTTACTAACTGAGGCTCATTTATGAGCAGCTTCACAGAAATGAGCACTCACAAGACTTACATAGACTGAAGTGTTCAGCAAAGTGAGTCTCAAGTATCACCAGAGTTAACTTTGAAAATTTGCATAAACTTGTGCAGTGACCACTCAAACTCTGAAAGACATAAGGAGTCCCTGGGTCTGTGATAGCAGCCCTTGCCCTCCACAGATAGCAAGGGTCATCCTCAGCCTGTCTTTCATAGCCTCTTCTATCTGCAGATAACACTATTGAAATACTTCCGGAACTACATGAGCGAGCACTTGCTGAAGGCAGGTGCTAACATCACACCTCGGGAAGGAGACGAGCTGGCACGTTTACCCTACCTCTGCACATGGTTCCGGACTCGTAGCGCCATCATCCTGCACCTCAGCAACGGCACTGTGCAGATCAACTTCTTCCAGGTGAGGATGTTGCTTTGACTCTGCCAGGACTGTAGCTCTAGCTGATCGAACAGCCCTGCTACACACAGCGCTACGTGGCAAGACAGCGATCCCAGCAGGGGCCTATAACCTGAGATGAAGCTTTGCCCAGTGAATGTAGCACTGGAAAGCTCCGTGCTCTGCTTGCTGGTATCTAAACCATCCAGTGACTCGTAGCTTGCCAAGTGGCTGCTTCCTCTAGTAGAAGTTTCACCAGGGAGCAGTGTGCTCAGGATTGACGCTGTGTTCTCTCCCTACAGGACCACACCAAAGTCATCTTATGCCCTCTCATGGCTGCTGTCACATACATAGATGAGAAACGGGACTTCCGCACGTACAAGCTGAGCCTCATTGAGGAGCATGGATGCTGCAAGGAGCTGGCCAGCCGACTACGCTATGCTCGCACCATGGTGGAGAAGCTCCTCAGTTCAAAGTCTGGCTCAGCCCGTGTGAAACCCTCTGCTTAGGTCTTGGTCTTGATGGAATCAACATCTGTGCCAAACTGGCCCAGCTGTGGACAGGGACGTCTGTTAGCATCCCTGCTTGTACTGTAACCTGCCATCACATAGCTGGGCTCCCGCTCCTGGGTATGGCCTAGCTGCCCCCAGGGGAGCCCCTGATGCTGTGAGGAATGGTCCTGTGTTCACTGTGAGCGGTGCACAAAGGGGCTTCTTGCTCCTCCCTCCCAATACAAAGTCTATTTTTTTTAATTACATATATAGTCTTTTTTCATAATTTCCAAAAGCTTGACTCAAAACAACCCTCTTGTTGGAGGTTCTTGGGCCTTCTAATGAGACGAAGTGTGGGGTTCTCCCCAGAACTATCATGTAAGTTTATTTGTACATGTCTGCCTGATGCTCTGGGCTCGTTCCATTTTGTAACAGCATAAGTAAGATATTTAACATGCCCCAGTTGGGACTGAGCAGTCAGCCTTTTAATACTGAACTTGACCTACATGAAAGCTAAACTTTTGTATATTGCATAACTTGATTAAAGATTGTTTGCTGTATAGCGCCTGGCTTGTCTTGACTCCCTTTGGCTCCTTGTAAGAGAAGTAGCAGCATGTTGCCCCCAGCTTTCCCCCCTGCATCCCCTGACCAAGACCTGTCATCTTCAGGAGCTTGTGCTGTGTGATTCCTAACAGCCTCGGGCTGAGCTGAGCCCTGGACTTGCCCTTTGGCTACACCAAAAGAAAACACAAGGAACAGACTGGGGGCTTATCACAGGAGCTGTGCTCTAATCAGTACCTGTAGGCCAGTAGTTAGAAAATGGGAAGGTGGGGAAAAGCTTTTCTATTTGATCAGCCCTGTTTACAATGTGAAATAAAGCCACAAGTGTGACTACACAGTTAGCAAAATAGCTTGCCCTAGAAACTCAGTGCTGACAGTTAGCACATACTAGTGCTCTCCTACCAGTTTGTTTTCAAGCAGAAAAACTTTTTATTTTTTATAACATTTTATACAAAATGTTCTATGCTATACACTATTCTGAAAATAATGGATCCATGGATCATCCCCCATGTAACCAAACCCCACACCCCAGCAGGGAGGAATTAGGCTGCATCGAAGTTATTGCTGTTCAGAGAGGAAGGCCTCGCGCAGGGGCTCCTGGGCCTGGGTTCCCCTTGGCACTGCCAGCTTACAGCAGCCGTGGGGAGCTCCACGCAGCGAGGTCTGCAGCCGCTGTGTGTTTGGGAGGAGGCAGAGCTGCTGCCACATCAGCTCCCAGGCTGCCCGCAGGCCCCACGGGTGCTTCACCCATGGCCAGGCTTGCATGAGACAGGGGCTTGACCTCAGCCCCAGGAGGTGTCATAAATCAGAACGTCCATGGGAAACGCGCCCTGGGCAGCACGCAGCTGTGAGCCTGGGCTGCTGCCGTCGCTCCAGGCCTGGAGGAGCTGGGGGGCTGCAGGCACAGGCCCGAGTTCAGAGAGAAGGGATCAGCAGGGGAGAAGAGGTTTCCCTCTTGCTTGCCTTCCTTTATGTCCTGAGAAAGCTGCCCACAAACAGCGGCACGGCTCTTCTGCAGTACAAACTGCCCCGGTCTGAGGACTAACGGGTATCTGGCCTAATGGCAGGCTGCTGCTCACCGGGAGGGAGAAAACCTTTCCCTCAGCCAGGCTGAGATAAAAACACTTCATTATCAGGATTGTGCTGGAGGCCTCGAGCCTCCCTCCAGGGCTGGCCATGCCGTGCCCTCTGCAGGCCCAATGCAAAGAGCACGACCAGAGCCCTAGGAGCAGATGCTAAACGCTGATCTGCTTGCCCTCAGCTGGGATGAAGGAACTCATCCAGCATCAGGACTGCTGTGTCGGTCCTCCTGGTCACCTCTGTGCGTTAAACACACGCTCAGACAGCTCTTCCACAGGCACACAGCCCAGGAAGACCCACGGGAACGACGCGCGCTGATCCTCAGGAACGGCACGCTGGCTCCGCGCCCAACGCAGCAGTCAAGCTGCTCCTTCAGCTACTCCCAAGAAAATGCTTTCAATGCCTTTTTTTTTTCCCCTGACTTCTCAAAGTACTGTCTGTGCAGTAGAGCTATTCTGTTCTCTGACAGAAGGGTCTTCAGGCTCCTGAGCCTGACCACGGCCCTTGGGGCTCAGCAGACCAAGGAGAGCCAGCCCATGCACATCGCTGCCGGCCCCCGCTGCCCGCACCCCTGTGGGCACCGGGTCCCGGGTCCCAGACGCCCCCTCCCCAGCCAAGGCAGCCGTGCACAGGGCAGACGGATGCTGGGGAGCCCAGGGCCGGTGGCAGCGCTGGGCTGCTGGACAACGGGCACAAGGCGGGTGGGCCGGGTGCTCTGAGCACGGCGCCTCCTGCCTTCTCCTCAGAGAGATGTCCCCCGGAGTCCCTGTGCCCAGCGGCAGCCGAGCTCCCCGGCGGCCAAGGGCCACGCAGGGACCCCAGCAGGGGCTCCTCGCAGGAGCCCCCTTCCCCCTGAGCCGGGGCAGGACAGGGCACAGGGGCTGCAGCACAGCAGCTGTGGCTAAATCCTGTCAGAGACCCCAAAAGGGGCAGTGCCCCGGCAAGCGCTGCTTCAGCTGCAGAGACGGGAGACGGGCGCTGGCGCCCCACCTGCCGGGAGCCTGGCACCCCGAGGAGCGGCGGCCGCGGCCCCCCGCTGCCGAGCCCCGGCTCGGTGCCCGCTCACCTCCCCGCGCCTCCTGGCTCCGGGACGTAGTAGGGACGGAAGAGCCGCTCGCGGGCACAGAGCCGCATGGTGCTGTGCGTGTGCAGCAACAGCCGCGGGAAGCGGGAGGTGAAGTACTGCACGAAGCCTTCGGGGACGGAGCCCAGCGCCTCCTGGACGTCGGCGGGCAGCTCGTGGTAGTGATGCTTCTGCAGGACAGAGGGCTTGGTGAGGGGCGGCCGGCACGGCGTGCAGCCCGGCCGCGGGGCAGGGGCCGTACCTTGTTCCTCATGGCCCGCAGGAGGTCGCGCACCGAGCCGCCCTTGTAGGTGCGGAACTTCCTCAGGTCTGGGGAGAAAGCAGAGCAGAGGCGCAGCAGCGTGGTGAGTGCCCGTGGGAAGCCAGAGCCCTGCAGGAGGCCCTGCTCTGGGCACAGGTCACTGCCCTGCTCTGCCCTTCCAAAGGCTGCATCTTTATCTCCCCTGGATTTTTGGCTCCTGGACACCTGGAGGGGCCTCATGGCCAGTAAATGGCACCAGACCCAGAGGGCTCCATTCCCTGCGTGCTTCTGCATGCAGCAGGAGGGCACCGCGTGAGCCCAGAGCCTGTGCTCTTACCTGTCTGCAGCGGGAGGGAGATGTGCATCCTCCAGTTCGTCCTCACCACCGAGCGGCCCCCGGCCTCCAGCGCCGCCACGATGGCCCCCTCGGCTGGCTCCTTCTCGATGCGGTCACTGACGTCCTGCGCCAGAGAGCAGGGACTGGGACGGGCGCTGGCACTGGCTCTGGTCCCATGCCCGCCCCGGCCAGCACCAGAGCACAGAGCTGCAGGGATGGGGGGGGACACGCAGCACATCCAGCATGGGAGGGGTTGTTTAGTGCTGACCCCAAACTGGGGGAACAGGGGAACACCCCTTGCGAAAGTAGCTCAAAATGAGCACGGTGAATACACGTGGCTGTTTCCAGCACTTTTTCAGACCACCTGCAGCCCACACGGTGCCAGCTGTGCTCAGACCACACCTAAAGGCACTGCCCAGCCGGACTCAGCACTCTCACCTGGAAGAACTGCAGCTGCTTCTCTGCACTCCAGAAGAAGGGGTGCATAAGGACCACGGGGGCCGAGGGGCGCTTCTGGGGCTCGCCACTGATCATTGACACAATCAGCTCTCTTGCAACGACCTTGTCTTGAACGCAAAACAGGAGAGCGCGCTAAGCGAGGCCGCAGGGAGGACGGGGCACGCCGCACAGCCTGGCACGGGGCGGCTGCTGCAGGCACCGGTCTCCGGGCAGCCTCACCGTGCGCCTCCTCCTGCAGGCAGGGCAGCTGGTAAGCGCCCGCCAGGATGTTGGCCTGTCGCCGCAAGCTGTCCCCGAACGGGTGCTGCCCTCCCGACACCACGTAGTAGAAGACGCAGCCGGCTGAGAAGATGTCCACAGCGCACGTCTGCAAGACACAGGCGGGGAGATGGGACCCTCGCGGCAGAGGGCGAGGAAAGCTTTACACCCCCCGCTTTTCCACTCTTCTACGTGAACGCCCGGTCGTTAGCTACAGCTTTAGCCAGGCAGCAACACCGAGACACCGCGGCACCGCTGGTAAGTGCAAGGCGCACGGGCTCCTGCCTGCCAAGCTTTCCAGGGCAGGGACGGTCTCTCCCTAGGCCAGCGATGCCCCCCAGCACCTCGGGTCCTCATCAGGGAAGAGGTTTTCAGGGACACTGACACAAGCCAGGACTCCACAGCCAGATGAACACGGGAGAGCTGCTGCTGCCTTAAACGTCTGTGCAAGCTGATCCTAGCATGAGGTTACGTGAAGCGCGTTGCCAACAGCAGCCTGTGCCCTGCCAGGCCCATCAGCAACCAGCTCCCAGCAGAAACAGGATCGATCCCCGGGGCACGCAGATGTCACCACCACCACGCGCCCCACGCTTCCAAGCACCAGAGCCAAGTGTCGGAGGGCCGCGATGGGGCTCCGGCCTCGCCAGGCCCCGGGCTCTGCCTCTCCACGGCGAAGGGGAGGACAGCAGGAGGCGGCTGCTGCCCGGGTGGTGCGCACTGCTGCTGCACTGGGGCTGGCTTTCGCTCTCAGAGCTCCGGTCTGAATTGTGCATTTCAGCGGCACACCGCAAGGCTGCTGCAAGCAAGGAGGACGCTGCAAAGAAAGGCTCAAGGAGCACGCTAAGCAGGACGGAGGCGCCCACGGCTCACTGACGGGGTTCTCCTTCGGGGCCTCCTGCAGCACCTCAGGCGCAATCCACCCCTCGGTGCCGGGGATGCCGGAGCGCAGGCTGAAGCTGTGCCGCCCCCCCTGGAGCTTCTTGCACAGGCCGAAGTCAGAGATGACGGCTCGGATCTGCCCGTGGGTGTTCGGGACAGAGATGAGGATGTTACAGGGCTTCAGGTCACGATGAACTGCAAGAGACAGTTCGCAGCATTACCCGCAGGCGTGGCCCCGTGCCGCAGGGCTGATGCCGGAGGTGCTGCTGGGATGAGCAGGGCTGCAGCACACCTCGTGCACGCCCAGCCGCTCCCAACAGCGACTGGTCCGAATGCTGCAGCGCCGCGGGCTTGGCTGGGGACAGGACACAGAGCCCACGCACGTGCACCGACGCAAGGGACGCTGCCCTCTTACCGATGTTGAGGGAGTGCAGGTGTGCCAGGCCTGACATGGTCTGGTGCAGGACAGACACTGGGTCCAGGCTGCGCCGATTGAAGCTGGGGCTCTCCACGTACTGGGAACAGGGAGACAGAAAGATGTGCACTGGGGCCTGAGGGACCGGACAAACAAGGCAAGGCTGGGCAGGAGAAACTTCTCGCTAGGCTGACGGAGGTGGAAGGAGATGAGTGTTCAGATGTACGAGCCCTTTTGGAGGCCATCCCGTGCCCGAGGCCTGCCATCTCCAGGCTGACCAGCCGGCAGCTGCAGCCCATGGCCCTCACTGCGCTCCCCCCCAGGGAGGGCTCCCAGCCAGAGCTGCCGGCTGCACGCCGTGCTCGCCACGCGCAGCCCCGGCTCCTGCAGCACCTCGCTAGCGGGGTGGGTGGAACTGGGAGCCTGCCCCTGGGGACCAGCTGCGCGGCGGGGACGGGGCAGGCAGGGCCGGTGGGCAGCCACCGGGCAGCAGCCGCGAGGTGCGAGGTGCAGGCTCACCTCCTGCAGCGTGGCAGAGCAGAGCTCGATGGCGATGTAGTGGAACTGCTTGTCCCTCTCGGTGCAGAAGTAGCGCACGACGTGGGGGTGCTCGTCCGACTCGCGGAGCAGCTGCACCTCCCGGTCCACCAGGTGGAAACACTCGGGCAGGAGGCGCTTCACGGCCACGTTCCGGCCATCGAAGTGTCCCCTGCGTGCAGATGTCCGGTGATGGCAGCGCCCGGCACCAGGCAGAGCAGAGCCCAGCGCTGCAGAGGCACGGCCCAGACGGGCTCTGGGCGATGCCAGACCCATCCCTCAGCACCCTCAGCACGGGAGCGCTGCCCGGAGCCACAAGCAGGCAGAAACCTCTGCAGCGAGCAGGGCACCAGGGGTTCAGGTGAACGTTTTTGTAGGAAAACAACGTCCCTCGCTTTTTACTGTGGTTGGCCCTGGGGAAGGCGCTGCAGGCAGACCCACAGGAACTCCCCTGCACACCAGACCCACCAAGGGATCGGGCTGCCTGCGGCGGGCAGGGCCCAGCCTGCTCCCGACAGCGCGGGGCAGCGGAGGGGCAGGGGCAGGCAGGGCGGTGTGCCAGCACGGCCAGCTGCCCCCGCTGCCCCCGCTACCGAAGGCCACGAGCCCAGCTCCCCAGGTCGGTTTGATAAGGGCTGGGTAAGGGGAAGGTGGCAACCCCCTCACAAAAACCTCTGCACTGCGCGGATGCCAGGCGGGGAAGGCGCCTGCCGCAGAGCTGCGCTGGTGGCTCCCAGGCAGAAGTGGAGGGAGGCCTGCGCGGGCGTCCCAGGTGCCACCCACCTGAAGACAAAGGTTCCTCCAGCTCCGTGGCCCAGCACATCCTTGGGGTTAAAAGAAATTTTCCCAACTACGATCACATCTGGTTCCACATCTGCAAAGACAGGCATCCTTCAACCTTTAAGCGTTAGTCCTATATGAAGGACATCCATTTCTTTAACCACCTGCTTGTCTCTTGGTCCCTACAACTCCCAAACCTCCTCTGCAGCCCACCCCTATCCAACACCAGCGCTGGCATCTCCACGCCCTCAGCTGCGGTTGGAGCCATCCCATCTGCAGGGCCCCTCTGCTCCTGCTTTGGATGACACCGCCTGCCCAGCCTCTTCTCAGCCTCCACGAGCCTCGAAGCCGTGGATTTGTTTTTCTGAGAGGTTCCACGTTGTAGAGGAGGAGACGTGGACATTCCCACAAGGGGCTGCTGGCCCGCAGGACAGAGCACCCCTCGCTGCCTTCCCGCTGCCACCAGCACGCACCTCCAGCAGCC
Source organism: Anser brachyrhynchus (assembly GCF_964034855.1). NCBI lineage: Eukaryota > Metazoa > Chordata > Aves > Anseriformes > Anatidae > Anser > Anser brachyrhynchus. The sequence continues at coordinate 17,425,692 of NC_137733.1, forward strand.
GTCGGCGCAGCTGGCTCCAGGCCGACCACCCCGTTGGCTGGGTCCTTCAGGTGGGCAGCGGGGCCCGAGCTCTGCGAGAGCCGAGACGTGCTTCCCTGGCCCCCCTCTGGCTCCCCGGGCTCCCCAGAGACACCCTCGCCAGAGACCCGGGGCGGGAGCAGCATCTCCTGCTGCTGCTGCTGCAGGAGCTGAATTTGCTTCTCCAGCTGCTGCTGCTGCGCCTCGTGCTGCCTCTGCAGTTTCTGGAGCACAAAGAACAAACGGCCTCAGCTGCTGGTATCCCTGCGGAGCCCAGGGCACCGGCACTGCTCCGGCACAAGCAGTTTCCAGCCCCACAGCAGGCAGGCAGGTGCGGGGGTCAGGAGCCCACGCACCGTGAGGAGCAGCAGCAGGATGCCCCCACCCAGCAGGGCGCTGCCAAGGCCGGCCAGCACCACGTCCCAGCTGCCGGACTCTGGGTACACCTCCACCTGCTCCCTGCTGGCGTCGGATGGAAGCTGCCCGTCGCTGCTCCGCACAGCCGGCTCCTCCACGCTGCTTGGGGCCAGGAACTGCAACACGGGGGGGGGGAGCACCGGGGCTATATGGCAGGGACCTCCAGGCACTCAGGCTTCGGGCTCCCTCCCCTCCCAGCCGACCCCCGAAGCTGGGTGGCGCACAGGACCCTCCCGGTGCCGTCCCCACGCCGGCACGCATCGCACCGCCCTGGATGGCCCCGACCCTTCTGCGGCCCCGCACAGCCCAGGGCTCCCCCGTGCAGAGCAGCGACCCAGCGGGGCCCCGCCGCTCACGTTGTCAAACACGGTCCTGGCCGGGGAGCTCCGGGGAATGATGGTTTCTGTCGTCCTCCTCAGGTTCTCCGGGAAAGCTCTGAGCATCGTGGTGTGGACCACAGGAGGCAGCTCGTGGTGCCCTGGGGCGAGAGGAAAGCAGAGATAGCCACCACCCGGCCTCTGGGCACAGCCTCAGCCCACTCATCCGCGTGGCGTGGGCTCGCCAGGCAGCTGTGGCGTCCAGGGGAAGGGCAGCAGGAAAAGCCACGGCTACGGCCTGCTGGCTCCGGCCCAGAGATGGGACCTGGAGCAGCAGCAGCCAGCGGAGAAAGGCACGGGACGAGATCCCCTGCCCTCTCACGCTGCACTTGGCCTGGGCCGCTCTGAGACATTGGCTTCATTCCCAAACACACCGCCACAGCGGGGCCTCTCCTGCCACCTCGCTGCAAGTGCGGCCATGGAGCAAGCCAGCTGATCAGCACCGGTGTGCACGGCCCTGCCGGCAGCACCACAGCCAGCGGCACGGGAAGCGTCAGGGCCCCTGCACACCCCGATGGGGAGGGGTAGGGCTGTGACCCCAGGCAGAGCCATCACGGTCCCTGGGGATGAACCGCAGCCGTGCTGCTGCCACGCCACGGAGCGCCCTCACGCCATCCCCTGGGGCCCGCCGCGGGTCCGCACCTATCAGGAGCCACTGGTTGCGCATGGAGGTGATGCTGCCCTGCGGGTACTTGACGTCGGTGCTGGGAGTGATCTCGCACTCTCCCGACTCTCTCATGGTCACGTCGTCTGTGGTGGGGCCATCGATCCTGGCCAGCGTGATGCCCTGCGGCTGAAGGACGGAGCAGTGGGGACGTGCCACGTACCAGGGCTCCCCCGGCACAGGGAGCCCCGCGGGGCAGCGAGGACACTCACCACCAGCGCCACGCTGTCGTGGACCAGCGAGGTCAAGGCGTAGAAGCTGGCCGCGTACTTCCCCACGTAGAGCGCAGGCCTGCAACGCGGGGAAAGCGTCAGCCCCCGAGCGTGAGAGGTGTGACCCCACCAGTTGCTAGAGCCAGGGCCCACCGGCATCCCCAGTGCCGCCCTCGGGCTGTGACACCAGTGGGTGCTCTGCCTCAGAACGAAGCCGCCCCCGCCCGGAGCCTCCCCAGCAGGGCCCTGCAGCCGCAGCCCCCTCCCCGCAGCCCCCCGGTCACGTACAGCAGCTGGGTCTTGGTGGCCGTGAAGTCCTTCACGGTCTGGTAGCTCCCCCTGATGAGGTGGATGTCCTGCGAGTGGAAGGTCAGGTAGCGCAGCGTCTCCATGGCCAGGTTGAGGTGGGGGACGCGGCGGAGGCTGTCTTGGTGCCACAGGTAGATGCCGACCACGGGCGAGCCGTAGTTGTGCGCCCACAGGACCTCCCCGCTCTCCTTGTCCAGCGTCACCACCAGCCCGTCCCCGCTGGAGGCGAAGTGTGACATTTCTAGCCAGAGACAGACGGAGGAGGCGCTGCAGCGGCTGCCGGGCAGGAGCGCTCCAGGGAGACCCCGCGCGTCCTGCGGCAACCCAGGGTGTGCTCCAAGGGACACGGGTGACTGTCCCCGGGCCAAGGAGGGCTGGCCGCGCCAGAGGGGCGCGTGCCACTTGGCACAGAGCCGTGGCCCCGTCTCTGCCACGCAGGCGAGCGCTGGCACGGCACAGCTGACCCTGCAGCCGCTTTCCCCAGTGACCAGCAGGGCCTGGTGCCGCAGGTGCCCGGCCAGGGGCGAGCAGCGACTCACTGTAGGGGTAGGACTCCTCGCAGAGCGGCGCCGAGTAGTCGGAGTAGGTGGCGTTCCAGCGCAGCTCCCGCGACTTGGTGTCGTACATGGTGATGACGTACTCTGCGGCGAGAGCAGGGCCGCAGGGTCACAGCGCGCCACGGGGACGGCGCCTCGGGAGGGGGCAGCGGGAGGAAACGCCGAGCGCCCCGCTGCCTGGGGCGGCACGGAGCCAGCCCAGCCCCGGCACGTCGGGATTGCCGAGCCTAACAGCGGGGCATGCTGCTGGGGAAGCCCAACCTCTCCGCCCCCTGCCATTTCCAGCAGGGCCTGCCGCTGGCAGCAGGGGTCACGCAGCCCCCCCTGGGCAGCCCGTGTCCCCACGGGGCGGGCAGACAGCCCAGCACCCTCCTCCTGGGAGGACAGGTAAACGGCGAGGAAGACTGGCTTACGGGTACGGCCGATGTAGAGCAGGGGACTGGAAGGGCACAGCCCGTCCGAGGCCTCCGTCGAGAGAGTGGTCTGCTTCTCCCCTGACTTGGGGTCCACAACGAACCAGGTGTCCTGCTTCTTCCCTGCGAACGAAAGCACATTCTGCCGTAAGCCTCCAGAGCCCCGCGCTCCTCTCCTTCCCTGCAGCCGCTCCGCCGGGCCTCCTCCCCACCTCGCCCCGTCCACGGACACGTTTCCACCAGGTCCCCACTCAGCCTCTCCCCCTCTGCACCCAGCCCCTGGGTGCGTGTGCTCGTGCTTCGGGTCAGCGCCTGCCCGCGTCCCGGACAGACCCCCCGCACCCCGGGCAGACCCCCCAGCAGTGACCAGTCCCTGCCCCAGGGCTCTCGTACCTGTGTAGAGCACGCCGTCCGAGCTGCGGCACGGCGAGGACTGCACCAGCTCCGGGATGGTGAACGGGAGCTTCTGCAACACAGACACCGAGTGGCAGCGGTGCCAGCGCAACGTCCGCGTGGGCTCAGCCCCCTGCCTCCAGGGGACGTGCTGCCGGGGGGGTCCCCCCTCCGCACCTGCCTCCACGGCCCACCCCTGAGCTGGACGGAGCGGCGGGGAAGGAAACGGAGCGAGCTGTGCTGGCCCCACACCGCTAGGCTGACACCGCCAAGGTGACGAGGGCAAGCAGGAGCCACCGGACGCCCCGAGCCTGCCCTGCCCAGCCCCGTGAAAGCAGAGAGGGGCGTGGGATGCAGGCAGCCCCCCGCCGCGCTACTGACCATCAGGCCTTCTTTGTTCTTCCCTCCCAGGATGTACAGGCTGCCGTCGTTGGGGTCTGGAAGAAATGCCGGTCTGAAGAGAGGAGAGTGAAAGGTGAGCTGTGCCCCACTGCTGGGCACATGCCAACGGCTAAATAGGGGACGCAATGAAGAAACCCCTTCCGCAGCGTGCTGCAGGGTGACTCATATCAGCGCTTAACCTTCCCCGGAAACCTCTCGCTCTGGGTCTGGTGCGGGACGTACCGGTCTGCCTCAGCACCGCACCTCGTACGAGCGCTCTGCGCCTGCCGGCCGTGCTGCCCTGCTGCCCTGCCCGCCTCAGGAGCTCTGTGCCCTCCATTCCCCCTGCAGCTTCACAAGGACTTAGGGATTTTCCTCAATTTCCTTCCTACGCTTTGGTGCGTGGTGGCACGGAGAGCTTCTGGGCTGCTTGTTGCAAGGCTACCCGCTCGGCCGCAGGGAGCAGCTGTCCCTTGTCACACATGAGGTGGCAGCAAAAGGGTAGGTTTAAGACAATGCTACAGCACAGCCTAGAAGTCTAATTTCTCTAAGGGTCTGGGTTCTTGCTGTGAATCTGTTGGGTCACCAGGGCAGCCTTGCTAGTCAGCACCTCCGGATGCCTCCTGCACAGGCTGTAAGGCCCACAGATAACAACCTGCACTGCAAAGGGCGCCCCGTCCACGTGAGAGCAATACTCACTCTGCAACATAAACCGGCACCTGCAGAATGGGATCTGAAAAAGAGAGCGAAACGTGTACGTCAGCAGCCTGTCCCCGGGCCAGGGGCAGCGTGGCAGTGTTTACCGCGCGCAGCCATGCGCCGGCACGCTCGCTGCAGCCCGATTTGCATTTCAGGCCCAGAATAGCCCCAGCCAGCAGCAGGGACCTGGCCCGCAGCAAACGCTCCCCCCTGCCAGCAGCCGTGCCTGGCTGGAGCCGTACCCGGCAGCTCTCCCGGCTCCGCAGAGGCCCCGGTGGAGGCGCACCGCCAGCCCCCGCTCGCAGCCAGCCGGGCACCCGGGCTGCGAGCAGCCCCCGCTGGGCCCATCCTCACCGTCCTTCAGGGTCCACTTGATGTCACCTGTGCTCTTGCTCACGGCGTGGAGGTTTCCATCGAGCGTGGATATGAAGAGCAGCGTTTCTGGGACAGTCACAGCGCTGCTTTTGAGGCACTACGGACAGAAAGGGGGCCCTCAGAGTGCTGCGGGCCTGGGGACGAGCCCAGGGCCGTGCCACTGAACTGCTCCCGCTGCTCGCCACTGCAGCACCCGGCTGCAGGGAAAGAGCCCAAAGGTCCCTCCTGGTCCCAAGTGAGGCGGGACTTGCCAGGAGAAGGGTTTATTCCCTTGCACTGCAATCCCATCATGATTTACAGCCAAGCTTCCAAGGCAGATCGTACAAGAACCCAAGTACACCAGGCTCTCACATTTATTTCTTGAACAGGTACTTCCCAGCCTCTGCTCCTGGACAGAGGCTGTACAAAGAGGCAACAACAACACGAGGAAAGCCAGGCTTCTCCCCAGGAGGCTCGCATTTTGTCCACAGACACCATAACCCAGCTGGAAAAGTTTCAAGAAATTCCGCAAACCAAACAAATCCGAAAAGCACAGTTAGGGAGAGCTTTTGTGCCAGGTTTCTCAACAAACCAGGGTATTAAACCTGCTTATTCCTTCAGCCTCGGCGACACGGGACACCGGAGGGACCACGCCTGCTAACCGCTGTCCAGAGGTGCTGCGTTTTACCAGCCGGTGGCAAGAAGCGCGGGCAGTGCCACCGGCTGTGCTCGCAGGCAGCTGCACGGCCGCGCCACGCGCCGTGGGTGCTGCGGGTGCCGGCCGGTGCTCGGTGCCGGCTGGGAAGCCCCAGGGCAGGGCGGCTCTGCCCCCCGCTCCCCTGGGGCGCTGCGTTCGCGGGGATGGGTGCGGAGAGGCTGCGCCCAGCCGTGGCTCCCGCTGCCTCCCTCAAGGTGACACGAGCGGCCCCGCCGCCCACTCCTTCCAGAAACAAACTGGCCGGGTGACTTTTCATGCCAGAAGCACAAGGAACGCCAGCCCAGGCCTTCAAAGCTGCACGACGATGAGAGAGCGACTGCAAACCTGCTCTGGAAAGGGGAGCTGCCACTCCCACGTGCGGTGCCCACGTCGCAAACGCCAGCTCACCCGCGGTGCTCACACAGCAGCCTCGCCCCGTCAGCAAACAGGAGAGCAGCAGGCAAACAGCACGGGCGGAGAAACGGCCGCCGGGAAGGGCCAGCGCAGCGCCCGGGCTCCGCACCGCCAGCGGCTGAGGTGGGGGGGCAGGGCTCACCCCGCGGGCCCCCGACGGATTTGGGTTGCTCTGTACGCGGCCATGGGGGAATGGATGGAGCACGCCACTGCCTCGGCTGCTCCCAAGGGCCCGCAGCTGATGCGCGCCCCATGGCCCTGCACATTTCCCCCCTGCCTCATGCCTGCTGCTCATCGCATCCTCGAACACGGAGCGGGCACAGGGCTCGGCCCGAGGACCTGGACAGGTGAAGGAGCAGGAACCGGCACAGCCCGCGCCAGGCGGCTCTGCTACACGCGAGCACGTGCCCGTCCAGAGGAGGAACTGGCGACAACAGAGCAGCCACGGCACAGCGGGGCCGAGAGGTGCGCTCTCCTGGAGTCCCTGGCTGCTGGAATTCCTGCAGCAGCGGCACAAGCAGCAGCCGACGGGCATCGCGCCGCCTGCCCCGCAGCTGCACCTGCTGCTCCGAGCACACTTCACAGCCACTCCCCTGCCATCAGCCCGCTCCTGTTATTTGCCCTTCTTCCTGCTTGATCTGTAGGTGGGTTCAGAGCCAGCGTGCCAGCTCCCGCTCTGCCCAGAGGACGCGGGGGGCAGGTGGCGGAGCGCAGCTGTTTCCTGCTGCTTTCCTCCAGCACGGCGCAGGCTCGCCACGTAGGCTCGCCCCGGCCTCGAGGGATGGCGAACGGCTGGCGTGGCCGAGACCCGCCAGCGGACATCCTCCAGTGTGGGTGCATCAGACTGTAGCCCAATACCTAGTGCTGAATTCGTGGTGTGGCCACCTGCACGGGGACCAGAACCGAGACCGCCAGCCCCCGGGGCAGGGCCCTGCAGCCGGCACAGCTGCAGCAGCCTCCGCTCTTCCCCCCTGCTTCGCAGTTTCTCCCATCTCTCCTTTTTTTGGCGGCAGGGCACCCAACCGAAGGCCCTGCTGCCCAGCCCCGCTCCCGCTGCCCACCCCAGCAGCCGCTGCCTTTTCCCTCCTCCTGGGGGGACCCAAACTCAGCCCCCGGCGCCGGCTGCCAGCAGCGGTCCCGCCCAGGAGCGCGGCCGCTGGGGCCCTGGGGCCGTCCCCTGCCCCGTCTGCCCTCACGCCCGAGGAGCGGCGCGGCCGCGCTGCCCGAACCGCTCCGGGCCCCGCTCCGCCGCCTCGCAACGCCACCGGCCACGGGCGCTGCCAGCAGGACGCGGCCGGGCAGCCCCGAGGGGACGGGCCGGGGGCTCTCCGGGAGGGGACCCCGAGGGGACGGGCCGGGGGCTCTCCGGGAGGGGACCCCGAGGGGACGGGCCGGGGGCTCTCCGGAGGGGACCCCGCGGCGACGAGCAGGGGACGACGACCCCGCGGTGGGCGCCGCGCGCGGCCCCGTCAGCCGGGGCGAGCCGTGCGGGTCCGCCCCGCTGCGAGCGGCGGCAGCGGGCGCCCACCCGGGCAGGGGGAGGCACCGCAGCCCCTTCCCCGCCGCCCGGCTCAACGGCAGCGAGCGAGGGCGGCGGGGCCCTGCCGCGCCCGCCCGGCTGCCGCGGGCACCCCCGGGGGGCGGCGCAGCCCGGCGGGGGTCCGCGCACCGGCGGGGTCCCGGCTCCCCGCGGACCCCCGGCGCCCCCCCGGCCCCGCCACCCGCGCTCCCCCCCCCCGGGGCCGTCCCGCAGCCGTACCTGGCGCGGCGCGGCGCGGAGCAGCAGCAGCAGCAGCAGCGCGGCGGGGCCGCCCATGGCCGGGGCACGCCGGTGGCGCGGGGCCGGGCCGAGCTCAGCGCCGCGCCCCGGAGCCAGCGCGGCCGGGCGGGACCAGGATGCGGCTTCCTCCCCGCCGCCCCCCCGGCCCGGCACGGCCCGGCACGGCCCGGCCCGGGGAAGCCCTGCCCCGGGGGGGCTGCAGGAGGCGGCCGGGCCCCGCCCGGGAGCTGCCGCGGCGCTCCTTAAGGGGCTCGTCCCAGGGCAGGAGGGGGGCGCTGCCCCCGGCCCCCCGCTGCTGCCGCTCCGCAGGCGGGCACGCCGGGGCACCCGAGCCAGAACCAGCACCCCGTGCCGCCGGCTGGAGGCGTTACCGCCTCCTCTGGGCTCTGCTGCCGCAACAGCAGGACTGAACCGGGGCATCCCCTTACCGGTATTAAGGGAGGGGAGGAAAAACTCCCGAAAGCCGTAGCAGACACGGAACAGCACACGTTAAGCGTTCAAAAGTCGAGTCCGTTGTAAGCCCTAATAATGGGCCGGGCTTCTCTCGAGGATCTGTTTTTGGTGGGCTGCCTGTATGTGAACGGAGAGCTGAGCCCGCTCAGCACGGCAAGGGCACGCTACAACACAAAACAAGAGCGAACCCTGTTTGCAAACAGGGACCCGAAGCAGCGTTGTCCTGTAACTCGGAGCCTTTTTGCATGAAGCGATGGATGGCAGCAATAAACACACATCACCATCCCGGGAGAGAGGCGCCAATAACGTCAGAATTAACAACGAGCCCTGATTCCTGGGGATTTCTGTGTACGTCCTTCTATACAGAAACAAAGTGCAAACTCACAGTTGTTCATACTGTAAGAAGTCGGTTAGCACGTACAGAATGCTGAAACACTCAAACACAGAAAGAATTAATTATCAAACTTTAATTCATAAGACTAATATTACAGAATAAAACAAATAGGATAACCAGTCAAGGTTACACTTAAAAAATCCAGCAGTGCAAATCTAAGACTAAATAGTTGTCATCTCCCCCTCCCCAGAAATAGGCAATAGATTATTTAAAAATACCATAAAACATGGCACTTACATATTTCATTTAAAATAAATCTGCAGTGGACAAAAACATCTAAGACCTTCTTTCCTTGAAAACAGACAGACAGAAAGAAAAGAATGAATTGCTTAGAACATGGATAAGACATAGTGAACTTCCATGAGCCACAGAAAGCAAATCCTTGGCTAGAAGGTAAAATGGCCATCTGGTTCATACAACACTTGCCACAGCTCTCCTGGTCCCTTTCTTCCTTCTCCCCAGTGACTGGGACATTAACTGGCAAAACAAGATGCTAACCACCTGATTCTAATAGGTGGCAAAAGGTCAGAGTACAAAACTTAAAATGGAAACAGTTCCATTGGAAAATAAAGTTACAAAGGAAAAAGAGTAAACAAAAGAAGGAAAATGTTGAAAACAAACCTTGCTCCGCTGAGTTGGCACAGCAAGAACCGGAGCGCAGAGCACGGAGCCTGGGCTCTGCTGAGAGCGTGCCTGGGCCCTGCGGCTGCACCGCCGGCACCCGAAGGGAGCACGGAACAGACCACTGCCAAAGCAGGGCACCCGCACGGCGTCACTGCAAGTGAACTGGTTGTCTTTGGACCTTAAAGTACGAAGCAATGGGTACAAACAGCGTCAAGTATAAAATTTAACAGGCTGTGTGCGTGTGTTGCCAGCTATAATGTATTGCATGCTAACAGTTCGCCTAGCTCTTTTAATTCGGATCACCCTTTCTTTTTCATGATCATCCTTACTTTAGTTACACGTTTCTCATCAAACCGTGTCACTGATGGACATTAACGATTTACTTTAATCTTAAGCTTGATATGAAAAACCTGCAAGTAATACAAGATTTTCACGCAAGATGCAGTCTATGTTCAAACCCACACAAGGTTTAATGATACCCTTTTGTATTCCTAACTGAATACTAACGCAGGAGCTGCTCACACAGAGTGCAGAAACAGGTGGCAGAAGGAATACCAAACTCTCGACAAGGAGAGGAACAAGAGACCCGCAGCAGGGGGCACGGGGATGTGGAAGAATGGCACGGAGGTGCAGTGTCTCAGCTCGCCATGGGCAAACGGCTCCGAGCAGCTCCGTAACCGCAGCGGTCTCCTCGCGGGCAGTTACTGCTCCTGCACGCCGCTGGTGAGCGGAGTGACGACGGATCGCCTGGGCATCGGCTGCCACCTCGGCGTGGGGACACCGCCTGCGGCCTGCTGGAACCCGCATCTGCACGCCGGGTGCTCTGATCACCAATCAGCAAACCCAGCGAACAGCGGGTGTGATGCTGGAAGGAACAGTACCCCAAAAACAGTGCTCACGGGGAGTTACGTCAATATCCAACAGGGATCTGATCTCCGCAGAAAGGCATTACATCGTTATTTATGTGAAATAATTCAACTTTTGCATAGGAATCACCACAGATGTTACTATAAACTTCCTATGGAAGAGTACACGTTGGCTCTCAAAACATCTTCATCAGCCAACTTAAAATTCTGACTGCATTTGCACTTTACTCACAATATTTGTGTCTTACCGAGGACTAACCACCACATCCTTCCACAGAACCATTTCTTATGGCAAGTCTGCTCTGGAGAGCATCACAGTTACCAGAGAGTAAAATCCAAAATCAAGAGAGAGGCTAGGGAACGGCTCCCTAGTTGGACGAGCTGTGACACAGTGCAACTAAAGATATTAAATGTTTTCTTAGATGTTAATGATCACTAATACCAAGAATCACCTTGGAAAAACGGGTATATACCAGAAGATACCAAGTTCCACGATTCCAAAAGAGAAAGGATTTTAAAAGCGATGCTGCTAAGTTCAATAGGAAAATTCATGTCAAAGAACTCCCCAGAAACTTACTAAATTAAGCCAACGAACACCAGTTAAAGCGTTTCAGATAAGTATCACTTTCCTGTATTTTAATTCAAACTTTGCACATAGAACAAAAAAAAAAAGAAAAAAGAAAGTTCAATTTTTCAAATCAAATTCAACTAGAAAAGAAGTACCTAAACAGGACCATGTTAGATCATCTTAGTTTATAATATTTTCTTCACATTTAAAGCTGCTTTGTAACCACCGGTTTTTATATTCCGTTTCTTTTGAGATGATCTGTTGTACCTGGCACAGGATGCAGAGCACTCAGGAGGGGATGCTAACTCCTGCAGCGCTCTGCGTGCCCAGGTGCCCTTCTCGCCTCGACAGCGCTCCGGGCGGGTACGCGCCCTCCCGCGGCACCAGCAGCACTGTACTCACCCGAGTTAGCGCATCGGACACGGAAGCCACGGCAGCTCTGGGGAAGAGTTGGAACTAAGATACATGTCCTCTCAGGGAGCAAGCCAATGGAAGAACAGGAAAGGAAAATGGAGTATGAATGGATGTACAGACAGGTCCGAGCAAGTCAAGTAGCAAGTGGAAGCTGATAATCACAGAACCAACGACACAGGCAAGTGCAAAGGTGAAGCCAAGTGACAGAAAGAAATAGTGTCACTGATTATCCTTATATACCATATACATACAACATAGGATGCGGTACTGTAGTGCATACACTTCCCACCGGGTACTGAAATGTAAATTTAAGCCTTAACACCAGGATTGGCAATTAGAAAATAGTAAGAGTGATAGCTGCATTTAAGTTGTAGTTACACCTCCAATTAACTGACGCCAGCCCCTCTGTCTGCATTCACTCGCTCCGAGCGCTCGGAAGGGGTTGTTCTGGGGAGCTGACAGCACGCCTGCAGGGATCGCTCCCGTCTCCGTGCGTTTACGTCAAGACACACTGCTGTTGGCTTGTATACAGAAAGGAAATACCTCAAGCTACAAGAGTAACGAGCACATCACTAGTTTATATGTAGGATATGAAACACCTTAAAAGTCGTATTGCATGGATGTTCTAACTGAAAGTACAAAACAAAAGCTGCTCATGTTGCCATCAAGAGTCTACAGGTAAACACGCAACCGTAACACACACCATAAAATGAACGCTTTTCTGAGTCTCTCAAAGAAAAAAAATAAATACTCGTTTGGGAATTTGCACCTGCTGAGTTTCAACTGGGCTATTTCAAGGAAAGTGAAAAAAGGACGTGGAATATATTAAGCTCAACTATTGGTAAAAGGATATTTCTAAGTGAGTTTCACAAAATGTTGAGCTACTTGTATTTTTATTAATATCAAGCCCACAGTGTTACAAAAAAAAAGTGATCTGTTAGATGCAGGTTTAACACACAGCAAGACTGATTCAGTCTGACTGCACGATACAATCTGTTACGGTTGTGCACCTTTTCAGGACTGAAAGGTCCATTCAGAAAACCTGAGATAAATGGCACGTTAATTGCTGAGATGACACAGAACATCACAAACCAAAGGCAAGGAGCAGTATTTCAGACAGACCTAGATGCAAGAACTTACTGTAAACTTGAGCAAAAGAAAAGCTGAAAGGTAATTTAAATTTCAAAAATTAGTTGCTAGATAGATATCCCTCATTTGGTAAGATTCACTGAATATGATACTTTTAAACTTTCAAATGCAGGTCACAAAAGACTACTGCGGTTATTTAGAATGGGAAACGGCATCGGAGCTTCTCTCTCCCGCCTCTGCCCTCCTCCCAACAAAAAACAAGACAGGAAGGTCTCTTTGGTTCGCCTCCTTTGCGAGATTCGTGCTACTCCTTCAGCACACTCACACCAGACAGCGTCAGGTAGCGCACTCTGGAGTTTTTGTTTTTCCTGCCGGACAGGTAAGTGTCATACCGACAGCTGCAAAACGGCTCCGGACTGCAACACGCACAGTCAAGAGAATGCTCCTAAAATGTAGCACCCCAGGCAGGAGGTAAAAAAGGAGCAGAGAGGTATGCACGGGAGAGGGAAACAACTGAAGTGGCATGAAATGGGACGGTAAGCAGCACTGGGTCACGGTGATAATAAAATACCCACAGTGGTATTCACCTGCTCCAGACATGCCACACAGAGTACCAACCCAGGGCTGAGAGAGAGGGAGAGAGAGCACACGGCATCTTTGGGTTTAAGGAAACAAAATCAGAGGTTTGCTACCAAAGATTCAAACCTGAAATAAAAGGGCCAGCAGAATATGGCTTACTAAACATCAATTTTGCATACTGTTTAAAGTTTATTATTTAAAAACCGTTTCTGAAATTCTCAGTCACAACCAAGTAACTAAATTAAGTTTAATGCTTGTAACTGAAAGATTATGAAAATATCTGTTTTTGTTCAAACCATGTAAAAAATCCTCGATAATACACTGTAATATTTACTTTTTTAAACTAAATTGGAAGATCAACTCTCAGCAGATTTAAGTGTATTACACACGGTATTTTGTGAATTAAGATTTATTGATTTCCACTGTATTTGCTTTAAATATGGTTGAAGCTGACTGCAGAAAAGGGATGGTGAAATTTAAGTTAAAAGTAAACTAATGGTGAAAGAACATCACCTCTGGCTTCCATCAATGCCTCGTTTATCATATTTTATTAATAAAGTTCCAGGACTATCACATCCAGGGATGTTGGAGGCCTCTCCCAGCAGTGTCCTTAGCTTTGTGTCATTTTCCTGTGCCAGAGGTGAGCGTGCTTTCAAAAATACTGCCACTTTCCCAGCACCGTGTCTTTGATTGCATCAACATATTGAGTTGGTACCCAATAGACCCAGTAGTAAGATGCTTCTGTTGGGCCCAGCTGAAATGCCTGCAAAGTTAAAAATGACAACGTTTACATACGGAAAACAGAACAGCTTATACCAGACAGACTGCACGTACGTCTTACCCCTACAAAAACCAAACGAGTCTGCTATACCTACGGCCTCTTTCAAGGGTGTTGTATGCACTACACATATTTGGTATGCAATTAAAGGAAACATTCCTCTGAGAAACAACTGCAAAGAACCAATTAAATGATGAGCTCTTTCCTTTATCACAGCTGCAACAAACTCTCTTGGCCAGTTTCAAGAACACGAGGAACTCATGGACAGAATCTAATGCATCCCCGAAGATAAGTCTCTAAAGAAATTATGCTCAGAGTTAGGAAGCCAAACAGAAACTAAGACAACGAACATGATTTAATAAATGAAATCTCAGAATTTTAATTTGTCTATCTAAATAGACAGAATGTCTTATTCTCTTACTTATGCACGTAGGAATAGCAGAGGAGCATTACGGCATGCCGATAACCTCTACCCTTGTTTTAGAATGATTGTTGTATTATTTTTGGAAGAGGACATTTTCTTATATTGGTGATCAAAAAACAAATATCTGAGAGAAGACTAGATCAGCTCCCTCCTGCAGACAATGGTTATAAGGTACAGCATTTCCCCTTTCTTCCCCTAAAGAAAGGAAGCAGACTTATACAAGGAAATTACATCAACTTTAGAAGTTAGTTACTGCAATTCCTGTAGAGTACATTAAGCAAAACCTCGAAAGAAACAGCCAGTAGAATTAGCACTGCTCTTCTTAAGTGCGTTACTTTTCTATAACCAATACCAGTTTTTCAGAAAATTAAGCGTGAAAAAATATTACAGAATCAAATCACTTTCTTTTTTAAACCACCAGCAAGGCCTGTTATTTATATAAATAGAACAGAAACCAGAAATTAAACTGGATACAGGAAAATATCGCTAACATTAAGAAATCATGCGTTATAGCATGAGTATTTTTACACTGCTGTAACAGTCACGAGATGGAGGATGTTAAATGGCACTACCACTCGTGTGAGATCAGCCCAGAGTTCCACAGAGTAGCAGATATCCAGCACGCCACCCAAAATATTTACATTCTGACAGCAGACAATGTTGACATTGTGACATTCCACAACACACGAGGCTGGTATTGCTATCAGTCCCAGACTTGCTCTAGTTTGAAAGCCTTCCTCCTGCACATTTGCACGAAGTAACTCGGATGATATTATTAAAGTAGAGACATTACTTACCATCATGTGATAATCTTCGTGTCCTTCAATAGGTTCACTCACCACATTTTTAATGGACCCCATGGGTAACTTTTCTGTTCTCTCTACATTAAAATTGATCAAAGTATTATTTCTGGTATATGAGGAAGATGTATGTCATGCTAACGTCAAATACCACCTCCGTTATTTCCAAAAGCTCCTCGGGTGTCAGCAGGCTTTCCCACTAGGGTGATCTTTGGGTATCTGCTGCTGAGAGGAACGTCTTCCACATTATCCATACAGCCCCCAGCTGGTGCGCGAGTAATGTAAAGGAATCCCAAACTGGACCGCACAGTTCCTCACCTTTTGATGTCTGCATCACAGCAAGTACTTCAGTGTACCTGATTTGGGCCTTAAATTCAGTGAGGAAATTTCATGTTTCTCCCTAAGGAACTCCACTCTTACCAGCAGGATTGCTGACCACAGTGAAAGCTGGTCCAGGTGTAAGAATATTCAGGACTGTCAAGGGTTATACTACGCTCTGCAGAAATGACAAGGCTGAAAGAAGCTGAGGCAAGAGAGGCTGGCCAACCCTTTGAAGTCTAGTTCTGGTTTTAACCCGAGGCAGTGCTCAACTCTTACTATAAGAGCGCAGGCAAGGAAACATTCATGTGTAAGTAGGGAAAGAAAAAAAAAGGGAAACTGAAAGAAAAAAGATGACTGCAATTACGTGATAGACTTAGGAAAGCCAGCCAGAAGCAACCAACAAGACTGACAAGGTGATCGTTCAGAGATTTTCTGTCTGTTACGTCCCCACTTCTTTCTGAAGACCTAACTCCAAGAAGCTTCCTTTCATTTCCAGCTTTCTGTGTCAGCCTGAAATTACCTTCTTGCACATAAGACAGAGAAAACCATACACTGAACAAAGAATTCCCTGGATCTACATAATAAATTCTTGTGAACCAGAAAAAAAGCACTTACTTAAAAAGGTAAACGGGGAGATAAACATACTCAGTCTGGGCTCTAAAGACAAATATTCTCTATCTCAGTGCTGTAACTAAGCTGACTGTAAACTATCGCTGTGAGACTTGCAACTCCTTCAGGAGTGAAATCCTACTTTGCACTCATTTACCATCCTGCAATTGAATGACTTCTCGCAACACCTCAGCAACAGACAAATCCATGCTACCAACGACTATATGAGAAGTATACAGAGCAACTGAGAAACACGTATCCTTATCAGCCCTCAGGCTACAAAAATGTACAGTGTGATGTGGGAAGCAACGGGAGGCTGCATACGGGACAAATCAGTTTCAGTTTTCCAAGACTGCCAAGTTAAAAAAAAAAAAAAAAAGAGCCACAACAACAAAAACTGTGTTAACAGCTACTTGTATTTATTCTAGCCCTTATGCGCTGGCATCTACCGTGAATTTCTCAGAGCAGGAAGTTTTCCTTTCACCAACAGCCAGCAATTATAACCAGTCCCTAAAGGAAGTAAGCTGCTGCTAATTTGGGGAAGTAGGGAAACAGGTTATATTAAAGACAGAGGACTATAAGAAAAATCAAATTTCAAAGCTTAAGAAACACTAATCTAGAACGTTTCAGAAATACTGAATTTAAACTGGTCTAGAAGGTGAGGGAAAAGGATTAATTACCTAAATACTACTCACTTATTTAGAACACGTTATCAGTAAGAAAAAAAAAAATCTGCCCAAGCTATAGAGGAAAAAATACAGCGGCTCTGTCAGTTAGCCTGAGAGATCTCGCTGCAATTCGTACCAATGGAGATTTTAAAGACAGGAAACCTTCAAGTTCACAATCAAGTCTGTCCTACATAGGAAAGGTCAAAAACTTTCGAGATTTCTGCTTACTTTGGAAATAACGTAGCAGCTGGAGGTGCCATCCAAAGCTAATATTACCGTCCAATTAGGTTATTTTACTGGGACAGTGAGCAAGCACTTCTATTCTTCTTGCTCATCAATATAACCTTGCCCCATCCTGGTCAAACTAAAGGCTTCCTTTGGAGGCAGGGGGATTATCTGAGACGTCCTCAGCAATGCACGTTATCACCACAGCACTTTCAGCTCCTCCTGGCACCACTCAAGACGGTAAACTGATTCCTCTGCACAGCAACACATGCCATAGTTTCTGCAGTTGTACGTCGCTGAAACAAGACACCCAACTGATTTTGGTTGGAAGGACAAATAACGACAGAGATGCCAGCACTCCTACTCTTATTCCCAGCTCTACGATTCTCTTTTGAGCCTCAGCCAAGTCATTGAGCCGCTATGTGATGCTGGCATCGAACCAATGTTTATGAAGTACTTTCGAGATACGTTAGAAATGCCAAATATTGTAATTTATATTTGGACCTATGAATAGCGGATTGGAACGTAAGTCTACTGGCACAACCGAACTCATGTTTTTCAAGAACAGAAATAAAATATCAGCCAATATTCGATAACACGAGAGAATGACATCTGAGAAGCAGCAGCAAAATTTAGTTCTGAGGTAATAAAATAACAATATTATTCCCCGAACACAATTTAATCGCATCAGAAACGTTCTAGCTCACACAATTCACTTATACACCAAACGTCAATAATTCATCTCAGAATTTTAGAGTCGCTCACCTTTTGTACCAATCCATAGCTGGTCTTGCTCAAGTTTGAAGGTCAATCTTACTTTCCCCCCTGATTTGTTGTACATGCCAGATAACGGCACTGTTGGCAGGCGCTCCTGCAAAAAAAGCAACACAGTAAGTCGCGGTGAAACGCTCACAGGAGAAGACGTCCTTTTAGCTTTTTAAGCATAAGGATGATCTGTTTTCGCAGTTTTCTACTACGACAAAAAAGGAGAGGTAGAGCCATCAAAGAAAGGTCTCAAACCACAGAAAAACCCCTCACTTTTCTAACTGCGACAATGTCTCACGTACTCATTTACTTACCTGAACACCTTTAACAGAAGGCATCACATCATCTGGTTTTCCTTTATCCAATACTTTTCTGTGTTGCTACAATGTAAAAGCAGAAATTAGAATTTACAGGAACACGACAGAATTGTTCACGTTACTTCTAACGCACCCTGAACTGACCATAACCCAACAGCGCCAGGAGACAGTTAAAAACTATTCAGTCGCTTATCACACAGGAAACAGTTAATTTTCAAAGTTAACGAGCACTTCCTAGGAGAGTCTAAACAAATTACATAGATGAATAAAATCCCAATATAACGCAAAGGGTAACGTCCTTTGTGGGATACACATATACATTATATATATATATATAAAACCCCACGCCTCACTTTAGCATCATACATGCTGAACCACATCGTTGGCATTTAGCAAGACAGTTTTAACAGTCAAGTGTTATGTTCAGTGAATGGCAGAAAACCCTTTACATCTGACAGTGCAACATACCGCAACACAGCAGCAAACCAGGCCAGATTAGAGCAGTAGTAACTAAGAAAAACATGCTCACAGCTCGTAAGTTGCTGAGTACCTTTAAACAATGATGGGACTTACAGTGAACGTGAACTATGATAAATTACAGAAAAACAAAAGCACGTCTCATAAAGGTTGCAGATCAACGATGCGCATTTTAATTTTTATTTAAATTTATTTTGAGAGAGGTTGGTGATACCTTGAGCTGAAAATCCTTTATCAGCCCACCACGCTACAACACAGCCCCAAAAGAAGCCTGACTGCACTGCGCTTCGCTTCCTACTAAGAGGCAATGCTTCAAGACGCGAGAGGAAAATCGAACAACCACATTCCCTGCGGCGCTCGGACAGCTGAGGGAACCGCTCTCTTGGCGTCCATTTAAAGGCAGTTTTAGAAATCAAGTTCTTGTGTGTCAACCAAAGTTAGTTAGTTTTTAGATACAATTAATCTTGGCTGTGCTTGAGCTAACAACCGCGAAACGTTTCCCTTATTTAACGTTTCCTGCCCGAAACGCTGGGCTGTGCCTGGCAGCAGCACAAGGGGGGCCCTCAGCCCCCGGCTGCGCTGTGCCGGGCGTTTCCCTGCTGTGAGACCCTCTCCGCGCGGAGCTCGTCTCGTCTCCCTCGCCTGTGCCAGCCAAAGCCCCTGCCCTGCTCCGAGGGCCCCAAGGCGGCCGCGGAGCCCCGCAGGAGAACCGCCCGAGCCCTGTGGCTCTGCCCCCCCCGGGATTAGGGAGACGCCAGCAACCTTTTGCCTGCAGAGCGGCTCCTTCTTGTTCTCCTCAGCCTTCACCTCCTGCTGGGCGGCCTCTTTGGGCGTGTTCACCGCCAGCACGTCGTTGATGGTGGAGCCCACCACCATGATCTTGGCTCCGTTCGTCACCTTGATCTCTCGCAGCGTCTTCTCCTCGGGCAGCAGCCCCTTGAACATCACCTTCTGCATGGCGGGCGGGAGGCCTGCGGGCGAGGCGGGGCGGGGCGGGGGTTACCGGGGGCCCGGCCGCGGCGCGGGGCGCGGGGCCGCCCCCACCGACCTGTGAGCGAGTGGATCTCCTGCTTCAGGTCGGCGCCGGTGCCGTCCAGGCGGAACTTGACGTCGTACTTGTTCTTGTTCCAGATCACCTTCAGCTCCACCAGCTCCTCGCCGCCCTCCGCGGCGCCGCCGTTGCTGACAGAGGCCGGGGGGTGCCGGCGCCCCTCGCCATGCGGAGAGCGGCCCGCGGCCGGAGAGCCGCCCTCCCCGCCGCAGCCCGCGGCCTCCGCCTCCATGCCCGGCGCCTCGGCACCTGCGGGGAGCGCACGGGAAGGGACGGGAACGGACGGGAAGGGAAAGGAAGGGACGACGCGGCGCGGCTCGGCACGGCGCGGCACCGACACCGGGCGCGGGCGCGACCACGACCACGACCGCGGCCGCGGCCGCGGCCCCGGCCCCGGCCCCGGCCCACGGCCCCGGCCCCGGCCCCGGCCCCGGCCCCCGCCCCGGGCGCCCGGCAGCCCCCGGCCCCCCCGTCCCGCCCGGGCCGCCCGCTCCTACCTGGGGCGGCGGCGGCCATGATGATTGTGTACAATCTGCCGCGGGGCGCGCCGGGAAGCGCCCGCCGCCGAGCGCCGTGGGCCGCGCCGGCACCCGTAGCACGGCCCCGCCCCGCCCCGCCCCGCCCCGCCCCGCCCCGCAGCCACCTCCCCGGCCCGGCCCGGCTCGAACCTGGCGCGCCCCGGCGCTAGGACCCCGCGCGGCGACAAGGGGGCGCCGGTGCCTTTACGGGGAGCCCCGCCCCCGGTGCCGGCGGCCGCGGTGATTGGCCGGGCGCTGCGGACGGAAGGGGCGCGGCCGGATGGAGCCGGCGCTGAGGGCGGAAGTGGTGCGGTGATTAGCTGGGAACAGAGGGCGGAAGTGCCGTGAAAGGTGGTGTCGACACTGAGGGCGGAAGCGCTCCGTGATTGGCTAGGAACCGAGGGCGGAAGTGGCGCCGTAATTGGCCGGGAGGTGCGGGCGGAAGTGGCGTGCAGTGCGTGCCGTCCCTGAGGGCGGAAGAGGCCCCGTGATTGGCTGGGAACAGAGGGCGGAAGTAGCGTCAGGGAGTGCCGTCGCTGAGGGCGGAAACACGCCGTGATTGGCTAGAATTCGAGGGCGGAAGTGGCGTCAGGGAGTGCCGTCGCTGAGGGCGGAAACACGCCGTGATTGGCTAGAATTCGAGGGCGGAAGTGGCGTCAGGGAGTGCCGTCGCTGAGGGCGGAAGCACGCCGTGATTGGCTAGAATTCGAGGGCGGAAGTGGCGTCAGGGAGTGCCGTCGCTGAGGGCGGAAACACGCCGTGATTGGCTAGAATTCGAGGGCGGAAGTGGCGTCAGGGAGTGCCGTCGCTGAGGGTGGAAGCACGCCGTGATTGGCTAGAATTCGAGGGCGGAAGTGGCGTCAGGGAGTGCCGTCGCTGAGGGCGGAAACACGCCGTGATTGGCTAGAATTCGAGGGCGGAAGTGGCGCGTGGGGCGAGCCGTCCGTGAGGGCGGAAGCGGCGCCGTGGCTGGCCGGGCGCTGCGGGCGGCATGGCGAGGGCGCTGCGGGCGCTGGGCAGCGCGGCCGGGCCGGGGCCGGGGCCGCGGGTGCGGTTCGGGCCCAGCCCCACAGGTACCGGCCGGGGCGGGGCGGGCGGGGCCGTTCTGAGGCCGTTCTGGGGGCGCCCCGGGGCCTCCCCTGGCCGTGCCGCCGCCGTGACCGCCCCGCGCCGTCCCCGCGGCAGGTCGGCTGCACCTGGGCGGGCTGCGCACGGCGCTGTACAACTTCCTCTTCGCCAGGCAGCGGCGGGGCGCCTTCGTGCTGCGCCTGGAGGACACCGACCGGCAGCGGGCCCTGCCCGGCGCCGCCGACGGCATCGAGGAGATGCTCGAGTGGGCAGGTAGCGGCGCGGCGGGGCGGGCGGGGCGCGGCACGGGGCCGGGACACGGCACGGGGCCGGGGCCGGGACACGGCACGGGGCGGGGACACGGCACGGGGCCGGGACACGGGGCGGGGACACGGCACGGGGCCGGGACACGGCCCAGCACAGGTCGGGGCCGGGACACGGCGCCCAGCGCGGCTCTGGCAGCAGCCGTGTGCCGGACGCCTCGTGCCGAGGGCAGCAGTCGGCGCTCGCAGCCCCCCCCTTGACAAACTATAAAACAAATAAACGGGTGAATCGTGCGTGCAGCGTTTGCCAAAAGGCGTCCGGAGGTGTCGATTTGCGTTCTGAGTCCTCTGCTCTTTTTTCTCAAGTCTGAGAGCTAAAAGCGAGGGGAATTCTAGAGCAAGCAATTACGATAAACTTGCAGCCGGGTTCCACAGGTGTCTGCACAAACAGAAAGGTGAATTTTGAAGAACCCCGCTGTTCAATGCTAATTCTGGAGTGGGTGAAATAATTGGCCGAGATCTCAGCTGTATTTTCGCAGCACCGGTGTCCGTTACTATAGGAAGCACCCTTTGTACGTCTGCCCCTGACTAATTTTTGCTCCAGGTCACCTCTCAGAGCCGCCCAGCTGTTCACTGGGTTGAGGTGTTTCTTCCTGCCCTGGGCTCCCCACGCAGCACCCCACGCCCTGATGTCTCTGCCCTTTCACGTCCTGCCGTGGGGATGTTTCAGGTATCGCCCCCGACGAAAGCCCTCGCCGCGGCGGTGCGTTCGGACCCTACCGGCAGTCGCAGAGACTCGACCTGTACAGGCAGGCCTGCGAGGTGCTCTTGGAGCGAGGCGCGGCGTACCGCTGCTTCTGCACCCCGCAGCGCCTGGAGCTGCTGAAGAAGGAGGCGCTGCGGAACCAGCAAACCCCGCGGTAGGCAGCCCTCTCCCCCGGGTCTCTGCCCCTGTGCTGCGCGCTCCCAGTCGCTTAGGGCAAGGTGTGATTGTTACCTCCGTGCCCTCAGAAGCTGAGGGGAGTGACGTCCAGAGATGAGAAGCTGACTGGACGTGTAGTGGGCAGACCGCAGCTGAAATTCACGAATTCGTTTAGATTCCAGCGAATGTAAGCGTGCTTGGGGTCGGTGTGCGTTAACCTGAGACCTGCGTTCTCCTTTCTCGAAGGTACGACAACCGCTGCCGGCACCTGACGCCCAGAGAAGTGGCTGAGAAGCTGTCGCAGGGCCTTGACTGGGTGGTCCGCTTCCGGCTGGAGAAGGGCGTGGAGCCCTTCCAGGACCTGGTCTACGGCTGGAGCAAGCACGAAGTGGCCGAGGTGGAAGGCGATCCGGTGATTCTCAAGGGGGACGGCTTCCCCACCTACCACCTGGCAAACGTGGTGGATGACCACTACATGGCCATCAGCCACGTTCTGCGAGGAACTGAGTGGCTTACTTCAACATCCAAGCACCTCCTTCTCTACAAAGCCTTTGGCTGGGATCCTCCCCAGTTTGGTCACCTCCCGCTGCTTCTGAACAAAGACGGTGCTAAGCTGTCGAAAAGGCAGGGGGACGTCTTTCTGGAGCGTTTTGCTCAGGACGGCTACTTGCCAGAGGCTCTGCTGGACATCGTCACCAGTTGTGGCTCTGGATTTGCAGGTAAGGGCAGCAGGCTTAGCACTCTCTGGGATACCCCGTGAGGCTGACTTTGGGCAAAGGGCTAGGTTTATTCCCATATTCAAGAACTTTGACGGTGTTTGAAAGGATCAGGAAATAGTAGTCAAGCAACCAGTCTGGAGGGGCTTCTGTGGCTGAAATGCTGCCGGGGCTTCTGCAGAGCTCCTGGGAAGGCCTTGGTGGCGGCCTGGGACGGTGGGAATATTTCTGTCCCTGGGCAGCCATTTAAGTGGAGCCTAAGGCTTAGTGACTTCCTACTGGGGACAGCCTTCTTCTTGAGGTGAAGAAACCTTCTGCAAACTCTTGGGAAAACTTCTGTTCTGTGGTTAACGATTGCAGTCAGGTAATACATCTTTCACACTTCTTGATTAACCTGAAAGACCGTGAGAGGTTGACTTAGTTACTCCTTTTGTTGCTCTTGCTGTGTGACTATTGCATTAACTCATGTTTCAGGAACTTTGCTTGGGAATGAAACCTTTACTGGGCAGCAAGGCCTCCTGGCCGGGTGTTATTGCTGCTGGGCTGAATGGTGCAAGGGGTGTTTCACTGAAGGGTGTAACAGAGCCAAGCAGAATGCCCCAGTTTCGAGTTCCTTCACAGAGTCTGCTTGTCCAAAGAGGGCAACTTCCAGTGCACGCCTGCCAGAAGTTCCCTCCTTGTATGTCGCTGCTTCCTATCAGCGCTGTGGAGGGCAGCCCTCCTCTGTCACTCCTTGGCTGTGTGCTGCACCGGCGCTGAGCCTGTGGTTTGGAAGGAAAAGCAGTGACTTTAGTTCTCTGCTGGAGAGCGAATGCATATCATAACCTCGTTGGGATATGTTGCAGAGAAGCAGATGGGGAGGACTTTGGAGGAGCTGATCTCGCAGTTTGAAATCGGCAGAATTACAACCCATTCCGCCTTACTGGATCTTGAGAAACTCCCGGAATTCAACAGGTACAAGCACCAGCGGTAACGTTAAATCTGAATCGTCTGTTGTAGGACGTCTGTCTGGGGTTTGATGTTGCTTTTCTAGCAGGTGTACAGTTCTAGTTGGTAAGTGTTGTGAGATTGAGATCATTAGCTTCGAACTAACCCAAAGCGGTCTAACTGCAGTTCTTTCCCTTGCCACAGGGTGCACCTCACTCGCCACATTGAGAATGAAGAGCTACGGCAGAAGCTAATCCGGGAGCTGCAGTCGCTGGTGGAGCGTGTCTATGGGGACCAAGAACTGGATAAAGAGGTTCTAGAAAAGGAGTACGTGGAGCAAGTCCTCCTGATGAGAAAAGTATGAAAAGTGGTAGCGTTGTGTTACTGCTTCGGGAAGCGTTGGAGCGTGGGACGCCGTGGTTTTGCGGGATTCCTGTGTGGAGACTCAGCTGAGTTCTGGGCGTTGCTGTGACCTGAGCTCTGCAGCCCGCAAACAGCAGGTGGCTGTCCCTGCCAGTTCGAGGGAAAAACCGCGTAGGCTGTGGAGAGGATGGAAGATGCCGCAGCTCTTCCCAGTGTCAGGAAAGAGGGTGAAGCCAGCAGTTTCCCAGTCTGCCCCTGGGATGCAGCTGTAGCATCTGGTGAATTCCTTGCAGAGAATAAAGTGTTCTTAAAAGGGCGAGCAAAGTCCCCGTCTGTTAGCACGAGGGTGGCTGTGGCAGCGGGGACTGGGCCGGCCATGTGACTTCCTACGTGTCTCAGGAGAGGCAGCGATGAGTGTGGCAAGCCACTTCCCAGGGCCGAACTCTGAGTCAGCTGCATGTGGCTGAGCAGGACTCGTAGAGCAGCCCCGCAGGCTGCTTTTGTGTCCTTGTTCACACCAGCTAGTTACGGCTGTGCAAAAACTAAGCAGCCGAAATGTCAGCAGTTCACGTTTCTTTCGAGCAGGTACAAAGCGCAAGGCAGCGGTGTGTTTGGACCCTCTTCAATTGCTTGTGAAGTCCAGAGAGCAGAAGTTACCCCCCTCCTCACCCCCTCACCTTAGCCCGCAGTCTTGACAGCTTTGCTTTCTTCCTCCAGGGTCACGTAAGCCTCCTGAAGAACCTGGTGTCGTGTGACTATGCTTACTTGTGGGTTAGGCCCTCAGTGTCCCGAGAGCAGCTCCAAACTGTTTCTGCAGAAGCAGACGACATAGGCAAACTAGTCTTAGGGTAAGTGTCTCTTTCCAGCTCTGTACACACCCACCTGCCTGCCCCAGAGCATTGCTCCTGGCTGCTGTACTCCTGTTGGACACGCTCCTGGTTTCCATTTGTTCTGGTTTACTTCAGAATGTGCAGTCGCTAATGACCGGGGAGGAGTTCTGAGCGTCCTTAACCGAAAGGCTGCTCACCAGCAGGAACGCTTACATTAATGCTCTTAAGCAAGAATTGTCGTGCCTAGATTTTGTAAAGCACCAAGCAGAGTGGAGTTTGTGTGCCCACACGGTGCTAAGGAAGAAAGCTCTGTCAGGGTTTTCCCATGCCGCAGATCTCCCGTGCTTCTGTCTGTTGTAGCATCTGACTGGAGAAGAGCAAGGCGCTTCTGGTCAATGTGTATTCGGATCACGTAACCAAACTCCTGGGTCTCTGGAATTAACCCAGTCCCTGCACAGTCAGAATCACTGTCACTTCTGAAAAGCTCATCCCAGGGGGGGATTTTCTGGCTTCCATTTCTTGGTCTCTAGCTGGCGGTTTGCAGTTCTGTGAGGGCAGGAGAGTAAACCCTGAACTGCTAGCATTGCCAGAAGATTTTGCAAAACCAGTCTGAGGCAGCTGGCAGTTCTCGAAGTCACTAGGTGCTTCTGGGTAGGAGTCCTGTGTGCCGTATGTCCCCAGATTGTAAGGGCATCTTCCTTCCTAAAGGCTTATGACGAGACAAACAGCTGTTTTAAGCATGGAGGAGTTGAACAAAGACCTCAGAAACCTTCAGAAGCAAACCAGAGAGACTAAGTACAGCAGCATGATGAAGCTCCTTCGCCTGGCTCTCAGTGGACAACAGGTAAAAAAAGAGTTCTGAGACTGGGACCTTCTCTTTTTGTGGCTGTGTTTTTTTTATTTTTTTTAAACAGCTATCTTCTCTCTGATACCAAGATACTGGTGTTTTGGCTGTACATCCTGCAAGAATTGACATCAGTTGCTGTTACGAGTGAAAGTACTGATGTGCAGTTCTGGAGGAAAGGCCGCTCTGAAAGTTTCAGAAAGGCAGAAATTGTTAAGGCATGAATGTGCTGGTCACAAATGTGAAGTTAGAGAAACTTCTGGACCAGCTGTCTTTTTGGTTCAGTTTGATCAGTCTTGGCAGTCAGTGTTTTAGTACTTTGGGAGGAAGAGAAAAATAAATCTTGCTTTGAGATTGCTCAGAAAACCCCTGCCCTTGGTGTACCAGCGATCTGATAGCTGGTCACGTTGTCGCTTCCTGCCCGACGACGCAGACGCTTGTACTAAGTGTGAGTTTCCATTCGTACCGTGACTTCTTGTGCGTTGCAGCACGGACCGAGCGTGGCAGAGATGATGGTGACTCTGGGACCCAGAGAAGTGTGCGGAAGGATACGCAAAGCGCTGTCCGGCTGATACGAGACCAGTGACTGCGGGGGTTAACCCTGGAGTGCCGGTGGCGCGGGCACCGCCTGTCCTTGTCTGAGACCCGTACCTCGTGCTGACGGCCCGACCGTCGGTGGTCGCGGGAGGGGGGCTTTGGGCCGTGCGAGATGTTTGCGGGTCTGTGCGTCCCCGTGCCAAGTGAAAGCCAGCTCGTGGCGGAGCAGCTGGACGCAGCCGTAGGTCTGTCCTCGTGCTTTCCTCTCGCGGACGCGGCCCGGTTTTCCGGCTGGGGTAAAACAGCCACCGGCACTCACACCGGGACCGCGCACGGGAAGCGGGGCTGGCCCCGGTGCCCTGGGGAGCCTGGCGCCGGGGGGGGGCGTGCGGGAGGGGCCGGGCCCGCCGCCGGAGCGGGGGGGGCCTCCCGAGCCGTGCCGGGGGGCTGGGGCTGGGCCGGGGCTCCCCGCGCTGCCCCCGGGGCCGCCCCGCGGGGCCGTGCCCGGCCGCGCCGCTTCCTGCCCGCCCTGCGCCGGGGCGGGGCGCTGGGGGCCCATGGACGGCGCGGGGCGGCTGCAGCGGTGGCTCAGTGAGCGCGGCACCGGCACCGGGGCGGGGGCGGGGGGCCGGGAGCGGGGGCGGGGCGGCCTCGCCCCGAGCGGGGGCACCGGGGGAGGTGGGGAGGGGGCGGCGGGGCGGGGGGGGGGACGGGGGGGGGGGGAGACGGGGCGGGGGCCGGGGTCGCCGGGTGCCCGCGGGGGGGTCGCGGCAGCCGGGCGGCCCTGGCCGTGCCGGGGCCCCGCTCCTGCCTCCCCCGCTGCCCCCCGGGGCCGGGCGGGGCCGTGGCGCCCCGCGCGCTGAGCCCCGCTGTGTTCCCCGCTGTGTTCCCCGCGCAAGATGAAGCCACCGACCCGAGCGTCCCCGGGGAGAGGTGGGAGAGCATCCGGCGGTTCTGCGAGCAGGTGGAGGCGGACGCGGCCGGGTAAGGCGGCAGGGGGCTGCCCCCCTCGGCTCCCGGCGCGGGGCGGGACGCGCGCACCGCGGCCGGGGGGAGCCCGGGGCCGGCCGGGCGCTGCCCGGGCCCCGCCTGGGCCCCGCCGCTCGAAGGGGCCCGGCCGGCGGCGGGTGGGCGGGCTGCGGCGAGGCGCTGCCCAGAGGCTGGCGGCGGGGCCGGGCTCCCCGTCCCCGCGCTCCCGGAGGCAGCGGCTCCTGCCTTCCGCGCCCCGGAGAGCCCGGCCGGTGCCTGCCGAGGGGCTTCGCGGGGGCGCCCCCCCACCCCCCGCCCCGGCTCTCCCCGCAGACCCGGGAGATCCCTCCCGTGACTCCCCGCCTGCCCGCTGCCAGCCTGCGGTCTGTGAGGAGCAGGAGCCAGCTGGGCAGATGAGCGGTCACAGCTCGGCACCCCTACGCCCAGAGCCCGCAGCCCGGCCGCCGGCTCCCCCGGCAGCGAGCGTGCACACACCAGCAGCCGGCCGGCCTCTGCGCTGCGCTGGGCGTCGAAGATCCTGGCACCGGAGGACCAGTTCTTGAGGTGCTCGCCCAGCAAAGCACCCGGCCTGTCCCACGGGCTCGCTTCCGAGAGGACAGCCTCCGGCGGGGCTGTCGTACCGCGCGTTGGGGCACCACGGGCTGCTGACGTCTGCCCATCGCGCCCCGTGTGCGTGTAGGGACCCCAGGCCAGCCCTGTGCCGGGGAGAGGTGTCAGTGACGTGGCACGTCGTGCGTCTGGTGACTGCTACTCTCTGCAGGGCAGAATTAGCAGTATTTGCTTTTCTTGGGAGCCAGTGCGTTGGCTGACTTGCTTCTGTTGCTCCCCAGCCCATCGCTTGCACCGAGGCTGCTGGCACATAAAATACAATCGCCCCAAGAGGTGGAAGCTCTCCATGCTCTGACAGTAAGTGCTTTCACCCACGTGCAAGGAGAGGCAGTAGTTAGTTGGAAATGCAGTTTGTGGGGTAGAGACAGTGCAGCTGTCTGGTCTTCTTTTTCTCTTGGATGTCTCTCTTTTACGTGTGCTTTTTTACATTGCACAATGGATGTAGGACCCAGGGCATAGTGGAGGGAGTAATTTCTGTTGCTCCTTCCCATAGCGTTCTGCTGAGGTACTTAAGAGGTCTGCAGCTCTTGTTTGGGCTGTGGTCTTGCCATGGGGTCAGTGGGTCCAGAAGTTAGTGATGGGGAGAACAGAGCAGATGTAAGTGTGCTGCTTAGCAAGGCGGGATGAAGAAAAGAAACTTTTGATACTTCCATAGTATTTTGTGTGTGTGTGTGTGCGTGCATGCAGCGCCAGGAAGTTTATGGGTATTGTATCTTAACAGCAAGTTTTTTTAAAATTCCCCAAGGCTTTTGTGTTCAGTTTCTGTTTGGTACTGCTTTGTTTTCTGCAGGTGCTGGAGACGTGTGTGAATAACTGCGGTGAGAAATTTCACAATGAAATAGCAAAATTCAGGTTTCTGAATGAGCTGATTAAAGTGCTTTCCCCAAAGGTAGGTGGTTGTGGTTACGCTGCACATAGCAAATGGGACACGTTTATTTCGCCATGGATATGAAAACTTAAAATTAATCTCTCAGAGAAGTAGAACAGAGTTTCTGTTCTGTGCTTTCAAGCACAAGGATTAGAAGTGAAATTTCCTGTAAAAGATACAATAATTTTAACCCTTCTTAGGGTTAGCAGGAAAAGGACATGGAGTAGGAAATGTAGAAAGCATTTTGTTGCGCTCCCTGCGAAGCTGAGTGTGCACGAGGCGCTTTGTGTCTTGTACGTCACAGCTGTTAGTACAGTCTCACTGAGCACAGGGGTATTTTCTCTCTTCTGCATAAGCCAAGGACTCTTTCCATGAAAAGCTTTTTCCTTGCGGTTTCTCTTAGCTCTGCTGTGACAAGGTTTGGGTGAGCTTGGAATTGTTCCTGGGGCCTCAGCCTGTGGCCCTTTTGCATCTCAGTGACTTAGAGAGCTTTGGTCGGGGGGTGGCAGAGGACAGATACCAGGAGCCTCTCCCATGTTTTCTTGTGTTCTGTCCTCAAACTCTTGTGCTCAGCCTGCTGTCCTTGTTGCTTTTTCATGCCGAAGGTTACCCTGGGTTTGGGTCCTGTTCGTGAGGCAGGTTCGGCCTAAAAAGGACAAGGGGGGGGACTGGGCTTCAGCAGCACTTGTGCCGTGCTCGCTCCACCATCGCGTGGTAGTTGTGCATTTGTGCAGCCCCCTTTGGGGTCCTGCTGGCAGTGTCCTGAAAGCTGGGCTGGGCGCTCCGAGCCCCGTCTGTGCCTGCCTGCCAGCTGGGGGCAGAGCTGAGGGTGAGGTTGGAAGGGATCCTCCGTAGCTAACGTGCAAGCAAAGTCCCTTCCAGCTGCTCTGCTTCTCTGGCTTGGAGTATGTTCATTGCTGCTCCCTGCTGTGGTGCACTTCTCTTCCCGAGTGTAATCTCTGCCTCCTGAGAAGAGAAGCAATGATCAGAAACGGGAACTTCAGTTTTAAAAGCCAAGTGAGGAGAGTTCAGAGGGAATGCACTGCGGTGCACTGGCCGTGGCTCTCATGATGAAAAGTAGAGATCTGTTTTATCAGAGACTGCGTGATCTTCACACGTTGGTCTTTGCATCAAATAGCAGGCCTGAGACGTTCTTAAACACCCTTCTCAGCAGCCCAGTAATCGATTCCCTCTATTAGTGGCTACAGCACACATTTACCACTTGCAAGGGCTTCATGTTCCATTACATCAGTTCGACGGCAGGGATGTCTCACCAATTTCAGTGAAACGTTTAACAGAACAACAAGCACTCTTCTCTCAGTCACGGGTTTGGTAAAGGTATTTCAGTGAAACAATGAAGTTTAAAGAATATGTTACTTTGGAGAGGGAGTTTGCTGTTTTGACAAAAGAGTTGTTATATGAGTTTAAAACACCTTGTGTTTCGGAAGTTTGCGTGTGGTTTTTATCATTCTTCCTGATGGTTTTTGTAGTACTTTAAAGTGAGTGCTCATGGCAATAATAAGAGAAATCAGAGAAAATATCCAAATGCTGAAAAAAGATAACTTCCCTTTCTAGTTTTGTTCAGTTTTCATTTCTCCAGGTCTATTTGTATTGCAAACAGTTAAGGAAAGTATTTAAAGCTGAGCACAGAACTGTTTTCGCTGAAATTCAAAAAAGAAAAAAAATACTTTTGGTTTCAGATTCAGTAACTGCTCAGAGAAGCTTTGAGACGGTTTCATTTTGGTTGTCATATAATATTTATGTAATTACTGTACACATATTCCTTTTATTCACACCCACAGCCATGCACGCTATTCCATGTACTGCAGAATGCCGTTGACAGCACTGTGGAGGTGTTACAGGAATCCATTTGCGACTCGATCTTTGCACCCAAACAACTTGGGGCTAGACCCACATGTCCTGTTTGGCTCAAACTCTGTGGTTTTGATCTCTTTTTCTTATTTTACTTTTTTCTTTTCTTATTCCAAGTACTATGGAACCTGGTCTTCAGAAAAAGTCAAGTCAAGAGTCACAGAAGTAATATTCAGTTGGACAGTCTGGTTTCCTCAGGAAGTTAAAATCCGGGATGCTTATCAGATGCTGAAGAAACAAGGTTTACTTCTGTTATTGCAGCTTCCTTTTTAACTTTTGAAGTCATGTGGCTTTAGATCACACGTATCTGTCCCCTCTGCTTTTGTGACTCAGCTTTTTTGTAAAATGTTGTGTGTGAGGGAAGAGGGACAAGGGCCACGCTTACAAGGCTGTTGGGGTACTCACGGGTGCACGTGACTGTTTAAAGAGATTTACCAAAGAACAGCTTTGTTGAGTCAAAGATCAGTCTAGCCTTGTGGCCTCCGTTCACACAGTGCTTGTGCCTATTGTGTGTGGAAGCGGTACGGGACAAATTCAGAGTGCTCTTTGCCCTGGAATACTCTCCTGGGATTATGAAGTGATGGTGTTCAGAGAGCTCTGAAGTCGGGGTTTGGATCCGTTCCTTACAGGGCACCGCTGTGTGCCGAAGGGCCAGCTGCTGCAGGTGCTGCCCGGGGGGCCACGGGCTCAGGGGCAGGCTGGGCACCGGCTGGGTAGAACAGGGAGGGGGCTGCGGGGGGCTGCGGGGGGCTGCGGGGGGCTGCAGGGCCGCCCAGGGGTGGCGCAGCATCTGCTCCGTGCGCCCACCACCTCCCTGCGGCGAGCGGAGGCGTCTGGCAGCCAGGGTGCCTCAGCTGGTGGTGCTGTGGCAGCAGGGCAGGGGCTGGGCGCCCGCCGATACACCCGTGTCGTATTTCCCACCCGGGAAGTGGTCTGCCCTTTGTTTTGTTTAATTCAAGGGAGAGAGGGAAGTCTTTCTGTCTGAGCTGTGTGCGAAGGCAACTCCTTGCTTCCCTGTCTCATTCTGCAAACTCGTGGGGATGGATGGAGGAGCTAGGCACAAAATGCAGCGTGCTATTGAGCATTGGTGTTTGAGCAGCTCAGGCATCACTTAACAAATATTGCTACCTGTTCCAGGGATTGTAAAAGAAGACCCCAAATTGCCAGAAGACAAAATTTTACCTCCTCCTTCTCCAAGACCCCAGAATTCTATTTTTGACACAGATGAAGAGAAATCCAAGGTAAACCTTAAGGCTTTCCTGCCCGCTCCCCCTCTAAGTTTCAGTGTTGAGAAAACATGCTCGGTCCTATTTTGGCGGCTCCTGCTGTGTCACAGAATGTCACCGGGTATTGCTGATACCTCTTGCTGTACCTCGGCTAGAAGTAGAGAGTGAAAATTCTTTGAGACTTTGTCAGAAAACGTTGCGTGGTAAAAGTGAAACGCTTTTACAGAAATAACTCAGTTCCTATTCACCTCTCCTGAGGGAAGGCTTCTCCAGGCCCTGCAGAGCCAGGGAGTTCCTATTCCCAAGCGCCCTGTGAATGAGAGCGCTCCTTTGCTGTGCCCAGGGCTTGGGTCATTTTCTCCCTTTTTCCCGTGCTCCTGGTAACAAATAATCAGCCTTTGGGCTGTTCCAGAAAGCGTTTGTTCTAATCTGTCTATGTTGAGCTGCTTTCTGTTGCATAAATAAATCCGTGTTTGCTGCAGGGGCTTGAGCTTATAGCTCCTGTTTCCTGAGTGAGTGCCTGAACCACGGGGCTGTTGAGGGCTTCTGCCCCGGCCCAGTACAAGCATTTTCTTTGTTGGCGGAGGGCTGGCAGAGATGGACCAACGCTGCAGTGTGAGCCTGTATTCAGGGCACTCTCGGAAGTCCCCATGGTTCAAGCACTTCCTCAGTTTCCTACTGCTCAGCTTTTACTTTCGGTGTGGAACTTCAGATCTGTTCCATGTTACAAGGGTCGGTGTTTGAAGTGTTGCAAACTAATAATCAGTGTGAGCAAGTGCTGGGGAACCGGAGGGCTGTTGTTACTCCGCTCTTAGACATGGAGAAAAGCGGGGGGTTAAGGAGCCCTGCCGCAAAGACAGAACGTGTCAGAGCCAGCTCTGTTTTTTCTCAGCCTGACCTGTAATTACCAGCTTTGCTTGTGCGCTTTTGACTGCTGTTCCTCTGCCAGATTACAAGACATAACCCCACGTATTTCCAGGGCTATAGAGACAATTATGACAGTGGGTGTCTATGAATATCTGCTCTGTTGTGAGGTGTACCTGTAGCACAGTGCCTAGAGCATGTTACTGACTGCTGTCCAATGGTCTCCACTCAACAGCTGTTAGCAAGGCTTTTGAAGAGCAGCCACTCTGAAGACTTGCAGGCTGCCAACCGTCTGATCAAGAGCATGATTAAAGAGGTAGGTATTCGCGAGGGCTGGCAGTTCCTCTGGTCAGAAGCTGTTTGCGGCAGGAGAGGATGAGAAGGGACTCAACAATTCAGGTTTTGACAGTGGGCCCTCTGTATGTGACCTCCGTAATGTCTGCCGCCGTACTGGCGTTAGAGGCAGTACCAACAGGTGGTAATGGGAGCCTGGCCCAGAGTTCAGCTTCAGGTGAACCGGTTACGCTACTCCAGAGGAGAGATGAGTTTTCAGTATTTGTTATTCTGAAGTTACAGTGCAAGATGTCTTATTTTGTTTCCCTAATGTACGCCAATAGCTAGGAAGAGGGAATATTTATTCCCAGGAGCATGTGTGGCAGGATGCTCTCTCTTTAGTGGCATCCTAGCAGTAGTTCTGCATTAGTGATAGGAGGTTTCCAAAAATAAACTCAGTTCCCAGGTGGAGGAGGCTACATCTGTACAGAACTGTCTCTTTCCTACAGGCATTGTGCGCGCGTGTGTGTGTCTGGTTTTCATTCTCCATCTGAAAGGGCACCCTGCTTCTCTGCACAAAGGGGAGATTCGGCCTGGCTTAAAAATATCTTTGCAGTCAATTTGAGAGTGTTTTCTTCTGTATGGCAGAAGCCACCAACTCCTAACAAATTTTGAAGGCTGTCTTGTGCCTGTGCTGAAATGAATCCCTTGTACACCAGCGCACCCTGGCCAGCCTGTCCTGAGGAGGGCAGGAGGTGTTCTGCCTCGTCTCTGGGCATGTAGGAGTGGCACAGCACCAGCGCTGGAGCTCTTCGTGGAGTTGTTACGCACACGGCTTTGTGCTGCCGTGTACCTTCAGTAATGTGTTAATAGGAAGCAGTCCCGCAACGAGAGTTATCCGGAGTGACCCAGACAAAAGCATGTGCGCTGTGTTTATTAGTTAAATCATCATCTAATTTTGTTTTATTTTTCATCAAAGGAACAAGAAAAGTCAGCCAAGGTGTCCAAAAGAGTGAATACAATCAGTGAGGTTTCCGAGAATGTTAAACAAATGGATGAATTGCTGGAAAATTACAAGAGACAAGAATTATCCAAATCGGACCATGAGACACTCCAGGTAGACGTTTCTTTTTACTGCATAAGAGGTTCTTTTGGCTGGCTATGCCTGGGAGGGCTCAGGACAACAGGTTTCAAAGGGCAGCGAGCTGCACTCAGTTTTTGCAAGGGAAAACGCGTTACCACAGCAGGAATAGCTTCCAGCGTACCTGATGAGCAATGTCCCTCTTGTCTGAGTAATGGAAATTGGAATGGAACTGGCTTTTGATGTGCCACTTTGAGTTTCTGTTCAGATTTATCTGCTCTTCTTGTGGTATGTTATGGGGAAATGGTTCTTCCTCTAATAGTGGGGTAACACATGGGAATTCCCTTTAGTCCAGCCATGGTTAGGTGGGTGTGAACAGGTCTGATCAGGGCAGCTTATAACTTTTGGTTTCTTCAGCTTCTGTGGTTTCTGTGATTCCCCTTCTTCTGCCTAGAGTTCACTAGTCTGCTTTATAAATTATTCACATAATCCTTCTTAAGTATTAGTGAATTAAGGAAACATTTGTTGTTACTAATAGGGCTGTCAGAATAGCTTTATGGTCTCCAAATACCTGAAACTCCACTAAGATGCCTACCATATTCTCAAATTAAAAAGAAAAAAAATAAAAGGCAAAAAAAAACTACAGACAACTGAACTTCTATAGGTAAGAACTTCTCCCGTGGCCCTGTGTGACAGCAGTGTTTGGAGTTAGCTTCTTTTGGGAGGACTGTGGCTATAAGGAGGTGGCAGAGACTACTTTCAGATTGGAAAAAAAAAATGGCTTTCACTGTGCCTTCCCACTTCCTAAAACACTGAAAAGAGAGCCATAAAGGTCTTTGCATTGTCTGATGGTATTTGCAGCTGATGGTCATAATACTTCCCTCTCACTCCTCTTACATCTAGGGATGCTTTTTTATTTTAAATTGGAAGGTTTAACACTGCCTTACCTTACACCTGTGTGCATAGATGAGATGTGGCTGAGGAGGAGATGCTAGTAAGACCACTTGTTCCAGTGGCTGTACTTCCAGGTCGCTGTGAATTTTAAGAGTGCAGCAACATGCAGCATTGATATCCTTTGTCTGGACCTTGGGCAGGATATGCATCTTGCTGTTCTAGAGGTAGCATTGCTTACAGATGGTTGGATGGAGAAAAGTGTTGAGAGTGCACAGGGTCTCCCAAGCAATGGCATGAAACATTTCCTTTCGTAGAACCTGTTTCAACGCTGTGAGAAGCTCAGGCCGCTGCTCTTTCGCCTTGCCAGTGAGACAGTTGATGACGATGATGCTCTAGGTAAGAGCCAACACTGTCTTTGGAACTCATTGCATTTAAATTCATCTAACTTGCTTTCCTAAGTGATGTATTCCTTTCCTCAGAGGAGAAATGTTTAGGTACTTGTGAGCCAAGTTTTTTTACTTGGACTTTTAAACCATGTCCATGAGAAGTGGCATAAGAATTCTCTTATTTCTCTCCAAGGAATCTGTTACTTTTCACTTGGAGCCCAAAGTTAAATGATGAATCCAGTTTCTTCCATCAAAGGTAGTTTTCAGAATTTGTGGAGTTCTACTGTTCTGAGGATTGAAAGCTTTCGAGGGCTTTTCTCTAGAGAGATGGTAGTTTTCCATATCTATATCAAAGGGGAGAATGCTTTTTGAATTTTGTAAATAATAGAAAGAGGAGGGTTATATGAGCAGAATCTTTGAATTCCACAGTTGTGAAATTTAGCCCTTCCCAGAGTATTGCATTTCATAGTCTTACCTGTTTGTCTTGAAAACATGACTGAAATGATGCCTCGCTGAAAATGCAGACAACTTAAACAGCAAAGAGCTAATCTGTGCCGTGAACATTTTATTCAGACCCAGGAGTGCCAGGGTTCTTCAGCTGTAGAGTGTTGTATAATAGACTCACGTACACCCGTAACGCTTGCAGATGATGACAAAGTGCATAAGAGATGCAGGGACTGTAAAGTACTTTGGAGATCAGTGGTCTCGATAAATTACAGAGAAGACTGAAATCAGTGAATGTGTGTGCAAAATGCTGCGCTTCAGAAAACAGAATGAAAAACGTGCAAAATGGGGACGCTGGGTGGAGAGCAGTGCAGAAGAAAAGGATCTGAAGGCAATAGCTCATCGCGTTGAGTGCAAGTCTTCCCCTGCTTCTCTTTGTTTCCCAGCCGAGATACTGCAGGCCAACGACAAGCTCACACAGGCGCTGGGACGGTGCAGGCAGGTTGTAGCCAACCATGAAGATGATGATGGAGGAGGTTCGGTCACCGGCTTCTCTGATGCACCAGGTAAAGCGGATCCTGCAGTGTTCCGTGACAGCTCTGCTTCCTGCTTTTCGTGTATGAATGGAGCTTGGAAGGGGAAGCGCTTCTCAGAGAACAGATGTGGAGAAAATCCTGTAACACGGGAAAACTGCTATGTAGTGATCATTTTCTTTTATATTTGGTTGACTGAAAATGTTCCTGGAGTTCTTCACCTGAGTCCTTTAGTATTTGCTTGTAGCCAGGCGTACACTGTTCCTTTAGGAGGCTTCTCTTTAACTCTTTCTGCTTTTTCCAAAGCATGTCGGCCAGCCCCAAGACGTATGAAGAGCTATACGTTGATTGACTTCTCTGAACTGGAGGCGACCTGCCAGTCTCCTACGGGCCAATTTTCAGACATAACCACTGCCTCCCGACACAGCAGCACCACCTCCAGTTGTCTGCTGGAGGAGGAGTTAATAGGTTTGTATGCACAGTTCAGTACTGTTGTCCTTGTTACTAGAGTTCATGGTACTTAACAAATGTAGAAGAACTTTGACTTTAGTGTTGGTCCTAACAGAATGTAGACCCTTTTAGCTAGGGAAAGTTTTCAGGAATATAGTTTCTTTAATGGTGTTAAACTGTAGTTAAACTGCTGTTAGACAAAAAAGGAAGAACGTATGGAAAACAATTGCTTCCTGTAATCGTTCTGTGCTTTTGGCATCTTTTTTAGGACTCAGCAACTCTCCTGTTTTACAGAAACCACCACCTGACTTTGGAGTGGCAGAGGTTAGTGATCCTCAGGTACTTTAGTCTGTAAAATACAAAGGACAAAACTCAGGTAGCATTTTTGATCTCCTAGCTTTCTCTGGCAGCCTTTTTTTTTTTTTTTTTAAGTCCCTCTGTTCTGAATGGAAATTGGAATCTTCCTGCTCTGTAATGAGCTATAAATTGCAGTTTGCAACAAGATTACTCACATATATTTCTACCTTAAGTAGTATTATAAACCAGAAGTACCTTTTTTTCAGACTGGTGTACACAATGGATATAGTGAAATTGTAAGTGCTGTTGAAACCCTGGAACTGAAGGAGAGCTGGGAAGACAGGTCTTCATTGAAGAATGAATTTCAGGGCCTGGCTGATCAGTTCTCTCCACCTCCCAGGACCAAGACATTATCCTTGTAAGCAAGCCCTGTGCAGTCCAGTCTGACTTTGGAGATGAGGAATATTGTTTTACAGCAGTGAGGGTTGGGAAAACCTTTTAACTACATCTGGTTAATGATGGCAAGCTATCCATCCATGCATCAGCTCTTAAGCAGCAGTCGTGCACCTGTTTATTCTAATTCCGCACTATGACTTTCAAAGCGTCAGAAATGTGGTAGAACAAATCCTATGGCTTAATAACAAGGTATTCTTGAGCTAAAGGAGCAAAAACCTTACAGACAGGTCTCCTTTAATAATCTGTGACTCAGAAAATACTTTCCCCAGCTTTTTTCAGGCTCTGAGAAGATTGTTTCCTGGCATTCATTAGAAACCTAACAGTTTATGAACCAAATTAATCTCCGCAGATCTTCAGAGTAGGTGACCATTATGATGAGCTTATCCAGTCTGTCAGAACATAGGCCAAGCAATTTTACTGGAGATTCCTAGCTGTCTGTATTGTCTTTGAGCTAGAACTTACTTTAATCTCACTGACTAGAGCCCCAGAGAGCCTGCACAGGCCTCCAGAGCCCTGGAACAAAGTTTCATGACAGTAACAGAAACCAAAGTCTGCCTTAATGAACACCGAAACAGCAGCTTCTTCTATACAAAATAGAGGCAATTTTCAAGCTTTTTTAGAACTCAGAGAGAGTAAGCTCGTACTTTATTTATACATAAAAGGGATGAGGGATTGGGAACGCAAAAATGGACACAGCAGAAAATGGTATATACCATGTAGTCTTCCCAGTTAATAAAAGCTTTCTACATGCTTTTCTTTCCAGGGATTTGTCACCAATGAAATTGCCCTTTCCAGATCTTCCAAATAGCTCAATGGCAGATCCTTCATTCTCCAGCCTAGGCTACGAGCAGAAGCCTGCTGCCTCTTTGCATCCAGCTTCCAATGATGTTTCTCTAGCAAACCTTTTTGTCCCTTTAATTTCAATTACACCGAGTAAGTGCAATAATTTCTGTGCCCCGGCTCTGCTTAATAGAGCTCTTATTGTGATTCTTGCACGGGAACAAGAAAGCCAAAGTATCTTCATGTTGTGAGGGCCAGCTGGAGAAAAATAGAGTATTCTGTGAAGGACTTAGTGTATCTGAGAATTTGAGCAAGTTCTAGGAGTTATTCCGTGGAAAGGTCCTTGTCCTCCCTCGTCAGTAGTCAGGAGTTTCCTGTCGTGGCTAATCTTACTGTGCTTCTAAACTTTTTGGCCCTAGCATCTTTAATCAAACTTCAAGCAGTTCTTTTCCAGAGGCTTACGAGATATCTGTGCATGGGAGTTATCCCACTTCCTAAGGCAGAGCTGTTCTTCCCACCTGCACTTTTTGATTTAACACTGTCTGAAAGCACTTCATGGAGCGAGTGTTACCCAGGGTACGTGGCACCCCAGCGTCTCATTATAGGGCATGTCCTGTTAGAGGAGGACTGCAGAGTCTTGGCCATTGTTATTTTTGAAGAGTACAGGAGCAAAGACATACTGACTCAGTTGTCTTCTGACTTCACTCTCAAGCTCGGGATTTGTCTGGTTTTGGAAAGGCTGGATGGTGATAGGTGTGGATTTACCCCAGCAATAAGGGGCTAAGTTCTGTATGTGTTGAAGTTATATTTTTGCTTTTCCCAACTTCCCTCTTGGATTCGTACCTGATCTCTCTAACTGACTGTAAACAACGGAGCTACTAGTTGTCCTGTACCTAATTCAGACATTCAGATTCCTTTCTGTGTCCTGGAGGTGAAATGTAAATCATGGCCAAACGCTGTACGCTGCTTGGCCTGAGAGTTTGCTAGAGGAAGTACAAGTTTGTACGAGTGTCTCCTTTTGCTGTTCCTTATCCTGTCTTCACTGTTCTGCCCTCAGAAGGGAGGGGCAATCTATGCTTTGTTTCTTATTTCGCTTTTGTCTCCGGCAGGCGATATCTGTCCCCTTACGGTGTATGACAGGAACGGTTTCAAGGCTATGCTCCACTTCTCCAGAGACCCAGCTCCTGGCCGACCAGATGTGCTGGTGATGGTTCTCTCCATGCTGAGCACATCGGCTCAGCCAATTAAGGACATAGTGTTCCAGGCTGCAGTCCCAAAGGTAAGGAGCCAGTGATGAATAAAAGGGAGTGTGACTACTCAGAAATGTCCTGAGAAGGAGGTTTGGCATTTTGTGCTTAGAATTTGTCTTGTATATTGGAAATTGCACAGCTCATTTTCTCTGAACTGTAAACCAGTTGTATGGTGGTGCCTGTGGCCCAGGTGCCTGTTTCAGTGTGGATCCTTAGCCTTCAGAGAAAGAAATGGGGCTCCACTCTGCTTTAGCCTCCTGGTAAGGCACCTATTCTGTCCGTATGCACAGCAAAGAATTGTCTGTTTAAGAATATCTGCCTTTAGAGGCAGGCTGTGGATAGGCGTGCATTTCATTAAATGACAAAATCTGTCTGACATCTTTAACTAGCTCTGTGGCTTGGTAATACTCCCAGCTCTTTTTCAGCGTGGACCAAAAGGCATTCATTTTGTTTTGTCTTTCAGGCTATGAAAATAAAGTTGCAACCAGCATCCGGATCTGAGCTTCCAGCCTTCAGCCCTCTTCTTCCCCCAGCAGTGGTGTCCCAGGTCCTGCTGCTTGCCAATCCACACAAAGTACGTGGCAGTGATTCTCTTGGCAGGTCACTCTGAACGTGACCGTAATGGGTGGAGTGTTAGCGTGAAAGGCAGGAACAATGTTATTAGTTGGGAGATGGGTGGAAGAGACAAGTCTGGGTTGTGCTGGGAAGACATTTTTTCCACTGCCACAGCTTTTAAGACCAGTAATCTGAAGGACCGAACGGGTAGTTGCTGCAATGGCCTGCACAGTTTTGCTTGTCTGCCTGCTGCGATGGCACCTGGAGAGGACATTGTGTAGCTGTCTGCAACTAATGGAACGTGAGGCCACCCAAGGCACGAATGATGGGTGGCAGTTTTGTTGCATTGATGAAGAACTATGGGACAGAAGATGGGTGTAAGGGAGTCCTCTGTCTCCAAGAAGGTTGGCCTGGATTTCCAAGCACGCCCTTGCAGGGCGTGCACAGGTCTCCTTCCCAGGGGCTCCTTATGTGTGTTGTGAAGATCTAGGTCTTGTTCAATGCAGAGCTTCTGCAGGTCTGAAGCGTTAGTCTCTCCTTTCAGAGGGTGATTCACTGCAGCAAGGCTGTGAGGGATGAGGGAAGGAGACCCAGGAGCCTGCAGCCATGATGTTGCCCTCTCTCTGCTCCTTTCTCCCATAGGTTCCCATCCGCCTAAGGTACAAGCTAACATTCACGCAAGGCGAGCAGCCCCTCAGCGAGGTGGGAGAGGTGACCAGCTTCCCAGAAGCAGAGCTGTGGGGCAAAAGCTGAACTTCGTCTGGCTCGGACATTGCCACGTTGCCTTGGGGATGATGGCGAGGGTGGGAGCTGGGGGACCGCGTGCCAGGAGTGCACGCCTGGCCTGGGCAACGGCTCCTTTCCTCAGGATCTGTCGTCCCCTTCCTTCTGGTTTCTGTGCAGGTGTCTGGCAGGAGTGCACCTGGCTGCTTCTGCCACGGCCTTTGTGTCGCTGCCCCTGCTTTGCAGCTGCCCCTTGTGTAGGGCCCTGCACCCTGAGCGCCCGCAGGCTTCCTCTGTACCGCCTTCCCTGCTCTTCTCCGGGCCCCCTTTCCCGTTACGTGCTTTTTCTGGTTTAAAAAATACACGGACCAGCGCTCAGCCCGTGTGGGGCTCGTGAATCCCGAACCCCCCAGCCCTTGTCAGGGGAGCGGCTGGGCACGGGCGGGGCTGCGGGCACGGGACGGGGCCGGGAGGGCCCGGGGCGGCGGCTGGCGGGGAAGCACAGCCGGGGGGAGCCGGGGGGCGGCCGCCAGCCCTGCGGAGCACCCCGTGCGGTGCCGCTCGGCGCTCCGGGGGCTCTCCGGGCCGGAGCCGCCCCCCGGGCGGGACCCGATCGCGCCCCGTGCCGCGCAGAGCCCGGGCGGCCGCGGGCCCCGCTCCCCTCGGCGCGCTGCCGGTGCTGCGCGGGGCGGGCACCGGGGGGCAGCTGCGGGAGGCACCGGCGGAGCCCTCCCCGTCTCCCGGCCCCGGCTGGGCCCGGGCAGGCCCCGCCCGGCGGGGGCGGCGCGGAGCGGTGCGGGCGGTGCCCGCCCGGTGCCGTACGGCGGCCGGGAGGGGCCCGGCGGCGGTTCCGGGTGCGCCGGGGCCGGGGCCGTCGGCGGGGCCGCGCGGCCCGGTGGCGGCGCCATGGACATCTCGCGGTTCGCGGCCGCCGACTTCGAGGTGAAGAGCTGGGTGAACGCCGCCTTCCGCGCCGGGCAGCAGGACGGCCCCGCGCAGCCGGACGCGCACGCGGCCACGCTGGTGATGAAGCTGCAGGTCCTCATCCAGGAGGTGAACAACGTCCTGCAAGGTGCGCCGCCGGCCCCCGCCGGCCCCCGCCGGCCCCCGCCGAGCCCCCGCCGGGCCCCGCGGCCCGCCCGCCCCTGGCCCGCCCGCCCGGCGCCGCGGTTGCCGGCTGCCGCCGTGGCGATGGCCGTGCGCGGCGCTGCCTGCCTGTCACGGCTTAAGTCCTGAGGGAGAGCAGTCCTTGCTGCTAAACGAGCACCTTAAAGTTCGTGTTTAAGTTTTAAACGTACTGAGTGTCGTTACTCCCTTTTTAAGTACCGTGGCTACCGAAAAGCTCCTTCTTTCACGCGAGGGTTGTCAGACCCGCCTCACTGTCCTGCTCTGTG
Source organism: Anser brachyrhynchus (assembly GCF_964034855.1). Lineage (NCBI taxonomy): Eukaryota > Metazoa > Chordata > Aves > Anseriformes > Anatidae > Anser > Anser brachyrhynchus. Next base: position 17,467,732 of record NC_137733.1, read on the forward strand.
CCCCTGCAGAAACGAGTCATCAGGCCCTGCAGAACATGCCTCGAGTCCTCCGGGAGCTGGAGGTCCTGAAACAGGAGGCAACCTTCCTGAAGGAGCAAATGGTCCTCGTTAAAGAAGATATCAAGAAATTCGAAGAAGACACGGCTCAGTCGATGCAGGCAGGTTCTTGCCTTCCGTAGCATTCATCTGTAGCACGAAATGCTAACGTCGGTAGGCTTGGTCGCGTTAAACGATCTGGTCAAGTAAAGGTGCGCAGCGACACTTCCATTAGCGTTCCGGCAGAAAAGGGGGCAGGACGTGGACTGGCGCAGCCGGCACTTCTGCACAAAAGCTGGTCGCGTTTAAGTGGTGGTTAGCTAAGGAGGCAAGCTCTGCAGCCAGAGCAGCTGTTACCTGGCTGGTAGCGCCGATTGGCAAGGTTTCTGCCTGTTGTTAACTGGGCTACGTAGTGTCATTCGGGCAAATGTTGTACTTTTAGTATCCACTGGTACAACAATTCTAACTGACCTTGTGGTGTTTGATTTTCAAAGTTGTTTTAACATCTCTAGCTCTTTCAGCCAACTCCTTTTTCTTTGTAACAGGCATGATCTTTTTACCCAATTTTAAAAATCTAAACTAAAAATAACGCCCGTAACGTAAGTAACCATTGCAGTCCCTCTTTCGATGGGTAATGTTTTTTGTTTTGTTTGTTTGTTTTCCTTCAGGTCCTGGTAGAGATTGACCGAGTGAAATCTAGAATGCAGTTGGCTGCAGAGTCACTTGAGGAAGCAGACAAATGGAGCACGTTAAGTGCAGACATTGAAGAGACTCTTAAAACACAGGTAGGTACCACATTGCTCTTTTTGGTCTTTGGGCCTTCAAATTCCCAGGCAAACTGCATTTAAAAGCAGGTTCTTGAAGTGCCTTTAAAATGTCATTTTGAAACAGGTATTAATGCTTTCTAATGTCACGTTAAGTAAGCTCGTTATCTTTTCCTGGTGGCAGGATGTGTCTGCAATTTCGGCCAAGCTAACAAGTATGCAGAGCAGCCTGGCTATGCTTGTGGATACACCGGATTACTCTGAGAAGTGCGTGCATCTTGAGGCTCTGAAGAACCGACTAGAGGCCATGGCCAGCCCTCAGATTGTTGCTGCTTTTAACTCTCAGTCTGTAGGTCAGTAAGGCTTGGCGTCATTTACTGTCGGTGCAGAGTTTATCTGTTTTCAAAAAGTACAATGTTATTTGGGTGTGCAGTATGTGTCCCGAAGGCTTCTGTCTCTGTGTTTCTGTGCTTTTTCTGGTGGAGCCGGGTGCAATGAAATGTTAGATGCTCTGCACTTGCCTGTGGTCTAGTGCATCTTTGCAGTCTGGACTAGTTTATCTGCTTATAAAGGTTGTGCAGATGTGTGAAATGGAGGTGCTGAGGCAGGGCTACCCTGCTGGCATAATTTAGTCATGCCGTGGATGCCCTGTAAATGGGAAATGCTGCTCAAATCGGCAGAAGGCCTCTGGTTTTGTGTTATCACAGTGCTACTGGGCATATTTGGGAGAAATGGGTGTTGTAACCAAGATGGAAACTTGTTTGGAAGCGTTCTGACTCCTCACTGCCTTTATAAAAGTTGTTTTATAAACTTTCTCCTTTATGTAGAGAATCATTTTATATTTCTGGAGTGTTCTTTGTTCTCTTTTCCTCTCCTGCTGTCACAGCGCTTCTGAAAAACACTTGTTCTGGTTGCTGCCTCTCCTCTGTGTCCACATGGAGGTGCTGCTGAGGGTGTGGGGCTGTGGTGTTCCACTGCACAGCACTGCGTGGAGTTCTCACCTGAGTGAAGGCAGGGCACAGCAGTGTGTGACCGCAGACAGCCAGAGGAAGAGGAGGAGAGAAGAAGCAGTTAGTGTTCATAGCTCCATGTGCCACGCTTCTAATGAACGAGACCTAATCCTTTGCATAGATCTCCTCTTTCCTGTGCTGCTTCTGGCTTTTCTTTGCTCAGCCTCCTTTTTCTTGGAATGTACTCATCAGCTTTCACAGTAGGTCCCGTGCCTTTTTTTTTCTGCTGTTGCAGTGCATTTCCCTTTGCAAACAGATTCAAGATGAAGGATGATGTTTTGGAATATTTTCTTTGCTTAGGGTGAAAGTAAATTAAATGTGCTCTGTGAGTTCTCCACCAAAGAAAGCATTGGTGCAAGAAAGTGGCTGGCAGCACGTGTACTGGTATGAGGTCCTTTGCTTGGGCGTGCTATTCAGAACAACTCAGTTTCAGTGCTGTTTGTATTGTCTTTTTAAAGTCTCTTCGGGACATGTGGGGACATGATTTTTTCACATTGAAGAGAATTTCTCTTTTTTTTTTTTTTTGGTAAAGTCATGTTTCTTCCTGGAGTCCTGCTCCTATGAAGATAATAACGAGCCCACAGACATAGCCCCAGAGAGTTTGTAATCTGTGACTTCCATAGCTGTAGAGCACTTAAGTAACAGCGTTCTAGTTTGTCTGCCCTCTGGGTCCTGTCTCGTTACTAATTTCTCTAAGCCCAGATGTATTTTGTGGACAGAACTGAAGTCATTACCCTTATGGTACAAAGCAGACTTCTGAGGAACTTGAATTGAGAGGCTGTGTGTAAGAGCTCACCGCGTCATTAGTTGGTCTTGAGGCAGCTAATTTAGGTATCAGTTTGTGGAGTGGTGAAAGCAAAACTGAGGACTTTCTTCTAGTTTTGGAGATAGCAACTTATTTCTGGAAAATAATGTTTTCCTTCTAGAACATGTTCTGGTTTTATCTGTCTTATCCTAGAAGTGTTTGCTGATTCAGAAGTTAAATCCATTCATCATGTCTGCTGTGTGTTCTTGTCTGAGTATGGGTTTTAGGCAATTCTGTTTCTATTTGAGAAGATGAGCAAATGAAAGATGAGAGCGTGTCTTTCAGCCATTGTGCATCTTCACTTAAGAATTCTCTTGCTCAGTTGGGGATATATTCTTTAGTGTAACGTCCCTCCGCTTTGAGACTGACTGTTAACTGACTATTATTTTTTTTTTCAATTAGATCAGGCAAAAATGTTTGTGAAAGTCTTCACTGAAATTGATCGGATGCCTCAGCTTCTTGCTTATTATTATAAGTGTCACAAAGTAAGTATTTTGATAATATTTTGACGTGGAGGAATGAAAATTTGAATTCTTGCTTGGTTTAGGCCGTAGGTGGCGCTACTACACCGCAGATGTACTTCTGTTCCAAGAAGAATGGAACCTGTTCTTTTCCTGCTCTCTGACTTTTCTTCCTGGCTCCTAACAGCTTTGGTTACTCCTCATGTTTTGAGAGTAATTCTCCATTGAGGGCTTTGTGTTCCTTTTCAAAATAGACATAGGATATGCGTGTTCTGCTTGAGTTATCTCTGTGCCTTGTAGTTGTTCTTGTTTTGCTTTTCTTGGATGTGGCTATGTCAGCAATAACTTTATTGCTGCAGTTTGCCAGCTGCTGACTTCTGTAAACTCTTTTCAGGTAAGATTAAAAGTTGGAATTCCAGACAGTTCTGTAACCATAACCTGATCCTCAGAAGTTCTCTCATGACTGTGACTTTTGAGGATTAAGTTCAAGGCTAGGGCTTGCCAAGTATTTCAACTATTATGTGGGGATATCAGTTACAGTCTCATTTTATGAGTCAAATACCAACGTTAATTAAAACTTTGAATCAACTAAGAATCCTCTAGCTTCATGCTGAAAGTTGTTTCCTTTTGGTGGTGCTGAGTTATAGTGAAGTGTTACGTTGAAATCGGGAGAGGAGAGTCGGGGTGGGCATTGTATTTTAGCACAAGTGCATTGCATGGGAAGTTCTTGGTTCAAAATAACAAAATGGAGATCTGCGAGCTGTTAGTTCTCCTCTCAGAACGGTTCTCATTACCCCTGCAGGTGCAGCTGGTGGCCGTGTGGCAGGATCTTTGCCAAAGCGACTTAAGCTTAAATCGCCAATTGACTGAATTGTATGACACACTCCTTGGGACCTGGCACTCGCAACTTCAGTGGGCAACGCAGGTGCAGTCACTGCTTAATATCGGTGCAGCGTACGGGAGAGGACAGGAATGAGCACGCTCTCAATTCTCACAAAGCTCAGAGCAGTTTCTTGGGGCTCGGTCTGAGTTACGCTCTGTGTCCTGCCAGTGCAAGGCAGGGCTTGCAGCTTTCAGTTTCTCGTCTAACTTGCAGACAAGATTTGATTTCTGGTGTTACACCGAGAGCAAGGTTGCTGTGTTATTGACGTTAAAGCTGTTCTATCACTTTCATCTATATCTGAAGTTAAATTGAATTTGTTGGTGTTGCAAATGTGTTCTGTTGCAAGACATTTGAAATGCCTGCACTGATTTATTGCTTGGCGTGGAGGAGGCCTTCAAGGTCATGTTGGACTGACTCATGTCACTCAGCGTAAGATATCTGGGGGTTTTCTGCTGTCACCCCTTGAAGCCAGTGTGCTTGTTTTTCCTGCCAAGAATAATGTGGGATCCAAAAAGTTATTGTCCTTCTTTAGTGAAATGAAGAAATAAGTTGGTATTGTTGCTCCTGTAAGAGTTCTTCATCCATGAAGGGTATGAGATTGTTATCTTCATGTAATGAAGCCTGGTCCAGGTGCTAGGCCTTGTCCTGCAAAGGAGCTCAGTGTTACTTTGAAGTGTATTTTTTCTGCTTAATGATTTGATGTGAATTACAGGTCAGATGTCACCTTGCCTTTTAGTAGACATTTTTTAAACTAGGGATTGAAATAGAGAAATGGCACATGGGAGAAAGTTTGTTTCTCTTACTCTGTGTTTGTTTCTGCTTTCTGAAGAATTGTTGGACCTTCTTCACACTTTTCAGTATCTGTGGCGACCTTGCTGCAGCAGACTAGTGGTGATCCCAGCTTTCAGAGAGAGAATAGCTGATGAGAGTCAAGATAAAAGGCTGTAATGCATGTTATACTTGTAGAGTTGAGGTTGGTGGATGAAAATAAATAAAGTTCCCAGCTGATTACAGTCTTTCTAGCCTTTCCAGTGCTGACTGCTTGTCTGACCACTAATTTGGCTCATGATATAGTACTATTGCTTCATAGCTTACCCATGTGTGTATTTTTTTCCCAACACACCTGCGTAAACTGAGTGCACTGTTTTCAAATACCATTTTCTGCCAGCTGGATATTCCAGTGACTGTAGTGCCTGTGTTCTGCTGAATTCAGTTTTTGACCTATCTTCTAGTTTTTCGGCTTCTGCACTCAAAGTGCGGTTTCAATGCAGTATCTATAGACCTAGGCTTTGGTAACTGGGCTGACCTACGTGCTAGATCAGTGAGGTTCTTGTAGTCTTAGCAGACCTCCTTTTGGTCTTACCCCTGGTGAGGTTTTCAAATTTGTTTTTGTTCTCTTTCAGTTGGGATTATGTGTCATTTTAGGAATCTGTGCTCTGTTAGTGCACAAAATGTCATCATCTTAATCTGTATGGCACTACCTGTTGCCAACTGATAGTTTTCCTGAAGCTGTCAAAGGATAATCACTTAACCCTTGTTCTGGGGATACATTAACACTTCTTACTTTTCTGTGTTATTTTGCAAGTTCTCGGATAGTTTCTAGTAATGAGATCAGTGAAGGCCACATAGCATTCGCTGCTTCTCTGCCCACTTACTGCCGGCAGTCCTGTTTTCTGTGCAGCACACAGGGAAGTCCGGGTGGGCTGCTCCCGGTTTCTCTCTCAGCTCTTTGCTCCCTGGTTATGGCAGCCTGCCTCTCTGCTGACAGCATTTGCAAACCCGTCTGTTACGCCTCTTCTGTCCCTGTTTCAGGAGCCCAGGTCTTTGTGGCAAGGGCATAAATACGGGAGGCTACCTTGGCCGTGACCGCCATGGGAAGCGGAGTGCTGCTTGTGTGAGGGCTGCTTCTGCTGGGAGGGCAGCAGCACGAGTTCGGGGGGGGGAAGGTGCCAGCCGCTCGGCCGGCAGAACCCACGCAGATTGTTGGTGTCTCTGCTGAGACAGCGACGTGTGGTTTGTACATCGTGGGGCTCTGTCTAGAAGCTATCTGCTGCTTCCTGCTGTGTTCCTGTGAGATAACGTGCTTTTGCTAATAGCTTTTCTGTTACCACAGGTTTTCAAGAAACCCCATGAAATTGTGACTGTGTTGTTGATTCAGACTCTGGGAGCATTGGTGCCTTCCATCCCTGTCTGCCTCGGCACTGCCATGGAAAGAACAGGCCAAGAAACCAAGCTAAATAAGCTGCTGGAGCTCTATGATGCCACCGTCCACTTTGCAAAAGGGCTGGAAGTAGCCATGCTGCCCAACCTGAGTAGGTTCTTGCACCAAACTTAACCCCCGTTGACACCTCTGTACCTTTCCATTCTGAGATTTTGTTTAGTTTTACATGGAAGGAGGGATTACTTCTTCTACAGTATTTACCCCTTACATGGCATTTGTGTCTTTGTGTGTGTGTACACATCTGACACTGAACATATTGACTTGATACTGAATGAGTCTACTGTAGTAGACCTATTCTGAGCATGCTTGCTGCCTTGAATAAATAATTTAATGCTTTTCCTTTTACAAGCATCAGTATTTCATCTACCTAACAGATGAGGAAATGTCTCTAGGGAAGCTATCTGTGAAACATAGTGTGAAAGATCACAAAGAATAAAAGTTGAGGAGTTTCCTGGAATTAAGTAACACCTTAATAAACAAGAGAGAACCTGTTAGAAAGCTACTTCCATTGGATTTTTAAATTTTATTTGCAGTTTTTATGTTGGTACTGGATTATGGTTTAATTAATTGATAGTGCAGGACCAAATATTATTTCTGAACAGTTTGTAGCTTATATCTTAGCAGCATCCTTGGCATTTGATTCAAAATCTGACCTGTGCTTTCCTTATCCTGTGATGTTTGTCATCTCATTTTGGTCATGACTTGGTGAATAATTCCCACGAATCACAAAGTGGTGAGCTGCTGTGTTCACATAGGTTTATACCTAACCTGAAGTGTAGGCTCTTTATAGTCTTATATTAATCTGGCAGGGCCCCTTCAAAGACTAGGTATGGGAAAATCCTAAATTAAAGCTAATGGAGCATTTCTAATACTGTGTTTCCTGTTTTGTTTCGTCGTAACATTGTCTTGAGCTACTTAAACCCAGATTCTTACTTGATCACGTAAATTATGATTACTGGGCAATTTCAGGGTACATGACTGTCATTCTGTCTGTTTTTATTGCTTTCATGATTGTGTACTCTTGTCAGTCATTTTCTATCTTTGGCTTGGCTAATTTGTGGGTCATAATAGAAAAGATTAAAAAAATTGAAATAATGATGTCAAAGTCTAAATGATGATGGAATGGGGAGACAGCCGCTGAACTGTTTCACCTGAGTGTTTACAAAAGAAAAAAAAAAAGGTTGTGTTCTGTATTTCCATCTCTTGTGCTGCAGGATGAGGTGTTTGGGACAGAAGTATCTCAAGAATGGAAAGACAGGTGACTCAGCAAAACAGGGTCAAACCAGTTCCTACTCAATGTGTATGTGAGGGGAGGGTTCAGTTATGAGTCATTGGATAATTCAGGTTAGAAGGGACCTCTGGAGATGATCTAGTCCAATCTCCTGCTCAAATCAGGGTCCGCTAGCAGCTCAAACCATGTAACGCTGGTTACTGTCCAGACTGATCCTGAAAGCGGAGCGTGGATACTACTTCGGACAACCTGCTCCATGGATCGCCTGTCTGTAGGGTGTTAAAGTTTTTGCTTATAACCAGGATTCAAAGTAGTCCTGGTTTGGTACTGATTTTTGTCATACAGCCTGTTTTGGAGCAGTTAGGTATTTTCTTGAGGTACTCGTTGAGGTAGAATATCTTGGTTTTAAGAAGCAGGTAGAGATCATAAACTTTAAAAAAAATAAATAAATCTCTGTAGTCGAGACTTAAAGCTGTTGGGCAACATCGCAGTCCTACATAGGCAGTGTGCTCTAATTGAAGAACTCATGCATGTTGCTTGGAATAACGTTTTTAGTATCGTATGCATTTACTTGTGGACTAAACATCTGGTTCTTTGTAGAGGAGCAGAACCTGGTAAAAGTGATGGAACTAGCAGAAGCGGTGTATGATCCGTACAAACCCTATCAACTCAAGTATGGAGACCTGGAAGAAGAGAATCTCCTCATTCAGATCAGTGCAGTGCCCTTGGTAATTCAGCAGCCTTTGTTAATCTATGCGGGGAGAGGCTTAAAACTTCTACTAAATACGAGGGTCTTTGTTAGAGTTACTGCTCTCTTTCCTCCTGTAAGTTTTTGGTAGTGTTTTCTGTTTGCTGTATGTTTAGATACGGTTAAGTAAATTTTGCTTAAGAAATAAAGTTCAGCATCCCTCTCAGGTCACAGGTAACTCCTTTATTCTGCTGTTTCACCCAGTAACAGGCACTGTGTAGATCTGTGAAGAAAAACTTTACCAAATATTGTTGGCAGCCAAGAGACAGCTGCAGGTTCCATAGAGTTTATAGAAAAGTTACTTTCAACCTTTTTTTTGTTGTTATTTAGGAGCATTGGGAAGTAATTGACTGTGTCCAGGAACTGAACCATTCAGTCAACAAACTCTTCATTCTGGCTTCTGGAGCCATCGACAACTGCATTAAGCTCACCGACGGACTGGGAGTATGTGGGCTCCTTAAGGCCCTGAAGGCTCTGTTCACAAAGTAAGGTGCTTTTATTTGCACTACTGTGTATAACCTAAGGGAGTAGGAAGTATTCAGCTTGTGGCCAAGGACTTTGTAGTTTATGAAAAATGGTTGAATGCTGAAAGTATCTATAAACTTAATGTGAATCATCTGGTATCCCCTTCTACCACTTCTGTGATTCTGTGATTCAGGCAGTGACTGTTTCTTAGGGGAAAAATGGAAGATTTTATAACTAAAGGGAAGACTTCCCTCAACCATTTCCCGTTCTGGTTGGGCTGAATTTTCATTTTATTAAATACTTTTGGAAGGAGAAATGTTTCCACCAACAAAATACAACGAAAGCAGATCAGGCTGATGAAAATAGAACTAGGTGGGGAAATAGACACTTACTGAGACAAGCAACCTCATATCCAGAATCTGCCTGTAAGTGCAAGATACCCTAATGAGTGAGGTTCACTCTAAGTTCTTGCTTTAAAATGTCATTGTCAGACACTTAAATGGTATTCCAGTACTGTTAACTTCCTTATTCCTTCCTGATATTGAAAGAACTGCTCACGAGCTCTTACCTCGCTGTCCTGTGGGGAAGAGGGAAGAGAAAAGCACCCTTCTCTGATCTCATCTTCTTTATGGGCAATTACATAGCAGTGTGCGTGCCTCCAGCTTATGGGCACTGTTTAGAAAAGAAAATAAGACTGTGGGGGGACAAAACAAAATGTTCTCCTCTTAAACTTGTTCTCATCTGGGGAGTAGCTGAGAAAACAAATTCATGAGATTGTTGTCACTGTGTTCCTGGAATAAGGGCCAAGTGATGGTGGAGTAGCAGTAGCTTTATAAACTTTGTCTGGTCTCTCCTAGGAGACGTGATTAGTGCAGTGCTAACAAAAATATCTTACTCATACCTTATCATAAGAGTGAAAAGTTCCTAGTAACCCATATGCAGCAAATTGAAGGAGCAAACACATGAGCTGAGTTTCTCCCTGACTTCTAGTGTAGGCTTGAGTGGACAGTGCCTGATCAGTTCTTCACATGCGTGCACTTGGGCTGGAACAACAGCGTCTCTTCTGAACTCTTCTTCTAATATTTTTAGTTCTCATTTGACCATTGCAGAAGACCTAATGAGCAGATCAAAGGACATGCAGTAAGTTGCTCTCTAGTCTTGTCTTACACTAGTCCTTTTCTTTTCTCCATTTGCCATTGCAGGTATACTTCTGACTTTACAAATACGTTGCAGTCTATACGAAAGAAATGTAAACTGGATGATATCCCATCAGATCCCCTTTTCCAGGAAGACTGGACGGCATTCCAAAACTCTGTTCGGTAAAGGGCATTTTTTGCCTGGCCCAGCACTGATTTTTGTAACAAAGTTGGAAGGGAATTACTTAGGGTCATTTTACACAAGTTCTTAGTGCAGAATGCAGGGCTATGTCCACTTTGCTGTAGTGTTGCTGGGAGTATTAGTGACGGGGTTTCAGATTGCTGCTGGCACAATAAGTGCAGTGTGGCCCCCCAGCCTGTCTGGAGCAAGACTACATGTCCTATCACTTGAAATAGCAGCAGCTCTTAGAATCGTTCCCAGTGACAATGAACTGGCCTTAGCCATGATGACAGCAAATAGCATGTTGATGAGGGTGTTGGACAGGATGGTGTTAACAAATGGACGTAGAGTTAATAGCCGCATTAAAAGATGTATGCTCTGGGGGCTGTGGTTTGGTTATTGCATTTTTTTAACTTACTGACACCTGTCTGAGAGGGGTTGTCTGGGGATCTGGCATTATCTGCCTAAAATTTTACGAAATATGTTTTTATCTTGTTCTTTCCCAGAATAATTGCTACTTGTGGTGAGCTCCTTCGTCAGTGTGGAGACTTTGAGCAGCAGCTGGCCAACAGGTGAGCATTGCTGGACTGAATGCATAAGCTGTCAAGATAGGTACCAAGTCAAAAAAAAATTTCCAAGGTGCTTTTACTTTGTAGACCACAGATGGAAGAGTAGAGCCACTGCAGTTTTTTATCCCATCTTTTGAAACATCAGAGATGGATTACACACTGTCTCACTCAGTCCTGTGCTCTGAGACAGCCATAATAATCATTTTTTTCTTGGACAGCGGGCTGGTGTGTCTTGTTCACCTGGCTGGGCATCAAATGGACTGCTACACTGTGGTCAGGAAGGAATTTTCCACCAGATCAAATTGGCAAGATTCTTACCCCCCTTGTGACATGGGGCATGAATCATTTGCTGACATGCATTTAGGTGTGCCGTAACTGATCAATTTCTTGTAACTTGAGGAGCCTAAAGCATGGGCAGCATGTAGATCGTTTGTTGCTTGTGAGCAGTATAGTGTTCAGCCTCTTGTATGTTGAAATGCTTTATTCTGACTCAAGTGGCTGTATTTGTTGTAAGATATAGCGGCCTGCAGTGCCCACGAGGCTGGGATTGTTCCATATTTTCCAGACTTCCTGAGAGCCCAATCAGCTCAGTATTTATGCAGTCTTCTGCTTGCATGGTAGAAGTGAGAGCTGGCTGTAATTAGCATCTTCCACCAATGAATACTCTCTCCCTTGAAGGAACATAAAGGCAGTATTGACACTCAGAAGCCGTTAGAAGTTCTTGAACAGTTCAAAACTTGCATCTGTTTTTCAGTTTCCTCTCTCTTCCCTGTCCCAGAAGAATTAGCCTTGTATTGAAAAATACATATATAAAATATATATTACATGTGTGTGTGAATATCTACTCATACATATATATATATATATATGTGAATAGAATGTATGAATATATACACGCGCACCTAACTGCCACAAGTGAGCCACAAAGCAGTCGGCAGTACCCCGGGTACAGTTTTACAGGTGCAGTAAGCTGACCTACAAGGTGAACTGGACCAGTTGCATGATATGACCAACAAGTAACCTTGTTCAAAGCTCTTAAGCTGTTCACAAACACATACCCTAAACTACCTAGTGATCAGACCAGACAAAAGATTTATGCCCCATATTTACTGTTTCTGAGACCCCAAGGGCAATGGTAACTAATCTTTAGTGGCTTCATTTGCTGTGACAGAGGGAGGGAGTGCACTCATAGCTGTATTCTTCCCTTCTGGAAACTGTGAGAACCTCATCTCAAAACATTTCTACCAGTATCTAGAACCGTAGGGTCTCTTTGCAGTGTTTTTGCTACCAGTTTGTTCTTAGAGTTTGATGTGACTGCTTTGTCATAAAGATTTTTTTCTCTCTGTGGAGGGCTTGCTGGGCATTGTGGTTCCGGGTTGCTCAGGAGGAAGCTGTAGAGCGATCTGTGGTGCTGCCTTCCAGCTCTGGGAGGGAAGGTACGCGGCTGAACCACCCATCGCCTCACAGGGTAGAACAATAATCACGGGCTGTGTCAGAAGGGTGATGGAGTCAGAGGCCCCAGTAGCTCTGAGCGCTGCTTTTTCTCTCACTTATCTTGAGGTGCTGCCATGGGTTCTCTTTGGAGCAACAGGAGGACAACAGTACTGATTTCAGAGAATTCTGTTGGTGACTTTTTACGCTTGTTTTCAGGATTTTGTCAACTGCTGGGAAGTATCTCTCGGACTCCTACAGCCCTTGTAGTTTTTCTGGCTTTCAGGATGCCAGTTCTACAGAAAAGAAGAGCTCTGTAAAGAATCCCTGGCAGGAGTACAATTACCTTTTGAAGGAGAATCCATCCGAGTATGCCAGCCTTATGGAAACACTTTACACCCTAAAGGTAGCTGTGGAGCCTTGGAGAACCTGCCTTTATATCAGGCTGCTGTTAGGCCCATGTTTGGTAGATGAGGCCTGGATTCCCCCTGCAGTGCGATTACATTTCATCCCTTTTGAGGGCTATGTTCTGACACCAGTCTGCTGAGAGATAAAATGTCCAAACGTGAAGCCTGAGCTCATTTCATCTCTTTGCCAGATCATGTCTGTTTTGTGAACATGCCTCTGTAAGTTCACGTGGGCGAGATTCTGTCACAGGAAGCATTGGGGTGATAGTGCTGAAGCCATCTCAAATTCTGGGCTTCACATACTGGCTTCTCAAGACTTTATTTGCCACTTATACTCCACTGCCATATCCATTCTGAAATGTAATTCTGCAAGATCATTCAAGCATGCGTCTGTGAACAGGGTAGAATGACTCTAGTTATCTTCTTGGGGATCTAAGTTATGTTTGCCGTCATCAGTCACTTATAATAGTGAAGTCGAGGTTATGAATTCTGTCTCTTATTTCCTCAAAATGTTTTGATTTCTTTTGCACTTGATTTACCTGCAACGTATGCAGCTCTGCCATAAGTATGTTGACTTTAAATCTTTGCTAAACAGTCAGGTTTCATATGTACTCTTCATGTAAAACTCTTAACTCAATTCCATGCAGGGAATCACTTGCACCGTTTGAGTAAAAGGTCATATTTGTAATTCTTTTGTTGCAGACAAATTATATTTTCTAAAGTTTCTTTTAGAGTTTACCTGGCAGAATATAATACACTTTCCGTGTTTTTGCCCTCTCCTCCCTTCTGTGCCCAAATAAGGTAGGAAAATTTGAGGGAACTGGATCGTGGTTTAGTTTTTTCATCTCTACTAGGGAAGGTGTAGAACAGACGTAGTGCAACATGAAACTTTGTACCTGTTCCAGAGGCATTCTGATCAGGTGCATATTATAATGACAGTTTTGCCATCTTCTCTGCAAGTTTCTCACTGTTTGGCCTCTACTGGCACCTCGCGTGGCCAGAACATGATGCTGATTCTTTGTTAAACATTTCAGGAAGCAGTGTTCAGTTTCTGTCTCAAATAACTAGCTGGAATAGGGCATCCCAAAGGAAACAGGCTGTGCTATGGCAGAGGAAAGCTATTTTGTATTAGGATGGCCTAATAAAGACCTCTTTAAGAATGTTAACATAGCTTTTCTGTGGTCAGTTTAATGTCATCTGTATGTAAACATTTTTCTTTGTGTGTGCGTTAGGAAAAAGGTACAAGTAACCACAACCTGTTGTCTTCATCTCGATCTGCCCTAAGCCGCCTCAACCAGCTGGCACACCACCTGGCTTTTGATTCTGTTTTTCTTCGCATCAAACAACAACTCTTACTTGTTTCAAAGATGGAGGTGAGTAATGGGTACATTGATCTGATCTGAACTTGCAAGGTTTACCCGTGGGATACCTTAGGGTGGAGTACAGCTCAACGTTGCTTACCTTTCTCCTTTTCGGAAAGTTTCCCTATGGTATCACCTTTCTTCCTTAAACTGTGCTCAGTGGAAAAGTTTACTTCCCTTCCTCCACAGCATTAGCAGCAGGCAGCTATGTATGGAAGCTGTGATGTTTGTTTGAGATGATGCTTTTCTAACCTGTGAGAGCAAGTATTTCCCATAGGGATCTATGTAAAAAGGGTGTGTATGTTTTGGGGATGAAAGAGGACAAGGGAAGTGGTTTTCTCACCAACTGTCCTCTGGTTTCTAGAAGTCCTTGGGTACTCTTAGCTTGTGTTGTCGGGTGATCCCTTCTCAGAATACTGATGGATGTCGTGCTCCAGAAAGTCACAGATATGATTTGCCTTTTTTTTTTTTTTTTTGCCTTACAGGGTTGGAACTCTGGTGGCATTGGTGAGACCCTGACAGAGGACTTGCCAAACTTCAGCCTGACTCCTCTGGAATATATCAGCAATGTAAGGGCGTGCAAAGATAGTCACTAGAAGCTCAGTACTGGAAACAGCTTGAGCTGTTACCCTTCTAATCCCCATTTGACTTGCTGTTTTCTCTTTCTAATGCAATAACAATGAAACCTTTCTGATATTGAGGTGTCCTGAATGGAAGGGTAGAGTGAGCTGTTCATTCCTCCTGACTAGGTACTCCTCAGTTCTGTGCTGCTGAACATCATTTAAGTTACTGCCACATTTGCAGTTCAGATATTAATATTAGCTGCTCTTGCTTTCTTAATACAAAGTATAATTTAATAAGCAAGTTTTTTTTATGTTACTGTTATTCTGTACATCACACAGGGAACAGATTTTTCAAGGACAGGCTGCAACCAAAAGCTTTTCATATTTTGTTTTCACCTGGTTTATGGCCTATAGAAATGGGTAGTCAGCCAACTTGTGGGATGATTTAATCATGAGTAGTTCTGAATTTAGCTATCTGAGGTCTTTTATGAGGTTTAGAAAGTTCATGGGTAGTGTATCAGGTAAAATTTCAAGGGAAGGTTGCTTCTGAATTTCTAAATAGCTTTCTAATTAACGCAGTTCGGCAAGAGAGACCTGCACATTGGTGAGAGGCTGAATATGCTCACACCACTTTAATTGAAAGTTAAAACTGAGGTGTTCATGGCTGTTACTTGATTCTGTGGGGAATCAAAGGACGTTTCTGCCTGTCCAAGGCAAAGAGGAACTTCAGAAATTTTCAGATAGATAGCATTTGTTTTCAGATCTTTTCAGACATCTTTTCAGATCTACCCTTTATTCTACTGCTGAGTGATAGGTGGGTCAAGACTGAGTCAAGACTTTGTTTTGGTTAGTCTTGGAATTACTCTATGACATTATGCAGTAAAACTGAAAACTAAAAAGCTAAAATTACAGTTCAGAAACAAATTGATGTGGCATTTATGATGTGTAGAAGAGGACACAAAGTGCTGTGAACTTGCGAAAAAATCTATTAATGACTATGCTCCATAATGGGGACACAGAGTACTCTGAACTGTGTTTGCATCTAAGAATATGCTGTGTGGCTCGAGATAATCACGTTATATACAGTGCACTATTTGTTGCACGTCTAAAGTTATGTAGCTCATGTGTGCGAGTTTGTGGGCATGCAGCCTGTTTGGGAGTGAGACGTTTCGGTAACTCATCGTTACGTTGTCACTTGAATCCGTGTTTCCTCTTCTGTGGTTTTGTTTGGTTCAGTCTCTTAGATTTTGATCAAGAAAACAAATTGCCAGGAACACTCCAGATTATCAAAAATTTGCTTAGAGCAGCAGTTCTCTGTACAGTTTTTTCTTAATGTGATCGTTTTAATGACTGGCTCTCTGACTTCCTCAAAAAGTATTTCTTGTGCAAAGCATAATGATAAGCAGGAGACAGTTTGTTTCTGAGCTACTGTAGGTTAGTGAGTTGTTGTCCAGCTCAGCTTTCTGCTTTCAGGTGTGGATAGCTGCGGTTGATAGTTCTTTAGTAGAGCACTTGCTTCACATTTGTTCAGTGACTCAGCTCTTTGTGCTTTTATTCTAGATTGGGCAATATATTATGTCGCTACCTCTCCACCTTGAACCATTTGTCACTCAAGAAGATTCTTCTTTGGAACTGGCGTTGCATGCTGGAAAACTGCCTTATCCCCCAGAACAAGGTAGGGTGAAAACAAAGACCTCACGTGTCTGGAGGAAAGCTTTCACATTTTGACATTACAAGGGCACGACGCATTATGGTAGCAGAGCTGTTTGAGGTGCATTTCCTACTGCCTGTTCATGCTCTCTCTTCCAAGAGTCTCTTGGTATTACCCAGAAGGAGCCTCTAAATAATCAATAAAGCTTCTTTTTAGTTTGGTTCAGACAAGAAGCTTTAGCACAGTCTATTTAAATTCATTGTTCATTAGAACTGTGGATTGGATGCAGGGTGTGAATTTTTACTGTTTTATAGCTGGAGCAGTATCTAATTTCCTAGGTGCTTTCTCAGAAACAGCATGAGTATCTGATGTGCTCGCTCCCATTCCTTGAGGATGGTGAGCTACCATTACCATCGTTTTTGGGGTGCTCATTCACAGCACAGTTCTGTGATAATACTAGATATTCTACTATCTCTCATTAAGCTCAAAACTAGCATTTAGAGTAGTTTATTGCATTTCATTTAGTCCTTAGGGGACCACCTTTGCTCTGAAAGTGGAGAGAAGGCACAGGTGTACCAAGTCCTTACATGCTGCACACAGACCCAGCTATTTTCTGGAGTTATCTGTGTTTAGGCTCATATGAAAACAAGCCATTTTAAACCCACTTGGAGATTTAAAAAAAAATAAAAATAAAAAGAGCTCTTTGAGCCTCACGTTAAGACGTGCTTTTTAGTGCCTGGTTATTTTTGTTGCCTGTTCTCTGTTTCAGGTATTTTCATGTATTTCAAGAAATAGGGATGTCAGTATGTGACACCATTTTCTAACTTTGGGTTTACCACTGTTGTGTAGAGGGTTGAGATTACTTGCCTAGTGTGGTCTGTTAGTCATATTTTTATACATCACTAGATTGTAGTCTTTTTACTACAGTCCTGTGCTAAGAACGTGTGTCCCAGTGAAAATCCCAGTGACCAAAGCTTCCCAGAGTCACTGCTTTTCAGAGCAAGAATCTCCTGGGTTTTTGGTGTCCATCAGTATTGGTTTCTATTTGATGACAGTGTTACAATGTGCTTGGTTTGTGTTTAGCTGTATTTGTCTACTACGACGTGGCAGGGAGGAAATTCCTGTCGACTGATGGTCGTGTTTGAATAGCTTCTCAGCTTAGCTTTTATGGCTTCTGCTCCTTGTCATGTCTACCGCCACACAGTACGGTTCATGGAGAGGCTTGGACTGCCTAGCAGCTTGCTGGATGGGGAGTCTTGCTCCAGCTTTGCACTCCTACCCTCTCGTTTGTGCTGGTTCCGTGGCAGGGCCAGTTCTAGTCTTTTATTCCACAGAAAAGTATTTCCTTTTTTATTTATTTATTGGGCTGGTTTCTCTTAACAGTATGTCAATGAAGAGATTTAAAACAACTTCCTAAGAATTCTACAATGCATCAGAGCTGCACAGGAGCGAGCA
Organism: Anser brachyrhynchus; assembly: GCF_964034855.1. NCBI lineage: Eukaryota > Metazoa > Chordata > Aves > Anseriformes > Anatidae > Anser > Anser brachyrhynchus. The sequence continues at coordinate 17,485,110 of NC_137733.1, forward strand.
GCAAAGAATAGGCAAAGAGGAAGCTTGTGACTTTGTTTAGAAGCAGTGAATTGCGAGGTTGGCTGACCGTCTGTGACTGTGTCACCACAGTCTTCTCATCGAGGCCCTGGAGCATGTCCAGAGAAGGGCTACCAAGCTGGTGAAGGGCCTGGGACACAAGTCCTGTGAGGAGCGGCTGAGGAAACTGGGGGTGTTCAGTCTGGGGAAGAGGAGGCTCGGGGGAAACCTTATTGCTCTCTGCAACTACCTGAAAGGAAGGTGTGGGGAGCTGGGGGTCGGCCTCTTCTCACAGGTAACCAGTGACAGGACTAGAGGGAATGGCCTCAAGTTGGGCCAGGGGAGGTTCAGGTTGGAAACCGGGAGACATTTCTTCCTGTTGCTAGAAAAAGAGAAGCTGCTGAGCTCCTTTTCCTCAGGAATAAATTGTTTAGTCTCAAGCAAAGTAGTAATGCAGTTTACTTGTCAACAACTTTTTCCTCTGCCTCTTTTCTCTGTAAATCCAGGAAAAAACTACTGTTATACCCTCTGTGAAATGTTAACCTGTGCCTGTCTGTTACAAAGGTTAGGATCCCATGGTCAGAAACTGATCTGCAGTCTGTCTTGTTTCAGGACAGGTTCTGCATCTTTGGGAATTTCTTTTCTTAAGGGTCCACCTATGTGTTCTGTCTCTGTAGTCAGGATCTTGCTCATAAGAACGCAATTCTGAAATGCTGACCACTTCATTTATTTATTTTTTAACTGTTTTAACTCTAGTTGAAAAATCACTAGAGCTTCCCTGCTACTACCGGTGCCACCTGAGCCTTCAGTGATTAGATACTGGGCAGAATGATCAAAACCCGTGTACTGAGGGAAATGCAGTGGGTGGTGCAGGTGGCTGCTGACACAGCTACAGTGCAGTTGCCTGTTCAAGACTTTCTCCTCAGAACACACTTCAGAAGCCCTGAGGAGTTCTTTCTGGATGTCTTTCATTAATTTCTTGCAACAAGCTGAGTTTTGGCTCATGTTCGTTCTTCAGATGGCTGTTCTTACCTGTTGTGTCATTAATCCTCTTGCATTTAATAGTGGCTACGTAATGCTTCCCAGCAGGTTGGCAGCGTACCATCGTTTGCTGTGGTTAATCTCTTTTCAGTGTTAGCTTCCACTGACAGTCAAGGAAGTGTAGATGTTGGTATTTATCAAATTCTCTAGACTTTTGAGAATATGCTCTTTGGTTTAGGTTTTAACATTAATTATTTTGTCATCTTAAAGAATTTACATGTTTAATAGTGTATTAATTTTCAAAATGAAGATGAACGCAGAATGACATTGGGGAAAAAAAAACCCTGTGAATCCATGTCATTGCAGTAGTTTGTAAACCGGTCCTTGAAGATGATCCTATAGAACATGCCAGGCAGTGCCTCTGATTCCAGCCTGATCACCTGTCAGCCCTTTAGAAGTTACTAACCTGGAGAAGTCAGAGAGGGAAGTGAAGTGTTCTGGGTCTTGAGCTAACTTCCAATGTTATTTTACATCACAGAAGATATGCAGCTGCTTTGATTACCACAAAAACAGCTGACAAGATGAATCCTAATGAATACATTAACGTCTTCTTGAAGAAACAGTTAACCATTTATAAATTATGTCTTGTTACAAAACCAGCAAATGAAGGTGAGCGAGACTGCTGACAGCTAATGAGAATTTTTTGTTCAGGAGACGAATTACCTGAGCTGGACAATATGGCTGACTACTGGTTGGGCTCCATCGCCAGAGCTACGATGCAAACTTACTGTGAAGTCATCCTGCAAATACCAGAGCTCACAGTACATTCAACAAAGCAGCTTGCCACAGACATTGGTAAGCTCAGTGTATACGTTGTCCTGAAAAGTGTTGCTGTAACACATGGGCTCTTTCATTGCGTTAGATTTAAAGAAACTGCAACATGGGTTTCTCCTTTAGTCCTGAGCATGATTTTCTAGTAGGTACTCCTGCTTCTTCACTGCTTTGTGTTTCTGACAGTGAAAGTCAAGGCCATTCTGAACTGACAGGATTTCCTTACAAGCCAGTCTTAGCAAGGAAGACATTTGTACGTAATCTTTTTGAGTATGGCACTGCCCTTTTCCTTTTTAACGGTGTTGTGTACTGCCAGCGTATGTCATATATGGGGTATGCAGCACGTTCTCAGTCTGTTGGGGAAGTGCTCCAGTAGGTTACAAAGGGAGCACCTGGTTGATTTTTTCCATCCACATAATAGCTGGAGTAGGGAAAATAGGCCAAAGGCTTTTAAAAAGTCGTTGTGGATCACCTGACCATCATCCTGCATTACAAAACCTATCGTATCAGCTCCTCTGTGAAGGTTAACTTACCGCCCTGCAGGTGTTAGATGACTAAAGATACTTTGAACATGGAGAAATTTTCAGGAACAAAGTAGAAGATAGTTGGCACGTGTTCACGTCTGCCTTATTCCATGTCATGCAGAGTGACTGAGGGAGGACTGATGGAAAGTGTTGGGAAAGGTGGTATGTAGAATGTTGAGATGTTTTTTTTTCTTATCCTAAACTCCTGAAAGTGCCACCACCGCAAGACCGCTACAACTAGTGTTAATGCAAGCTAGCCCTTTTCCCTGCTGTAAATCATGGGTGCTGATTTCCCCCTGGCCAAGCTTTAAAATTACAGACAACATCTCCTCAGCTGACATGAAAGTATGCTTGAATGCTAGTGAACTCAGCCTTCAATCTTATCTTTTGTGGTATTGCTTAAAAACAAACCACTGGATTAGCAGCTGGTTGCTTGACATTCTCCCCAGTTCATCCTTAACTTCCCCAACCCACTTGGAGTCAGTGAGCTGGAATTCCCTCCTGCCTCGTCAGCCATTCACCTCTGCAGAAATTCCCATTTTTGCTGCAAGCTCTTCGCGTCTGAAAGCGCAGTTGTGATCTGTCGTGTGCAGATACTGAAATGTGGCAGAATGTGTCTCAGTCTTCTGAACTAAACAGTTGTCTAAACTAGTGTACGGGAAGCCAAAAATGCCCGTCAGTCAGTACAGTCAGCTTCCAAATACACTGCAGTTTTTCTTGGTTTTGAGCTAGCAGTGGCAAAGTTCCAGCTGTCATGAAGAACAACTTTTATTTGGGTACTGCTTGCACAGTGTCTGTTGTCTGTTCAAATACATGTTTATCCTTAATCTTACAGATTATCTAATAAACGTGATGGATGCCCTTGGCCTTCAGCCATCGAGAACACTGCAAAATATTGTAACTCTGTTGAAGGCAAAACCAGAGGACTACCGGCAAGCTGCAAAAAGTGTTCCTCGCAGAATGGCCAGCAGCATTGCTGCAATGAGAGGCCTGGAGTGTTAGCTGTAATGTCTCCTCCACTGCTAGATTCGAGTCAAGGGCTTAACTGCCTTTTTTTTTTTTTTTTTTTAAATTCTGTAAAAACTTTGCAAAGACTGGGAAAATATTTCTGGAAATAAGAGGATTTATATCTGAATAAGTTTTAATAATTGCCTTATTCTAGGAAAAGCTGGTTCCATTTTCCGTCTTTAGAAATGTGGAAAGATGTCCCACAACCAAATTTACCAAAAACTATCTGGATTATCTTGAATAGGCTGAGTGGCGCTGACTTCTAAGTAGAAATGTTCTGCTGTTAGCTGGGAAGTTCATGCTTCGCATCGGCAAGACAACCGGCTTTTTCATGAGTTTAATCAATTCTGAATATAAATTAAGGGGGTAGGTGCAACAAAGATCAACTGATTGGAAGCTCTCTTGCCTGGTGGCAGTGGTCATTGCTCAAGTTTGTCATTATTCAAAGCCAAGAAGACAGCCTCATCAATTAGTAGAAAAGGCATGATCAAGCTCAGTTCTGAGAATAAAACCAGTTTTGTAGGTTGTTTCTTTTGAGATTAATATGTCCTACTGAAAGCTATGAAGATCATAAATTTAATGAAAGTTTTGTTTTCTTGTAAAATTCATTAAAGCTTGACATATGCTTCTTTGTAAAACATCTTGTCTAGCCTAAGTACACTTCCAGAACTTCCACAGCTTTTTGTTAATGAGAAATCTGGGCAAAACACGATGAGGTCCTAAAACTGTAATGCCAGCTGTATAAACTGTGCTCTATAAAACCTTACATGCAAACTCTCCTGTTCTGGAGGAGAAGAAAATCTCTCTTCCTTGTCTTTATATGCTTCTACCATTTTCTCCTCTTTTCAACACCAGATGCCTTGGGTAAGTAATTTTTTCCCAGTACCCCTATTTTTGCCTCTTTCCTTAACTTGGTTCAGGCTGCTCTAATCAGTGTTTGGCTTGATCCACAAATCTCTTTGCTGTCTTTGTTTTTGACTGTTTTCCCTGGCAGCCTCTTTTTTTAACAGCTATTGCTTGTTGTCCCAGCATTGCTACGCTTGTGGTGGCCCCTTTTGGGACTCTTCGGTCTGACACATCTCCCCTGGTGACTGTGTGCTTAGCTGCCGTGACTGCCAAATCTGCTGCTTTTTCTCAGCAGTCCCGTCTGTTTCTGTCACACCAACACCTTTTTTCGTGTGTTCTGTAGCACACATGTTACATGCAGATACAGGCTTATTTTTACCAGGTGTGTTTAGGGGGTAAAATTGGGTTCCTTTGCTGTTCTCATCTGGACTTTGGTCATGTTTTACTGCCAAAAATTTAGTTTGGGGAGGTGAGGAGAGGAAGGGTGTTTTATAAACAGTTTTTAGACTTTGCAAATTTTGGAACCTAAAACATTCAGAACAGAAAATTAAAATAGTTTTCTGCATTTTTTTTCTTGGCACTGTTCTCAGTTAGATGGTTATTCTTTTTGTTTGTGAGTATGGAAAGACTATTAAAAAATCTGCAAATGAATGGGAAATTTGGTGCTGTATTGAGCCGGGACTTCTCGGGTGTCCTGTTTTGCTGTGACTTGCGAAGCCTTGCCCCGGACAGCTCTGTGCCCAGTCCCGTGCAGGGCACAGCTGAGTCTTCCTATGGCCGCACTACTGCTACAGCAAAAAAAATGTTGCATACATACGCTTATCTGTGTGTGGCAATCAGTACATTTGGGAAAGAGCTAAACTAGTAAAGAGCCTAAGTCAAGTACCCGAGACACTTTCCACTTTTATTAGTTGTCAGACGCCCTCTATAAACCAGCAGTAACTGGAATAGTAAACTGTCCATGTCCTGCCAAAGTACATGCTGTTCCGATTTACCATAGGTGTGAGAGGGGTGAATCTCATTGTTTGTGCCTCTCCCATCCTTTTCCTGGCTTGTAACTAGAAAGTGAGGATTTTTGAAGCTGTTCTTGCTCACTGTTACTGCAGTTCACAGGGCAAATAGCCCTGGGCAGGCACCCAGCTGGGGCTAAAGGTTTGAGGCGCTGGAGGCCGCGCGCTGCTCTGCCAGCTCCTCGCTGAGACCTGGTGCTGCCTCTTCTGCGTGTCACCGCCCTGCTGTGCGGGCGGCACGGGGCACCCCCGGGATGGAGCCCGCGGGGGCTGCACGGGGGGGCTGCCTGCCTGATGTCTCGCTGCTGCCGGCTCCTCCTGGATCCCGTTGTTTCAGCAGCACCAGGAGCAGGCCCAGGTGGTTCTCAGTGGTTCTGCGCTGCAGAACAGTGCCTGGCGTCCCTTTGCAGTGTCTGTCTGTATGGACAGCTGTTCGGGTTCCCCTGCGACCGGGTCTCTTGGAAGTGACGCTGGTAACGTCTGCTGGGGAGAGCACAGGAACGCGTGCCCAGGTTCTTGTTCTCAGCTCTCCTGGTGGCCTAGTGCATGAGCCCAGGCACATTGCTGCATTGCCTCTTCTGGAGGGGCAGTGCTTTTTCACTTGCAAAATCATTTGGAGGCCTTCGTCAAGGGAAGCGTGGGCTGGTCTGTGACTACGGGTTGGTGGGGGAGGGCGTCAGTTGCTTGTTTCTGGGTCAGCTGTCGTGGGATGAAGCACTGCCGCCGCACAGCGGCTCTCCTTTTCTGTGAAGGAGCCAGGCCGTGGCTCTGCAGCGTTCGGTAAGACGAGCATTCCTGTCGGGAGAAGGGAAGCGAGGAGTTGAAAAGTCTAGGACAACTCGTGTAAGAACTGGATTCCTCTGTCCGTAGCAAGTTTCCTAACCACCTTTCATCTGCCCTGTCACCGCGGTTGTTTTCACTTGCTGAGCTCTGGCTGTCCCCAGACGGCTTCCTTACACTGGTGGCCTGGAGCAGCCGTGTTCTCAGGCTCTTGGCTGGGGAACCAACAAATACAGGTCTGGGGCAGCCAGCGGACGTTCTGAGAAGGTGCGCCCTAAATCTTTATTCCTCGTATCCCTTATTTTAGGTATTCTTTGGCTGCAGGTGACTGTAAACTACCCCCGCTTTTCCACTAGTCGGAATCAGAGGCAGGTGAGGTTGCTTACCTCCCTGCAGGCTGGAGCTGGGGGATGAATTCTGCTTACTGAGTTCTGACTTACCCCTTCAAATTCACACGGAGCCTGGTGCTGGAGGATTAAAGTGTCCTTTTCTTTTTCTGATGTAACATAGCAAATCTGTTGTCCGCTTCGTATATGGAAGATAATCATGTGTTGTTGTTATCTGAGGCAAAACTTCTGGAGGAATTGTTCCAGGCGCTATGAAAGGCCATTTTAAAATACTAGCTGGTTCAAGTGGAAGGGTTAGGAAGTTACGTAAATGGAACACCAAGACCAACACCAGGAAAAACAAATGTACCAAGAACGTGATCGCTAAAGCGGAATGGCTTCAGCATACAGAAAGCTGCCTGCCAGTGGCAGCTGCTGGCATCGCAGTTGGTGTGTTTCCGTGTAATTCTGTCCCCTGGCGTTGTTTTGTTATTTAAGAATTGGAGTTTAATTTAAAGACAGTGGTTAAGTGTCTTGTTCTTGGAATCACCAAGTGAAACTGGAAAATGTCCGTAAAACTTGTAGATATCAGAAGTAGTAGAAAATCAAAACTTCATTGTAAATTGCCATTATTTTTTGGAGCTAATCATAAAGTTTAAAAAAATTCATGAATCAAGTCTTTCGAAAATGAAGGCTACAAATATTGCAGCACATTGTGTTGTAACTGCAACTGCAGCCTTAGACAAGCAATCCACCAGTCATTAAGGGTTTGAGTTTTTCAAAGAATTTTGAACATAGAGGTTCCTTGCAGAGAAGAAATAGGTAGTGACAGTGCAGCCTCACCAAAGAAGCTATTGTCCCCAGTTGACTGGAGTAGTAGGAAGCAAAAGCTCATTCTCTCATAACTGCAAGTGTCTTTTGGAGTAAATAGAATAACCAAAATGCAGTTGATAGGTTTGATTCTCCTTTTCCTTCTGTGACATTGGGACTGGCAGCTGTAGCATTCTAATGAAAGAAAGATCTAAAATTCCTGAAAACTGGTGATGGTGTTTGCTTTTTATATACCTGCTCCCTTCAACTTTTCAGGTTCTTGCTTATGTCCTTTGTACCCCCTGTGAGTAACTTCAAGGGAGGTTCCTGTGGTGGTGGCAGTCTGCAGCCCCCATTCGTTTACCGCTGCAGCCCCTGACCCTGGAGATTCGTTGCTGCCTTATCCCTTAAGCAGCTGAAAGAAACTCATGTCGTGGAAGTGATTTGTAATTTGAACACTTGAGGACTTCATGCTCCAGACAATTAGTCAAGGTAAATCTGTCCCTCTGTATCTTACCTTGTTTGTTGATAGGCGCAGAAAAGGAAATGTAAGCAGAAAGACCGTGGGCAATGGTAACTGGTTCTAGCCTGTGCAAACGAGGTAACCTGTAACAGGCTCCTACTTTAAAGACAGATTATAATGAAAGGCTCCAGGAATTTAATAAACCAAATGAAAGGCTTTGCTTTTCTAACCTGTGCTTTCACCTGTGCGTGTGCAGGCCAGGAACCTTCCGCCTGGCAGAAACACAGAAAATGGGCAGTGCGAACAGCAGGAACAAAAACTGGGGGAAAGCAGGCACTCCCGTTCCTTTCCCAGAACGGGGACCCTTAGAGAGATGATTTTGTCCAGGCCAGCGTCTCATCCCTACCCAGTCTGGCCCTGCGGTTGTCACGGTTCTTTGCTCAGTGTGCACAAGATGCGGTGCTTGGTGCTGTGCCCTTGTCTGAACGTGGGGGGATCAGCCGTGGGGGCTGCTGCCAGCTGTGCTGCGGGGCACTCGGTGCCCACTGTCCCCGTGCAGGGGCAGTGCCGGAGGCACGCGGGCGCTGTCCTGGTGGTTGTGAGCAGCTGGGCGCGCTGCTGCTGCCGTGGGCGCTGGCAGCATCCACCCGCAAGCAGTGCAAATCCCTCGGCACGCTGCCACCAAGCATGGCGCGCTGTGAGAGCCCCCGGCACCCCGAGGGGGACAGGACCCTCCTTCACACCCACCCGCGGGGAATGCGCTGGGACCCATGAGGAAGGACGGTGCTGGGACCGGCTGCCCCGGGACCCGCAGCCGTCACGCCACGCTGGGAACGATGCCCAGGACATCAAGTTCCCAGTCCTGTGATTTAACCACACGATCATGTTTCCTCTTGAAGTTTTGCACAAGTACTTCAGTAACGCAGATCCTCAGCGTGGCTGCGATGGGCACGGAGCCTCCTGGGAACGCGTGGTGCCAGCAGCCCGGTGCCCGTGCCCTGGGCTCAGCGCCCCGTGCGTGCAGCAGCGAGGTCGGGTGAGTGCAGCCCCTCGCCCCCTGCCCCGTGAGATGCTGCTCAGCACCCTGCCGGGCTGAGCTCCACCCTCTGCCAACAGGAACCTCTCTAAAGGAGACTTTTCAATTAATTTGTTTATTTATTGCCAGGAATGGTACTGTAAATGGCTTGGCACTTCCTCTCCGCGCCTGAAGCTTTATCAAGTCTGGAGTACTTATCTCTAACACACATTAACCGGTGCGCTCACCTTGGGGCGAGCATTAACAACTCCTGAGCAGCAAACAGCCTACAGAGCGTGCAAGCCTCCAAGCAGCAAAAGGATGTTCTTTTCACTCTGTTTACATCAGAGTCATTAGACGTGGAAATACAGTGATCTCTAGTCAAAAGCAGTCTGGGGCCCTGCAGATCTGGCTCGGCCCATATGCAGCACACACTTGCAGCGCAAACTGCAGTCTCTGTCCAACGGGCCGTGACAGTTCCTGCTCTTGAACCTTGGAGGGCTGCTGGGTCCCCTCCCAGCACCGCTGCCTCGCAGCGCTGCTTCCTCGTGGCTCTGGCACCGCAGACCCTTGGGCAGACCCAGGAGCTCTGCATCCTCCAAGCTACCCACAAGGAAGAGCTCCACACATGCCTGTGCGCATGGCTGCTCATCAGAGAGAAACAGAGGGTTATTATATCACCAGTTGATTCATACAAGCTCTGTGTGCTAAAGTCAGAGCCTGACGCAGACTCTGAGATTTATTGCAGGATTTATTATAGAGCTTCTTCACAGTGAACATTTTAGGGGAGGGGAGGAGAGCGAGGGCTTTTGGTTCCTTCCTGATTTTGCCAAAGCATCGGAGGCTGCTCAGCGAGCTGTGAACCGAGCACGGCAGCAGCAGCTCAGTCCGTGGGGGGCAGCGGGCGCGCTGCTCACTCGGTCTCTGCGTCGCTGTCCGGGCCCAGGGCGTCCAGCGGCCGCACGCGCAGCGAGTCGTAGTTGGGCGGCGGGGTGCCGGGCTCGGGGGGCAGCGCCTCGCCCCGCGCGGTGCCGTGGCTGGGGACAGCGCCGGCCTCCTCGTGCTGGAAGCCCAGGTTCGTGTGAGCCTCCACCAGCTCCGACACCGTGGGCGGTGCGTCCGGGTACCGCGCCTGCGCCCGCTTCTGCTTCAGGCCTTTGCACCAGCCGATGATGTTGATAACGGTGATCCACAGGGAGTCTATGATGATTTCCCCGAACTCTATGAGGCACAGCACGGAGCCGCCCATCCAGAACCCGAACTGGCCTCCCAGGCTCGACAGCAGCCAAACAATCTGCAGGCGGGAGAGCGGGACAGAGAGGTGACGTGGGGCCCGGCGGCTGCCACTCCCTGGGCTCTGGTGCGGAGCTCGTGGCAGCCCCGCGGCGGCACCGCACGGAGCGAGCGCGGGGCACTCACCGTCGTGGCAGCAGACTCCGAGATCGTGCGGTAGTTGTATTCCTGGAAGTAGATGTTCAGCTTGATGATGCCGTTCCTGTAACACAGGAGGGGAGCTCAGAGCTCCCACGCTGTGGGAGTCCCGCGGGCACGCACCCCCAGCTGCACAGGGGGAGGGCCGCCCCCAGCCCTACCAGCGGGAACCTCTGCCTGCTGCGGGGAGAAGCCGAGAAATGCTCCCCTCTGCAGAACAGCTGCTGGGGGAGGGACGTGGCTCTGCTCCTGCAAAAGCACTTGCACACCTGGAACCTTCTCCAGGGCTGCCTGCTGTGGTTTCTTCCCAGCTGCCCTAGTTGGTCCGAAGCCTCCCCTGAGCGCCGCGCTGCCTGTGCTCCGGCCGCAGGGACAGGGCAGCCGCGGGGTGCAACAGCCCCAGGGCGGCAGGAACCCAGGCTCTGTTTCTGCCCTCAGCAGCCAGCCAGGGCGCACACGGAGTGTGCTGGCGAGGCTGGGTGGTGCTAGCGAGGTGTTTGCTCACCAAGCTGAAGTTAAGCATCTTCTTTTTGTTTTGCTCTGATTTGTTTTTAGGGCCTGGCATAAGGGCAGGACCCGGTTGGAGCTCTGTACCAGCCCAGGCTGTGTTGCAATACGTGGGTTAACGCGAGGCTCCTCGGCCTCCGCAAGAACTGGCTTTTCAGGCATGCTGAGCAACGAACACCACGGGAGCTGCCTGTGCTTCCCAAATCTGCCCATTCCTTTCTTCCCCCAGCTCAGGGTTTAGGTTATCAAGGGATAACTCATCAGCTACCCTGTTTTTGGTGTAAGCCCCTCCTGCTGCTGCTGCTGCTGTTGGCAGTTTGGAGGTATAAGTATAAAGGGATGAACGCAGCACTACAGGAGCTGATCCCTTGCAGTTCATCGCTTTAGAGCTTCTGGGCTGCTGTTTGGGACCAACTGGAAACATAGCTCGTGTTCATGTTAATTTAACTCCACGTTCGCGGTTGTGTCTGACCCCCTTTGTTACTGTGAGGAGCAGAGGATGTGCGCGAGGTGCGTTTCTTGCTTCATGTATTTTCCAGGCAAGCGTGTGCCAAATCTTGTTCTACCTTCTGCATTAGCAGTGTGCGCTCTGGCTGATGGCCAAGGCACGTGTTAAACTAATGTTAGCAGGCTCGACAGAGAAGATACAGCGGTTGTGCTTTTCGCTTACCTGTCCAGAGTCACATTTGTTGACATGTCCCTTTCATAAGACAAAATATGGAAAATCCAGTCCTAGGGAAACAGAACTCATTCAGAACGGAGAAGCAGCATCCTGTCTAAGCACTTGCCAGGGCAGGAACCCAGGGAAGTAAGAAACCTGTCCTGAATAGTCCTGTTTTAATCCAGCTCTATTGGATTAAAAGCACGACAAAACATTGAGTAACGTGTTCGTTGAGTGGCCTCCATCCCGCTCCCACTCGGTGGTTTGTGCAGGGGTTACAACACGTCACCACGCTGCCTTCACTGACTCTGACTTTGCATTCACAGATGGTGTCGGGCTGCAGGGGCATCCTGGTTTAACGTGGCGAGTTCATAAGGCGCTCGTCCGATGTGCTTAGAAGGAGGCAAAGGCAATTAACAGGAGCTTGTGGCAGAAGATGGTGCGTATGTACCCATTCCTATCTCCTGCATTTGGCAGCTTGTAGATGCCTTTGCTCAAGCACACTTCTGCTGTGGCTGCGTTTATGCAGCGGTAGCAGAGTCATGCTGGCTGTCATTTTATCAATTCAGGATTAGAGATTATTGTTAAGATAAAGTTTTTCTGTAAGGGCTGTGTGTGAAGTCCTTGGTGGCCATGTGCTGGAATAAATTGAATCACGGTGCATGGCTGAAATCTCCTTTGAAATCAGTTACAACCGATTCCGTGTCACGAGGCACACCGTACCTAACAGGGTTTGCCTTAGGAACTGCGCTGCCCGCCTGGAGGATGCCAGGCGTTCGTCCCATGCTGCGGGCATGGCGTGCTGTGTGACGGGGAGCCAGCAGGACAGCAACGGCCTCTGGTGCATGGCGGTGGCAAGAGGCAAGGCTGCACACCTAGTATTGATGCCGGGTAATCCTGAGTGTTTAGTGCATGGTCCAAACGAGTGTTTGTTCTCTCTTCAGGGAGCCCACGAGACCTGACTGCACCTCCAGCCTCCACCACCCTCGTGATGTGGGAAGGTGGCCCCGTTCCTGGCTGCTCTCTGCTCCCAACGGCACGAAGCCTCAAGGCGACAGCTCCCAGCGAGCGCGCTGCAGACCCCGACCAGGCGGCGTGTGCGAGGCAGGGATGAAGGTAAGCACTCGTGCCCTGTGCCGTGCCAGCAATCTTGTAGGAGGAAAGGCTGTGCCATGCCCTGCCTGCACTCGCCTGGCAGGGGAGCGTGGTCACTCAGCTTTGCTCATGCTGCTGCGGGGTTGTCACCCCTCGTGCCTCATGCTCTGGGGTTAGGCTCTGTCTGCATGCTGAAAATGTGTAATTTAGCAAAGAGGCCCTTGCTACCTGGACATTAACTCTAAAAGTACTGAGTGATTCATGTGGTTAAGAACAGGTAGTTATTAATGGCTGTTTCAAAACAAGAAATCAGTGTTACCTCTGAAGCTTCAGATGGCCAGTCTGCCATAGAGATGGTCATTTTATACTGCGTGTCACTAGAAAGGAGGGGAAAGAACGTTAACATAAAGTCACTGGAACTTCAGTTCTCATTCAGATAAGCAACCCCACTCAGTTTTCTGCAATTTTAAGGGGGTCAGAATTGATGGGAGACAAAATGCAGGATTCTTTTCACCTCTACAGCTGCCAGAAATAGTTGAAGTACTTACTTGCATGTTTCCTTGCAAGAGTCAATGCAAATTTGTCTCTGTCTTATACTTGATCTCAGTGATGAATAGCAGTATGCTGTTCGGTGAAAACAAAAAAACGAAGCTTCTGTTTAGATAAGAACCCCACTTACTTTATTCATTTCATAGATTCAATTTTAATTTCTCAATAGCGATAAAACGCGTGTCCAGTCCCTCCCTCCTGCGTGCCAGTGCCCTGGGAAGGCCGTACAGTTAGCTTTGTGCTCTTACCCCAGCCTGGGTTATCGTCATTGTTGCAGTAAGTTACCCCTTCAGGTAAAGGAAACATATAGTGACCACATCCACAGATTTCAGCCATGTGATTTTGGAAACAGGAACGCAGGCAAGCCTGAAAAAAGGGAAGAGGGAGCTGCTTAGAAGTGGGGTGTACTTCCCTGGTGATCTCTGTGTTGCTGCTGTCCGTGTTTGCTATGAGAATTAGCCTGCTCCCAGGCACATTCCTTACAGGGGCTCTCTTGCACCGAGTGGAAGGTTTTGTAGCTCCATACAGAGAGAAAGCTGCCTCTGCTGTGGGAGCCGTCCTGCAGAGATGCTCCTCCAGCCTGTGCCAAGCATCTCCGGGTGCTGCAGCACAACGTGGCAGCCCCTCAGGCAGCACTGTGTTTGTGGTCTGTCATAACGTAGTGATTCCAACAGAAAGAAGAGGCTGGTGAATAAGCTATCATGTTTATAGCTGCACTGCAATTACATTTCTCTTTATGTTGCATTTTTACTACTACTCTGGTTTTTAAGCTAAATTGTAGTGGCAAGTTAACGTGGGTAATTCACCTCGCAGGAGTAGAAGGGAGCTAAATGCCTGCTCCCAGCCGCACAGGAAACTGCTCAATTCTTAATTATTTTAGGGTTTCATGGAAGCAATATAGTTTCCAAAAAGGAATAAAAATGTTCTATTTTATGCATAGACACAGCTGTTGTCTCCAGGTTTTATATCACATATTGACAAAGGGCTGGTTTCCACTTTAAAGCCAAGACTTTAAAAATACTTCAACAAAAAGAGCAGGCTTTAGAAATCTGAATTATCTTATCTGTGCATCTGTTTCTCTCCTTGAAGGGATTACAGCTGCAGCTCCGACAGCATGCGATCCAGGGCTGCAACACTGCCATTAGCTCAGCGAGGCATGAAGTTAATCATCAGAGATTGGAGTGGGATTTTTCATGAAACAATGCACAAAGCAATAACAAAGTCTATGAGAAGATAATTGAATTTAACAGTTTCAGCTAGGTAGGACAGTCAGAGAATGTCTATGTAACACGAAATGCTTACAGAATTCACTATAATCGTGGAGTGATTAAAAAAAGCCTGGTTTTGCTGAGAGGTCTCTGAAGTGACACGAATTATGCGGACATAGTTCCCTGGTCAGCGTTTAGCAACTTTTAAGTAATAATGCAATCATTTCAAGTATTTGCTTAAACGTTATACAAGCATCTTAAAAAGTAGGGTAAAGTGGTCCAATTGTTATAATTATATAAAGGCAGAAATGCGAAAAGCCTGCTAGACCAAACCCCTTCAACGTGTCTGAGATGTATTCTTCAGTCCTTTGTAAATAACCCCAAAAACGATTTTGGTGTTTTCGTTGGTGCCAGATCTCACCCCTAAGAAATGTTTCTCCCTTATGTTATAGCCTGTTACAAATTAACCAGTGTTTAATGTTTACACTATATTTTTATTACAGATTCAAGGTTTACAAACACTCAACTTTCTCATCCCAATTTTAAAGTGAAGAAAAGACAAAGGTCTGTCTTCACTTCCTGTACAAAATAAGCGCCCTTCTCAGTGTAAAAATTGACGTAGTTCTCTTAAAGAGAGAAGGATTAAAAAAGAAGAGGTGTGTTCAGGAGAGGGATCCCTCCCGTGTGTTTATCCCTCTCAGGGCAGTAGCACTATTATGTGCGTACACAAAATACAAGCTGCTTTGCACCTTAGGGCAGCAGAGCAGCAGCGTGGTTAAAACCAGGAGCACGACAGTTATCCGAATAGCTGTCATCCTCCCAGAGCATCCGGAGCAGCAGGAGGCATCCCGCTTCGTGAAAAGCTGTCGCGCTGCGGTCTCCGCAAAGCCTCCTAGCACTGCAGTCACCTGGGCAGCAATGCTGGCACTGTTACCGCGGCACGTGAGGGTGTGCTGACTGCTCAATAATCCCGGGAGTTTAAAGAAGTTAGCGTGTTGAACACGGGTAATGATTGCATGCCCGCCCCTTGCAGTTGATCTCCTTATAATTAAAAGATTTCAGCCAAGCATGGAAATTGTAGAAGACGATATTCTCACAGCTGAAAAGAAATTAACTGCCTCAGTGACACGGCAGGATCAGTTATTCTTTTAAAGGACCTCCGGAAGGAGAAAGCTGAAGTGGCAGGCGGCCGGCACGTGCAGCACTAGCGAGGCACCGACCCCTTCAGGAGCCCGTCGGGGCCAGGCCCCTGGGGCTGCTCGGGGGCCGGGGGGGCAGCAACACCAAAGAGCCTGCGTGTGCTCGCCTCCTCTCGCTTTGATGTGTTCAGGGTGAGAGGGAACCTTCCGTGGGGGGAGCTGAGCTCTGAGGCAGCAGTGTCCAACGAGACCAGCTTTAAATCGTGGTCATATGTGAAAGTACAAATATTTTGCTTTTTGGTCTGCAAATCAGTGCCCTGCTGGTATGTTGCCTGTACCAGGGTCCTACGTAACAACAGAGATCCTGGGGGATTTTCTGTGTTACGGCTTTTGAGAAAATTACAGCAATGCCCATTTTCATCCCTCTCAAAATGAAACAAACTTCATACCTGGATAAGGCAAAAATAACTACTAATACCGCTTCCTTGCTATGTGAGCTGCTTTGGAACAAGAAGGAAGACTGTGTATTACACAAAACTGTGTTGTCTGCCAAAGCAATATTCCTAATAGTTTGAGGTAACTTTTAATAATTACATCGTTAGGTTTTGATCCTGCAACACAGAGTTATTTGCATTGGCGCCACTGGATTGTTTCCAAACCTGGGGCTACTGCGTGTTCAGACTTGAGTTTTGATTTATTACCATAAAAGAAGGTTCCTGTGCCTAGGTTATGCTTCCTTCCTTATCATTGCTGAGCCTCCAGTAACCTGACATGTCAGTCAAAATCTGTAACTGCTTTGAAGACTTCCCCTAACCATCTTTGTTTGATTTAAAATCATGTTTTACCTGTATGGAGTAGGAAGTATTGTATTCACTGTAAAGGTTTTTTACAGGGACATCAGACCCATTCATGGTACAGTCACTGTAGGGATAGCCCATCCGCTCTAGTTCATCCTGAAAGAAAACCAAGACAGCAAACGTGTAGTTATTGCTCCCCTGGGCACCTGGGGCTACTTTTCCAGAGATTCTGTAATTCCCATATTCCCTGCTGGCTTCGAAAAAACCTCAGAGAATCGCTGTCATCTTGTGCTCTGGTACCTCTGCTCTAGGAGGACCAGGGGCGCAGAGTGGGTGCCCTGACCAGAGCTGCCAGCCGAAACCTGGGCTCTGGAGTGACATGCCAACAGCATGTGTTAGCAAGGAACCTTCTGACATAGTGTGAGAGGAGGGAACAATGACCTGGGCTCAATATTTTGGCTTTAATAAAGCACTTTGCCAGGACAGTTACATAAAAGCCTCCATAAACTTTTCCAGCCCATAGCTAGAGCACGCCTTGACTCTTTTGGTTTGAGCCAGTTCAGCCAAGACTTAAAACAAACTTGGTTGCGGTCCCATCAGATAACATTATTCTCAGACAATCTGCTCTAGAGGAATGCCACACATACCACCAGCACACCAATGGAGGTTTCCGTCCCAGCCATCGCGTAGATGCCCTGATCCTTAAGAAATGGGAAGCTCTTCTGTTGATGCAGCATCAGCCGTGCCCCAGCAGCAGACGACAGGTAGGGGATGTAGTCCTGCTGGCTGATGTCCAGAATCAGCTTCAGCCCTGTGGCACCAAACAAAATATTCTGAACAGGAATGGCATCAAAATTCAAGTCTTTGTTAAACAAACAAACAAACAAACAACAACAAAAGACCACCTGAGCATCTTTTCCTCTCACTGTGCACAGAAATCTGCAGTCCTTGGGGGAAGAACCCAAGTCTGTCTGTCACAGCAGTGTTACACGTGTATAAATACGCATGATGGCAAATGCACAGAATGGAAATATCTCTATCCAGATGTTACACTTCTGCTAACTGTAGTCACATTACTTCTCTCTATGCAACAGATTTCCCTTCTGGGAGCTTATACCCTCTGGAAAACAGTTAATCCCTGCTGTAGTGCTCTAGAGAAAAAGAAATTACAAATCTGTTACAGATAACAGAAATTGCCATTGAGAGACAGAGTAATTCCCAGCACTTCTGTTCCTTTAACTCTTTCTTTAGCGGAGCTTTCTCTTACCAAACTCGGCTCCAGGGTTGGAAGAATTCAAAGCCTCTTTGTCCATGCCCCAGTTAAAGATGTAGCAGTTACCGTGGTCTGGGTGATAGATTTGGGTGAAATTCCTGGAAGAATCATGCGCATAAAACTGTGACTCTCAGGGAGAAGTAAAGGGTTATCAAATAACGGATGTGGTGAGACTGGTTTTTGGCAGCTAGCTCTGGGATTCACTTTAAATTGCTTCATTTGTTGAACACTTGAATAGAAATTTCAGCTGATGTAATTTCAATCAATCTGCTGTTGGAAACAAAGAAAAGCCAGGTACTGACATGTACCGAGGCACAGCTGTTGAGGATAATGCTCTGTTGTAATGGAAAAGAATAGCCTGCCATGCAGATGAGACCAAAAATACTGGCTTGATCTGAGCTATAGTAACAGGCTTTGGCTTGTGTTATATCTCATTCTTTGATACTAATTCTCTATTGCCTTCTTTGCAGAAGTGGTATTGCTGGCAGGACTCCTTGAAGCCTGGGTTGCTGCTGTGCACTCGAGTTTCTCAAAACTGTATATATAAATTTGGCATTCGCAAGAATGATGGATAAAATGCATTTCTCAGAGCCTTGCGTAAAAAGATAAGGTGTAACTGAGGGCTGTGTCTCTGTGCTGACTCAACACCTGAGCTGGCAGTGATTATTGCTAAATTCCTAGCGAAGGTCTCATCGGTGCTGCTAGCCTCAATACATCATGAGCAAAATGGCCCATCCAAACTAAAACCCAAGCCACTATCCCCAAATACCCTGTTTCAGCCAGGATCACACCCAGAAACCATCTGGGAAATGCTGTTAGCCTTAAGGACCCAGATATACTTTAAAAAACAGAAAACAACAATAAAAGAGCTGTCTTGCCTTCGGCATCCTGCACCACCCCTGATGTGCCAGGAAGGGCTCAGTGTGTACCTACTTGTAGTTGCAGGGTTCAGCCCCGTAGAGACACGCCAGGATCATGTCTTCTGCCTGGTAGCCCATCCTGATTCTTTCTTGCAGTGGGACTTTGGAGAGGATGCTGGTGGACTGCAGGATGTACCACTCCGTCACCGCCTGCGCTGCACTGGTGAAGTTCCTGTAGGTGCAGTTGTTGGAGCCCTGGTGGCTGCACTGGAGACACACACAGTCAGCTCCTACCCCGTGCCACCCCTGTCCGCTGTTCCTGTGGGAGCCAAAGCTGTGGCCAGGCAGGAGCTGAGGAAACGGCGGCCACATCTGAACGTGCTCAACAGGTGGGTCAGAGAATGATACCACAGAGACTGGCTTAGGTTGGACGGGGCCTTAAAGACCATCTAGTTCCAGCTAGGTGCCACCCACTAGATCGGGGTCCCTTTCCCAGGGACGCTTCCCAGCTGGACAGATTCTCCATCAGTCCCAGAGGTTACCTCACCGTGCTTACAGAAAATCATGTTTTGCTCAATTCCTGAAGGCTGCAGGTGCCTCAGCTTCCAAGGTCTTGGCCTGTAACACTGCCTGCCAGGATTGAGGCCATGGGAGAAGAGGACAGGGGGAAGCAAGGCCACCGCGTGCCCCCACCGTGCCCCTGCAGCGGGCGCTGGGCAGGGGAAGTGGCCGCAGCCTCTCCCCAGCGCTTTGGGTGCAGGAGCAGAGGAAGGCGTGGAGGCGGCAGGCAGAGCCCCCGCCTTTGCCCTGCCCTGGGGCAGCGGGCAGCCCCTGGCTGGGGGCTGCTGCGTGGCGCAGGGGACAGGCAGTGCCCTGCCCGCACCCGCTGCGGCTGCGCCCTGCCCTCCCCGTGGCGGAGATGCTGTCACCACCGCACCGCCTCTTACCAGCTTCACTGCCAGCTTGTACTTCTTCTCTTCGGATGTGGTGTTGGACGGGGCAGGAGGAGCAGCAGTGGTCCCGTTCCCTGGGGCAGTCTCATTCCCTGCAGCAGTCCCGTTCCCTGGAGCCGTCCCGTTCCCTGGAGAGATCCCATTCTCTAGAGCGGTCCCGTTCCCTGGAGAGGTCCCGTTCCCTGGAGCGGTCCTGTTGGTCTCAAAGATCTCCACGATGACAGGGTTGTCCTTGTCGTGCTCATCAATGAGCACCAGTGGAATCTGGTTCCAGAGTGCCAGATCCAGCCCCTCGGAGGCATTGTCGCTGCCGTTCAGCAGCAGGGGTGTGATGGTGTCCCCATGCGTGGGCTGCAGGATCCTCTCCAGAGCCGCCTCGATCAGCTTGTCCAGCTCTTTCAGCAAATGCTTCACCTCCGAGTACCTGCAGGGCGACAGGCGCACACCAGCTGGCGTAAGGGCGCTCGGGAGGTGGCAAGGATCCGTCACGCCGCTGCGCCAGGCCCGTGTGGGGCCCGCAGCTGCGGGGAGATGTAGGAGAGGTACTGCACGGCAGCGCGAGGCTCTGCACAGCGCAGCCAGCTGGGCGCCGCGTCTCCCAGCAGCTGGGTGTAAAATCATCTGGAGATAAACAGAGTCCTTCGCTGGCAAAGCTGCTGCACTCACAGCCTGTCGGCACAGGACTGCGTTTGGTGTATTTCAGCAATTCACTGCAGTTTACACAAAACAACTCTAGCAAGCAGAGAGAAAAAACAGCAAATCCCCGTGCCTCAGTCGAGAGCATCTCACCTTGCGCTACACTACTGCGTGGATATAAATTTGAAGCAACTCTAGCAAAGATCAGTTGCTCCTTTGAAATTATAATTATGTTACTGTAGCTCACAGCAGATAGCACTGTTTAACTAGCTCTTAATGGCTGGAGTGTATGCGATAAGAGGTATGTTCATGGCGAGGAAAAAGAAAGGAATTGTGGGGAGAGATCACGAGACTGATTTTGATTGTGACAAGTTAGTTGAACTTCAAGTTTTCTCTGAGCCAGGGAAAGTTTACAGGAAGGCAATAACCATTATTAGATTAACTGATACAGTAATGAGAAACAGACAAACTCGCAGGCACACAACCCCTTCTTTGGAGCTGAGCCATTTGTTTTTATATTGTTCTCATTTGTTTGTTTTTTAGTGCCACTTGGTGAGTCAAAGGGTAATTTTCACTGCTGCTCCTAATGTGATACCTGGGACAGGAACAGACCCGTCTATCTTGTGCTGTAACTGCCTGTGTTCATGTGCAACTCCATAAATCAGGCAAAGGAAAACTTACTTGAAGGGGTTGGCGTTGCAGACCGTGACTGCAGGGAACTTCATAGTCTTGAAGCCGATAGAGAGCGACGACGTGACGTTGTAGGAGAGGTACGTGTTAATGAGGATACCCCACTGCCAGAAGACCAGAGACGCGAAGAGCAACGTTAAGAAAAACCAGATGACTTTCTTCTTCGGCCCCTCCTTGATGATGCGCTTGGGGCCGTGCGTGTTGGTGTTGTCGCAGTACCAGACCAGCAGCTCCTTGTAGGTGTAGCCAGGGCCCTTCTGGAGGCGGTGCAGGGCCCGGACAAAATACTTCTTCACATTCATCCTGGTGTCTGCAAGCAGGAAAGAGAGATCAGGCCAGCTGCCTGGAGAAGCAGGGCTTCGCAGCAGGCCAAGCCCAGCGGTGCTGCCAGCAGGGCAGAACGGCAGAGTTACGTGACAACGGCCCTGGTTTGTAGCCCCAGAGAAACGTGGAGCCGGAGCTCCTCACGTCAGGCTGTGACAGAGAAACAGCCCCAGATTCTTGAGAGGGTGTAAGGGGGGGACCTCTGCTTTGCAGTTCCAAAAGTGGTGGATGCGGCCGTGTCCCTTTTTGTGGTGCCTCTCAGCCCCACGGGAGGTAAGCTGCTGGGGCCTGCGTGAGGTTTCTGTGCCTGGCGGTAGGGTACAGAGCCCTGGCTCTGTTCACGTCCTTCCCATCCCTGGGGAGGATGGCTGTGCTGTACCCAGGTGGGCACACGGTGCCGGGACAGCAGCAGGAGCTGCCCTGGCCCTGGCCTTCCTCCCACCACCACCATCAGCTGTCCTCGGCGGGGCCCCTCCTGTTGGGGCGGACGGACGGGCAGCCCTGTGCGAAAATGGCTTCGACTCCCCAAGCCTCTGTCATTTCAAGTTAGTCTGTAATGGGTTTCCCTGGGAGGAGGGGCGGTGTTTTGCCTCCAAGCATCACCCAGGTCACTGTAAAAAGCCACAAGCGCTGTTGCTGCTGCAGCCCAACAGCATCTGAAGGCTTTGTCAGGGCTGGGTGGACCAAGCGCTCACACATGGAGAAACACGTCCTGCTTTCGTGTTGCATTCAGGCTAACCGCGCGTAGTGCTCCGGCTAACGCTGGGCTTAAGAGTTTTTCTTAAAATGGGTGACGAAAAAGTATTCCAGTGTGCCAGAATGCCAAAGGGGGACAGGACTTAGAAACTGCAGTGTCTTTCCCAGACCAAGAATGCTGTTAAGTACATGTTGCCCGCCAGAGGAAGAACAATAGATGTTTTTTTCCCACCAAATTCCTTTGTCTTTAAGATAGTATCGGTATGTTTCTATGGCTCATGTGAGAGATGCTGCATATTTTACATTCATGTTGTGAGTAAATAGAACATTTTGTGCTGCTATTTTTAAGGCGAGAATTTGTGTTACTAAATCTTAATATCCTGAGGCAGGATTTCAAAACGAAACAGAGTCAGCTACTTAGAAAATTCTTCAGACTTCAGTTGTAGGGGAATAGAATTCAAGATAAATGCTGTGTATATCACAGCATCCTAGAAGAAGTAGTAGTGAAATAATATAGCAATATTTCAGTAACGAGCAGTACTCAGTACCGAGCTCAAGTCACAGGCACCAAGACAGGTCTGATTTATAAACAATACAGTCAAAATACACTTAAAGGCAGAGAGACCAGCAAAGCAAACTAGTAAATATTTTCCACCTTTTAAGAAATCCAATAAAAGATTTAGATTAGATTAAAATTTAAAACACACCTACACTTTGCTGGGCAAAATCCAGCCCTGCTGGACCTGACTGGCTGCATGCCCTGCAATCTGTTTGCTTTCCTGCTGACACACTGCACTGGCTGCGCGGGGAGCCTGGGCTTTCTGCTGCCTTCTGAAACCTGCTAGAGAGGATCCCAGGCGCTCGCTGCACAGCTCCATCAGCTGCACATCAAGCTGAGAACACCAGAAGTTATTATTTTTAATATTGTTTCCTAAGCCTGAATCTTACCAATTTTTTCCTGATAACAGTGTTGAGATGTGTACGTGCGGTTTGAGGAGCGCATGCAGAATAAAAGTTTCGTGTCTGACTAAAGTTGCTCAATGGCCAGTTTTGAACCTGCCTTTATCTTTGTTCGGTTCTGCAGGATTCATTCACACATTTATTCTCCATCTTGAATTTATTTCCATTTAACCACTTTAAGAGTGTCCTTTTCTTGCTAGCAATAGCAGTGGGAAAATACTGTCATAGGAAAAGAAGACCACGTTCAAATCAGTTTTAAGCAAAGATCAGAAAACCTCGCAGTTTGCTTTATGTCTTCAGCTCAGCAATCATAAAAACACTGTGCTGAAGGGCAGCGTTTTCTCATTTTTAAGTTACACTCAGGCCGTACTGTGGAAAATGAAATTGAAATAGTTTTTAGATACGTTGTAAACTGATTCAAACCATTTTTTCCTCAATGTCAAAGCTGCTGGCCTGGTTCCGGTAATTGTGACCCCCTCGCACAACCCCCTCCGAGGAAGGTGGCAGGGCTGCAGCAGGGCGGGGGCCGCGGAGGCGCGCGGAGCCCACGGCGCTGAGGTGCCTCCCCCGAAGCTGCGGGTGCTGAGCTAATGCTCACAAAGCCCTGTCCCTGCTGCTGCCCCCCAGCCCCGGTATTTATGCTGTGTGCAAGCTCAGGGACCCCAGAAACACGGCAGCTCCCAGCTGCTGCAGGGGTTCCCTCCCAGGAGAACCGTTCCCCTCCCAAGGCCCCGGTCAGGGCAGGGGAACACACACCCGTCGGGCTGCCCTGCTCCTTTTCCTCGTTTGCGTTTTTTATCGTCGCACTGCTGATTTGCAGGCTTCCCCTCTAACACGCCGATAGGAGCAGACTTCGTGTTCCCCTCAGCCACCTGTAACCGCGCGCTGCGGCTGCTCCGCGGCCCCCCGGGGCTCGGCAGGGCTGCGCCTCGCGGCGTGCCCGGTGACCGAGGCACCGCAGCTCTGCCGCTGGCACCTGTCCGTGAGCCCGGCGCCCCTGGGAGCACTTCCAGGGCCTGCTCCCAGGGACACGAGCCCTCTGCGGTGCACGGCCGCCCCGAGCCCTTCTCCCGGCGGCACCGCAGCTGCGTGCTGACCGAGGCTGTCCCGAAGGCAGCCTGCGCGGGCCCGAGAGCGCCGTGCTCTGCGCTGCGCGGGTGTCCTCACCTTCCCCCAAGGGCCACGAGTCCGGCCTTACTCCTAGCATCATCCCGGGTGAAACTCCTCCACCTTACCGGTGAGATCAGACTTCCACATTACGAAATTATCGTGTTGACTGTGTTTAATCTCCTCCAGAGTTTTCCTGGGGCAGTTACCACTTACAGGAAATAAAGACATAAGCAAAACTCGGCACACTCCTGGAGACTGCAGGTGATACCTGGGCTGTAAAACCACCCCAGCAGTACCAGCCCGATACTGCAATTATTCTGTACTTTCGCTACCGAGACACACAATAGTCATAACTCTTTGATCATCAGCTGCTCGTATGCCATCTCCTCTAGAGCCAGATGAAAAGACGGCAGTAAAACAACCAGCCTTGTTTTCCTAGAGAAGATGGTTATGCTAGCTAATGGTACTTTTGCAGCTTAGAGGGAAGTTTTTTATCATACCACAAGTTTACAGGATGGCAGATAAAAGGAACAGCGGAGCAGCGAGGTGTCACCATGCGATGAAAGCCCCCCCAAGGCAGGGGCCACAGAGTGCCCAGCGGGCGCTTTGCTTTGTTGGCTCCGCGCGATGCCACACGCAGCCGCCGGCTCAAACGCCTGCCGGTGCTGCCTGGTGCTTGCCAGGCACGCGTACAGCACTGGAAGCTCAGAAAGCATCTGCCTGACTTTCTGCACTGTATGTCAGATGCTCCATCCCTTCTTTCCCTGCTGCAAAGCCTGGATTTCCCATAATGTTGCTGTCTCCTAGGGCACTGAGAAGCCCTACTCCCCACTCGCAGCTAAGCTCACGTTGCTGAGAGTTACACCTGCTGCTTGTGCAATGATCAGCACGGATCCTTGAACGCGGAGGAGCAAAACCCCTCGGCGGCTCCTCCCCAAACGCAGCTCTCCGATTCTGCAACAGGCAGCGTCCCGGACAGGGAGCATCCTCTGTCGGCACCCCGGGAGGCAGCAGCGCGGGGCGGGTGGCACCTTTCCCAGAACAAAGGAAATGGACAGTGAAACATGCAGAAAGTTGCGGTCTGCTTCCATGCCTCTTATCAGGGAGATTAAGGTATGAAGGCCCTGTGTAAACAGAGGTTAAATAAGAACAACTACACCTGACTGCACAGTAGGTGCGTCCAGAACACCCGACCGGCACGATAACCTGCGCCGATGCTGCCAAAGCAAGAAGAGGTCGGAAGGCTTCGGGGCCGTCCCCGCGAGTTCCTCACCGCGAGGCACCACGAGCACGGCAGCCCTGCACTCCTCAGAAACATCGGCAAAGAACCGTACCGAGCTCTCCCTCTGTGAGCGACGTTACCCCGTCGGGACGGCAAACCACACCCTTTATGCAAGAGGCAGGAGCACCCGGCGGACAGCCCGGCCCTGCCACGGCACCGAACGCCCCGGGCAGCCTCGCTCCGAGCGCCCCCGCCCCGCGCGGTCCCGTCGGGCTCGGCCGTCCCGGGGCGCCGCAGGACCGGGAGCCTCGGTGCCCCCCCCCGCGCTGCCATCGCGTCGTGCCCGGGCCCCGCGCCCCGACGGCGGCTTCGCCTCTCCCGGGGCCGCCCCGCGCCGCCGGCCCCGACAGCACCCGCCGCGGCACCGCCACCCGCAGCCGTCGGGCCGGGGCGCCGCGTCCACGCTGGGCAGCGGCAGCGGCAGCAGCGGGGGCAGCAGCTCCCAACCCCCGGCCCCCGGCCCCCGGCCCCCGGCCCCCGGCCCCCGCCCGTACCTGCCGGTGCCCGCCGGCCGCGCGGTCCGCGGGCGCTGCGCCCTGAGGCCGGCCCGGGCCGGGCCCTTCCGCCGCCGCCGCGCCCCGCCCCGGCCCCGCCCGCCCCGCCGGAGCCCTCCGGGGCCCCGCGCCGCCGCCGCCGCCGCCGCCGCCCCCCGCGGCCCCCCGGCCGCCTCGGGCCCGGCCCGGCCCCGTCCCCGCGCCCCCCCGGCCGCGGGCCCCGCGCGGGGCGGCTCCGGCTCTGCCCGCCCCGGGGGCGCCTGGCTCCGGGGGCCGCCGCCTTCCCCCGCGCCGCCCCGGGCCGGGAGCGAGGCGGGGGCGTGCAGCGGCCGGGGGGCGCCGGGATCCGCGCGGCTCCCCCGGGGCGCCGCTGCCGTTGGCCCGGGGCCCGTAAGGGCAGGCGGGCTGCAGCGGCGTTTGGGACGGGCTCATCCTCTTCGAAAGGAGCTCACCGCCTTTCTCTGCGGGCACGCTGAGCTCTCCTTTAGCAGCTGTGTTTACTGTCGAGACCGCTGCTGGGCATGTTTCCCTGCAAGTGTTTTGTACACCGCCGGCCTTTGAAGCACGGGCTGCAGACAGTGTTGATGCTTAAACAGAGCGGGGAAGGCTGCCCCGGCCCCGGCAGGCTGCTCCCAAAAGGCGATGATCTCTCGCTAGGATAAATGATCTCTGCTTCCATAAAATGCCAACAAAATTGAAGGACATCTCGCAAAGCAGATGAGTAAGAAGCTCTTTGGTTTACCTGAGGTGGAACGTGAGCGCTGGGACGAGGCTGCGTACCCCCGCGAGCACGCTGCCGGACGGGTTGTCGGCCCTTTTCAGCTTTAGCTGCGCATTTGCTTTTTATGTCTTAATCTCATCCTCACGCGCGTTACACGCCGGTTCCTGCTGATCACACAATTAGTCCTTTGGGGGTGTTGGAGAGACACGTGTAGCCTCACATACGTGTATTTTCTGTGTTTTCCCACACCGGGGCCAGTATACGCCGTGCCAGCGAGGTGCAACCCCTGAACCCAACCGTCCCTCACAAACATGATGTAGAGGTAAAACCCTGAGCATCTTGAGGGATTGTGGGCGTCGTTAACTCCTCACAGCGCAACAGTAAACGTGTACAAAACTCCTTGGAACCATAAATCGCTGCACAGTGGCTCAGCATTGTAAAACGTAACGATTGCTAGGAAAAGTAATCACAGATTCTTGTTCAATCAAGACTTGGTCAGACTTTCCCAAATGTCCCTGTGTTTTGTTGTTTGGGAACAAAAGGGATTTTTACTTCTAAATTGCACCAGCGTACCTCCTACCATTATGTCAAAGTGGAATGCGGGATTGTGTTTAAAACAGTATTTTCAAGTGAAGCTAGAATGAACAGGTTTCATGGTGAATACCAGGACTTACCCAGTTTCTAACCTCTGTCCTGTCAAAATAATTGCCCTCCTATTGCTACTTATTTCCCTGGAGAACAATGTCTATTAACAACACTGGCAGCTCTAATGCTGAAAATAGAGCAGGCTCCATTTGTTCAGTAGGCTGAAAAATCAGCTGTGAAGCCAATGAAGCCAAATGACCTTGGATTTTGCTTGACTTTGCGTTGTCTCTCTACGTGCTTCATGAGAAAGTTTATTTCATAAGCAAAAACCTCCTGCTAAAAATACAGCTGAAAAACACTGTGGTGAGCTCTTCTACACGCAGGGCATTGTGTGTTATGTTAGCGTGATGCACTATTGACAGCGGTTAAATACAGCTGAGAAATTAGATACACGGGACAAATTGGCACAGAAAATGGCACCATCGATCTAATCTGTAATGTGTCTAAAACATCAGCTGGTCCTAAATTTACCTGGTAAAATGAAAATATTTTAGCGGTGACTGAAGTTGATACAAAGAAGGCTGAAAAGGCTTCTAGGATAGCTGTAACTAAAGATGTAAATAAAGATTAAAAAAGTAAGATAAATAAGTGGAGGTGTTTGTGCCGGAGCCCAACTCAGAGATCCTGGGACAATTCCACAGGGAAGAAATCACGCAGCAGTTACACTCAGGTCACTGGACAGCCCGTACAGCTTTTCATAACGGGTTCCTTCATTTATGTAAACCCGCGCTTCTTCTGGCCCAATGATGCCCCTCAGCAGGGTGGGTGCGCGCCATGCGGTGCCCGCTGCCAGCGCCGGGCGTGCAGCCCCGGTGCCGTGGTGCCACCGCTGCCGCCGGGGCCATCACGCCGAGGGCCCTGTGCTGCGCTCAGGGAGCTGCCCTTCCGCGGCAGCATTTGGTGAGCGGAAAAGCTCTCTGAGACCCAGAAATGGAGAGGGAGAGGTGCTATGGTTTTTTTATTGTGTGTTTATCTACCCGGCCTCTGCTGGAGCCCCACGCCGCGCTGCCCCCCCTCCGGAGCTGTCCTGGCCCGAGGAGGCAGTGCGGCGCTGGCCGCAGTCCTACCCAGGGCTGAACGTGTGCACCGCTCAGCAGCTAATTAGGTTGCCATTTAACTGCGAGATGTACGTGCTCAGTTCCAGTCACTTCTGCAGTGAGGCTTCCAGCTGGACAACGGGTGTGTGCAGGGAGCCCTCCCGCTACCAGGAACGGAAGGAGCGCACGGCTCCGCGTCGCCTCGATTCACCTGCTGCTTGTGATGAGGAGCTGCGGCCCGGGCAGCAGGAACACGCTGCTGTTCTGCACTGTCTAGTGAAATGGCATCGCCTGTTCCTAAAGAGGGTGCAACCAGGCTAATTCAGCACTTTAATTGTTTGGTTTATCAGGTGCACTTTCAGAAACACGCCATTACTAAACAAAATAATATACTGAGTAATTTAGTTTTAACCGGTGAAGTCACACTCAAAGGATACTGAACATCTAACCAGCCAAGTTACATGGGTAATCACCACGTATAAAACCTTTTAACTAATCTCTGTTTGCGTTACAAAGATCAGGCAGTAAAGTGAAGACCGGTGTGTTTTACAGCGGGAGGCAGGAGGGAAGCCGTCCCCATGGGGCCGTTCCCACAGCCGCTGCGCTGCGCTGGCGGCCGCTGCCTGGCGCCGAGGGGCTGGGAGCGGTGGGGGTGATGGTGGGGTGGTGGGGCAATGGGCGCTGGGGTGGTGGGGCAATGGGCAGCGGGGTGATGGGGTGGTGGATTGCTGGGGTCCCTGCGGGGACATGCACTGCTGGGGTGTGGGCTCCATGCACTCCCTCCAATTCAGGGAGCTCCAACTGCCCTGTTTGCTTCAGAACGGGAAAGAGAGGACAAAACCTATTTCAGGCCCCCAACTTACTTCAGCCCATCTATTAATATCTATTAATAATTTAACCCCATGGCTGCACACCTCTGTGTCCTTAAAACTAGCAGGGTGCACAGCACAAGGGCTCGGTGCTCAGGCAGGGATTTGCCACAGGTGAGGTTGCTCCCAGATACGCTCTGTGCTCAGTAATGTGACAGGGAACTAATTGAATTAATTTGCTTTTTCTGCCATAAACTTTAGTGGAAAAAATAACCACCCTGCCTTTACTCCAGCTTCCTGGGGTAGGCAATAGCCCAGGGTGCGTTCGGTGTGCTGGGTCCTGGGAGCGCAGCGCTGCTGGTGCGCAGCTGATAAAGCATCGGCGGAGCTGGTGGCAGAGGAGGAAGCTCTGCAGAGGTCCCCGGCTGGTGCTTTATGGGCCTTTTCCCATGCTCTGGGGGAGAAATGTAAAATATTTTGTGACCAATGAACTTTTATAACAAGAACAAGACCAAGGGATGATTACTCGTTGTGTTTATCTCAAGGAACATGTTGTACCTTTCAGGATTGATTATGTAAACTTGGGTGAGAAGGTCTTAAAATGTAACAGAGGAAGAACTGTAGCAATATAACATTATGAAAACACCGTGATTCATGGTGACTCTGACTAGCAAATAGATTTAGCCATGTTTCACGACAATCGCATCTTCTGCGGGGACTGCAGCATGTTTTTAATTTCAAGTGAATAAGTACATATATAAACATATAAATGCATATGCTTTTCCTTCTCTAGAAGCATATCTGAGGCAAAAAATGAGTAGAAAGAGCCAGAGAAACGGTGACGTATCAGCGTGCTGCATGGGGCCAGTCTCACTCAGCTGTTTGGAAATCCTGGAGTTTTGATTTCAGGTTAGCAGGAGGAAGGAAGGCCGGCAGTGACACAGCCCCGCGCCTCCTCAGCTCTGCGTCAGCCGGCTCGGGCAGGGGCCTCCTTCGTGAGCTGCGTCCTTCCGCGCCCAGCTTTGCCGCTGCTTTGGAAGCGCTGCCCGCAGCAGCCTTGGCAGAGCGAAAGCGGGGTCCTGGGCAGTGTGGGGCACGGCACAGCGGCTGCGCCCCGAAACCGTTGGGGGGTCAGCCCTGCTGAGGGACCTGAGCCCCCGGCTGCTTCAGGAGGGATGTTGAGAGGCAGAGCGGGTATGGGAATCTGGCAAGAATGCGCCAAAGCACGGGTGGCGATACAGGAGAGAAGAAAATGCCAGGAACATATCGTCTGTGGTCCTGGAGCTGGATATGTTTTTGTGTCTATAGATCAGGCTGTGTTGCAACCGGGCCAGGGAGCAGGAGCGACTCCCGGGTCAGCCCCGGAGCCCGAAGCGTGATCTCAGCGTGAGGCAGGGGAAGCGCCGCATTAGCAGCATTACAGCCTGCACTGCAGCCTGCTGCGAGGAACTCGCCGCGCTGCATTCCGCGGTGCGCCGCGCACGGCACGGCACGGCACGGTGCCGGACAGCCAACCGTGCCCACGCCGCCCACGCGCCCGCGCCGCGGGTGCCCTGAGCGCCAGGCGGGACGGCAGGCCCTGCCCTGCCGTGGCAGGGGGCATGGACGTGCCCTGTGTCCCACGTCCCGTGTCCCACGTCCCCAGCTCAGCTGGGTGCTGCCTTAGCGTGGGCCCGGTGCGTCCAGGCACGATGCCCTGCCTCTGTGCTCAGCCGTCTGTTAGCCAGCGCCCCTGGCCTTCACCAAGGAGCTTTCTGGGGGCTCGGCTGTGGGTTGCCGTGGGGAGAGTGGGTTAACAAGGCTGTGTCCTTTATGGTTCCAAGCACCGCGTGGTGGCTGTTGTCTACGCTGGCACCACATAGATGCACTTTTCATCGTCAGGATGAGCAGTGCACATACTGAAAAAAATGCAAATCTTAATGCTGTGTGAAGGATGTGTTCTGCACGCGGAAAGGGAATTAGGGAGCTGTGCCACAGCAGGTACTGGCAGGAGAGAGAAACTCCTGATTCATCCTGAATTTCTCTTTCTCTCTCTTTTTTTCATTCATGACTTTGTGTTTTCTCTTAAACCGTGCGGGTCTGGTTTCTCACTGTGCCGAGTGCCTGCCTGGTGATTTCATTTAGAAGTGTGGAGGAAAAGCGCCCGTAAAATTAGGTCCCATGTTGCTGTGGTGTCCTTTGTGTTTTCTTTGTACTCACGTACTAAAAAAACAGTAAGACATAAAAAGGGAGATGAGATGCTTTTGTAGCCAGAAACCAAGGGAGCCATGAGAACTGATGGGCTGGAGGCTTGCTTTGCTAACACACAGCATTTCACGGGGCTCCCCACGCCAGGGAAAGGGACACAACCCTGATAATGAAGTGGCCGTTAAACAGGGCAGGCTGCGGCCTGTCCTAATTGGAAGGGAGCTCTTCAGAAATTCTGCATTTCCTCACGAACCTCTCCAAGTCTTGCACTTTAACGGGTCTTTACCAACATGCCTATAATGTCCACTCTGGGGCTGCCTCTGCACGTGGGTGAAGCCCAGCTCATGGCGGGGCTGGGATGCCGTTCCCCCCTCCTCTCCTCAGGCATCAGCTACGCTCTGACAAACTCTCACTCTTCCCCAGTGCTTGTCAGTGATCAGCGCTCTCTGCTTTGGTGCTGGCAACAGCTTTGCCTGGTGAGGCTGGCGGAGGAGGGAGGACACGTCCGTGCCCGCATGCCTGCCCGGTCCGTCCTGTTCGCGGGGAGATGCCGGCGTCAGGATTAGTGCCAGAGCTGCCCTCAAAGCGTCTCACTCCGGAGGCAGCTGCTGCAGTCGCTGCTTAACGCCTTACTCACACCTGCCTGGCACCGCTCTCACGCTGTCACCGCTTGGGTCTGCTTGCTTGGGATGCTCCAGCTCATCGGTAATCCTCCTGGAGCTCAACCTGAAAGCACTCCTGCCCCGAGCGGGTCTGGCTGATGAGAAAGCTGGTGTTCGGCAGGGGCTGGGAGTGCGCGGGGCATTGCCTGCTGCCCGCATTGCATTCGTTGTCGTGGTGTCTGCTGCAACGGGCACTGACACTTAGGTGCTGCAGCAATGATTTCGTACAACTGAGCTCCTGCCTGCCCCAAGTCTCCGTGCCCCAATGCCCTGGCCCCTTGCAGCGTCCAAGCAGGTTTAAGTCTGGGTGTAGCTGAGGCCAGAGAGCCCCAGACCATGTCTGCAAGCAGAGGGAAGTCAGTTCTGTGTGTCTAAAGTGTCTCTTGCTTTAATGCAAGCTTCCTGGGAAGTAGTGGCAGCTGCTGTCGGGGCTGGTGAGGCAGAACTGATTTTCTTACAGCCAGGGGCTTTGGTTGCATCCTGGCTTCAGGGCACAAAGGAAAAGTACTCTTGAAAGTCCAGTTCTTTGCCCTAGAAATGCAAGGTAAGGTCGCACATACCACTGCTCCTGCAATGTGTCCCAGCCTCCCTAGGACTCCTCTTTATCCCAAGGCACCAGTGGAGGCTGGAGCCTGAAAGGGTTTTCCATAGGCATGTGCTGGAGATGCCTTTCCCCAGCCCAGCCCCATTTACATTAACGAGGCATTCAGCTTCCAAACCTGCTTGTGGACCACTGAGATGTTACCGCACGGAAGGGGAGGCATGGGCAACCTTAACCCTGTCGGTGCTCCCCTGTTGGGAGCAGCTTTGGGCAGAGGTCCCCCGGCGTGGCGGGGACATTGGGACCCCCTGAGCTGGCTGCAGCAGGTGGCACCCGTGGGGCTGGGGCAGCGGTGCCTGGTCCGGCCACGAGTGGCATGAGCTTGCCGGGACAGTCACCGCGCACTCCTGGCCCGGCAGACCTCTGCACAGCACCATTTGCTTTCTCCTCAGCTGCCGCCTCCCACTCCGGCGGCTCCTCTCCTGCCCACAACTTTCTCCTCTAACGCGCGAGCGCTGCTCCGCGCCGTGCAGGAGCTCGGGGAGCCTCGGGGAGCCTCGCCTGCTGCAGCTCCCCAGGAGCGGCCCGTCCAGGCCTGCGGAGCCGTTCCCGGTGACTCACGGCCGCTCCTGGCCTGCTGCGGGCCTGTTGGGGCGCCTCGCCGGGCCTGCGCCCTGCCGCCTGCCGTGGGGGGCAGCTCCGTGCGTGGGTGCCCGGCCCCCGCGCTGTGTGGGACTTGGCCGTCTGTTGGCCTGCTGCTGGTGGCTCCCCGCTGCCTCGCAGCTCTGAGAGGCCGTGGGCTTGGGGCGCTGGGACCCTTGTCCTGCCCCAGCCAGGGTGCACGGGGCTGCGTGGCGGTGGCGGGGCACCCTCCGTGCCCGTCCCACGCTGGCTGGGCACCCCCGGGTCCCCTGGTGCGGGGAGATTGAGCCGCCAACTTCACTGCACGCTGTTCCCATAGACTTCGAGCCAAGCTGCTCAATAGCTTTGAATTTATGATGTTCAGCAGGTGTCAGACCCAATTCTCCTACCATTCCACGGACCTTTCTGGTGTTTAACATGACTCAGGAGTTCAATAAAGTTCAATATTTAATTCACGATTAAGTAATCCATTTCTGGAGCTACTGCGAAGGCTCCCTGCCTCCCGAGGGTTCTTCCTATGAAGGGCAAAGCGCTGCACCTTCCCTGAGAAGCAAGCGCCGAAGTCACCTGCAGAAAACCTGTGGTTCCGCAGCCCCCGGGGGCAGCTCAGCACCCAGCTGCCCCCGGGGCTCGCGGCAAGGTCGCGGGGGCGGTGATGCCTCAGCAGCTTTGCTCCCGACCAGGTTGTGTTTTCCCCTATGAGTACCGCAGTTACCAGGTGTACTGTTTGCCTCCTTACTACACCTGATTTCTTGTAGGGTTGGTACCACCCTGTTTTAAGAGGCTTTTCTTTAAAAAACTTTCTGGAGGTGTCACTGGTGGAAGTGCCATCTGTCGGGTTTTGCTATAACAAATACTTCACTGCACTGCAAGGCTTTTTTTATTTATTTTCTCTTATGAATTCCCAAGTAGCTGTGGGAAAGATGTGGGAACCAGTCTGTGGCAGTGTGTGGAAGCGGCACGTGACATCTGACTGCCAGCGACATGAAGCGTGCCTGCAGCCGCACCAAGGGCACGGTTCCTGCCCCGGGCCGTATCCCCCCAGCCGCGCCTCGTGGCCCACCCGTGGGAGCAGCAGCCGTGGCGTGGCGGGGGCATGGCCGTGGCCATTGCACGCAGGTGCCGAGGGAGCGGGCACATGGCCGTGGCCCTGCTGCGTCCCGCGGGGCGCCAGGTGCTGGGCACGGCCCCACAGAGGGAGGTGGGCTGCAGGGACCCCCCAGCTACGGAGCGGGACGTGGTGGCTTCCTGCTGGGCTGGGCTGCAGGCTTTGCTGGGACCTGAGCGCCTCGTCAGGCAGGGCTGGGCTCCTCTTTCGGCTGCATAGTGCCAGCAGCCTGAGAATGGCTCCTGTCCGCCCTTGATAAATGCCTCAACACCAAGCGATGCCCTTGCTCCCAACCGGGACATCGACAATGTGTTGTGTCCCATGGCTGCAGGCCCTGCTGCCGGGCCCTGCCCTGTCCCCAAGCCCCCAGATGCCTGCGGGACGCCGGGCACGGGGTGGTGCAAGGGGCAGCAGGTGCAGGGGGTTTCCTTCTTGGGGCAGCGGATTGCTTCATCAGTGCCAGCTGATTTAATTGAGCTCTGGGGGCTCAGCTGGGGGTAGTGGTTTGGGTGGCCTGGTGGGAGCAGGAGTCCCTGTGTGGGTGGGCTCTGGTGGGAAGGGCACGGGGCAGAGCTGTGCCAGCAGCGAGCTGTGCTGTCACCTCCCCTGCCCGGGGCTGCCTGTGTCAGCGTGAGCTGTGCAGAGCTGCTGCCTGCCGAGCACTGCTGCGTGTGCAGGTTCTAACGAGGAACGTAAGAACCGTGGTGTCTCCTGCTCTGAAGCGTTTATCAGGTAGATTTTTTTTGTTGGTTTTGCTTTTTCCCAACTTTTGATCTTCATGAGGCCACAATCTGTAAGAGTTGGAGTCAGAATTGATTCCAGGAGCTCTTTGCATGTGTAAGAAGTTATGTCGGGTGTTCCTGAGCCAAACCAGCTCCCGTGTAAAGGAGAAACAACCTGGAAGGAGGCTTTCTGTAAGATGCTGTCTAGCTTAGATTTGCTCTGCCTTCTGCTGCTGTAGTCGCAGCAGCTCAGTGCCGCTTCCCCTTGTGTTACAGACGTGGTGTGCATTTGGCCCTTGCGGGCTGTCCCAGCTCTCCCCTGAGGTCTGTTCCACGCTGTTGCAAACAGCCAGTGTGGGTGTAAGGAGCACTGCTGCCGGTGGGACCCAGCGAAGTTTGGGTGTAAGGAGCACTGCTGCTGGTGGGACCCCGCGAGCTGTAAGGGCGGTCGGGGCAAGCAGCTGGCTGCTCTGAGTGCCTCATCCTCGCCTGTTAGAGAAGGGGCTTTGGGGCAGGGTGAAGTCTGTTCTTTTCTCCCTGATGGTCTCCCAGGGCTGCCCAAGAGCTTGTTGTTTGAAGGGAAGCACCAGGCACAATGCGTGTGCCTGCAGTCAAACCCGCAGGTCAAACCTGCAGCTCCTCTCTGCCACGTGGGCTGCAGATGCGTACTGAAACCACAGGTGACACCAGGCACTTTGACCTGGCCTTTCCTCGGGTTGTGCTGCCAAGGGAGCACTTAGATTTAGGGAAACAGGACTCCTTTAGGCCATGTACTTCTGGGGAGTTTGCTGCACAGCAGCCCTGGGGCAGGCACGGGAAAGTGCCTGCCATCTCTTGGGCTGCGTGCATGGAAACAACTCACACATTGCTGCTTTAAGAATAGGTGAGGTGGGGATAAAAATAGGAACAAGCACTTACTCAAAAATATATCTTTATTTTTTCAGTTTAACAGCTATTTAAATAATCCAATTAAAATATATTTTATTGCACGTTAAAGAACCTTTCTGGATTCTCACTTTCCTATATAAAATAAATTCATCTAGAGAGAGAAAGCAAGAGGGGGACTTCCTTTGCACATTGACACATGCACGCGCATGTGCACATTCACTATGAAACCCCCAAGCAGCCAACCCAGTGCAGGATCTGTTGCTCCTCAACATCTACACAGTGTGCTCTAGTCGGCTACGGAGAGGCTGCAGTAGGCACGGCCAGGTGCAGGACCCGGGGCTGTGGGAAGGATGCTGTCGCTGCTGGGTACCCCTGGAGGGCCCACGCGGGGCCCTGAGCTGCCTGGCCAGCCCTGCGGCAGCAAGCCGCAGGGCGTGAGCCTGCTGGAAGACAGCTACAGGCTTGGGAAGGAAAGCTGCAGCTCTGCTTCGTGCTCAGACAAAGCTGGCGTTGCTGTCACCTGGCTGGCAGGTCGCGGAGCTGGGCCCAGGTGCCCCTGCTCGTGGAGGTAAGGCAGGGACCTCTGTTGAGGTCTCGCCTGCAGGAGGGGCAGGGGCAGCAGCCTTGAACAAATGGCGCAGACAAAGCCCGGCGCTGGCTCTGCCCAGCACGGTGGCAGTGCGGGGAGGGTCCGGCGCACAGGAAGCAGGGCGTGGGGTGTGCGTGGGGCTGGGGACACAGCAGGGGGGCAGAGGCGCCCTGTGCCCACCTCCTGTCGGGGCGGTGCGTGGAGCCTGGGCAGCACCAGCCCTGCTCTGTCCCCTCCCTGGGCAGCACCACCGTGGGCAGCGCTGGGGCAGTGAACCAGCGGCTGTAGGAAGAAAAAGTCCTTGCCTGGGGTTGGGCAGGAAGAGAAGCCGGCTCCCTTTGAGGCTGCTGGGAAGTAATCAGTGGCTGAGCTTAACGAGCTACTCCAAGGCTACCTTTAAAGGCAGCTCAAGCAGCATTAAATGAAACAAGCTTGCAGAATAGAATTGCAGTTCACTACTCTAAGCTGAATTAGACTTCATGCCCTTTTCCGATGACTATTTTGGGATGACTTAGGTTCTCCGACTCAAGCTGTGAATAACTTGCTTTACAAGCACATCTGTGACTATACTAACTCTTCATCCCAGAATAACAAGCTTTTCAAACCACCCTTGGACTCAGGCTCCTAATCAAAATTCAGCTGGAGAGCTTTTCTTGTATCCATTCTGTGTTCTTCCCAAGCCTCTGTCCTTACCCTTCCTGAAAATGTCATGCTGCATTCCTGAAAGCCCTGGGTTTTTCCCATAAATCAAGCCACACAGCAGAGAGCAATTAGTGTTGATAGTCAATGTGGCATCAATCTTCTGCTGTGGAGTAATTCCTGCCCACAAATAATGGGGTGCATGTAGTTGGTTGCAAATACGCACCTCTGTTTGGCAAGACATCCCAGCTCAGTGCTACATCCTGCTCCAGCCATCTCCTGCAATAATTACCTTGGTAATTAGTGTTGTTTGAAGTTCCTAATGTTTCTGAGCCCTTGGCTTTTGTGTCTGAGCTTTGCTCAGAGAATCTTAGACTGCAAGTTCAATCCTTGAATAAGGGTC
The DNA here is from genome assembly GCF_964034855.1 of Anser brachyrhynchus. NCBI lineage: Eukaryota > Metazoa > Chordata > Aves > Anseriformes > Anatidae > Anser > Anser brachyrhynchus. Next base: position 17,521,959 of record NC_137733.1, read on the forward strand.
TGACCCAAGAGCCCTTCAGTGCTCACTTGGGTGCGTGCCTTTCACCCCAGACACCTGGGTCCAGCACCCACCTCTGACTTTGGCACCTGGATGAGCGGATAAATAAGTGTCAGTGTTGCCCAGCCTCCAGTGTGTCGGGCAGCTGCTCCGTGAAGGCGGTCTCTAGCCGCAAAGTGCTGTAGTTTGGGGGGGGAGTCCTGGGCAGGTGGCTCTCCTGGGGCAGGGGCAGGCGGAGGGCGGTGTTGAAGGTGGGCAGGTCCTCATCGATGCAGACGGGGTTGTCGTGGCCCTGCCTCTCCACATCGCCGACCTGAGGAGGCTTCCCCGACCCTTCCCTTTTCCGGTCGTTCCACCACTTCTTCGCCTTTTGCCACTGGCGCCGCATTACGATGGAAAGCGAATCGATGAAGAAGACCTCGACGATCTCAATGACGCAGACAACCGAGCAGCTCATCCAAAGGCCCAGCTGGCCGCCGAAGTTGGAGAGAAGAATGACGAGCTGGAAGAGAAGAGAGCACGAGGTCAGCAGCTCCTGTGGGTGTGTGCCCACAGGGATGCTGCGCCCAGGGTTTGGCACAGAATGCCGCGAGCCCTTCCCCTGCCGCCTGCGTGGTCCCCTCCTGCCCGCTCTGCTGCGGTGGGAGGCTGGTGAGCTCTGCATGTGTTTGGGGTAGCCCGTGGGATTCGGGGCTGGGTGTCTCGAAAAGGTGCCGGGCAGAAGGGCTGTGAAAGGGCAGGACTGGGTGCCCCAGGCTGCACCGCCTGTGCCGGGTTTCCTGCCTCTGCCTGGATGGGACCCTCCCGTGGCCGGAGGAAAGCTGGGCAGGAGGAAGAGCTGTCTTCCTGCTGCGCGCTTACCGTGTTCGTGGGATTCTCCGAAATGAATCTCTCGTTCAGGTCTTTGTAAAACACCATGAGGTTTGCGAGGTCTGTCCTGAGAGGAGAAACAGAAGGTGGCTGAGGGTTTAGTAAAACAATAACATGAAACATACTGAAAAACTATGCAAATAACCAGTTGGACCAGTAGGGCTGGGCCGCTCTAAGGGAGCTTTTTCCCCAATTGCCATCATTAGGGCTGCTAAGATCATATCTGAGCTTGAGGTGCAAGATAGAAACGTATAAATGGAAACTTACTTGTTCAGCTTGTTGATTTTTTGCCCTTTGTCCCAAGAGAGAACTCGAAGCATCCAATCCTGGAAAAATTATAGAAAATAATACTGTAGCTGTGTGGGCTTGTGTAGAAATACCCTGGAAAGGGAGCTCAGGCTCCACAGCTCCTGGAACCAGCTTGGGCTCCCAAACCAAATGCGTGTGACGGGCCAGCTGTCCCCAGGAGGACACATCCCAAGCTTTAGTTTAACGGCTAACAAGTATCCCTGGCCCCTCTGCTGCTGTACTGAACTTTGGGGTTTGTTTAGCACCTCCTTCTGCAGTCATGGCTAAGCAGAACTGGGAACTGACCTCTGACACGACGGACGGCCACTGGGCGATGCTGGTGGTGAGCGCCCACTCCTTGAAGCTGCGGGGAAAGGCAGGCTGTTAGCTGTGAGCCGAACGCCCCCACGCAGTCTTACCTCTGCCCTGGGGCAGGGCTTACCTGCAGGCATCTTTGCAGATTTGCTGGCAGCCCAGCTGCTCCTTCACGAACTTCTCATGTAGTCTGTAGTAGCAGTACACTGCAAGAAGGGAACACGGGAACTATTTGAGAAGCTGGAGAGAAAAGCAATGATCTTTTGCTGCCTATGCTGGAGTGAGGCTAAGCGGGTGTAGGTGGCCCCTGCGGCCATCGCCTCTGTGATGGGGACAGCAAGATTTCCCCTACAAATATTGCAAAATGTTCTGAGTAGTAGTTGTCACTTGCTATAAGCACGCACGATTGCCTCACACAGTCAAGCCCTCCACTCGGCACTCCTGTGGTGTGCATGAATGACAAGCAATAAGGAAAACTGTCAGACACAATCCAAACGAGAGGCAGCTCCCGTGCTCTGCGGTGTGAGTGCTGCGTGGGCTACAGATCCCTTTTCCCACCCGCTGCGTGGGTGCCAGGTGCAGGCAGGGCCACGCTGTGCCGAGGGGTTTGTGGCCACGCAGCGTGGGGGTGTCCCAGCACTTACTCCAGTTGGGGTTTTTCTTGTAGTTGCAGTACTCTGCCCCGGCGGGTAACGGCTGCGTGTACTGGGCGCAGCCGCAGGACTCCACCATGGCCTTCTGGAAGCAGGAGTGCAGGCAAATCTGGGGAGACAAACCAAGAACTGGTGGCTCGGAAATGCAGGCTGCTGCCTTCTGCCCCGTGCTTGTGCAGCACTTGCCCCTGGCTCCCCAAAACTTCCCCTGCTCGTGGCAGCAGCAACAAAATGGGAACCCCAGTGAACACAAACACAGGCAGAAAGTGCTGTGGAGGGTTTAGACGGTAGTGCAAGGAATAGGAACATAGTCCGTTATGAGGGGGAGGATGGTGTGCATGCTCCCCCTTTCCTCACAGGCTTGTTGTTGCTTTTTCCACCAAAACCTCCATGGAGGCTTTTGGTCTGCTGTGGCACCTGGTCCACGATTCAACAAGATGGGGGAAGTGACTTGCTAGTGAAAATGTTCACAACTTTGACTGTTTTGTGTTGGTTCACATTTGGAGATTAGAATTTGTAAAGATTAAAAGGGCAGTAGTCAGTATTTTCTACTAAAATGCTGAATCAGTTGGAGCAAGCAGGAACTGAGCTTTTCTTTCACAATTCCTAGTCATTTTTTGTTCCCAGTCCCAGCCTTCCTGAGCCCTGAGTTTTCTTGAAGTACTGTTATTAAAACCTCAGACAATGTCTGTGTGATCCTGCTAGGCAATACATCACAGCAGATTTTGGGTTTAATACCCATAAAATAAATTCCAGCCGAGGAAAAGGATTTGCAGAAAGCAGCAGCTAATAATATAATTGTGATTCTTCAAGTGGAGAGTATCAGAACAACTGACACCCTCCAAGAGGACCCAATTACAGAAACCAAGGAAAATTAGTGGAAACTTACTCTGTAAACAAACATCCTGCTATCTGGATACTGATTAGATGGTATCTGTTATTCCTGGAGTCCTAAAGGTCACAATTTCTGGCTTCAAGGGTTACTAAGCTGCAACATTTACTTGGCCAATATTTTCCAGTCTCACATTGCTTGAAAATTGCCTAATGAGCTAATGTTCTTTCTTTATCTAACATGGTGCCTAAGGGAACTTCAAACATCAACCACTTAGGAATAAATCTCGGATTCTAAAAAGTGCTGTGGTATCTTGCATCAGTGATTAAAAGCAGTGACCCTATGCCTGGGCTGTTAACAATCTTAGACCCTGAACTACAGAATTTTGTAGAGCTTTTTATGAAGGTAGTTTTCAAGCAATTGATAAAAACAAATGCAATAGCACTTTACCTGGAGGGAGTAGCTCTTGTTATAGAGATTTTCTACTGGTATGTCAGCACCAGTCTCTGTACAGTCACTGTAGGGCTTGCTCAGCTTGCGGGACCGAGTCTGGGAACCAGAAAAGAGCAAATTTTGGTTTGGGGACATCAGAGAAACCAAAGAATCTAGTGGCAGCTCATTGTGATTGTAAAACTTTCAATGATGGGGTGGGTTTGAACGGCACATTTACCCTTTGCCATCTCAAATAATTTGTCAAAATGAAGGTTTTCTGGTTTGTGCTGTTCATTTCCCAAAGTGCTGTTCTAGCTTCATCTAGTGGCTCCATATACCGCCTCTGCAGGAATACTGAGATAGTATAACTGTAACAGTGAGGATTTTCCACAGCAGAGTCACTCATCAGTATGGTTTCTCTCACTGCAGAGTCTTAGTGACCATGTACCATTTATCCTGAGGAGAGCTGCGCTGCCCTGAGCTGCTGCTGCGCTGGCTGCTCCTGTTCTGTGGGTAAAACAGCACTTCGGGCTCCACTAGTGCTCAACAGCACCTCTCCAAAATCACTCAAAATGTTTGTATCTCCTTCAGGACTGTTTCCACGAACTGCTTTGACCCTTACACTCTGTTGAATGCTAACAGCTTTTCCTGTTCTGCAATCTATGCTGAGAGAAAAGAGCTCTGAAATGCCAAGTGCTGTGCCTGCACGTGAATTTGGGAGCCCTCAGATTCACAAGACCTGGCTCAGGTTAGGCTGTCTGCTTCCTGCAGCTGTACCTCCCTCAGCCCCAAACTCTTGCTATCTTTTTGACATAATTATCTACTTTTATAGCAAAGAAGGTAGCCCAAATGCGACAAGAAATGTCACATATTTAAGAATCCGTTCACTTATCTTTCTGTACAGAGTTTAAATTAGCGGCTGGTCCTTCAAAAGATTGATCAATGCCTGCCTACCTGTAAGGTACTGACTGTAGACCAACAGGTTACTGAGATCAAGCCTGATAGCAAGCATCACCATTTCTGTCTGCACTACAGAAACGCCAAGTCTCCAGTCATGGATTTGACAATAAAAGGTATGACTTGTTGGCTCTTCTAGAAATATGCTCAAACCTCTCTTTGGGGGAACACAGAAATTTGTGATTTCAGTATTACAGATGGGCAACTTCTGAAAAAAACAAATTAAACCAGCTTTTGATAATTATTCTTTTAACTTCTGCAGACAATCTGATACTTGCCTTGGAGAGTATACTCCCTGGCAGATGATCAATCCTTCGTATAGATTATTATTTTTTTGTCACAGTTTATACCCCTATGAAAGCATACTTGTTCATTTAGGTACTGAAATAATTTCCAAACTAAATATTTAACTAAAGTACTGAAACTCCTACCAAACAATGCCCTGTTTGCATTCCAAGCATCTTGGAATATTTTTTGGGGGTGGGGGTGTGTGGGAAGTCCTGGTATACAGCATAAGTACAGGAGTGATTAGGAACCTAGACACTGACATTTGCATTTGGAAAACTTGCCCCGCTCAAGCCTACAGAGTAGAGTGGTTGTGTGTGACACATCCCTGTGTCCTCCTTCCCACGTCTGGATGCAGGAACAGGGACTGATCCAGCACCTCGGCTGCGCAGCCCTGTCCTGATAACCACAACCCCCCCAGCAGGCTCTCTGGAGTCTTGCTTCACTGGCAGTACAGTGATTACCAGATACAGGCATTTTGTTTTGGGTCCAGAAACTGAGTCGAGCTTCTGTTTCAGCTGATACATTAGGATGCAATCAGAACACTTCCTCATGCCAAATCTTTTAAACATAGCCACCAGGATGTATTCAGTCTTGTTTTTTATACTATATGCAACTGTTCAAATCTACTGTGCCAAGGAACTCTTGCATTAAATATTGATATTCCATCTGCAGTGACTTTCTCCTGTGTGGTGTAAGAGTTACAGAAGAAATACAGCTTTGTGAGGGTTTGCCTCCTTCCCACCATTCTCATTCTGATGAGAATTTTCTATTTGTTTTTTAGGCAGCATTTATCCCTGCCGGTTAGACCAAGCAGTTGGTGCCCCAGTTTTCCAGACAGCTGGAAGATAGTTAGCTATTTGCACATTTTAAAGCAGTCAGCCTTGTATTTAATGTCTTTTCTAATGCGTGGACTATCTAGATCTGGCACACCCAGGCGGGACAGATAAGCAGGATCCCTGATGCATTTGAACCAGCCATCAGTGAAGAAAAGGCAGAACTAAAGCGCTCACTTAACAGCCCATCCAGATGAAAGGGAAGTCTGGCTTGCCTGATGGCACTGCTTTCACTTCTCCACCACAGAAAGAAGCCCCTTGGGTCAAACGCCTGGTTTGCACTACGCTAATTGGGGAAATTTGATAGCCATTTGATGGCCATGCATTTGATAGCCCATCTCTGTGGCTGTGGATTTTGCTGTGAAAACAACACAAATTCTGGAAAGCCAAGGGATCGGAGAAAAGGGAGAACAAACAAGGTCCCCAGTAGCTGCTTGGTTTATAAAGAACAGATTTTACACCCACAGAAAGGAAAACTTTGTTCAGAATAGTGCTATCACAGGATTTTCCTAGGGGTGCTTCAGCTGTACAAATGAGGTATTAGCTGCCTTCCCAGCTGCTGGCTGTGTTCAAACATCGCATGGGTTCGCATTTACACCTGTTTCATAGAAATGATGCCGTGTGCCTGGAAACAAGATTGCTGTCACTCACAAAGTGCATCCCTATGGAGGTGGCCGCTGCAGTTTCGATTTCTGTGCCGATGTCCTCAATAAAGGGATATTCGTCTTGGTCATGGACAATGATCTTGGCTCCCGTTGACGTCACCAGGAAAGGGTTGTAGTCTGCTTCGTCTATGTACAGAACAACCTGCAATCCTGAAGAACAGAGACAGGGTAGGAGCAGTGTTACACCAGAAGCCAGAGCCAATTTTTTCTCGTCAGGGAGGGCAACACAGTTTACTCAACGCTATCTGGCCTTAAGTGGAATTGTAACAATCAAGCGATGCCTCTGCCGTGCTAGACTGAGACACTTAGAGCAAGTGGTGTCCCTCTGCAGCCCCGAGTACAACAAACAAATGATGTCTCCTTAGAAGGCAGCTGAAACTTACTTTAAAAAGTTATATAACTGGGAAGCAGTAATTTCAGATGGAAAACATTAGTGATGCAATGATATTATCTTTGTATTCTCTGGCAACAGTTTGCACTAGTTCAAACAGGCACTTCCCCAATCAGACTGCACATCTAGAGCCAACACATCAATCACTCTCCAGCAGGATCCAGTTCACTGAACCGCTCGTTATCTAATAGTTCCTCCGCAAGCAAAGTTTCCTTACCGTACTCACTGCCTCCGGTGGAGGTGCTCAGGATCGTCCCATTTTCTCCACTGTTGAAAGTATAGCAATTGCCATGCAGGGGATGATGGAAACGAGTGAAGTGCCTGAAAGAAACCAAATATTGTTGCATTGCCCTCTGCAGTTTTAACTGTCTCTGGCAGAAACTCAGCAGGTTTGGACTACTTTTTTTTTTTTTGCCAGTAACATAGCAGGACTGGATTTTTCTTTTTTTTTTTCCTTTTTTTTTTTTTTTTGGTGCAAGCACTTTATTTTCCTGAAGTTTTTTTTTGTTTTTTTTTTCCTTTTTTTTCCTTTTTTTTTCTTTTTTTTCTTTTTTCCCTTAATATCTTGAAACTGCATGGAAATATGATCTGGTTTAACAGCACCAGGAAATGAAAAATTTCAGAGGTTTTAGTGTGGGAGTGGGGGCTGAGAGGGTGGGGGGAGCAGATTTTCTGAACTAGCAGGGAGGTGGCAGTGAGGGGGGCAGAGTCCTTTCTCATTCAACAATCAAGTGTGTAAAGGAGCATGAATCTTCATTTTTCAGAAAAGATGTCACAGCCACTGCCATGTGGGAGAGGCTAAGGAAACACCCTTGCAGTTCAAGCACATTCATGTCTTTCCTGAGAACCTCCCCTCCCACTCAAGCAAATATCTTAATTCCAATAAAATATTTTATGATTACAGACACAAACAAAATGCTTCCAGAAAAGACTCAGCTATACCCCCTAAGGTGAGAGTTACAATGCAGCTTGCTTTGTACGTGGCAGTGGGAAAATCGCTAAAGCCATGTACAAGTGCAACTTCATCCCGGTGGCTGCACCTGGGAGCTCTGCCGTTATCCCCGGTATTAAGGGATGACTCCCCTACTACCAAGACACACAAGAATTGCACTGCAGCAATCATAAGCAGGTAGATCCAATTCTGTCAAAAAACATAAGTTTATCTGAAATGTGGACAGCAGAACACTGAGACAAATGAAATTAAAGACCATACTTGAAGTTCATTAAGACATGTATGTTTGCTTTCATTTAAAAATAGAGCTGGTTCTTGCTGGAATTCAGCAAACTCCAAATATTAAATTCCTATGTATTATATACTTGGAAATAAACTGTTAAGCTGGCAGGTATTTTCTGTGCACTGACCTTTTGTCACAAGATAGGCCATCAAAGAAACACGTCAATAGAAGGTCATCAGCAGAATAACTCAATTCTTCTTTAGTCTCCAAGGGAATCTGAGCCATGATGTTCATGTAATGCAGTTTGTACCACTCTTGGATAGCATTAACACCAGAACTGAATGTATAAAGTGCACACTCGCTGCTGTTGTTTGCATCGCACTGATAATTACAAAGGGGAAAAAGCATTTCAGATAGAAAGAAATGATGTGTCCTATAAAGTCGGTGCGGTATCATTTCTTTCCCACTGTAATAATTACATTTGAAGTTCTAGTGGAAGCAAGAGGACAAAGGGGCACCAAAAACCTTTCATTCGGGGCTAAATGATACGGTCAAACGTTTCAGGCCAAAAAGAAAGGTCACGGGTGGCACTAAGTCTATTTTGGCTAGACCTCAGGAAGGCGTTTCTCTTCCAGAGAGCTGGAGATGGATCTGCAGGCAGCAGCGGAGGCACGGCAGAACGGGCAAAGGGGTGGGCAGAGCTTTATTCACTATCGCGCCGCTAAGCGAGCAATAAAACCGGCCGGTGGGATACCCACCCTAACACCCCCTCGTTGCCCCCACCAGCAAGTTGCTGGACAAGGAAGAGTGACGCTCACCAGCTGGAAGCCGATGATATCATTTGAATCGCCGGAGTTCACGATGGAGGAGTCCTTGTGAAAGACGCTGCCCTCAATTTTCCTCTTCCGGCCGCTGCGGAGGTCAGTGGCCGTCTTGGAGAAGTCCTCAAACTTCAGCAGAGGGATCTGTCTGGAGAAGTGGCTCTCCGTCTCGTTCCAGTCACCCGCCGAACGGCGCACCTTGGACTTGCCCTCTGAGAACCCGTAGAAAGTCTCCAGCGCTTTTTTTGTCTCTTTGTCCAACTCTGATAAGTAGTCTTTCATCGAACTGTACCTGCGTTAGAGAAAATGGGAGAAAATTGTGTCATTCACCGCACCTCCCCTCCTAACTGCAGCACGCTGCCCGCTGCGCTGCGCATCTCAGTGCTCAGGAGGGTTGTCACAGACCCGCGTCCGTCTCTTCTGACCCCACTCATTTAAATCGGTGTGGGGAGAGGCCGAGAGGTGTCAGGGAAGGGACCAGGGAAAGGAGCAGACTGAGCAGGCTCCCGGGCTCCGGGGAGGTTTTGCCAGCAAGCCCGAGGAGGCAGTGCATGTGGAAATGCGACTTCTGCAGCTGTGCCAAGAGGCAGCCAGAGAGCTGGACGGCAAGGAGGGACTGGGGCGGATAGCTGGCAGCAGAACGGACCTCAGCATAAAGCGTAATTTGGCAGGAAAGAGATATTGTTGAGAAAAAGCCAAGGCATCCCATAGGAAAAGAAAGAGGTAACAGAGGAGTGACAGCTGCTCCCTCTCCACTCTTCGGGAGATGTCACTGTTTGTAATCCTGGAACGGCAGTCCTAGGGAGAAGGAAATTTGACGAGAACCACAGACCCGCCAGGGACCGTCTCCAGCAGAAAGCTAAATCCAGTGCTGCAGCTGAGCAGGCAGTAAGTGGAGGGTGTGATTGCAATCCACAAGTGTCTGAGGAGCGCTAGCGCAGAGCGGGTGCCTGAGCTGACGTGCCGCGAGGCGAGCACGGGCTGGCAGGGAGGGAGGGAGGAGGGAAGGAGGGCTGCTGAGGAGCAGCGGTGCCGTGCGGCCCGACGTGCCCGCGGCCGGGGCTGGCTGCGGGGCAGTGCGGGGCCGTGAGCCGCCCGGGGGCCGCAGCAGGGCCGGCCCCGGGACCCGCCGGCCTCGCGGCGAGCACGGCCTTACTTGTAGGGGTTGATGTTGCAGATGGTGACGGCGGGGAAGGGCAGCTTCTGGAACTGGACCGTGACGGACACCGAGGCGCTGTAGTAGTTCAAGAGCAGCTCGGCGCACTGCCAGAGGATCAGCCCCACGGCGCTCAGCGTGAGCAGGATCCAGATGAACCTGCGCAGGCGTCCCCGGGACACGACGATGCGCCGGCAGCCGTGCGTGTTGGTGTTGAGGCAGTACCAGCGCATCAGCTCGCTCAGCGTGGGCGCCTGCGGGCCCCGCACCGGCAGCGTCCTCTTGATCCTGGCCGTGATCTTCTTCCCGGGGGCCATGGCGCTGCCTGCAGGGACACCGCGGGCCTGAGCGCGGCGGGCCCCGGCCCCGGCCCGACGTGCCCCGGAGCCCCGGTGCCGCTGACACGGGCGCGGAGCCGCGGGGCGGGAGGGGGGGGACGGTGCCCGCTCCTCGCCCGCCGCCAGCCACGCTTGTGCCGGTTTCTGCCCTCGGAAGGGTCGGGACGGGACGGGACGGGACGGGACGGGACGGGACGGGACGGGACGGGACGGGACGGGACGGCCCCGCGCGGGTCCCGGGCCCCCGCAGCCCGCGGCCGCAAGGCGCCGCCAGCCCCGTCCCCCCGCCCGGCCGCGCTCCGGGCAGCGGGGCGCCGTTCCGGGGAGCCGCACCGACCGCGGCAGCCCGTGGGGGCGGCCGGACCCAGCCCCGCGCCCCCCGCGCCCCCCCGCGCCGCTCACCTCGGCCGCCGTCCGGGCCCGACGGGGCCATGCTGCTCTCCCGGCCCCGGCGCCGCCGCTGATGGCTCGGCGGGCGCCCGCCCCGGCACCTACCCCGCCGCCCGCCCCCGCGGGGCCCGCCCCGGCCCTGCCCTGCCCTGCCCGCCCCGCCGCGCCCTCGGCGGGCACGGAGCGCCGCCAGCCGGCCGGGACGGGGCGGGACGGGAGCGGGCGGCCGTCGGGGGGCTGCGAACGAGGCGGCGGCCCGGGGGCGGCGGGGGGCGCCCACGGGCGCTGCTGTCACGGGGCGCGAACGGCGGCCCCGGCTCGCGCTGCCACCGGGCGGGCGCGGGATGAGGCCGACCCCTGTCCCCGTCCCCTGTCCCCGTCCCGTCTCCCCGCACCATGTCCCCGCGCTACGCCCGCCGCCCGCTCGCCCCCCACCGCCCGCCGGCACTGCCGGAGCGTGGCGGTGGCCGTGTGACGGGGGCTGCCCGCCGGGGGGGCGGGGGGTGGTGTGCCGCCCGTCGGGGGGCGGCCGGGCCCGGTGCCGCCGCGGGGGGGGGCGGTGCCCCGAGGGGTGGGAGGTGCGGCCGTGCCCTCAGCCAAGATGGCGGCGCGGCCGGCGTCTGCCCGGCGCGGCGATGGCGGCGCGGTCACGTGGGGCGCGGCCCGCCCCGCCCGCTGCATGGCGGCGCCGTGAGGCGGCTGCGGCCCGGGGCGGGCGGCATGCGGCGGGCGGCGGGCTGAGCGCGGCGGGGGGATGCGCGCTGCGCCGCCCGGCCATGTCGCGGGTGGGCGGCCCCGGGCCGGCGGGCAGCGCCAAGGAGAAGCGCTCCTTCAGCAAGCGGCTCTTCCGCGGCCGGGCGGCGGCGGGCGGCGGCGCGGCCCCGGCCCCGGCCCCGGCGCCCGCCTCCGCCGCCCCGTCCGCGGCGCCGGGGCGCTCGCTCGGCGGGTTCATGAGCCGCGTGCTGAAGACCCTCTCCACGCTGTCGCACTACAGCAGCGAGCCCGAGCCCCGCGGCCCGCAGGCCCCGCGCCTGCCCCCGCCGCAGGCGGCCGGCGGCCTGGGCAGCTGCCTCCCGCCGGGCCCGCCGCGCAGCCCCGAGCCGCCCCCGCCGCCCGCCGGCGGCCCCGAGGCGGTGCCCGGCGTGGCGGGGCTGCGCAACCACGGCAACACCTGCTTCATGAACGCCATCCTGCAGTGCCTCAGCAACACCGAGCTCTTCGCCGAGTTCCTGGCGCTGGAGCAGTTCCGCGGCCCCGCCGAGGCCGGCCCGCCGCCGCCCGCGCCCGGCGAGGTGACGGAGCAGCTGGCGCAGCTCGTGCGGGCGCTCTGGACGCTGGAATACACCCCGCAGCACAGCCGCGACTTCAAGGTGAGCCCCGCCGGGGGCGCCCCGCCACGGCCCCGGTAGGGCCCCGGCCCGGCCCGGCCGCGGCTCCGCTCGCTGTCGGTCGTGCCCGCCGCGGGCCCGGAGAGCTGCGCCCGGGGCCTCCAGCAGCGGCGGGGCCTCGCCGGGCGGGCGCCGCGTGGCCGCGGGGTGTGAGGGCGTCGCCTCCCGGCGCCGTGCCCGCGGAGCTGCCAGCCCGCCCGGTGCCCCTCGCTGGCGGGGCTGCGTGGCGGCGTCCCGCTCCATCACCGCGTTCGGGGCCCCGTGCGCCTTTCCCGCAGCGCGTGGGTCGGCGTCCCCCTGTGCCCGTGTCGGTGCCGCGGGGCGCTCGGGGCGCTGCAGCCCACCCGGGCGCGCACAGGGTGCGGACGTGGGGTGCGTGCGGGCACCCCTGAGGAGCAGCAGAGAGCCCGGCCCCATGTGCGGGTGCCAGGTAAGTGGCAGCACCGCGTGTCCCCGCGGCCGGTCGGGGCGGCCAGCGCTCGGCTCCTCACCCGCAGCGGGAGCACTGGGCAGGGTGCTGCCAGCGCGCTCCCCGCTGACGGCGTTGGAAGCCGGCTAATGGCTCTGCTGTTAATTTACTGGCAGAGGTGCCCGTTTTGCTGTTTCATACCTCCGTCGTGCCGCGCTAGAAGTTGCAGCTAACTCCTGTGGCGGGGCCGGGAGCACCGGCCGTGTGGAACAGGGCGGCCGCAGGAGGAGCGGGTGCTGCCGCCTGCGGGGCCGAGGCCCTGACCCCCGCGCTCGCCCGTCACGCCCGAGCGCCCTGCACACCGAAACCGTGCGGTGCCCGGCGCGGGCAGAGCAGGGACCCCTCCTCCCGGCCTGCAGAGCGGTCTGTGCGCCTGTAGTTTAACCGCACCCTGGAATGCCTCTGGGAGACCCAACTGCTGGGAAAACGCTCCGGGCCTGCCTTGCTTCTGGAAGCCGCGCAGGATTGTTAGCTTCACCGTGAGGGGCTCCCTGGCACGGCCGTTGGCTGTAGGGAAGAGGAGGCGCGTGGGTGCTGCGATGGGCACGGGGCAAGGGCCATGTGCGGAGCCTCGCAGCCGGCACCGCTCGCTCACGGGGCAGCTGGAGGGCGGCCGCCAGCCCCGTGGCTGCCGGGGGCCTGCCCTGCCGTGATCTCCCCCCCCGGAGCCTTCCTGACACCGGCAAAAAATGTGGGTTCCTCCTGAGTAATAAGAATAAAAAAGCTTGAAGGCAAAGCTATCTTTTGGCAGCACAGCTGATAAAGGGGAAAGCAGACCAGCTCTTAGGCTGAGAAACGCTCTCTGTGCAAGCCCAAGGTAGAGGTGCTCAGATAAGAGAGGCAGAAAGAGGAAGGGAAACAGATACGTAGATTAAATTAAGGCCATGTTCCAAGCTTTGTTTTTTTTCTAGTGGAACTTTCTTTGCCTGTTGGCCGCCGTCACTAACGGTAAGTGAGTGCTTTTCTACTCCTTGTTGGTGTAGCTGGAGCCCATCAGTCTTCTACCTGCCAGGCCCTGGGAGGCTTTAAAAAGCGTCTTGCTGGGGGGGATCTTGTGCAAGCAGGTCTTGCTCAGAGCCGTGCAGTATCAACAGGCCTGTGTCCTACTCGAGGTGACTTGATCATCGTGTCGAGTGCCTGGCTGTTTCTGCACAGGGGTCAATTACTTTCAATAGTAAATTAATGCCTCTGAAGACAGTCAGGTAGCCTGAACCTGCTATTAAATTCCATGTTCTTAATTAAAAATTTCTTCAGCAGCAGACTTGCACAGTTAATTTAAATGTATAAACAAGAGGCTTGTATTGGAGAAAGGTGAAGATTGGTGTTTTCACTTTGGAAACTTTGTTTATTTGTTTTTAAATGGTGAAAACTGTTTTCAGGACAGTCGTTTTGTACTTTCACTCTAATAGTAGTAGTTAGTGACAGTAATATTTATTTGGTACTTGAAAAGCCCCTTACCCAGCGTGCTAAGAAGTCAGTTTGTGGTGTTTCTTTTTTTCTTTTTGTTTTCCTCTTTTGGTGCTGAGTATAATCGCGTAAAGGCAGTCCTTGATTCCTAAATACTTACCTGCAGGTGCTAAGCATGTTTTAGGGTATAGGATAACGCTTATCCTCTTGCTCATTCTTACATCCGTAGGCTTTTTTCTTGGGGCACTTTTCTAAGAGAAGGCCTCTCTGTGTCCTTACGGACAGGGACCTTGGAGGGCGCGAGTCTCTAGATGCTTTTTACCCTCAGCTCATTTTTTCTTGGTAGTATTCAAAGCATTTCTCCTTTTTTAGGTCAGTCTTTGAGAAAATATCCATCCTACAGACTCATGAATCACGAAGTCCTGCTGCTAGAAACAAGGACAATGCAATTAAAACAAGTGGTTTGTGTAGTTGCGGGGCCAAGAGATCGCCTTGCAGAGAGGTGGAGTGCTCGCTGGCAGCTGGCGCCCCGTCTTCGGGCAGACCTACCCGGAGCGCGAGGCGCTCTGCCAGCTTCTGCATCTCAAACCTCACGTTTCTCTCTGCCGTGTCATTTGGAGCATTTCTGAAGTCTGATTTTTTGTTTCTCACCTTTGAGGTGTCTGCAGCTGTTTTGATTTTTTTAATGGTATTTTTTTCCTTCCTAACGCGCAGATCAGATCGGCACAGGGCGCTCTGCAGGTGATTTGCAAGGCTGTGCCTCGGACGGGGCAGGAAGGGAGCCTCTGGAAGCCGTCTGCCCGCGCCCCAAGTGGAGCTGCGCGCACCGCTCCTGCTGCCTGGCGGGGCACGGGGGGCTCTCCTCGTCCCCAGCAGGCCCTGGGAGGGGGGCCGGGCGGGGGCACAGGGTCTGAGGGCTGTGGGGTGGAGGCAGGAGAGGGAAGGAGCCGGCGGGTGCAGGTGCTGGCTCCCAGCAGCAGCCGTGGGCTGGCAGCGTGGGGGCACCGCGCACCTTCCGTCGGGCGGCACGGCAGAGCCGGGCGCCGCTTTGGCAGGCTCCCCGATCGGCCCCCTGCTCTTCCACGGTTTGTCAGCGATCGCTTTCCCCCGACAGCTCAGTCGTTTTTATTTTCCTGCCTAAACAGAGCTGCTGCTTTCATAACCAGGGCCAATATTGCAGCTCGTGCTTCCTCTTTCCCCTTTGTGATGGTGTGACAATAGCAGCAAACATCCATTGTGTCAGCAGTAGCTGTGCTTCGGGCTTGTTTTTTTGCAGGGAGCTGTCCCTGTCTCCCCACAAAGTTCCTGGGAGCTCAGCTGTGCGGACAGAGCCCCCTTTGTGATGGGGAGCCAGCCTGCGGCGCTCGGAGGTGCTGATGGGGTCTTAACTGGGCAGGAGTTTTATTTAAACTAACTGGGTTTTAAAAACCCTAAACGCTTACCCGAATCCTCTCCCTTTGTCTTTCTTGGAGTTCTGATCTGTGGACGGTGAAGTTATTTTTTGTTTGGAGGCTTTCTTCCTAGCTAGGCTAGCTGCACGCTGGAGTGTCTCGGTGTTTAACAAGACCCTTTGGATGCGTGAACTATACTGATTTCTCTTTGTCCTGCGAGATGAAGTCTGCCTTGCTTTTATGACCTGTGCATTCAGCAAATGCATTAAAGTCATAAGGGCTTGATTGAGTTGGATTATGAGAATTAGATTTGGACCCAAAACGAATCGCTGTTACTAGAGCAGAGATTGTGTCGAGTTAATATTGCTGTTTCAAGTTTTTGTTTTTTTCTTAAGTCTGTGTTACCGCTAATATTTAATAGTAGCGGTGTGTAGCTGAGTTTCACAGTGCTCGTGTTTCAGAAGAGCTCGTGGTGTAAATGCTGAAATTGGGACAAGCAACCATCAGCTGTGTTGATCGCTTCTCTGTGAATTCTTAAAAAACAAAACAAACCAACACACTCCTCTGAATTGCGAAGCATCGACGTGCGCGGTGTTGCTGCCTGGCTGGGAGGCGCGGCGGGGGGCGCAGCGTGGCCGCGACCAGCACCGCTCTCCTCTCGTGCTGCAGGCCGGCGCTGAGCTGGCTTGCTAGGCCTGCTGCCTTCTCCAAATTTCAACCTCGTCCAGCTGAGGTGTGTTAAGGGGAGGCAGTGGCCTTCCCGAGTGTGGCTGCTCTTCGCTGTGTCAGGAGAAGCCAGATTTGTCTGACACCAAGGTCTGAAAGCTCGCTCTCGGAGTGTTTCTCAAGGCTTGACCTGCGTGCACTTGGCCGTCCTGGCAAATGGTCTTCTCTCCGGTTGTTTGCCTCGTCCCTTCAGACTCGGGACTCAGCACGGCTTTTAGGACAGCTTTCTGGCAGAACTGAGCACAAAGGCCCGGTGCTGTGCCAGTTAGCAGGATGCTACCTGCACGTGCTGTGGTGCTCTTGCCTTTTTGCTTTCCATTGTATTTTTATTGCTCTTCCCCCTGATGTTTCCTTCCCTTTCCTCTCTCCCGGCCGTGCCCTGTTCTCCTGCAGGCATCGCCCATCTGTCCCTCCGGCCACGGCCCTTGCTCCTGCTCCGTGCCCGCTGCCCTTGCCCCGTGTCCCCGGGTTTCCCCCCCTGTGCCGCGTGCAGCCGGCGGTGGCCGCTAGCTGTGCTGGGCGCCGGAGCCCCCGCCGCTGCCGGCAGCGGGTCGCGGGGCAGAGCAGGAGGGGCGTGCTGCCTGTGGCGCGGTGCGAGCGGTGCTTCGGCCCGGCTGCGGGGTGCCGCTGGCCTCGGCCCCGTCCCTGGGGCTGGGATGGACGCGGGGCCTGAGCTGTGCCTGAGCTGTGCTGACTGCCGGGTTTGCTTCCCCCGGGGCGGGTGTCTCGCCTTGGAGAGGGGAAGTCGCTGCGTGAGAGCGCGGGGACTCGGCTGGATGAACGCTCTTCGTGAGGTGTCTGCTGTACAAGCTGCCCAGACACAAAGCTGACTGTGGGATTAAACCAAAAAACA
This sequence comes from Anser brachyrhynchus, assembly GCF_964034855.1. Lineage (NCBI taxonomy): Eukaryota > Metazoa > Chordata > Aves > Anseriformes > Anatidae > Anser > Anser brachyrhynchus. The sequence continues at coordinate 17,538,594 of NC_137733.1, forward strand.
AAACCACCAAATCTCTGCCTGAGCCTAACTTTATGATGTTCGATGAAAGGTGAATAATAGGCTCTCTTTCCTGCTCACATGTGTCATTGTTTCAGGGCTGTAATGAGCTGGTTCCATCCGTTCACGCACAAAAACCTCTCCACAGCTGCTTCCTACCAGGAGCACGCTGGAAAACAGCAGACTGACATTTTTCCTTTGGTTGTCTTTGTTAGCTGGAAGAATAACAGCAGCAAAGGAGAGGCCAGGAGTTCAGCTATGTTTGGCTTTATTTATTGCATCTATTTAGAGCAATAGATGATTAAACTTTCAGTGGGCTGATAAAAATGATAATGCATCTTTGCCGTAAATCTGCTTTATGGACGGACAGGGACTTGTTTGGTTGTAGGGTGCTTGCATTAGGGGGTCAGATACGTGCATGCGATCAATAGGAAATTATGATTTTTTTCCCCCGCTTATCTCTCCCAGCAGTGCTGCCTCCATTCAGGGTGCCTGCGCCGCTGTGCCCGTGGGAAGGGCAGGTCTGGTCCCCCCGCCTGCCGTGGGGCTGCACTGAGGTGCTCTGCCCGGTGCGGTGGGAAGGGAGCCCCGACACCGTGCGCGCTCCTGGCGTGCTGCAGCCCCCGGGGTGCGGGGGGGCAGAGCGGGCTGCACGCGGCGCCTGAGCCCCCGGCTCGCTGGGCACTTGCTGGTGGCTTTCTCAAACGGTTCGGTTGTTTGGGTCGGCTCCTTCCTCCCAGCCACCTCGCGTTCCGTAGCACTTCTGTGCCCTGCCGCGTGTCTGTGGCTGCCCGCACCGCGCTCCTCTCTGCCGGCTTTGCTGCCGCAGCGCCGTGCGGTGCGCCGGGGGGGAGGCACGCAGCGTTCCACAGAGCAGCGGTGACAATAATGACAATAATAACAAGGCCACTTGTCGCAGCGACGGCAGGAAGCGTGAGTAACGCTGGGAACACGCTGCTATTGCTGGAGTGTTTTGGTAGCGTAGCCTCTTGTGAGGAAATTGCATCTGATATTTTGTAGTGCTTCCTGAATCGCTTCCAGCGCCGTGTGATCCGTCTCCGCAGGCAGCTCCTTATCCCTGGCGCGCGCAGGCTGCGAGGCGAGGAGACCCGGTGCTGCCGGGGTGGGAGTCCCGCGGCTCGCTGGGGGGCCAGGCGTCAGCAGCGGCCCGTGGGGTCTGGGCGAGCGGTGTGCTGCTGGCAGCGGGAGGAGGGTGGTGAGAAATCCTTGCCGGGATTCCCGAGCTCCTTGGTTACGTCTGCTTCCACAGAGAAAGCCCCCCCACGCCTCACTTTTGACTTGAAATACCAGATTCGCTTCCTTCCGGCAACGCCGAGGACCCTTTTATCTTCAGCTCCGTCTAGACGAGGGCTCGGGGCGCAGCGGGAGCACCCGTTAGCTGACTTCCCTAAAACAAACCAGGCCAGGTACGGCAGCCGGCTCTTGGCACATCAGGTGGGGGCCTCCCCTCTGGCCTGGTGGTGCTGTGCCTTTACATCGCGGCGCGGGGAAGGGGCAAGAGCAGAAGCTGTGCTGGCTGGCCTGCTCGAGCACCTCTTCCTCGTCCCCCTGTGGTCACCTCACCGCGGGGAGCGTGATCCATGGTGCCCGACGTGGGGCTTGGCAGATTTTGGCTGATTGGCTGATTTTCTGTTCGGAAACTTATGTAGGGTTTCAAAGCTAAATTTAATTTTCGGAAGTTTTACATTGAACAAGGATGATGCTCGCAAGGGAAGTTTATGCGGTTGCCCTGAATTCTTCCCTGTACCCTTGGGTGCTGTGGGCTGATCCACTTGCCTTCCTCGCAAAGCGCGTCTTGGATATTGTAGATGCCGAGCGCACCCGCGGTACGGGCTGGTGAGCCATCGGCCGGCAGAGCCGCGAGGCTGCGCCTCCCGGTGTTACTCCAGTGCGGTGGTAACTAGTTACTGCCAGCGCAGCCCAGCTAGGTTTCTCTAGGTCTTTGCAATCTTGTCCTGGTATTTTTTGGTGGGTGAATGTCTGGTGCTCAGGCATCAGACCAGGATCTGCAGGGACACTAACTGTATTTTCATGGTTTAGTGTTTAATATTATAAAGTGGTGCAACACAAATAAGTCGCCAAGCTTTCCGCTGATGGACAGCAAGAGGTATAAATAAGGCCAGCACGTGAAGAGGATTAAGGTCCTTTCTTTTAGATTATGTGTTGTCCTCCCCCCATAGATCTTGTTTTGCTTAACTGGAACTTGGGGTGCAGAAGGCTTTGTTCTCCTTTAACCTCTGCAGGCTTCTTTCCCCCTCTGAACTGGCTTGCGGCAGCACCCCGAGCTCGTGTTAGTCGAGCACCAAGCAGGGGTGCTGGGCCGCCGCTCTCTGTGGCAGAGGTGGGCATTCACTGTGGGCTGTTTGCTGGTCTCAGACTGTGTTCGCGTGGTTTAGTTGGGAGGGTGCTGGTCCCTGTGCCTGCGAGGGTGGAAAATCTGCTGCCAGAAGGCTTGCACATATGTAATGCGAGCAGATTATTTCTGTTTTCTGTTATTTTGCTGCCTTGAGGCAGGTGGCCAGATTACAGAGGACAGACAATATATGCCTATTGGTCCTTTCCCGTCTCTCTCTTTGCCCCTCCCGCCTGGTGACCCCATTTCTACAGGGATAAAGCGAGCAGCCCAGCCTCGTTTCTGGGATCCGTTGCCGAGTCTGCCTAGGGAAGCGGCGGAGGCCTGGTAACGCGGGCGTGCAGCGCGCCCGGTGCTGCTGCGGCGCAGCTCTGCTGCCTCCCAGCCTCCTCGCCCTGCCGCTGCCCTGCCCCTCGCTGAGGCTCTGCCTTGCCCAGCCGGGCCAGGCCCGTGGCAGCGCCGCCTGCCTCCCGCGGGCACAGGCAGCTGCTGCGGGACCCGTGGGGGCGTTGTGATGGTGGTGGCTGAGCCCGGCTCTCGCAAAGAGGCCGGCTATCTGCGGACTGAGCGTGGGGGTGTCTGACCGTAACCGTGCGTTAGCTGAGTGTCCTGCCTGCCCCCTGAGCAAACAGACGTGGGCTGCAGCCTGCTGCCTCCTTGACCAAGCAGAAAAAGCTGGTTCTTTTCCGCAGTGGTGCCTGCTGCTTGGCTAGTAACTGACCAGGAGCAGCCCACCGTGCGCCACACGGCGTTACTGCAGAGAGCATTCGTGCCCGGGTGCTGAACGCAGGCGTCGGTGCCTGGTTCCTGTCCCGCGGGGCTGCGCCGGGTGCCCGCTGTGCAGAGCTGGCTGCCCCAGCGCCGCGGGAAGGGTGGAAGCGAGATCAGAGAGCTGGGGCGCAGACAACAGGCACCTCCTGATGTTGGTTGCTTTGGGGAAAGACGCGCTGCAGCTGGTGCCTTCCTGAGGAAGGTGGCACGCGTGGCCCAGCGAGGGGCTCGGTGCAAATGTCACTGTCATGACAGGTGTCCGCAGAGCTGCAGGACAAGGGTAAGCCTGTGGAAGTGCAGGTTTGTGTTGCTGGTGAACTTCAAGACCCTCCCATTCGTGTCCAGAAGAAAAACAGGTTGGATCAAATCCCTTGGGTGTGCTGGTGTCCTCCTGAGATGGCTTTTCTGGAAATTCAAGTGTAAATTACACGCATTCCCCAGGCTCAAGTGTATCCAGAGTAGTACGAGTCGTCTTTACCACGTGCCATCTCTGTTTCTCCGCAGAACATCGTGTCCAAGAACGCTATGCAGTACCGTGGGAACGCCCAGCACGATGCACAGGAGTTTCTGCTCTGGCTTCTAGACAGAGTCCACGAAGATCTGAACAACGCAGTGAAATACAGCGGCATGCCTCCCCTCAAGGTAAGGAATTTTGCTGTGTGCCAGCGTGGGAGAGCAGCTATCGCTTTGCATACAATCTTTCTTTTTAAAATAAATCTGCCTATTGGCTCCTTAACTCCAGTATTCAAATGGAACAAAAGCTTGGGTTAGAATAGTTCGTTTCTGGCCTGTGAATGTAACTAGATGTTTCGGTAGCCCCTGGCAAGGGCTCCCTGGTGCAGCCCTTTGTGAACGGCCGCGTGCTGCTTTCCAAAGGCTGGGAGGCCTTGCAGGGGAGCTGCCAGGTGCCTCATCTGGGGCGAGATCCCTGCCCGTCCTCGGCTGTGCCGCGTTCCCACGTAACCACCTACCTGGGCAGGGAGCACTCGTTGCTTAAAAACTGTGTGGCACTGTGCTGGTGTTCCTGGTCAAGGAGCGCACAGATTTGGCTAGGAGTACTGGAGCCATCTGGTGCCCACCTACACGCTTGGCTATGCTTCTGGGCTTTATTCTTTTCTTTTAGCCACCACTGGAGGATGATGTGCTGCTTGAGGGACCAGCCTTTCCCATCAGTAGTACTTTCGTGCAGGAGCTCTTTCAAGCCCAGTACAGGTATGATATGTTGTAACTTTTGAGGCATTATTGCATGTACTGGTGACCCCAGTGTAATTCTGCCCTGCCACTAGCTCACAGTACAGTTGAGGCTGGTGTCATGTTAACTGCTACTTCTGAATTTTCCTGAACAAATTTTGAACTAAGATCTTGCACCAGAGGGGAGAGAGAGTTTGACTGCCTCAAATTTGGTATATTATTCGAAAATCTACAGTATGCACCACCTCTTCAACTGCCCTGCCCCTTCCTGAAAGCAAGCCAGTGCTTAAGGGTGCAAAGGCCCAGGACAGCTCGGTGCTGCCAGGCTTACCCTGCCTGCTTGGAGGCAAGAGCCTGTAGCAGGACCTGGAGATGCCTGGAGGCTGCTGGGGAGCTGCAGGTCCCAGGCATCTTGCAGAGTTCTTATCTGGTGCTTGGGAACCCTGAGTTGAATCCTTCCTTGTCCCTTCAGGGTATTTCCTGTGAGTTTCTCAGGCTTCTGGGAAATGAGCTTTCTAACTTGAGAACTACTGCAGGAAAACAGCCTCATTTCCAGTGTTCCTCGATAGCTTGTATCTGTGCTGCTATGGGCACTTCAATTACCGGGTGTTTGCCCCGGTGTTGGCTAGGGTTTCTTTTGTAAAGGAGAAGCCTTAAGCCCTGGTGCAAAGCCGGCATAAGGTGCAAGTTTATTCTGAATGAGAGACGTGTTGTTTGGGGTTTTTCCCTTCTGAATAAGAGATCTATGTTCCTGCAGTACTGACTGTCCCCATCTATTTCCCGTCGCTTCCCCTCTCTTCAAAGAGAAAACCCTTCCAGGTCTTTCACATCGGAGCTGCTATTGGTGAATTATTTATCTTGCAGTGCTGCTTATTAAAAGCCAAATTCAGCGTCTCAAGCAAAGTCTTTTCCTGGCATGCCATGTAATGAACTTTGAGACTAATTACTTTGAAAGGATCTAGACATCCAGAGCCCCTCACTTACCGCGGCTGTGTCTGTTGCACCTCTGTGCAGAGCCACTTCGTATGGCGGAATAAGAGTGTGGGGGCAGCCAAGCTGACACGCAGGGGCAGTAATTTGTGATGTGATCATTCATCCATTCCTGATGAAATGATGTATAACTGTCCTCTTACTGGTGTCGTAACAGGTCCTCTCTGACGTGCCCTCATTGCCAGAAGCAGAGCAACACCTTTGACCCTTTTCTCTGCATCTCTCTGCCAATCCCCTTGCCTCACACACGGTATGTAATTATGTCTTGGTTAGTGTTGGCTGTTTCCAATGTTGTCAGGGTTGTGTAATTTGGTATAGAAGGAAAAGAGATGTCAGCAAAATCTCTGTTTTAAAAGTCTCGTAAAAAATACATGGGCCTATATGGTACTTAAATCTTCAATTTGCAGGTAAATTGGAAAATTGAGCCTCTTACTTGTTTCAGAATGTTTCAGAGAAACAAGCCTTTTACTTGTTTCTCCACCCCTACCCTTCCAAAAAATCCTAGAGAATTAACTTGTGGAGAGAGAAGCTATCTTTGATTCAGGGAACCAAAATATTTTGCTTAATTTATAGCATGCTGAAATTAAAAATGGGAGGATGAAACTTATTTTTTATTTTTCACTTTTGTGGGAAAAGTCTCTGATGACTTTGATTTTAAAAAGTGAAGTTAAAAGCTCTCCTGCAAAATGTTTTGCTGTTGAAATACAGCTGCTGCCAATAAAGAAAAACGGGAAAAAAGTCTAGGTAAAAAGTTCAGAGCAAACATCACGAGATGCTTATTTATGTAGTGGGTAGGAGAGCTGTGCAGCTCCTTCACCTGACGCTGTGTGTGCAGGAAATTTGTGTGGGTTCAAGAAGCAAAGGAACAAAGTAATGGAAGTACTGAATATGAAGATGTCAGGTTTGGTTCGAAGTTCCTGCTCCACCACTAAGTGGAGGCTGAGTGGGCTTTCCAGGGAAAGCGTTTCTTGTAGGCTAGCTGCCCCGCTGTTGGAGGTATTACTTTTGCTGCTGGTGGAGGCAGGACCTCATTTAGAGAGAGAACCTGGAGATCCGTCCTCGTGGTCACAGCAGCTCTCTTTGAATGTTCCAGGGTACTGCCTTGGGCTGACTGCATTACAGCGTACTGGCTGGAAAACTAGGTTGTCTTGCAGTAGAGAGTTTTATTTTTAACTTTGGGATTTATTATTATTTTTTTTTTTTTCAAGAACACTTTCTGCTTGTGGGAACAAGCAACACCAGCCCATGTAGTAAGAAAAGTCTCTAGAAATCACACACGTGCGTGTGGCCGAGGCTGAGCACAGCTCCGGGCCGTCAGCAGGGCCCCGTAGCTCTCGCAGCACCCCGGGTGCCCCCGGTTCGGGTGGGCTCCGCTGCCGGGGCCGGAGCTCTCCCCAGGCAGCGCCTCTGTGCTCCCCGCAGGCCGCTCTACATCACCGTGGTGTACCAGGGGAAGTGCTCCCACTGCATGCGCATCGGCGTGGCCGTGCCCATCGCCGGGACCGTGGCCAGGCTGCGGGAGGCGGTCTCCTCGGAGACCAAGATACCCACGGAGCAGGTAAGGGCTGCTCTCCTTGCCGGGACCCCTCGTGCCGAAGGAGGGCAGTGCTGAGGCTTTCATCCCGTGTGAGCGGTGCTGGATGTGCAGGAATTGCAGTTAGCTGTCCCTGTCTGAATGGGGAGCAGGGTGGTGGCGATCTGAGTCACGCTTTTCCCTGCGCGTTGACCCCGTGAAAGCTAGCGACGTGAGGACAGCCACCTGCGGAGCTGTCTGCGCTGTCCTTCCCCCCGATAGCCCTGCGATTCCCACGTGTGGGCAGCGAGAGAACCGTCAGGCAACTGTGGAACAGGCACAGGAATTTCTCCATAGGAGGAGTTCCAGGAAAGCTGTCAGATCCACCAAAACACCCTCTCATGCTGCTGTCGCCCCAGCCCCAGGGTCACGGCCGCCCTTTTCCCGGCTCCTCGCGCCGGCTGGCAGCAGGGTGCTTTGAGGAATGCCATCCCGTAGCGGGCAGCCCCAGCCAAGGGATGGGGCAGCTCGGCAGGACCAGGGCTGGTGGCATCAGGGGTTCTGCTTTGCTTCTGCTGGCTCTAGATCGTGCTGACGGAGATGTACTACGACGGGTTTCATCGCTCCTTCTGCGACACTGACGATCTGGACACGATTCATGAAAGTGACTGCATTTTTGCCTTTGAGACCCCGGAGATATTTAGGCCCGAGGGTATCCTTAGTCAGAGAGGTAAGTGGATAACTGCTTGGTGCCCACCCAGGTGATTGGATGAGGAAGGCTTGGTTTTGTAAGCAGATGCACTTGATAATGAAAGTGCCACAAGTAGGCGATGCCCTGGTGTATTGATTTCAGCTCTGACTTTGTCCAGACTCATTCCAGCAGACTCAATTCCCTCGCTCCCTCAGCTGGGAGGCTATCAAGAAGTGATGTACGTGACTTTCTTTCTCTTCCTGGCACTCATTCTTCAGGCCAGGCTGGCTTCATCTGAAATCTGTTGTTAGGCTTGCTTTAAAGGTCTGATAGGGGCCAGACCAAGCCACCGAAATTGTGTTATTTAAAATCAGATTGCCGGTGATGAATAAACAGTCTGAAGAATGAGGAAACACTTTCTCTGTTAAAGCTCAAGAAATTCAGCTTTTCTGTGTCTCCCTCTCAGAGGAAGGGAGTAATTGCACCCTGGTTAGACAGAGCGTAATCAAAGGCAAATTTTATTATTGGAAGTAACAAGGAGGGTGTCTGTCACTTTAGCTTTTCATGCAGTCAGACAAGATATAAGTATTTGCACAAATTACTGTGAAAAATCAGTTAGTTGAGCATTACATAAAATTTATTTCTGTAAAGAAGTAGGCACCATGGAAAGTAATTGCTCACTGAAGTCTTTGTGCGAGGCTAATAAAAATGGTCAGTCTCACTTCCATGCTGGCCTGCTCCTCAAGGCCCAAGGAAGGCTTCCTGAGGGAGACATATATTGTAAATAATGTAACAAAGTATCCTGTTCTCCTAATTTTTCAGGATTGCATGTGAACAATAACCTGAATAACTTGAAATATGGCACTGAGCACTCCCGAACAATATCTTACTCTCAAGGAACAGTGAAGTCTGGAAAACTGGAACAGTCTTCTACTAGACAAACAGCAAATGACAAGATTGTCTTGCTGGTGTGTAACAGAGCGTGCACTGGACAGCAGAGCAAAAGGTGACCGGCAGCTTCACGGCCAGACTTACGGCTCTGGCTGCTTCCTTGGTGGGCCTGGGCTTTACTCTTCGTGTGGGGCAAATGCAAGGTGTGGGAGGGACGGCTTGTGCGCACGCTCTTTTGATCACTTCCTTAAATACTACTCCTTTCCCTAGGTTTGGCTTGCCCTTTGTGTTGCATCTGGAAAAAACAATTGCTTGGGATATTCTGCAGAAGGAAATTCTGGAGAAGATGCAGTATTTCCTGCGGCCTGCAGCCTGCTTGCAGGTGAGGCAAACGATGTGGGTGCTTTGAGACTTCCAGCGCCGTGTGATGAACTAAATGGGAAGGCAGGTTACCTGAAGCAATGAGCGCGCTGCGCTGGTGCCTTCCCATATTTCTTAGTGCAGTAGTGTCCAAGTCTGATGGGCTTCCGTCTGCTATTTGCTGAACGTTACGGGTAAGAGTAGACTGATCAGGTGAAGGAATTACATGCTTCTCTTCCTTCCTTACCCCTGGAAGGTACTTGAGAAGTCAGTGCTGCTGTCTGCACTGGAAGTGGTGCTTGCCTTAAGGAAGGCTGCGAAGTTTGCCTGGTGACTGACGGGTCTGTGTCTGATGGGAGTTCCCTCTGAGCAGCGGGGTGCAGAGCAGCATCTTGCCTGGTCGCTGCAGGGGAGGCTTTGTCTTTTGTAAAACACGTTCTAGGATAAACTGTTCGCCTATGCTGCGAGCAGGTGACTTGGATTTGAGCCATTCAGATGGCTTCTGCTGTCTTGCTGCAGGTTTGCCCGTTCAGCTTGCGAGTGGTCAGTGTTGTGGGCATAACGTACCTGCTACCTCAGGAGGAGCGGCCCCTCTGCCATCCAACAGTGGAAAGGTAGGCGGGAGGGACCGGCCGCTTGGGAGCTGGGGATGCAGCCGCAGGGAGAGGGACGGTCCTGGCACGGATGTGTGCAGGGGGCTTCTTGGGCCTGGGAGCAGGGAAGTGACGGAGTGTCCTCAAGAAGTTGTCAGGATGGCTCAGTGGTGTGTCATGCCGTCTGGAACCTGTCCTCCTTGCAAACAGGAGAGAATAAAAGTGTTCTCCCCTCCCTCCCCTCATCTTTTTTTTTTTTTGGTGGCTATTCTTTAGAAGCTTTTGTAGGTGCCTCTTCTGTAAATAAACATATATCTATTTACAGAGCGAGTACTTAAGTAAATGCAGTTCTTTGCCAGTTTTTTTGCTGTATGAATTCCTTTTCTGCTTTCCAAACTTGATCTGGGTGGCAGTGGGGGAAGGTGAAGGACTAAAGGAGACAAGTTACGTGCATATGAAAGAGAACGTAGGCTTCAGATTCCAGGATGGGCTAACTTCTGTCTGCTCCTTTCTCCAGGGCATTGAAGTCATGTGGACAGGGGGGAACTGCTCATGTGAAGTTAGTCGTAGAATGGGACAAAGAAACTAAAGATTAGTAAGTATGGAGCAGGAAGCCTTAAAGCGAATTCACCGTGACAGCCTTGCTTGCAGCCAGCCCGGCACTGTGAGCTGTGCACCTCCCGGCACGCGTGAGACCTCAGCCTGCTCCCCGTGTGCTGGCCCCTGCCTGCGGGACCCGGCGGGGGCTGTGCGCGCTGAACGTGCTCTGACCTGGAGCCCTTTGCTCTGGAGCTGGCATTCTGTGTTACAGAGCAGGTGTCTCACCTGTAGCTGCGTCCCTCAGCAGCTATATTCGTGTGAGACAACCTGTGGGCAGTGAGCTGCTGCCGAGATGGCTGGGATGGGTGCTGCTGAAGCTGCTCACGTCTGTGTTCTGTTGTGTTGCTCTGGTGGGGTCTTGCCAGGCAGCTCTCGCTCATGGATAATGAGACAAATCCAGGAAAGAGCTGCTAGTTCTGCTTCTAGCTTTATGTTGGCTCAGCAGCAGCGTGGGGAGCAGGCGGCTGTGCTGGTAAATGTGTTGTGTCTCTGATGCAGCTTGTTCGTGAATACGGAAGATGAGTATATTCCAGACTCTGAAAGCGTCCGCCAGCAGAGAGAGCTTCATCACCAACCTCAGACCTGCACTTTATCTCAGTGTTTCCAACTGTACACCAAAGAGGAACAGGTAGGCACATGCTGGTATAGCAGCCATGACTCTGAAGGTCTGGTTGGTCCGTGTGCTGCTTGAATGCCAAGCTCAGCAGCGCAGCTGTGTTCTGCAGACACTGATGTGTTGAGGCAGGAGAATAAATTCGTTAACGCAGCACTAGTTACCAGTCCTGCTAGCAGAGTTTTTCTGCGGTGGGAAGAAAGCTGTGGGCAGTACTGCTTCCCCTACAGTCCCCGATATTAATTTTGCAGATCAGAGGAGCAAGTTCCTGTGTTTCCCCCTGTGAAATAGCAATGCCTTTACTGGCATACAGGATGAAGGATCAGAACAGTGTGGCATCTCTGTGGGAATGTGCTGCTCTGTCGTGGAGCACTTGGGTGCTCCCAGGCCTGAGCTGGGCAACAGTGGGCTTGAGGCAGCCTGTGCTGAGCAGGGACCTGCTGGGCAGTCACACAGGGACAAGGAGCTCCAGAAGCGTGGCTGCACTTCTCCAGCTCGGTTCTTGGTGCGAGGAGGTGGAAGAGGCAGGAGCGATGATGTGCCACAGGGCAGGCTAGAGTTGGGTCTGATCTGGCCCTTGCCTGGAACATCATGCGAGTGATCTGTGTCTCTTTGCCAGAGGTCTCTAATCTGCTGTAAAAAGGGATGGTCCCAGATGTGGACTGTGGACCTGTGATTGAGCTTTAATAATTTTGGAGCCTCTCTTGTCACTTCTTTCAGAGGTGAGAGAAAAGTTGTCTGACAGCTTACAGCTCTGGCTTCTGAATTTTCTGAGCACGGGGCTCTGGATGGAAGCGCTTGTCACATTTGTGGCTTCGAAAAGATACCCTCTCCTTTGTGGGGAGTGAAAAGCTCCACCGTTTGTAACTCTGTGCTACCGGGACATGGGGAGAAAGAGGTGTCGGAGACGAAACTTGAAGTATATCTGTAGTCCTTCTGTTCAGATTCCTTCTTTGCTGCTGGTGTTCTTGTAAGGATACTTTTACTCAGGCTGCCAAGCCTGCTGGCTTTTTCCTTTTTTTTTCATTTCTAAGGGGCTGGGGGTTTGAAAGATGGAAATAGTTTCTCCTCACAGCAGCACTAGCTAAATTCTGTCTTGCAGTGGGAGGTGCCTCTGCCGTGAGGCACCCTTCTCTTGCCTTGTTTGCTGTTTTGGAAGGCATCACTGGGAGCCCTGTGTTTCTAATGAGCTTGGTGAATGCTGGAGGTAGATGAGGTGCGTGTGTCAGTGCCTGCACTGCGCCGTGGGCAGCAGAGCAGTGGTGGTGAAGAGCTGCCTTGGAACCAGGAAACTAATACCCGCTCCTGCCTCTTCCTTGTAGCTTGCCCCAGATGATGCATGGCGATGCCCACACTGCAAGCAGCTGCAGCAGGGTAGCATCACACTGAGCCTCTGGACCTTACCTGATGTTCTCATCATACATCTCAAAAGGTTTAGACAGGTAAGAATGTCTGTGGGGATGCTGGACAGGGAGCGACCTGATGAGAGCGTCTCTTCAGCAGCAGCTGTTCTGTCTGACGCATCTCTACTGGGTTTTAGTTCTCCCAAGCGCGGTGACCTCGCTGCCGCTGCGGCTCATGCTATCCTCCATTTACACAGGAAGGAGACCGAAGGATGAAACTCCAAAACATGGTTAAATTCCCCCTGAGTGGCTTGGACATGACTCCTCATGTGGTAAAACGCAGTCAGAGCAGCTGGAGTCTGCCATCTCACTGGTCACCCTGGAGGCGACCTTATGGTCTTGGGAGGGATCCTGAGGACTACATCTATGACCTGTACGCAGTCTGCAATCATCATGGCACCATGCAAGGGGGACACTATACAGGCACGTATTCTGCAATATTACGTCCGTTAGATCCTTTCAGAAAGAAAACAGTTCTAATCCCTATTCTGTCTGTAGTTTTTTCCTCGCTCTTAACAAAAGGACCCAACTCAGTTCAGAAGGGCTCGCTATGTAATATTGGACAGGGAACTTTTATGACTCTGAGAAATGAAACAATGCGTATTGACCCCAAATGTCCTACTGTATGTTCCTTTCTCCGTTTTTTACCTTGAGTGTAATGTCACCAGCCTTTTGTGTTTCAAAAATGCTCTTTCACCACTGTAGTTGCCAGAGTCTGTTATACGTGAGAAATATTTGCACCTTGCTTGTGTGTAGAGCACGGGTTTTGAATTCCTATTTGTTTTGGCAGCTCCCAGAGCAGCCAGAGGTAAGCTAAGTTGTTTGGTGGTTCTTAGTATCTGTTCATTTTCACTCAGCCCAGAAAATGTGCGTCTGGCTTTGCCCTCTGATGCACACCTCTGGGCTACATTGTCCTGTGGGGACTCCATCAGGAGGAGACTCACTGGTGGAGGCAGACCCTCCACGAATAGCAGAACGTGGAGTGAATGGGGCCACCCCAAATAGTGTTCTGTTCTGAGCAGCAATGCTGAACAAAGAAAATCCTGAGCTGTGAGCTGTTCATTGTGTTCTGGTTGTCTCGGGTTTCCTTCTTGCCAGTCAGACTGGAAGAGGATGTGTTGCGTGAATAAATCTGTTCCTTTCATTCTCCTCTGAGTTTATCGTAGCAGATAAAGTCATGTTCAGGTTATCATACAGGAACCTTGATAGTAGGAGTGAGGAAAGTCTAATGGTAATGTTTCTCTCAGCATATTGCAAAAACTCGGTTGATGGCCAGTGGTACTGCTTTGATGACAGCGATGTTCAGCAGCTTTCTGAAAATGAAGTCTGCAAGCAGACAGCATATATTCTTTTCTACCAGAGACGCACAGCAATCCCATCATGGTCTGCTAACAGCTCTGTGGCAGGTAAGCCTTGTTGGCTTTGTCAGGGAGTGGCTGTAGTTCTTGTCCTGCATGGAACTGAAGAATTTTCTGCCCCCCTCTGCTTACACCCCAGCTCTCTGTCCCAGAACACACGGTGAGCTTGTCTCAGAGTCCTCTGCTACACAGGGGAGACCATGGGAAACTTCCCACCTATTCTGCTTCTGCTGCCCATCCTTATGTACCCCAGACTAGTTGTGGCAAAGAAACCGTGGAGATGGGGGAGCCCCCTCCAGCGCCACGTGTTCAGAGCTGCCCTTGCCAAAGCCAGGACGTAGCCGTAGGGCTGGTTCATTCCCCCTGCCAGTGCAGTTGGTCTCAGGTAAGCGGCCAGCAGCTGAACATGTTGGTTGTGAGTCTGGGATGAGCTGTGAGCAGGTACAGGCTCGATGACTTGTCTTTGTAAATAAAAGGGTTTGCAGGGTGTGTTTGTGGCAGCTCAAGGACTGTCTTCCACCTCTGTGCTGTTGCACTGAGGCACTGATTCTTTTGATTCACAGCATACTGGGACAGGTGTGATTGTCTCTATTGCCTATGACCCTAACTACGTATAGAAGCTTATTTCTACAACATAGAGGTTTATTTCTACATTATCTGGATGCTGTGGCTATGTGAGACAGCCCCAGACTCAGTGTCTGTTGAAGCTGGTGCAGTACTTACCTGGCTCTGTGGCCTTCCCAGAGCATCATGTGTTCTGCAGCTTTGTGCTGCTGGTCTGAGGTCTCTGCCTGATTCCTTGCAGGCTCCACAAGCTCCTCGCTCTGCGAGCACTGGGTCAGCCGTCTTCCTGGTAGCAAGCAGCCCAGCATTGCTTCAGCAGCATCGTCACGGCGCACGTCTCTGGCTTCGCTCTCTGAATCGGTGGAGCTGACCGGGGAGAGGAGTGAGGATGATGGTGTGTATTAACGATGCAGTGCATGGGGGGAACTGGGTCAAAAAATATTTTCTCAGGCACTAACTTGTCAGTTACAAGATCCCTACCAGGACAGCTGTAAATTAAGTAGTTAGGATGGGCAGTTTCTCTAGCAGCTGGGGGAGGCAGGCACTGTGTCAGTAGGAGCACAGGTGGGCTTTTCTCTGGTGTGAAATGATGGGCAGGAACCTTATGGAGCCTTTCAAAGAAAGAAAATACCATCTACTAGACCTCTCAGTCAAGTATTTTGTGTTTTTATTTCTCTGGGTTTCACTGCAGCACCTTTTCAGGGAGGCTGACGTATTCCTACTGCTTGGTATAGGTACTAATTGTCTGCTGCGCTGCTGTATCTCTTCCCATGGAACTCCCACCATGGGGCTGAGAAGATAGGCAAACTTTTTGTTGAATTCCTTGTTCACTTTTATGCAAGGAATTGTGCCTGTGGTGCAGGCGAACCATCTGACTCTTGTAGGGCAATGGCATCTGTGGATGGGTGGCATAAACTGTCTGCAGGCTTGGCGTTCATACTGATGATGTTGCTTTCTCTCTAGGAGGATTTTCAACTCGGCCCTTTGTGAGAAGTGTCCAGCGTCAGAGCTTGTCGTCTCGATCTTCTGTCACCAGCCCACTGGCAGTGAGTGAGAACGGTGTCAGGCCCTCGTGGTCGCTCTCTGCAAAGCTGCAGTTACGCTCCAACTCCCCATCGCGCTTCTCTGGAGATTCCCCTGTACACACCTCTGCTTCCACCCTGGAGAAGATTGGGGAGGCTGCTGATGATAAAGTCTCCACCTCTTGCTTTGGCAGCTTGAGGAATCTTTCTAGCAGCTACTTGGAACCCTGCGATGGCAGCCGCCGAGAGCACAGGGCGGCTCGCAGAGCCCCCCTGGCTGTCATGGAAGGGGCGTTCAGGGAAGAGTCTGTTGTAAGGACATCTAGCTCAGACCTTTCAGATGGGCTTGGCAAAAGCTCTGTGCAGCCAGACAAGAATCACCCTGCTTTGGACCCTTTTGATAACAACAATCAAATTGCCTTTGTTGATCAGAGTGATTCTGTGGACAGCTCTCCAGTCAAGGAGGTGAAAGCCCCCAGTGGGACGGGACTGGCTCCAGAGAAGGCAGATGGAACCCCTAAGAAGGCTCACAGCTCCAAGGGAGCTTCTGAAACAGACAAAAGCTTGAGGAAGGGAAGGACAGTCTTATCTACCCAAGAGACCAAAGTCTCTCGCTCTTCTCCTCCCCCAAAGGGTTCCCAGAAGGTTTCGCGGTCTAGGAGTAAGACTGACTCCTCCAGGGCCAGTGGGCGACATGGGTCTCCTGCTCCCACTCAGGCTAGGAAGGACCATAGCACCAAGCCCGTTGAGGTGGCTATCCCATCAGCTCAACAGAAGCAAAAGTCAGGTTCTTCTCCCTCCTCCACAGCTGCCAAGAAAGCCACATCAGGCTCATTGACTAAGGGCTCTTCCGCTGGGAAGAGCCGGACTTCAGACCGAAGCCTCAGCAGGGAGGGCTCTAAGATAAGCCTGGGCTCGGACAAAACGAGCGTTACCAGCAGTTCACGAACAAGCTCCCCGCGGATAAGCCACTCTAGGAGTGACAGCAGGGCAGTAGACAGCAAGCACGTGAGGAGTTCCTCCATGGCCAACCTGCGGTCTCCAAATGTTGGTATGCGTTCTGGTTTGAAGAGGGACAGCAAATCAGAAGAGAAGGGATTGTCCTTCTTCAAGTCGGCCTTAAGGCAGAAGGAGACCCGGAGGTCAGCAGACCTGGGAAAGACCACGATGCTCTCAAAAAAGGCAGCGGGTGGCAGTTCCAAGTCGGTCAGCAAAAACGTGCTGGAGGACAAGTCTGAGAAAGGTGGTGTCCCACCAGCCTCTCAAACCAATGCCAATGTTACTGCAAAAGAAAAGCTCGTCCCAAAAGATGCCCCAGCCAACAAACATTCTCTGCTCTCCAGTCGCAAGTCCAAGTCTTCCCAGCTAGATCCCGGAGCCCAGTCTCCTCCTTCCAGTGGCAAGCAGGCTGCTGACAAGCCACTGAAAAAGTTACCTTCCAGCATGCAGGTGTCCGTACGGCCTTCTCTGGAACCTCAGTGAAATGCTGCAATCCAGGTGTCTTTTCTGCTGAGAAGCTAATTTATTCTGAGCTCTTGTTTTTTGTTCATGTGCCTAATGTATGTTTTGAGGAGAAGTTAACTGCGAGTTGTTAAAGCGCCTTTTGATTCTGCCATCAAACCAAATAGCCACAGGCAGCCAGCACCGATGCAAGTAGTCTATCTGGAGTCATTGTTGAACCCGAACGCAGCTGTCCCATAGCACTTGTGCAGGAGTCTCTTCATAGAAAATGCAACAACTTTCTTCAGACTCCAGGTCTGAAGTCTGAAACCCAGTTGTACTGACACTAGCGTGCTTCGTAGAGCTGTGAACTGATGTTCCTTTGGTCTCGTTCTGAGCAGGCTGTGTCTGCACTGGCCTTGTTCTGAGCTGTGGAGGATGCGAAGGAAACTGGACAGGAGAGCCTCCCGCTGCTTACGCGCTCTTTCGACCCGCTCTCCCTACTCCCTTCCATTTTCAAGCTTTCTTAAGGGCAATATCTCAACACTAATGTTGTTTCTCAGGTATATACTCAGCCAGTATAGGAGGGACTAGCATTAGTGGATGGACAGAAAGGTACCCGTGTGTCTGTGTGTACGCGTGTCTTTGTAATAGATTTCATATTTGCATTCCAACAGCGGAAAGATTTTTCCATAAAATGTTATCTGCATTTTTTGTTGCTCTGTCTGTGAAGAGTTTTCCTCTTTCCATACCTAAGGCGACCTCTAGCCTGTTCTCTTAAATTGCTTTCTCTCTTCTGGAATACTGTACTCAGCAACAAAAGAAGTCACTAAGCAGCAGCTGGTTGCCAGCCCGTTCCTGTGAAAGCGCGAGGCAGCTTGTTGGTGCGGTGCCCTAGGAGATGGCTGTGTGTGCGCCTGCGTGGCAGCAGTGCTGGTAGGACCCCTGCCCAAACTCCTCAGCAGCAGCGTTTTCTGATGTGCTCAGATGCTTAACTGTAGTGGTGTGGATTTAGCATCCGTTACTTATAGGCGTAGTACTTAGCTAAGCCACGTGTCGTCCTGTCTTCTCTGCCTTCTCTGAGCGAGCCTCCTCGCGAGGGTTGGAGGGGCTGCACCCCAGGGCCGTGCCGGGACTGCTGCCCTGCTCCTCCCCGGCGTGCTCCTCGCGTTCCCCGCGGTCTGCCCGCCGTGCGTCTCTTACCGCAGCGGTCCCGTCCTCGTCTGGCTGTTGGTCTCTGTTAGGGCTAAAGCACTACATCTAGCGGCGTCCTTGTTTACATGCCCTTCTCCAAGGGGAGATTCCTCAAGCTCTTTAGGATTCATCTCTGAAGGTGGATTCCTCAAGTCCTTTTGTATACTCGTGGTGTAATCTTTTTTTTTAATTTCATGAGTTTTTTATTAATGCTCTGCTTATCCTTTCTGTACAGCAGCAGCCTGTCGTGCAGCTCATGGCATGCAGCAGCTGGGCAGTGTGCTGTGCACGCTTGTCTTTTGGTGAGGTCTTTGCCTGCCACCCAGTCTCGTCTGGTGAAGCTCCTCCGGGCTCAGCCTGCAGACAGCCCTGCTCGTACGTCTCTCCATCACCGTAGCAGTGCCCTCAGACGAGCAGTTGCTTGCAGCAAGCCTGTTCCACCTCCGCTCTTAGCTGCCGTGCTGGTGACCCTGTAAGAAGCCTTGCCCCAGGCTGCTCGGGCACGTTGCTGCTCCCTGGGTTTGTTCTCAGCTCACTGCTTCTGCAGCGGGCTTTGGAGAGTTGTGTGTCTCGGGGCAGCTGCTGCCCTGGTGCGCAGGCGGCAGGTGCGGAGCTGACCCGGGGTGCTGCAGAGCTCTGTGGCTGCAGCACAGCCCTTGGCCTCTCCTGGTTGAGCCCAGCAGTACCTGCCTTCCTGCGTCCCAGAGGCAATGCCAGTGGCCTGCATGTTTTTACAACGTGTTGGACTCTGTGCCCTGGACTATATTTTTAAGCCCGAAGGTGACCATTTTCTTGATCTGTTTCTTCTCCCATGCTTTGTTGTCACCTTCTCGTTTAATGCAGCAACAAGAAACAAAGGTGGTATTGCTTGCTTCTTAAATGTATAACTTGGGTTATTCTCGGATTATTTGTTGTTATATCCAGCAGAGCACAGGAGACTTGCTTCACATTTTGGTACTTAAATTTCTCCCTGAAATGCCGATGTTGAAGTACTTGTTTAAGATTTGATCCGCATTAAGATCTTGCACTGTGTTGACTCTTCTCTTGTAACAACTCTTCTAGCAAGAATGTAATTCCGGTAGCTGTTGCTAACTTGGTTTGATATCATTTTAATAGACAGAACCGAGTTTTCTGTGCATTTCACCATGGGACGTTTGTGAAAGGCTATTTTTATCAAATGACACTTTCTTTTCATGTCATCCATCATTCACTGGAAAAGTTCAAACTGGAAGATGGTGTATGGTTTCTGAGGTGTTTTTTGCTAATGTATTGCATGTCTGTACTGAAGGAAACTTGAAGCCATGTCCAAGCTGGCGTTTCAGCTGAATGCCAGTTCAGTATGTTTGTATTTGGGGCATGAGAGTGGTCATTAGAGCTGCCGTTAGGATAAAATGGGAACGAGAGGTCTTGGTGCCAAGCGTTCCCGTAGCTGAGGTTAAAAGCAGTCAAAGCTCTGCATTCCCAAGATAAGTTATCTAGCCCTTCCTCTTCGTGCTTACGGTAATTTCTGATGGAAACTGCTGCCAGCTCCAGCACTGTCCACCCTGTGTACGCTGCCAATTTGGTTTTCTACCTGTCCCTCTGAAAAACAGAAGCTCTGGTGCACAGACGCCTTGCTCCATGGATAGGCATGGGGTGGGCTGAGGAGCTGATCCCGGCAGCGCCCTTTTCTTCCCGTTAAGCTGGTGTCGCAGAGTGAATGAGAGGTGCTGCTCTTCTCTGGTGGGCTGCCAGCACATGGCGTGTTTCCTGGCTCAGGAGGGCTTGACCTTGGGTGTCCTCAAGCAAAACGCTTTGATTTGCAAGGGTGCGCTGTTGTTGAATATAAGACACGTCGGGCAACATGTGGAAAGCATGCCTATAAGGACCTGCAAACTGCAGTCCCTGCTCCCATGGCTGTGTCGATTCTGTAACAAAGCAGTTTGGAAAGTAGCTGCGTGCTGCCACTCCGCATCCTCTGCTTTCTGGTCTCAGATTTCCAGCAGTCTGTGAACTTCTTTGCATAGGGGAGGGCTAAAGGATGCAGGCCCAGGAACAGCAGTGTTCGTGATGGGCATAAATCCAGGTCTGATCGCTGTTAAAACCCTGGCTTCACCAGCGGTGTAGAGTAAATCTTCCTAAAACTGAATGTGGGCTCCTGCAGGCCTTATTTAAAGTGATTTGAGGAAAAACATCAGTCTTCTCCCCTCGCTTTAAGCGGACTTGTTTCTTAGCCCTTTCCTGCCGAGGAATTCCGGTCTGTGTACACCATGCTGTCCCGATGTGGATGTGGCCCTGCACGAGGGGTGCTCTAGGGAGGGATCCTCCCAGGCCTGCAGCCAGCACAGCCTTCGCGAGGGGGCCGTAGAACGGCGCAGGCTTGTGCCTGCTCCGTGGCAGCCTCTAGTAGCCGGCCACCCCTTTCCTGAAAGCCGGGCTCGGCTGCAGCGGCCCTGCTGCCCGTGGAGGAGGTGGGCTCCTGCCACCTCCTGCGGCCCCGGGGGCAGGTGGCGCCCAGGGGCTCGCGGCCCCGTGCCCCCAGCCCCTGACCTGGCTGCACGGTGCTTGCAGGGCAGCCTTGGAGGCACGAAGCCCCGCTCAGCAGGGCAGCCTCGCGCTGTCCCCGCTCAAGCAGCCACGCGGGACCCGAGGGAAAGCGGGCTTGAAGTCCCCTGGAAGGCTTCGTGATGTGCTTCTAGCCAAGGTCGGGTGGAATTCACCTGCACGGGTCCGCCCGTGCCCCTCATCACGCCCCTGGTCCGAGGCTTGTGCCTGGGGCCAGCCCTCAGGGCCCAGGAGAGCAGCGCCCCCATTCCAGTGCTAGATTCCTGCTGGGGTCACCTACAGAAATTATTTTTACCCTTTTTGGGCTTTGTCTTTTGGATAGTGTTTAGTAGTGTACAACTTATAAGCACATTTTCAATGATGTGTATTGCAGAGGCACCTTTTATTTGTATTAATCACGTTTGATAGACGACTTGGTGCCTGCAGTTCTCAGTAACTCGTGTCTCACTTTGGATGTATAAATTGTAACCCTTTCCAACTTACCAGATATGGCTAAAAAAAAAAAAATAAAAAATGCTTAGGATAGAAAATTAGCAGCTTAATTACAGTACACTTACTGCAAGTGCCCTCATCCTTCTTAGCTGCAGTTGTTTGCTTTCCAAAGCTGAAACTTGAGCATGATCAACCATTTTTTCTAAGAAATAAAGGCAGTTTTGCATGGCGGTTCTCTTGCTGTACTCAAATGCATGCACTTATTAACTATGCAAGCATCTAATACAAACCATAGACCGTGCTTTCAGTATCAAGAGCTGCTCCCTCGGTGCCGGAGCACTGCTTTGACTCTGTACTTCTGTTTCTTGGTGCAGCTATGTGTCAGCACATAGGAGCATGTACCTGGTTTCCTGCTTTATTTGCACATCTTTGATTCTTTTCTTTGCAGAATTTGGGATTACTGACAAGGCTGGAGTGTAGCATAACGTCAAGGGAATTTGAAATGTTGAAATGAGAACAAACTGTTTTTCTGTATTGTATTGTTTTCTTTCTTTTTTTTTTAAAAAAAAAGAAACAGGAAAAACCCGATCAGTGTTCCGTATGTAGCCTGCCCCTTTGTGTACCTGTACTGACACGCTCTGCGCTGCGAGAAGAGGCTGTGCCCGTGGCGAGTGCTCACTGGGGGCTTGTGGCGGTGCTCAGGGGGCAGCCTCCAGCAGCCGCCCCCCCGGGCAGGGCCAAACCCCCGCAGGTCTCTGTGCCGCGGCCGCAGGCGTGGGGGCCCCGGGCGAGCCCCCCCAGGTCCGTGCTGCCCCGAGCCGTGCCCGGGGCTCCCGCTCAGCTGCCTAGGGAGGGTTGGGAAGTGACATTCCGAACGGTTTTGCTGTCATCTTTCTTTCTATCTTCGTCATTGCCTTCTGATCCAAAATAATTTGGCGGTATCTAATGTTATCTGTGGAGGGAACTGAAATTTAGTTTTAATCTGTGGTGAGATGAAAGTACTATGCGGTTTCCTTAATAAAAGCACCACGAAGCATTTACTATTAGGAGCTTTATTTTGTAAAAATAAAGGTATGTGAAGACTTGTATGATATCTATATTAGGTTTAAAGGTTTAGGAAGTCTTCTATTTTTTTAAAGGCGATAGCACTCAATTTATCTGCAAATAGTGTTTTTTAAAAGACACAGATTAAAACTAAGTGTAAACACAAACTGTTTTGCTCTAGGCCCTGCAGCACAAACACGCTGCAAGAAAGTTAGCGTTAGGTTTGTATGGCATTTGTGCAGTGCAATAAGAAAACATTTTTAGGTGCTACATTGCCTTGGGTAGGGTGACACAAGGGAATACAGGCTACAAGTGGCTACATTATTTTCTTGTGGCCTTCCAAGTATTAATTTGTACAGATTTGCTCACCAACTGTGCCTCACCATTGGTTAAAATTGAATTTTAAGTCCTGTTACAAACGTAGTTTCTCTTCTGGACACAATGTCAGATTTTACACTGGAATATCTACAGTTCTGAAAACTGCATGTCACATCACTGTACGCCGATACTGGGACGTGGGGCTTGCCCACACCTTTGATATTCTCTTCTGTATTTTAATGTTTTTGAACTGTACAGTAATCTGGAGAGCAGGCTGTCTTTACTTGGGATTGAACATTGTACCATAAATTTTAAATTATTTGAGGACAAGTGCATGAGACTGTGTCAATGCCTTTTATTATTTATTTGTATGTTTTATTATTCAAGGTGTATGCACTTTTAATACGCAGAATTTATATTTTTATGTTAAAAATCATTTTCTTTCAGAAAGAAGAGTTTGAATATGAGGAATTGGAATTCAGTGGAAAAAGGGGAATATGTAATAAAATACAATAAATTTATTACTAGGCATCCCGGCTGAGTGAGCCTTTTTTCAGGTCAGCATCGCCGCCCACATCCCCGCAGCGGCACCGGGCGCTCGGCGCGGAGCTGCATCGCCCTGCTTGGGGTACGGCGGTGCCAGGCCTGCTCCCAGCGCGCGGCTCTGACCCGCAGCGGGGGCTGGCGGCACCGCGGCCCCGGCAGGAGGCTGCAGAAGGGAGCCGTGCGCTCGGAGCCGCGTGCCCGGCCCCACCACGTGAGCTGGCGCGGCACAGGGCCCTGCGGCGGCTGCAGGTGTCGCGTGGAGGGACCTCGCGTTACGCTGGGCACTCACAGGGCACGGTGAGACCTGGACTTTTATTACTTATTAGAGAGCATAATTACTTCGTATCTTGTATGGAAATGGGGATGACAGATGTCATATTAAATCATAGGGTCATCACTTATTTATAGGTGATTACATTAAAGAGAGATTAATATAGCCAAAGGCTCTGCAGAATTAGAGTTAATATATTTTTGTTTATTATATTTGCCAATATTTCTCCAATCCAGACGGGTTTTTATAGCCACTTATTAAATAGCGGGCCCACTGCAGTTCCCTTAATCTAGCTGGGAGGGTGGTGAGAGGACAATTGGAAAACACTTGAGGACTTTGATCTTCGAATGATTAAATTTTATTGCCTTCTTGTTTATGAGGAATCCAATGGCAGGTGCTTTGTGCACTGAGATGAAGCAAGGGCAGGTTAGGACTCGAGCGGTTATTAAATCTAGGGCAGCAGGGGAGGCTCGGTCCTGGTGTGGGGCACGGGCCCCCAGGTGTTCGGCTCCTCGGCCGGGGCTATGGCTGTGCTAAACCAGCTCTGGGGCCCTGCGGGGGGAGGCGAAGGTTTCTGGTGCCCGGAGGTGCCGGGGCTTAGTGCTGTGCCCTGAGCTTGGTGCCCGGCCCACAGCGCTCTCAGCTCTCCCTGCAGCCCTACCTGCTGTCCCTGTGCAAACCGGAGGGGCCAAAAAACACTTGCTGGGTGCAGAGCTGTGCCGTGCCGCGCTGTGCTGGGCTGTGACACGGCGAGGGCTGCCGGCAGTGCCGGCTGCGGGGCACTGGGGCATGGTGGGGAGCGTGCGGGCGGCTGCCCCTGCCGTGGGACGGGGGCCTGGGGTTTGCCGTGTTTCGTTAACACCCAGCTGCTGCTGAGAGCCAGAACAAAACCTAATCTTTGGAGGCCGTCAATAAATTATAACGTATTAGGCACTGTCATCAGTACCTCTGGACCCCTAAATTTTGTTCTAATTAGAGTATCGCTTTTCCTTTCTCAGCACTTTTTCCCCTCTGCTGGGTATCGATCCTTTCTCTGTGGGGATCTGACCAACTGTTGACAATTTATGGTAACATAAACCCAGTGCCTCTTACAGCAAAAACACAGCTTTTAATAAAAACCGCTGACACCAGCCTCTCGCTGGCAGCCTAACCTGATTACCGCATGGATTTAGCAGTTAAGGCCGTGCTGATACCCCAGTCGTTTTGCACATAGGGATTTTTACTGTAACACTTAAAAGGCTTTCAATTGTCATAATATTTCATAAATACACATGTACCTAATTGAAAGCTGTGAGGCTGATAGGAAGCATCGAGAGAGCTACTGAAACCTTGGCTGGCTCGTGGACGTTCGTGGCTGGTTATTGATGGTTAATCGGGGCATCCGTAGGGCTTGTAGAATTGCATTGCTGATAAAATCATTCTTTCTTCTGCCAGGGAGAAGTCCATATGCTGGTTTTTGTCGTACACAGAGATGGGACCGATAAGGTTTGGGAGCTGCAGTGCCCTCCTGCTCGCCTCTGCCCATGGCGTGGTGCTGTGCCGCGGGACACGTTGGGCCATGGCTCTGGGCCTTGCTGCACCTCCAGGGGCCGACGCAGCGGTGGCCCCGTCCCGCTGCCTGTGCAGGGGCCCCTGCTGCTGGTCCCAGAGGGGTGGTGGCAGCAGCCTTGGCACGAGGCTGGCCAGGAGCCTGGCGCTGGTGACCAGGGGCTCGTCCCGCCTGCGCCGCATCCCCGGAGCCACCGGCTGCCGGCGTCCTGCCCCACGCCGGGACCCAGCCGCGCAGCACCGCGCGCTGCTGCTGCAGCCCGAGGCCGCCCATCACGTTTCCTTCCCCGGGGGCTCCCACCGCTCTCGCAGTGCCCCGCGGCGTGCGGGGGCCTCGGGCCTGCCGGCTCCGGCCGCTGGCGGCTCCACGTGGCTGCAGCTCAGCTCCCCGGCCTGATGGGGAGCTTCCGAGAGCGGAGACGGGCCGCTGCCGCAGGGCAAATCCTTCAGCCGTTCTTGGGGCGCAAGTGCTAATTGGAGGCCCTCCCCAGCCCTCCTAGCCGTGCTGAACCTGGCCCTGCCTCGCTGTCCTGGAGACGTTTAAATGGGGCATGGAACACGTCGTTGGCTGCTGGAGCAATTTATCTCCCCATCGCACGGTCCCTTTTCCACGTTAGATTCATCCAGTGAAAAAAATAATAAGAAAGCGCATGTCTAACATAATGACATGAATTTCTTAATAAACGAATGCAATGTGGATGGCTGTGTGTTTCCACTCAGCCTGAGCCAACCTGTGATGAATTGATCCTTCCTAAAGGTATTGAATATTTCTCAAACTATTCATCAGCCCCACGACAAATGCCTCTGTCAGCCCTAGCTGACATCCTATTTTAAATACCTCTTCCAGGGCACCAGCATGGAGCAGTGGCTGCTTGAGAAGCGGGGACCTTATCATTTTTTAATGCACTGCAGTTCTTGGGCTTATAGAATATTTATAACAACACTGGTATTTACCAAACAAGCCGGTGCGTTTGCAGGAACCCCTGGCGTGTGTCTCCCATGCTCATTCCCGTGGGTAGCTAGCAGCCCAGAGGGGTGGGTGGCCCAGGTGGAGCAGTGCCAGCCCCAGCCCCATGGGACCCGGGATCCTGCTGTGCCTCTGGCTGTTCCCAGCCTGGAGCCCGGTCCCACTGCCCACAGCACGCTCGTGCCTCTGTGCTGCCCGCCCGGCTCCCGGCCAGCTCTCCCCGGCACATCCCGTCCCGTCCCCTCATCCCACCTCTTCCCGTTCCTTCCCTCCCAGCGCACGTCTGAGGGCTGAAAGCGCTGTCCCAGTGTAATACAGCGCTATCAGCTTGTTCTTCTGGGTGTCACAAATACCGTAACATCTGCTCTCCCTGCCATTTGCTTCCATCTAATTCTTTTTTTATTGAAATGAGTTTAAATTGTCTGAGAATATATTAGATTATTCTTTCCCTGAGGTTAGCGCAC
This sequence comes from Anser brachyrhynchus, assembly GCF_964034855.1. NCBI lineage: Eukaryota > Metazoa > Chordata > Aves > Anseriformes > Anatidae > Anser > Anser brachyrhynchus. The sequence continues at coordinate 17,564,293 of NC_137733.1, forward strand.
TTGTATAGATGTGAATAAAGTGCACAGTTAGCAGCACTCGCATGCTCTTTCGCTCCCTTTTTTAATCTACAAGAAGCTGGCTCCCTGGAGAACTGGTGTGTTTCCTAACGACCTTAATGAGTTTCCATAGCTGAGGTCAGATTATCTAGAAAGGCTGGTAATGGCAGGGCAGGAAGGTGGTTCTTTCTCCACTGCTGTGAGTCTCTGATAGCTTTGTACTCCAGACTGTAAATAAAGCAGAATTTGATAGCTCTGCCTGGATCCACGATGAATACATTTTCCCCTTTAATAGGCAGAAGTGTGTGTGTTGCAAAGCAATTCATGAAGACCGTATGACAGTCTTTAAGCATTTTAATATTTTGCAACTGATTTATCATTGGTAATGAGCAGATGATATACTCCACTTCAAGGGTATGGATTATCTATTAAAGTCCCCAAGTAAAAGGCATCTGCCGATGACATATTGCTAACAGAAAACGGAAAGTACAACTTATCTTTTGTTTAACGGGAGGGGTCAACAGCTTCTGCCACAGTTCAGGAGATAACCTGCATTTTCATTCTCTCCTGTAATGACGTCGGTAAATATCTCCCGTGTTTGGGCATTATGTCGTGCCGGCACTGCTCCTGCCCCTTCTCGTGCTGCCTTTGGAGGCACCGGCATATTGAGCCAGAGCTTATTTAGTGCTTGGTTAAGAGCTGAGGGCGGTGCTGATTCACTGGCTGCTGCTAGATTAGTTTATGGTCTCTGATATCATCTCTCCAGGGCTGTTTGTGCTCCAAGTAGTTTGGGAGAAGTCTGCTTGCTTATTTATTTATGGAGCAACTCATACAATGGGGCCGTTTGCGCCGCGGGGGCTGCCGGAGCGGCCGGGTGCCAGCGAGCCCTGGGGGGGATGCCTGGCCAGGGGGTGGCAGCGGGCAGGCGCTGGGGGTCCCCAGGCTGAGGCACTCCGCTCCCGAGGGGCAGCACGGGGCCCAGGCTGCTGCTGCCCACTGACTGTGCCCCACGAAGTGCCGGCAGACGAGCGGCGGCTTCCACGCCCTGGCAGCGTTCGGTGCCGCTGCGCTCAGCAGCGCTGACAGCGGGGCGATGCTGAGCTGGGGGAACGGGCCGGGACGCAGGATGCGTGCACGCGTGTGCAGTGGCTGTGTGTGTGCTCCAAGTGCGTGTGCACACGCGTGCCTCGTTGCCACTGGGAGGTGCCCATGGCCCAAGCTGTCGCTGCAGCTCGGGTCCCCTTGGCTCTGCTGGCTACAAGCGGCCCAGCGCTGGCACCCGGGCCCCAGCACCTTGTGTGCCCCCTGCTCGGCCACCCGTTGGCAGGGCCGCGGCCGAGGAGCTGGCGTTGCTGCCACCTCTCTTTGGAAAACAGCGGGCAGGGGCTTCTGGGCTGGAAATTCACTTTTGGTGCCCAATTAAAAGCCGAGCTGAAAGCGAGAGGCTGATGCCGCCTGTTGCGCATCGGCCCCGCGCCCAGGCTGGGCTCCTCACAGCTCGTCACGGTCCGTGGGTGTCCCCCTGCTCCCGCGGAGCCACAGCAGCTCACGGTGCCAGTGCCACAGCACCTGGCTCTGCCCAGGCGTGCTGCGCCCTCCCGGCTCCACAGCAGGCCCGGTGCGGGACGCGCAGCTCTGCACAGCCCGGCGCGGGCTGTTGTGCCCTCTCCCACACTCTGCAAACTGTGACACCGCAGCCTGGCCTCCTGTGGCGCAGCGCGGCCCAAGGGGCCTGGCGCTGCTCTGTGGGGCTGCTGAGCACCGGGACAGGCCAGGGCGAGAGGGGCCTGGTGGGCTCGGGGTGACGGTGGCAGCGGGATGTCCCCGTGCTGCACAGCCCCGCACGCGCCCCTCGCTCTGCAGCCCCTGCCCGCGGAGCAGCAGCGCCGAGTCCCCAGGCAGGGCCCTCGCAGCCCAGCGCCGACGCTCACACGGGCGGGATGGGGGCTCACAAGTCGTTCTGGGGGCTCTGTTAGGGCGAGGTTAGTGCTGGTTACTGGCTGGGAGTTTTATCCCTGAATGTTTCCCCTTAGCTACTGAGACCAACTTCGGTGCAGATTTATCACCCAGCAAATAAATAAAAGTGCAGGTTTATTTTGCCTCCTTGTTCACCAGAAAGGAATGAAAATGTAAGCAAAATATTAAAATAAAATAGTCACAGTTTTACTTTAATTGACCTTTGATTTTTAGCTTAATACCTTCCCTGTGTTGCTGCTTCAACCTTTAATTTCTCTTGGTGAAGTGGCTGTGTTCAATGATTCATTCTGTCCCGAGGCAAAGCACACACTGTAATTGGTTTTTAACTTCCTGGAATGTCAAAGCCAGGATTGAAATTTTACGTATCACACCACCAATTCAATACTGGCTTTAATAATAATGTTGCAGAAAGGAAGGCAGATTTACAGCTGTAGAAAAATGTAATCAAATTTTAAGCCAGAATGCAATAAGTCCAAATGCTAGTTTTCATTTGGAAGCTTGTTAGATAAATGTGGCATCACCTGAGCCGCTCCAGAATCATTTCTGCCTTTCCCTGCGCGATGGAGCATGGCCGTTGGACGGGGGAGAACGAACACGCTGCCCCTGCGGCCGTGCTCTGCGCTGGGGCACAGCCGGCGCCTGCAGCCCCCCAGCCTCTCCTGGCCGGTGTGCTCCTGGCAGCGGTGCCCTCGGAGGGCCACTGGGCTTGGTGGGCTCCTGCCATGCCTGGGGCTCCCCGGGATGGGGCTGCCCCACAGCCCGAGGCAGGAGACCTGCTGTGGGAGCCGCCGTGCAGGCGCCCGCCCCGGCGATGCCGGCTGCCCTTCTCTGCCTGCCGGGGGCTCCTGGGGGGGGAAGCACCCCTAATACACTGCAAATGCCAAATAAGTAATCGATTCTGGCCAATTAATGTCTGATAGAAACTAATAACCCTTCTCTTCCTTTCTTATTACTAAATGACCTCCAGCAATCCATTAGTTTAACAAATGATATGCAAGTCTTCAGCATGGCTAATGACTCTGGATTAAACCCGGTGACACCTCATTCGTCAGCGCGCTCCTGTACCGCAGTGCCCATTAAGCCTCGGCATCGTCCATCACGGTGGCTCTCTTATGCCTGGCACAGCACACGTGGCAGCGCTCCCGGCACTCCTGGGTGGAGGCGGCCCTGGGGATGCCACGCGCCTGGTGCTGTGTCCCCTCGTCCTCTGCTGGCTGTGGCCGGAGCTGCTGCAGCCTGTGCCGGGCGCCCTGCGCTGCCCGGGGTGCCGCACCAGCCCCAGTGCCTTGCCCTCGCCCCGCAGCCCCCGGTGCCCAGGGTGAGCTCCCCGCTGCTCGCAGCTCAGCTCCCTGCTCCCTCCTCACACTGCCCTAAAAAGCTAACTAAGCTGAAATTATTTTCTTTCCTTAGAAGCCTTTAAATAATGTATTGCCCTCACTTGCTGTTAGCGAATGTTTTAAAAATCCAGGGGACTTTTCCTTCTCGCTCATGAATTTGCATGTGTTTGCTGCGGGGCCGTGAATTGCTGTTGGCAGGTGTAATTAGCAGGGTGATGCCCTGCGCACTGCGCCACAAGCTGGCTTGCGAGAGGCAGCTCGGGGCGGGCGGGAAGCACATGCAGCCATTGCCCCGGCGCTGGGTGCTGGCCGCGAGGGCAAGTGCAGCTTGGGCCTGCGCTGTGTCACTGCATGCAGCCACACCAGGAGGCAGCCCCGTGCTGCGCGGCCCCGAGCAGCTGTACCTGGAGTGCCTCGCTGCCCCGCGTGCTGCGGGTCTGCCCCGAGGTTTGCAGCCCCCAAAGGGTTGGCAGCCCAGCCCAGGCACCGCAGAGGAGACGTGGCCCAGCGGGCTGACCCCTGCCCAGGCGGGCTGACCCCTGCTCGCGTTCCCGGCCAGCGGTGCAGCTCCCCCGTCCTGCATTCGAGTGACAGCGAACCAGAATTACATCGGAGGCACCTAAAACAGAGCCCCTACAAACATCTTCCAAAGAAGCTTACCTCCTGGGAAATGGCGATAAGAACTTGCTGAAAGGATGATAATTAAATTAGGGAAACTGTCAGCAAAGCAAACACCTCCTGTCCTGAGCAGCTAGTAAATGTTTTCCTTTCCGTGCTGGTTTTGTATGGATACTTGTGTACTCGGCAAGGTTTTAAATATTTTAATCAGAATTAACCCAAGCATTTACCAGACCATCAGGACTTCAGTGCTTGATGTTCCTAGCAGGCTGGCATTCTTGATCAATTGGAATGAAATCACTTATTTGAGCCACTTTCCTGGTTGGCTGAACAGCCAAACTCATTTGCAACCTGAATTTCACAGGAAATTAAGCTCTCCCAATAGGGCTAAAGAAAATATGAAACTGGGTAAATGTTAAACCTGTTAGAAATTTGTCCCATAAAGTTTCTTCCAGATATATTTCCCTTTTCCCTGAAGTGATAGTATTTTTGAATCATGTTTCCATAAAGCGCAGGGCACTCCCGGGAGAAGCTGCCCTAACCGTACCGTCTGCCTCTGTAATATAATAGGGCTCCCGGGAGGAGCCGTAAATTGTCAGCTGAGGCTCGGCCTGGTTTTAAGGCACTGCACAAGCAGAGGCCGGGGAGCGGAGGGAGCTGTCAGGGCTCTGGGGACTGCAGCACCCCAGGGCTGGGCCGGGTGTGCCATGGGGCCGGGGACGCCGGCTCTGCACCCACCGCAGGGCTGGGGACGGGGGAGGCGTTTTCCCCACCTGCACATCAGGAGACAGCCTGCCGCACGCTCCACATCAAGTGCTGAGACGAGGCACCGTATAAATATTACATCAAACTACCGAGGCTGTTTTTCATGTTGGACCACCGCCTTTCCGGCTGCCTCCTTTGAGCGCGCTGTTAGGGTGCGTGAACAGCAATTAGCAGAGGTTGCGCGGGGCTGCCGAGCGGAGGTGCGGTGGGTGCCGAGGAGCTGCGTGAGGTCCCGTCGGCTGCTCGCAAGTGACAGAACCCTCCCTGCTGCTGCCGTACGCTGCTGAGCATTTTGTGAGCAACAGGAGCTGCCAGCTTGCGGCCCAACTGCCCGTACCCTGCGTGCGGGTTCGGCAGGGTCCTGCTGCAAGGCAGAGGCTGGCGAGGTGCTGCTGCCCGGGCCTGACGCCAGGGTGAGGGACACCCGGAGCCAGCCGCCGGGTGGTTTGCACAGCTCGGCATTGCGCTGCTCTGGCATGGGCCGTCCTCTGCATCCGCGTGGTGCAGCGCCTGGCCCCGGGGGAGCGGCTGCTGCCCCTGCTGCAGGAGGGGGCTGAGAGGGGCCGAGAGAGACACGGGGAAGTGAATGCAACCAGGACAGGGTGACCCGGTGCGCAGCTTTTACGTGGCAGCAGGGCCAGGGATGCGGGGTGGCTGCAGGGGGATTTTTCCTGCTGCAGCGCAGGCTCTCCTCTGAGGCTCTGGGCTCTGTGGCACCTCCCCTGCTTGCCGGGGCTCAGCCAGCTCAGGCACCGGCCAGTTCTGCCAGCCCAGCGCTGGCTCCAGCTGCCTCTGACATTCAGACGAAGGACGGGAATACAACAAAGAATAGTGTAATATATGGAAATGAATCTCCAAACTCATACTGTGTCTGTTTTGCATGATTGATTTCTATTAAATTACTGCTGTGCAAACACTGGTGGAGCCCGGTGGGTTTGTGCTTTCTAGAGAATGGGAGTTTCCACGATCGCTGCTCCGAGCCACATCTCCCGTGAAGAGCTACTCTCCCAGTTGTCCTTTCATTCCCTTCTTCACAGCACATTATTTTCTGTGACGATTCAGCTCTTGGCCTCATGTTTTCTTTAAGGTGTTGTTTAATACTTAAATACTTGTTACCAGCATCTGGGGCTCTGCACACAGTCAGCTGGGGCTCTCCTCGTCCTGTGTCCCCTGCCAGGGATGGAACCGAGTGTGGGCATCAGTGCCCCAGGCCCCAGCCAGCCCTCGGACAGCAGCAAGAGCAGCGCTCCTCACTACAGAAAGCCCATTTCCAATTCCATTCTTTTCTTACTTGGTCTTTTAATCCCAGTTACCGATAATCTTGACCACCAGTGGAGCAGTTCTGCCCGGAGCACCCTGTCTCGTGCTGGCTGCAGCCCTAGCCGGGCTCTGCGGCTTCCCCAGGGCAGCTCCCGGGTGCGGGGCCTCGGCTCGGGCACTCAGCCGCGTGGCAGAGAGGAGGGAAGGGGGGCAGCTGCTCACCAGAACAGTGTCTGTGCCACCACACCACTTCCTGTGCTCACCGAATGTTTTTTGGCGAGGTTTGCTTTGATGCATTTCACCCAGCTCTGCCTGGCACTGATCCACTGAAAAAAAGAACCGATGTCTTTGGAAGATAACAGAAAACAGCAGGGACTCGCAGTGGCTCCCCACACTCGTGCTGGGTCCTGACGGGGCAGCCCAGGCACCCGCAGTGACCTGGCAGAGCCCCTGCCGGGACAGCTCCGCCGCGTGCTAACGCCGCGCCGTCCTGCTGCAGACCCAGCCCTGGGCTCCCGGGAGAACCATTCGGCCTCCAGGCGAGCGCGGCCTCACGGGGCGATGGCACCGACACGTGTGAGGGCTGTAACAGCTCCCAGCCCAGCCTGCAGCGAAGAAAGCTGCACCGCTCCCGGGAGCGGGGCGATGAGGGATCGCTGCCGGGGCTCCGGCTCGCCCCGCTCCTGCCCTGCCCTGGCGCGACGCGGGTGCACGTGGACCACCTCGTGCTGCTGTGTGCTGGCCCCGCAGGGCTGCGGCGGGGCTGTAACAACCCCGCTGGTGTCAGCCGAGCCCTTCCCCTGTGAGTTTGTGAAGTGGGGCCCAAGCCTAGCTGGTGCTACTGCCGGCTCTGTGGCTAATTCTCTTGTTTTACAGCAACGGGACTGTGTTTTTTATTGATTGCATAGGTTGCTAATGGTCTTTTTTGTACAATAAGAGGCTTTTGTGGGGACTACTTAATCCAGTCATATCGCAGGGTGAAATTGCACAGCTTACTGCGTAGGTTTCCAGGACGTGATCTGCTTTAATAGCAGAAGCAGTTTTATCTAATACATTTAATGTTCCAATGTTTTTACAGCACGAGGGGCTCTAATTGAGCTGCATTTCTCTATCAGGAGGGCAGAAGGCAAGAGGCCATTTCCGTACCAGCCCGGGGAGGGGCAGATGCTGACATGGCACTTGGTGGCCTACAGGGACCTCTGCTGCATGACCGTCACCTTCACCAGCTGCTGTGCAGAGCCCTGCTGCTGCCGGGAGTGCTCATTACTGAAGCAATCATCACAGCGATGGCGAGGCTTCCTGCTGGAGATCACAGATCTGTGCACACTAGGACTTTCCGTTTCCCCCAGGGATTAATTCCACCCCCCCACACACCTCTCCCAGGTGTTGCTGCTCCTGCTGCTCTGTGGTGAGAGTCTTGCTGGAGGGGCAGAGCCCTGTGCCGCCGGGCCTGGGATGCAGGTCGTGCTCATGCTCACCTGTGGTGCAGGTCGTGCTCATGCTCACCTGTGGTGCAGGTCGTGCTCATGCTCACCTGGGATGCAGGTCGTGCTCATGCTCACCTGGGATGCAGGTCGTGCTCATGCTCACCTGTGGTGCAGGTCGTGCTCATGCTCACCTGTGGTGCAGGTCGTGCTCATGATCGCTCGTGATGTGGCTGCACCTGCCCCACCCCACAGGCAGCTGTGTGCTGACCCAGACCTGTTTCGGCATCATTTGAAGAGACAAGGGAGCAGCTGGCACCACCTTCTGGGTTCACCACGGCTGAGAGCGGGGCTCTGGGAGAAGCATGCACAGAGGGAATGGGGTTTGTGCTCCTGCCTTTGAATTAAGCATACAGGAGATATCTAAATGGATTGTGACTGCCAGGATTAAAGGTTAGGAAATTTCTCTGTGTATCCTATGTAAATGAGAACTAATGAGGTTTTCATGATTACCTTTAATTAGCCTTCCCAAAAGTAGTGGTGATTTATACGGTGTGAGCCTGGACAGATGACACATGCAGATACGCACACAGCCACACACCTTCATTAAAACTGTTTTTAAAAATGAATCTGCTACATGCAAATTACCTATTAAACATTCAAGAAAAAGACTGTAAGGGGGGAAAAGGCACAAGCACAGCACCGGTTCTGCAAGGCCTCTGGGGCTGCGGTGTGTTAGGGTGGCGGGCTGGGCTGTCCCCTGCCCGCTGGTCACACTGGGGGGTCCCTGCTGTGGGCACCACGCAGCCCACGCTGCTCCCAGCCCAGCCCAGCACCTTCCCAGTGCCAGCCCCAGCTCTGGAGAGCGCCCAACACCGCAGGCGGGCGCCTTGCAGACACTTCTGGGCCATGGGTGCCCTCCTGCAGCTCCGGCCCGAGCAGCTGCTGCTGCCTCTTCTCGGAAATGGGGAACAGGGACTGACTTCTGTCAGGAAGCAGTGTGACCTCCTCCTTCTTAAATCTGAACAAAATAGGGAAATGTCCATTCTCATTAAAAGACAAGAATCCTCGTTTCTTGTGGATGCAGAAAGCTCAAAACCTGTAAATTAGATGATGCAAATGAAAGGAAATTGGACAGCCTGTGTGCGGAGGCCCAGGTGAGCAGCAGAGGTGGGGTCGGTGGGGAGCAGGCGCACAGCGCGGTGCTGGCGGGTCCTGCGGCAGCCTGGTCCTCAGCCCTGCCCCAGGGTCTGTGCGGATGGGAGGATTTAAATTAGAGTCAGAGCAGGGAAATGGTGCTGGGTGGGAGGAGAAGGTGCTGTACCGTGAGACACGGAAGTGAGTGAAATGGCTGGGATGACTACAGCCAATTAGCTTGACATCAGTCCTGGGCAAATCAGTGGAAAAACTACTGCAAGAGTCAATTAATGGAAGAATTAGAGCCCAAGAATATAAATTTATGCCTGTCAACATGGTTGAAAAGAAGTAAGTCTTGTCAAACAAACCTGATTTCATTCTCCGTTGAGATTACAAGTTTGGCTGGTGAAGGCAGTGGCACAGAAATAACAGGCTTTGGGCAGCATTTGCCCGGCGCTGTGATGCTCTCGTTCATCAGCTCGGTGCAGCACGGTGCTGAGACCGTGCTGGGGTGGCTCAGTGGCACGGGGACGGCCACAGGCCGGGAGCAGCGGTGGCAGCAGCTGGGCACTGCGGCACGGCCCCGGCCTTGCACAGGGGCGGTGGGAGGCGCCTGCGGCCGGGAGCTGCCGGTGGCTGGTGCGCTTTGCAGAGCAGCGTGAACGGGGAGAGCAATGAGAAATCCTCGAGCTGCGCCTGGAAAGCAAATCGCCGGGTTCTCTCCGGTGTGTGCGTGCTGCCTGCCATGAAATTACGCACAGGCTCTCCGAGGAAAATGTGCATTTTCTGAAAATGTCAAGTTTGCTTTATTTTCCTGAACCTTTATGTGAAGATGATTCTGAGTGTAGCTAAAGCAGCAGAAACTGTGCCCAAAGAAAGACCAAAATCCATCTGATTATGAATGGATTTAATTAACCAAGATATTCCCTTTTATCAGGGTTCTAGCAATTGACAGATTTATGCAGCTCTTGTCTCATCCCTCCTCAACACTTCAGTGCGTATTTCAAGGTGAAAGAAGAGGTCCCCAGTTAATTGAGCCTCTAGCTCCGTCATGCCCTGCCCGACTGCCGTTGTCTCAGGCGTACATGCAGCGTGCTGCTCCCTCCAGGGCATCCTCTGGGCACGGCGGCGGAGGCAGATGAGCGCCCTCGGAGCCCGGACACGGCCCCGTGCCCGCAGCCCCTTCCCGCACAGGGCATGGGCAGCTCTCCCACCCGAGGGAGCCGCCGGCTGCTGAGCCCTGAGCCGCTGGCGGTGCCAAAGAGCAGGCACTGCGGGGCTCGTCTGGCACTCAGAGCGGTGGAAAGGCAGCTGACTCCTGCCCCACTCACAGCTTCTGATCTCCAGACTCAGCTCTTCACCCAGCAGCTTTCAGGCGTTAATGGGATTTGTGCATGTGGCCACAGCACAGCACTTTCCTACCCTGCAGCCCCTGAACCAGCACTATGGCCCTGGCAGCTCTCTGCCTGTGAGAACAAACTGCCTGCTAAAGGCTTTTATTGCTGCTTTTTAAATACTATTTTTTTCTTAAAATACAACAATTGCACAGCCGTTCTAGCCATAATTGTAGACAGGTACAAATTACATCCTGCACTAAAGCGCCCGAGGGGAGCTGGAGCAGCCAAGCCCAGGGAAGCAGTGGGGATACGTGCGTGTGCTGCGCTCGGAGCCCCCTCCCTGCGCCCCCCGGCACAGATGTGCTCACCGGGGGCACAGCGTGGGGGCTCCCCGTGGTGGGGGCTCCCCGTGGTGGGGCTCACTCTGAGAATCCACCGGGTACAAGGTCCTGCCCCAGACTTTGCCGCACCTCTGCGGGCTGGTACCCGTGGGGCTCGTGTGCGGGGAGCCTGGAGGTCGGGGCAGCACGTGGCCCCCACAGCCGCCGTCCTGGCAGCAGCAGCAGCACGGAGCTGCACCTCGCGCTGGTGTGTTATGGCACGGGCTGGGAGGGGAACGCAGAGCTGCTTCGCTGCCGCGCCACCCTGCGTGTGCCACTGCCGGGTGCTGCTCTGCCCACAGAACACGTTACAGAGCCCACGTGTCCTTTGCCTGCAAAGAGCCCCATTACAGCGCATTAATAAACCATGACAGATTACCTTTCTTCTCTAAAATAGTACAACAGCTTTTCAAACACACAAGTAATGAAAATTTTATTGCAGCTGACTTGATCTCCTGCCGGCCTGTTGTTTCAGAGCAGGTCGGAGTCCACCCAGAGCCCACGCAAGCTGCCACAAGACTCTGAGCAGCTGCTGAGTGGTGGGGAACAGGCTCTCTGGCTCACTTGTGGGCATATTTGAGCCCAATTTCTTTCTGTTTTTCAGTCTTTTGATGCCCACGTGCACACTCAGTTCCCTTGCACTGTCCTGGGCTCCTACATCTGGAGACAATGGATCCCCTGGTGATTGCTCCTGGTGCTTTTGGGAGGCTGCAGCAGAGCAGAGCAGACGGTGTGCGTGCTGCTGCAGGATGCTGTCTGCTGGCACAGGGCCACAAGGTGCAGAGTGGTGGGGGGCCGGTGCGTGCCATGGGGCTGTAGTCAGGTCCTGTGCAGTGGCCTGGGGCAGCGATGGGCTGGGGCTGGGGCAGCGGTGCCCACAGGCCTCCCGTGGCAGCACAGGATGGTGCAGGGAGCCCGGAGCGGTGCTCAGGCATGCAGTGAATAATGGCCCGATTGCTCTTTCCCTAGGATGGCTTAAATAAAGTGCAATGAAGCAGCACAGAGTGTGCCTTTTACTAACTCCATCTAGGCAGTATTAAGATGTGAAGATAAAGAACATGTAATTCAGTGTACCAATGTTATCTATGTAGAGGAGGTGGTTAAGTGAGGCGTGAAGTCTTCCTGGCCCAGCCCTGACCGAAGCAGGGGCTGGCCGGGCCCGCACTGCCTGGGGCTGCCTGGGGCACCCGGCCCCGTCCGTGCTGGGGAGCTGCTGCTGGGCAGGGCAGGGTGCCGGGGGGGCAGCGCGGACAGGGGATGTTTTTCCCTTTGTCATCACTTGGCCTGGTAATGAGGTCACTTTTTCCCTTCCTGTTGTTTCTGTGCCCTCCACTAAGGACAGGCTATTTTCCTAAAGGCACTGCATTAGGATTGCAGTGAATTCACTCGCAGCACGCAGGCGGGCTGCACAGCGCAGCGCGGTGCCTGCTGCACAGGATCCAGCTCCGCTCCCTCCGCCCGCGTCCTGCGGCTGCAGCCCCGTGGCCCTGGGGTCCCCCCGTGACGCTGGGGTCCTGCCCTCCCCGCCCGGCAGCCTGGCCAGGAGGACCCTCGAGGCGCCTGGCTGCCCATCGGCATGCGTGGGCACAGCCGTACAGAAACGTGCTTCCCGTGCTGCCAGCGGCTTGGCAGGGCTCGGGGAGCCGCGAGCCCCCCTGCCGTGCGCTGCCTGTGCCGGCCGGGGCTGCCCGACCTCGGCAGCCATGGGACGGGAGGTGGCGGGCACCGGGCTGGGGGCTGCCTGCCCAGAAGGAGCCTCCTGGCTCCAGCACCGCCACCAACGCTTCCAATTTCCCCCTGGAAACTGTTTCTGTCAATATTTTAATTTCATTTGGGCTGCGCAGGCGGAGGCGGAGGCAGTGCATCCCAAGCAGATCGTTTGTCACCCGCCCCGGATCTCGGTGGAGGCCCGGCGCAGAGGTGATGTCCGTGGCAGGGGCGCGGGGCAGCGCGGTGGGGCACCCCACAAAGCCCCGGGCAGTGAGATATCTCCCCTGGCTCCGTGCAGCAGCCTCACTGCACCTGCCGAGGATCAGCCGGGTGAGGTGCGGGGCCGGGAAAGGCCCTGGCTGTCTCTCCCACTTTTTCACGTTTCCTGCAGATGCCATTTCTGTCAATGAGGTACGTTTAACTGGGGGAAAGAAATGAAGTCTTAACCAGATGGCAGGGCTAATAAATTGCTCAGGAAAAGCAAGCTAGTACTTGCAGCATGCACCTCCTCTGCGTATCTATTGCAAAGTGCCAAAAGAAATCTGTCTCAGGAATTATTTCAGAGAGGGTAATTTCTGTTTCCCAGTTGCTTTCATACATTAGAAATATCTGAAATGCCTCCAGTTGGTTACCAGCGGTGAGGAGCAGCCAGGGGCTGCCATGTCTGAGAAGCACTAAAAGAAAATAAATTAGCCTATTGCACTCAGCCCTTCCTTAGCTGCTGAACCACAAGTGACGAGCGGCTGTTGCTTAAGTAACGACCAGAATAATGAGGAGCAGAAGATCCGCAAGGGAATATTAACGCGGAGAAGCAGCGCTTTCTCCTCCTTTTGAAGTCTGCTCCTGGCAGCCCCAGCCCTGCTGCGGCCGGGCCCCTTGTCCCTCGCTGCCCCTCAGCGCCGGGTGCCGATGGGTCCCTTCCCTTCCCTTCTTCTGCCCGATCCCATTGGGTCCTGCTCCTCCTGGCTCACCCCGGTGTAAATCCCTGTGTGTCCCCTGTCCTGCCAGCACAGCCACCCGCAGCCCGACCCAGCTGTGTTGTAAACGGCCTGATTTCATGGACAAACTACTGGGAGCCCCGGCTGGAGCCGCCTGGAGCTCGGTACCGGCTGTGTCCGGGACCCTGCTTCCTGGCGGAGAGGAGAGGGGAGCCCTCCCTGCTAACAAGCGGTGAGAGCAGGAGCTGCAGCCTCACAGACCGGCCTGCTGCTGGCTGCGGTGGCTTTCCAGGAACCGTAAATAAGTTAACAAACCAACCGGCTGCTTGTGGGCACCTTGAAGGAAAAAAAGAAATGAGAAAAGGATTTGTCAGGAACAAATCGCATCACTTCAATCTAATTTCTGTGTATGACAGGGCGAGAGGCCGTGTAGGTAGGGGACAATACTGGCTCGAATCAGGCTGCCGAGGCTGTCTCCCACGCCGTGCTCACAAGCGAGCATCTGGGTACGGACCAGCCCCAGCCTGCCCAGAGGCAGCCACCGGCTGGCTCCAGGTGGAGCAGAACCAAGCCAGACCAAGCCGCCGGCAGCGCTGCAGGGGTGGGCCCGGCGTCCAGGCAGGGCGCCCTCCCCGCTCCATTTCCCATACACTGGGGAGCCCTTGCTCCCCGGTGGGCTGGGGGCTGCCCCGCAGCGTGTGTTGGGCCTGCGCCGGCACCGAGAGCCGCAGCAGTGCCAGCACCGAGAGCCGCAGCAGTGCCAGCACCGAGAGCCGCAGCAGTGCCAGCACCGGCACCAACAGGCACAGCAGCACCGGCATCGGCAGCGCCTCCGCGCCCCGGCCGCAGGGCGCCGTGCACGCACCCGTGTGGTGCGGAGCCGTGAAATGCCTTAATCACAGGCTCAGTAGCGCACGATCCGAGCACTGGCAAGCTGTCCCCTCTTATTTCTCCGTGTGCAGCTCATGTTGCTCTAACTGCCGGTTTGACTAATTCCGCTGAATGAGCGGCTGCGAGGCGCCCGTCGTGGCTCGGAGCCGAGCGATTGCAGACAGCAGCGGGGCTGGGGCGGCGCTAAGCAGCAGGCGGCAGAGCAGGGATGTTCCCACTGTTTCCATCCTGTTTTATTCACAAGAAAGAGCGCTCAGGTGCTGCGGGGCCCTTACAAAGAGCCGTATTGTTCTGCCCAGCACCTCAGGCCCCTGGGGAGCCCTACCTGCGCAGTCCTGTCCCACACTGCTTGCCCAGACCATCCGGTGACACCTGCCCCGGCCTTCTCGGGGCTCCACTCGGGCTTTCTAAGCTCTGCCTCTGCAGAGTGCTCTCTGAAATGAGGTCCCTTGGAAAGTGCTCAAAGCCGAGAACTCGTAGCTGCTAATGGCTCTTGAAACACGGGCATGCTGTGCCAGCTGGCTGGGGAATAACCTGACTCTGCTCACTTGTTGTCATCGCCTCATTATAAATAACAATAATTATCATGTGAGACATTCTGCTCTCAGTTTCACTAAGCGTCTGAACTGTGATGGCTGGAAATGCTCTCGAGCGCCTGGGCCCAGAGCGAGCCAGCCGCAAGGAGCCTCCCGATGGGCTCTGATTTCCCCGGGCGCTGCAGCCGCTACCTGCAGCCCGCGGGGCTCTGCCGGTGGTGCAGGACGCAGCGTCCTGCGGGATGCTCCGCCAGCATCGCCCCACGCGGCTCGTCTCCGTGTCTGTTTTAAGCTGCGGAAGGGGACTGGAGGCCTGCAGGGAGCAAGGAAGGCTCTGGCCAGCTGCAGCTGGCGCGGCCGCGGGGCTGCATCGTGTGCGTGGCTTTCCCAAGCGGCGCGGACATTTCCCTCCCTGTGGCTGCACCGTGCCACTGCCTCCTGGCACCGGGCTCCTGCAGCAGGAGGCGAGGGGCTGCCCCGGGCGCTGCACCGAGCGTTGGAGGCACCTGGCCAGGGGCAGCCGGTGCTGTGTATTGCACAGCGCCAGGCGGGTGCTCTTGTCAGTTCATGAAATGAACGAGCTGGTTGTGAGCCCTGCGCGTGTTCTAATGAGCATCTTAAGGAAGTTTGTCCCTATGACAATGTAAAACAGAAGCACTCACGATGTTCAATTCCTTTATTTCCTCTCTGATTCCTTTATCTCTTCTGGCTGTCTGAGTCATCTGGGGAACATTACCCTGACTTACTGCTGGTTGTTTGGATCCACTAACAATTATATGGGGGGGCAATTTTGAGAACTACCTCATTTCACAGTGCCTGATTAATGATAGAAGTGTTCTTTCCCATTTAGCAGTTTGTTAGGTACCTGTTGCAGCTGCAGCTATCCTCAGGAGGATGTGTGTTCACTTAATGTGTCATCTCAGGGAAAACAAGGCATTCTTCTGCTAAAAAAGGCAACCAAGAAAACCTAAATGGGGCCATAACTTTTCTTAGCGTTATTTCTCTCCAGCACCCTTTTCTATCCATTCCAATGTGTGAGCAATGGGCAAGAAGTCATTTCACTGTGTGCTCTCCCCAAGGAAATACCAGGCTATCTTCCTCTTAAACATTCCCGTGCCGGTAATTAACCCTTTTGGCACTCGGTGTTGTCTGGGCTGCTGCCTGCCCCGCAGTGCTGTGAACGCCGCAGCTCGTATGGCAGCACTAGCCTTGGCTTTCGGGTACAGTAGGTGTCTCTTTGCAGCAGTTGTTTTTAGCACCTACAAAACTCAAAAGGCACAGTGATACCCAACAAGCCTAGCCCCGACCCTGTGATGTCTGCACCCTGTGCAGCGAGCCAGGCCCGTGCCCTGCCGGGACGACAGGCTGCAGCCGCTCGCCGCTCAGTGCCGGCCTTGTCCTGAGCTCGGCTTGAACCCAGGGCTGAAACCGCCAGGGTCAGCTCCCTGGAGCTGGAGGAGGGAGGGCCTGCTCGCAGCCCCTTCGCAGCTGCGGCTCGGCTCTGAGCCGTGCCCGTGGAAGGGGAGAGGAGCGGCTGCTGCCCAGGCAGAGGAGCGAGGCCATCACGCTGCCGGAGAGCTGGGCTCTTGGCCTCCGTGATGGCCATCGCGGGGGCTCTTGGCCCTGGGCTTTTCGGGGCTTGGCAGGAGGGATGCAAGCCACTGAGAGCTGCACGGACGTGCCCCCCGGCTGTTGCCCGCCAAGCTGCAGCAAGGTGTGTGGCACATGCATAATGCGAACGTGCTGGGGAGCTGTGGGCAGCGTGGGCACCGGCTGCACGGCGGGCACCGGCTGCTCCTGGGGCACGACACGGGCTGCAGCACCGGAGTGAGAGCTTGGAAGCGCCTGTGCTGCTCTGGCAGAGGCAGCTCTGGGACAGCAAGGCAGTATTTTGCTGGGGAAAAGGAAAATGACAATAGTCTCTATCAAAATTATTGTAACACTGTTCCTTAGAGTCAACAGCCCAGAGCTATAAGGGAGGTTTTCTTCCTTTTTTATTATTTTTTTTTATTATTTTTTCTAACAAGGAGTTTTAATGCCACTTAGCGCAGCTCTGGCCACAAGGCACCTAAGCGCCGAGCTATCTAGCATGCAGGCAGTTCGTGCTAATTGCACCACAGTACATGTCAGTTCCAAAATTACATTAGCAGACTGGGGGATGGGGGATGGCACTGGCATTAAGAACCCTCTGTGCTCTGATTATTTCTACAGAGATACACATTTGAACGAGCTTGTCAAGTGAAATTTTCTGTCTGGTTAGAAATGGATTTTTGAGCTTCTTGCTCACATGTAAACATTTTTAGTGGTCCCCAGATAAAGCAGGAACAGCGAAAGCAAACATCAGACTGAGCAAACCCGATCCCTTTAGGGAAATCATCGGCCACAGAAGGAAACAAAATGCATGATGGCTTCAAAAGACATCCATTAAACTGTGTGCTGAAGTGATTCATAGTGCTGGTAGTTAGAGTTTAATTAGATCTTAATCACGTAATTTTATCTTTGTTTTAGAAATTAGAGCTTAATGACCATATTGCTCTCACAACAGTGCCGTAACTAAACACAGGGATATCACATGGCAGCGCTGCAGTGCGCGGAGATGGGACAGAGTTTATCTGCTGGTCTCAGATCATTATTCCTTAAATAAAGAACTATATTTACAATATTCAAATCCAGCAGGACCTGCCGGTCAGGGAAGGTGGGAGAAGCTGAGAGCTGCCTAAAGACGAGGGGCAGGTGCCAACGGCCCCGTCCCAAGCTGCAGCGATGCCCAGTGCCCCTGGCTCTGGGGACGTGGCTCTCACCACCGGGCTGGCCACAGCAAGGCCTTACACCGCTCACCTGCCCGGCTGCCGAGAGCACGGTGTGCCAGCGAGGGGAAAATGAGATGTGTGATAAGGAGAGATGGATCGCGGGTGCTCACTTCAGCTGGCAGGTCAGATCCTTCACAGGATTAGCATCAGAGTGATTAATCTCCGTCACTCCTGGGCACTTTTTCTGTTGTGTTGCCACTTAGGGCATCACCATGCTTGTAGACTTTCCCACCCTGCGGCCCCGTGGTGTGCGTGGCTGGACAGGCTCTAAATGGCAATAGCAGCGCGGACTGTGCACCTTGCAAGCACACACAGACCCCGGACACCTCTCCCAGAGGGGAGTTTTCTCCCTTGCTATGCTTTGGGATGAGTCAATACCTGCAGCAGCAGGATAATGAGCTCAGCCTCACGGCCTGCTGTTTAATTATTTT
The DNA here is from genome assembly GCF_964034855.1 of Anser brachyrhynchus. Lineage (NCBI taxonomy): Eukaryota > Metazoa > Chordata > Aves > Anseriformes > Anatidae > Anser > Anser brachyrhynchus. The sequence goes on from NC_137733.1 coordinate 17,581,841, forward strand.
ATTTTGCCTGAGTCAGATGAAGTCAATTCAAGTTTGTGGAGCGAGTCTGTATGGTGGGCAGGACTGGGCTGCCGCACCTCCGCCCGGCTTCACAGAGGCACGGAGCGCTGCCAGAGCCTGGGTGCCCTGCGGGAGCTGCGGTGCTCCGTCCTGCAGCGCGTCCCATGCACAACACCAGTGCCGGAAAGCACTGCTTTCACCCACATCTCAGCTTCTTTTTTCCTTTCTGAGCTCAGCCAGTCCTCCCTGCATCACGCCCAACGCTCACCTTCGATGCGCTGTTGGCGAGGCAGAGCAGGAGCCCTGTGTCCCACCGCCGCGGTGCTGCAGCAGCGGTCTCAGGCTGGTGACTCTGCTGTCCTTGAGCCCTGCCCTGCCCCTGCTGCGGATGGCAGCGGTACCCTTCCCACCTTCCCTTTCCTGTTTATTATGCCACTTGAGCCACTTGAACTCATTACTGTGGCAGATTATAGGTCCCCAGGTAATAACGCATATTCAGATAATTACTAACAGATCCTCTAATAGGAATGAACTCAGCTGAATCCATTCAATCTCTAGGTAAATATTTATACCGAAGCCATCCTTATTGCCAGCCAGCGGAGCGTGCACGAGCCGTTGCTGTCCTCACTGCCGTGATTGCCTCAAGAGCAGGCTGCAGCAAGGGAGCTGTCGGCACCCGACGTGCCGCTGCCTGGACCTGCCCCACCGCCATGGCTCAGGACCGGCCGGGGACCCAGCACCGCCCAGTGCCGGCCCCACACTGGTGTCCCTGTGCCCCCAGGGCCAGCGCCGTGGGCCGGGGACTGACCAGCGGCCAAGCGCTGCGGGCTGGGCCCTGGTGAAGGTCCCTGCCCCGCGCCACCACTGCCTCTGGGGCTGCTGCTGGAGCTGGTTTTCTCGCAGGGGTGTGAGCAGCAGCATCCCTCAGTCAGTGCTGAAATGCTCTTGGGAGGAGCACTTGCAGCCACCCCCGCGCACGGTGCCCGCTTCCGTCTGTTGGCAGCAGCTTCGTGTCGCAGCTGACATCCTCGCCGGGCCCCGCGAGCCCCCGGCGGCCCCCTGCCTGTGGGAAGCACCAGGCCCCCGCTCCCTCCATGCCCTGAGCGCTGGCTGCAGAGGAGTCACCCTAATTGGACCAGCTGGTTAATTAGCTGTCAGGTAATGAATTATGCAGTGATGCCTGGACTTCAGTGCAGTATCGATACCATCAGATATCCTTTTCACACGTTCTTGTTCTCTGGAGCGCTGAACAGAGCTTGTGGAAGAACTTGGAAAACTTTCAAAGCAAATTGAACATATTAATCAGTTGTGTAGGATGCGAGTTGTTGGGAAAGCAGGCGGGCAGGCTGACACCGAGCCAAGCTGACGCCCTCGTGGACAGCCCTCAGTTTCTCCTCATCATTGCCCATTCCCCCCAGGCAGTGGGGCCAGAGCAGGGCCAGCCTCGGGGCACTCAGCACCCACCCTGCACGGGGGGCTGCGGAGCAGAATGGGACCCCCGAGGGGGCCTGAGGCTGGGCAGGAGAGCACCCCGAGTGCGCCAACTGATTGCCCATGGCCATCGCAGGGGGCAGCAGCCAAAGGCCTCAGAGAAGGGGCTGTGGGGCTGGGTGGGCTTGGTTTCCTAAGTGAATGAAGCCCTACAGAAGATCTGAGCTTCAGAGGAGTTTGATTAATTTATACACTGTGCCTTAGCGGCTCACATAAAAGAGAAATTAGATTTACTTTTGCAAAAGGAGCCTGGGTTCTGGGGAGGGGGCTTGGGGCCTGCCAGCTGCAGTGGGGCTCCCGGGGGGGTGGGAGGCAGGGAGCTGGGGGTCTGTCCGGGGGTCTGTCCCCCAGTCCAGGAGCAGCAGCCTGTGGGCACAGCGCACTGAGGTGCCAGGACGGGGCTGGGGCTCCCCCAACACAGAGCCGTCCACAGCCCCCGGCTCCAAGGGCCGCGCTTGGTTCCTGGTCCCCGCTGTGGGCAATAAGCGTGGAGCCAGCAGCAAAAGTGAATTATATTAATTAAGAAGAAGTTAATCAAATTTTCTCAGCGCTTACGGCACTGTGATCCCACCTCAGTTCGAGAGATGAATGATGCTTCTCGTGCAACTGAAAATACTTGGCCTTAATTTAACGTGCAGTCCAGAGCCACAGCCGGAGCCGTGGAGCCAGGGGCTTGCCGTGGGAAGGCAAATGGCAGACAGAGATGCTCAGGGGAAGTTAGCACCTGGCGGGGTTCCTGGGCACCCACCGAGGGACGTTGGGGCTGTCTGGGGATGGGAGGTGGCAGCCGGGCAGGAGCAGCGCCGCGGCTCCCAGGGACGCGCTGGCAGCTCCGCTCTGTGCGGGCAGGGCAGAGCACTTGCCAGCGACGTAGATTCGGGCCCAGAAAGGTTTCCTTTGACCCAGCATGTCTCAAGAGCTCTTCAGCGTAAACAGGATCAGGGACCACTTAAGTCGCATTCATTATGTTTAAGTATTTATGAGCTGATAAATATTAAACAGCTGCTCTCGGGGGTTCAAGCCTGAGCGAGCCGATCACAACACGCCGCACGCGACGGCTGTGGAGCGGCCGCACCAGGGAGCTCCGCACGCAGCGCCCCGTGCCCCTGCAGCTGGGCAGGCCCATGGCCAGCATCCCCACAGCTCTGGCCCTCGGGGGGCCCCTCTGCGTTCTTGGCGTGGATCCTGCTGCAGCCTGGGTGTCGAGCAGGTTCTCTTATCGCCCTGCACCCTGAGGCTGCAGCTCCCCCGCATCCCTCACCTCTGCAAATGGAGCAAGGAGCACGCCAGGGGCTTGCAAGGAGCGTGCCAGGGCCTCCCGTGGGGTGCGTGTGCCGCAGGCAGGGTCTGGGCTGGTTCTGCAGCACCTCTTCCTGGCCAGAGCCGTGTGCAGGATTGCTGAAGGTTCACATAATTCACGGCCAGCTCCGTCCCGCCATCTCACGGCGTCCCGGGGCTGGGGAGCCTGGCTGGCCGGAGCTGCAGCCGCAGGGGCAGCGCTATTTCACCACGGGCTGAACTTTAGTGCTGACATCTAGGGCTGCAATCGAATCCCTCCTCGACGGGCAAGCTGGATTCAGCACTTTGAACTTGGCACGCACATTAATCAAGTCAACAAAAGGTCTGCCTTGTCGGCCTGTCTTTGGACATTTTCATCAAGTCTTCGGAGGACTCTGGTGAGGCTCTCTGTCACCCTTAGCTGAGAAATAGTGCCTTAAATTGCACACCTTCCAGCCCAGTAAAAATTATACAGTGGTTGTTACAATTTACATGCTTGCTTATAAAGTTCACTCTTAAAGCGTTTTCCTCCCAACTATTACAGCCGTTTAATGGCACGGAGGCTGCTCAGGACCGCACCTACACGGCACAGCAAATACTTTTTACAAAGCCAATTGCCTTTGGTTGCCCAGCAGGTCTCCCTCCCGCACAGGGGGGCTCCGAGGGCTCTGTGAGCGGATGCCATTGGCACCAGCCGCACGCCAGGAGTGCCCACGGTGCACCCCTGCAGTCCCCACTTTTCCTGTGGGGGTATGTGGGCGCAGCCTGCACCGGGCCCCCTCTGCTCCCCGCAGGAGAGGGCGGCAATTCCGGCACACAGCGCAGCCGAAGCGGCTGGGGTCCTGCTCGGGGTGTCCCCCACCAGCGTGCCAGAGCTGTGGTGGATGTGGTGACTGTCCCCCGACACTCACCCCTGGCAGCCCCCGGCACTGCCAGGCGCTGTGGCAAGGCGCTGCCCAGGCAGAGCCTCGCTCCCCAGCTGCCTGGAGACCGTCCCTGGGTCAGCCATTGCCAAGCACATCACGGCTGGACCGGGAGCCAGCACCAGCCGTAACTTCAGCGCTTCTCCTTCCTGACTGTGACCCTGCATGCGTTTGCAGGAGCTCACAGAGCTTGCTAAGCCAGAGCTTTGAGCTGATTTAGGCACTGGGAGGGGATTAGTCCCTCTAATCCGGTCTGCTCGAAATCTCACTGCTGCGCCCGGATGGCTCTGCGCCGTGCCGGCAGGACCCGCCGACGTGCTGGGCTCCTGGGGGAAGGACGGCCGGGGACTCACGGTGCCGGCACAGCCAGAGCTCCGCGCTGGCTCGTGTGTCCCGAGCGGAGGCTCTGGCACCCATGTCCCTGGACGGGCACGTTCAGAGGGCAGTGGGGAGGACATCAGCCCGACCGAGGGGGCAGCTGCCCTTTGGCAGCCCCTCTGCTCAGTGCCGGCATCTCCAAACCAGCGTTGCTCGACGTTAGTGAACCCTCCCATCCTGCTGCTGCTGAATGCAGATTGCCTCCTTGAGAGCTTTTTAAGCCACGTTTTAAGAGCTCCTAATGTGATCAGCATTTTCAGTACAGCCCTTCCTGAGCCCTCATTTGCTTACCCTTTGTAAATCTAATACTTGATTTAAGCCCTTTTCTGCTCCCTCCATTTGTAAGGACAAATGTAAAGTAATTGTTTGATATTGCAGCGGTTTCTTCAGCCTCCAGCTCTAATTTCCCACTAATACAGTATTGTCAGGGGGATCAATCTAGCCCAGCACCTTCTGCCTCCTTGGACTGGATTGGAAATGGCTTTTATACTGCGAGTCTGGGATTTGTGAATCTTGCTGTGACTATGTTTGTCCTTTAAAGGAAAAATCATATAAGAAAATATCCCATCTTCCTGTAGGCAGCTGTTAATCCCCTGCTTGGCCGCCGCCTGCCTGCAGCTGTCTCTGGGACCCTCGCTGCTGGCCTCTCAGTGCTCCTGCAGCTCCTGCAGCTGCTGCTGGTTGATAGAGGAAGGGGAGGCAGGGTGGGTTCTGTGAGATGTCTGTTAATTACCTCCAAGTTTTTCCTATTAGAGCTCTCGGACAGGCCCCACTTCAGGAAGGTCCCTTGGACTGAGCGTGGTTGTGCTGCTCCCTGCCTGTCCGCCTCTGTGCTGTGCACAGCTCCACACTGCAGCAGGCACACTGGGCCTGGGAAGATTTTTTTTTAATTTTTGTCCCTGCCCTGCTGCACACCGGGGGCTAATGGCCGGCACCCCGAGCAGCAGCCCTGCTGCAGCACCCGCGCTGCTCTGCCCAGCGGGGGGGCGATGCTCGGCGTGCCCCAGGGAGAGCCGTCTGCAGCGTGGCACGCAGGGCTGCTCGCGCAGGCAGCCAGGAGAGGCTGAAGGCTCAGGCTCTCGCTGAGATTTAGATGCTAGTGGTAAATTGCAACCTTTGACAGAAATGCCTGAGATTTACTACAAAAATCAATAGATGATTCAAACAGTCCAGCACTCGGAAAGGCAAATAACACCACTCCGACACGAGCAGTTATTGATATTCATGAGCGGAGGTGCTCATTACAGCGCCTGCTAACAGGATGGTGAAATGGATTGCTGCAGGATGGGACGGGGCCGTGCGTGTGCGACCCCGGCGTGGGCTCTGCCGTGGCAGGATGGGACCCCACACTGCCCAGCCGTGCTGGCACGGTGCTCAGTGCAGCCTGAACCAGGGTGCTGGTGGCTGATCCCCCCGGCTGAGCCCTGTGGGAGCAGTTTGGACCCCCAGCTCCCCCAGGGTGCTGAGCTGGGCGTGCTGCAGAGTGCCCGTCTCCACCACCCGAGGATGCGGCCCATCACGCTGCTCTGGGCAGGACCCAAGGGGCCCGGCTGCGCTCAGGACAGCTGGGCTGGGTGCTGCTCTGTGGCCGCAGGCGCAGGGCTGGGCGCCGCGGGGAGGCTCCGCTCGCACACACTCAGCACCACGGCTCCGCGCCTGGGTGAAACGCGTGGTGATGCGCCCGAGTCCCTGGCCGTGGGGGCTGCTGCTGCCGGGGGGCTGCCCGGGGGGCTGCCGGGGCTGCGTGTGGCCGGTGGCAGAGCCTGGCCACGGGGCTGCACCTCCCGCTGGCCGGCTGCAGCTGGCGGGGAGACAGAGGGGGACGGCAGCCAGGGAAAGTGGAGGTGAGCTCAGCCCGGGGGCCATCTCGCAAGGCTGCACTTGACATTTAGGTGTAACTGTGGGCTCCTACAGAACAGCCCAGTAAGTTCCACCGTAAATTACTGCCTCTTGCATGTAACACAGCCCTCTCCCAAAGCCTGCCAGGAGGAGGTACTGATGCTGGGGTGTCTCTGGTGCTCCTGAGCGATGTGGTCGGGCCCCCTCCTCGCCGTGCAGGGCTGAGCCTCCCTCCCTCCCTCTGGTCCTGTCCACGGGGTCACCGCCCCGCGCCGCTGCCCACTTCTCCACCAGCCCCAGCGGCACAGCAAGGGGAGCGGGGCAGCATGGGGCTGCCCCAGCCCACGGATGGGCTTGCCCTAAGAAAAGCCCATGCATAAGGACCGGTGGTAGCCGCTTTTATTTACACAAGAGCTCACATGCTGAACAAGGATGCTAGTGCCACTAAAGTACCCGTAACAGCAGGATTCTGTGCTTTATTCACAGGACAAAATATCGGTACAACATTTTTCAAAGACAGTTTTTCTTCAAGCAGATACATCTCCCCACCCTCGTGGCTGCAGGCCGTGCTGCAGTGACGGCAGGCGAAGCAGAGCGGCCGGAGCCCTGCCTGCCCTGACCCCACAGACAGCGACGCCGCCTCCACTCCCCCGGCCTGGGACTACCCGGGGGCCCTGGTTCACTTTGGGGTGCCAAGGAGGGGTGTGCCCTGGGGGAGCCTGTGCACGGGCTGCAAGGTGGGGCCATTGCCGTGGCCCAGGACCACAGGGCTGTACAAGTGAGCAGGACCCCACAGCACAAGCCACCACACCGCCGACCTGCTGGGATGGGCAACGCCTGCTGGCACCCATCCTGCAGTGGCCGCAGCAGGACTCTGCGTCTCCCCCAGCCCCGCTCACCCTGCAGCATCCCGGCATGCTGCCCCACCTGTGCCTGGGGTTTCCAGGAGGGACAGGCTGGCTGCAGGGCCTGGCTCCGGCCCCGGCCCCCACAGGCCACCCCCGTGGAAGACTGCAGCGTCACGTCACCACAGCGCTGCTCCCGGGTGCTTATTCCCACCTGAAGTCCTGCCCGACTGTTTCATAGAACTTGATATTGTAAGGTCTGTAAAAGTCCCGGAGCTGCTCTATCACCTCGGGGTCTATCTGCACGTGAGTCCTCCCTTTGGACTTGCCCAGGCAGCGTGGCGAGCTGCTGCTCTCAGTTTTTTTCAGGCAAGGAAAGCCTTTCGTCTTGTTGAAGTAGAAGTGCTTGTCTGTGATAACCCGTTTGATGCCCAGGAAGTCCTGGACTTTGCCCATCTCCCCAGCCGGGTCTGTGATCAGCTTCTCCCCGCTGACGAAGTGGATCTGGGAGAGGGGGAAGTACTGGAGCCAGCTCTCCAGGTGCACGGCGTACATCCCGATGCGGATGGCATTCCAGGAGGTGTCCACCAGCCCCAGGCTGCGGTTGCGGAAGGACAGCCCCTCAAAGGTGGGGATGTCTGGCTTCTTGGAGAGCGTCTGCGTGTAGTCCGAGATGGCGCGGGTGACCGGGTTCCTCACCACCACGATCAGCTTCGTGTCCCGCGACATGTTGAAGATCCGCCGCGGCGCCTCCTTGGTGACAAAGTAGCTGGGGGTCTTCTCCACCGTGATCTGGCTGTCGAGCGTTCGTGGCATCAGGCTCCTGCAAGCAAAGAAGAAGATTACGGTGAGGAAGGAGCTGGGCCGCTCGCAGTGGCTGCCCACGCTGCACTGGGCGGTGTGCGCGGCACGAGGCTGGCAGGGTGTCTGGTCCCGGCAGGGCAGGAGGACACAGCTCCCTCCCGCGGCACTGCAGGGTCTGCCCCGGCCATGCCCCCCCATGTCCCGCCTGAGTGCCCCGGGAGAGGGCAGGGGTGTGCACCAGTGCCTCCACGTGCTCCAGCCAGAGGAGACGTGCAGCTCCTGGGGGGCTGGAGCCAGGCAGGATGGCGCGGAAGGGCACTGCTGAGCTGCCAGGGAGCTGGTGCTGTGCAGCAGCCAGGGCTGCTCCATCTCCACCAGTGGTAGATTCATCATCAGTTTAAGGGAAGTGTGTGAATTCATTCCGCAGCCATGAAGCCAAGCGGTCCTGCCATCCACCCTGATCGCTGCCATGGGCGCATTAACCAGGAGACAGCCTCTGCCAGCCTTCGCTCAGTCTTTTATCACGTATTACTACACTGGTTGCCATTTGCACAAGAAATTACAGTGGCTCCTTCCGGAATTACTGCAATTACCTGGCTTCTCCCCTCCCTGATCGCATTAAAGTGCAGCCAGGCTCCCGCGCTCCCTGAGCCGTGGGCACCACAGGCAAGCACCAGGTGCCAGCCAGAGCTGCGCTGGCTCCAGACCCGTGGGGACACAGCCACCCCTTATCTGTCCCCTCAGCCTGGCAATCAGCACTGTCTGCATGCGGCCCTTGTGCCCCAGAGCTGTGTGCGACAGCGGAGCTGCAGGGCCAGGCAGCGGGCGTGTGCGGGGCGGGCGGCAGCACCGCCGCGAGGAGTGCTGGGGGCAGCCCGCGGGTGCTGCGCCACGAGGGGCTGGGGCCCAGCTTAGTGCTAATTAAATCACTTGCTTCGACAAGTGAACATCCAAATCAAATAAAAACTAATGGGATGGAAAGATTTATAAATTGGCCTTGTATTACTAGAGAAAACTCTCAGATCCATCGCAGCCAGATGTGGGGCACAGCAGGAAGCACAGGGTGCCTGCACCAGGATGGCAACAGCACCCCGGGGCCTTGCTGCCCCGACGCCAGCAGTGGGCATGCGGGGGCCTTGCCATCCCACGCACTGCCTGGGAGTGAGGAGCGGCTTCACCTGGCGTCCAGGTGCTCCGCCTGCCTCAGGGCTCCCCAGCCCTGCAAACCGTGCTGCCAGCCATACCCTGCCCCATGTCTGCTGCCCTGCCCGAACACCCACAGCCTGCTCCTGTGCCAGCTCAGTCTGCCAGCTCAGGAAATGCCGCAGAGCATCTCTAAGGCGTCCTCAGTGGGGCCAGGAGCAGGGGCATCACCGCTCTCCTCCCCGTCTGCAGGGCTTTGGAAGGAGCCAGGGGACAACCGTGCCAAACGCAGGTGGCTGCGGCACTGACCATCACCCTGGGCACATGCAGGGGAGCGTGTGCCATAGGCACCCACAGGGTCTCCTGTACTCGCAGGCACCTTATATTTCAACTGTGTTTATTGCTCAAAAGCATCTGCTACTATTTCCACTTTGCAGTACAAGTTAGTGGCTCAGTGACTGCAATTTAATTGTGCAGCAGAACACAAGCTATAAGGCACAAGCAGGCACTGCCTGGGGAGAGTTTTATGGCGAGCTGAGAAATGTGCCTCCAGGAAGGGTTTATTTGGAACAGTCCCTACGTTCAACACTCTGCATCCGCGTGTGCCCTGCTCGGAGCGTCCCGCCGGCTGCCCGAGGCCCCGAGCGCAGCCCCTGCCCGTGAGCCCTGGGTGCAGCCAGTGACCCCCACTGCAACCGCTGGTGTGCAGGGGGCTTGGGCCCCCCCGGCTCTTCCGAGAGGTCAGGCAGAGCTCATGTGAGCGCAGGGGAACGCCTGCAGCCTGGCAGGTCTGTGTCCCCTCCACGAGGGAACCCGGGGAGCGAGGCAGAGGAAGGGCTGGTACACCAGTCATCTTAACAGACTTGGATCTATTGATGTCTGGGCTGGCCCAGTGCAGCCTCAGGACAGAAGCAGTCATGGAAAGCAAACATCAGCAACCCTGTCTGCAGCAACTCAGCCGGGCGGGAGCGAGGCACTGATTTATTCATGGGATAACCCCGCACAGACTCCAGGCCTTCCCGGCCTGCTGCAGCACAGCTGCAGAACACCGCAGCCGCCTGGTGACCCCAACCAGAGACCGCCAGGGAAGCGTCCTTCGGCCCTCTGGAAATCCACGTGGTCCCTGCAGGGTCCCTAGAACAAGGTCCACAGCCACCGCCTTTGGGCTTGGTCTGCAGAAAGAACCCTGATGGAAAACCGAGCTGGGAGGAGACGCAGCAGTGGCAGCGGGGGGCAGCACCCGCCTGGTCCCAGTCCTGCTGGCCTCGCAGCCCTCGCTTGCTCTTGACCAGTTTTCTCATTTGAAAGGGAGCTAATTAGCTAGCATAAATTAATAGGGATGTTTTACATAGGTACCTGAGCACAGCCGTGGCTTAATTGGCCTTTCCCACTGCTCTGCTCCAAACCCCATAAATCCAGATTATGATTCCCATTGTTTAATGACTGTCAGGAAATGCTAATTTAGTGCCAGGCACCACTGCTGGTATCTCCATATCACAAACAAGTTTCATCATAAATCAGTGCAGGACAGCTTTATAAGCGAATCACTATTACAATATATTGGTGGAGAATCATAAAACTGCTGTTTCATTAATGGCTCATCTTCAGGCTTGTTAGACTTTCATTACGTGAGCTATTAGGTCCATGTATTTAAAAAATGAAATTACAGGTTCTAATCAATTATGAAAAACAAAAAAATCTCTGCAGAGTAAATTACAGAAATGAGACAAGAGTTGTTTTTTGTTTAAATGGACTCCCAGTGTTTGCTGCTCCTGAACAACAGAGACTGCTGAGACAACAAAACACAGCCCAAATAGATAAATAAATCACCAGTGAAACCATGCAAGGGGGAGAAATGTCATCCACACATTCATCTTTATGTTAACGGCGGGATCCCCAGAGCTGCAAGAGCTGGGAAATGCATTGCAAACTTAATTACAGTTGACTTTAAAATGATATTTTTGGACTTCTGCATTCACAAAGTTATTTGCATACAAATAGCATGTCACATAGTTTTAAGCCTCCGGCTCGTGTGTTCAGGTTTGAAGGCTCCCAGCACCTGGCCCGCGGCGCTGCGCACCCCGGCGCAGCAGGAACAGCTCCGCGGTGCTGGGGCCCCTCCGGGCCGCGCCGCCCCGGGCGCCCCGCGCTGCCTGGACGGGCCGTGCCCCGCTGGTTTTGGGGTTGCTGCTGCCTCTCCTGCACGGTGCCAACCAGGGCCGAGGACGGTGCCCCCGGGGAGGGGAGGTGCAGCGCCCGTCACAGCCCCGCCAGGTAACGGTCTCGCATGCAGGCGGACAGACGCAGACCTTCGCCACCGCTGCCTGCGGGCCGCAGCGCCAGCCCGCTGCTGAAACAACAAAACGGGCTCTGCTTGCCCCTGGGCCACAGCAAAGCCCCAGCGCTGTGCTGCCGGGCTGGCAGCCCCGGCCAGAGACGCGCCAGTCCCACCGACACCTTGGGAGCAAGGCGCCCTTGTGTCGGTGCAGAATCTGCCCTGGGACGGACGGGCGGTGGTTTTGGTGCCGCCTTCCCCTGCCTCAGGCCTCCCCGCCAAGGGGCTCAGCTCCCGCTGCTGTGGCACAGCACCGCTCACGCTCCTGTCACACCAGGCCCTCCCTGCGCTCATCCGATCGGCACTGCCCGGCTGGAGAAAACACACGGGAGCTTTCTCCATCTGGCAGCGCGCACAAGCCGTCCGCACTTTGTCCTGGTGAGGGGAATCTGCAACGCAGCAGAAATGGAGGAGGTTAAAAAAGCTGATGCTGAGTGAGCAGCAGGGCAGCTCTGCACGGAAATCATCAGGGAGGTGGTGGAGCGAACTCCGCTCCGGCCTCGCAGAAGCAGCGTGGGCTGCAGGAACGCCTCTCCCCTGGCCTGCACAGGGACCAGCCCAGGGACCAGAGACCCCTCCTGGGGCCCGTGGGGCAGCTGCTGGGGTCCCCTCCGAGGAGCAGGCGTCAGAGGCACTTCCCAGCAGCAGCGCTGGGGTGCAGCTCCCTCGTCACTCCCAGCACACGCTTTTCAGCAGCTACAGGCTTTCCCCTTCATTTGCTTTTCACTGTGCTTGCCAAGAAGGCTAGCCCTCTGGCCACCAGAGGGATTTAATTATCAGGGGCATCGCAGCTCTCCCCGCCTGCCAGTCGTGGGCTGCAGACACATCTGCTCGCGGTGCCCATGCACGCACCTCCCACCCGGCTCCCCCCAGCCCTCCCCAGCGTTCCCTCCCTCCAGCCACGCTCTGCTCGGCCCACGAAGCGGGCAGGCCGACAGCCCCTTCCCCTTCCCCCTCCCTGAGGAGGTCGGCCTGGCTGCTGTTGTGCTGGGGAGAGGGCAGGTGCCTCCGGCCCACCGTGCCCCCATCCCTCTGTGCCCCCAGCCCACCCCACAGAGCGGCTGCCCTGGCCCCGCTGCCATTCTGCGAGCCCAGGATGCGCCCCGGGGACATGCAGCAATCCCTCTGGGCTTCCCAGCACCAGCCAAATCCCCTGCTCAATGCACTAATCTGGTTGGAGATACAGCACTAATTCCTCTTGAATTAGAGATTATTTTTATTGTAGTTACTAAATTCTTAAAGCCCTTTAGTGACATTTTATGTGAGTGCTAATGCTCGCTTCCAACCCGCAGATTCGGGGTTCTGTTTGCCCGCGTTACTGGGGCAAGGGGACGGGCGCGCCCAGGCGGGATGGCAGGAGCCGCAGGAGGATGCTTCCCAGGCGCCAGGCAGCAGCACAGCACCAGGGCAGAAGCCGCTGCCCGTCCCTGCGCCGCCGAGCTGGCGGCCGTCCCCTGCAGCGCCAGAAGCCAGCACATCCCCTGCCACGGACAGCCCGGCCCTGCTTCTGTGGCTGCCCCGGCTGCGCTGCTGCGAAGGCAGCGCCTGCCCTGAAGGAGTTAACTTCTCGCCAGCACCTTTCCCAGGCCTGAATGATTAATTTTCTCATAATCTGCCTTTGGGCACCCTGCGGCCCCTACAACGCTCCCACATTAAAGAAACATACGCTCCCTTGCTGCCTACGTTGCTTTGATGTTGAACATGCGTGAGACACTCTCCCAGGGATAAATTTGTACAAAAATTCATCAGATGATTGAGATATTGCAGATAAGCATGCGTGGGGGAGCGCGCACTCAATAATCCCGTTACGGCACGGGTCTGCATCCAGCCCGTGCAGCGCGCAGCAGAGCTGGCAGCTCCTGGGTAAATATTTGCCTGTTGCCGCTCGCTGTGTGCAGAGGATTTGGCGAGCACATCCAGGGCTCTCCTCAGAGGCCGCCGACTGAAGTGTGTGTAATCCTGGACTTCATCCACTCATCGACATAAAAACAAACTGTTTAATTTGGCAAAAAAAATCCCAAGTGCTGGCTCTTGTGATGAGGGCCGAGCGCTTTCCCTCAGCCACCCGACGTCATGGGCTCAGCGCCTGCGGCTGGGACACGCTGCCTGGGCACGGGGAGAGGTGAGCCTGGGTGGGCAGCGAAATCCTGCAGCACCCGCAGCACCCGCTGGGCTCCCCTCAGACCCGCTCCCGTGCAGCCGGCCCGGCTGGGGCGCACAGGGTGCCTGGGCAGGCACCGGCGACGCGGGGACCCAAAGCGCGGCTGCTGATCTGAGCCGGCCCGTCCCCGGCTGGCCCCGAGCCGTGTGCCTGCTGCAGAGGGGTTGTGCCGTGCCGTGCCGTGCTATGATATGCCGTGCTGTGCCGTGCTGTGCTGTGCCGTGCTGTGCCGTAGGTGCATGTGGGGCCAGTGCTGGGCTCGGCAGGACTTCAGACGCTGTCAGTAGAGGAAAGCTCAAGCAAAGCTCCACAAAGGTTTAAGCAAAACTGGGTCAAGCATGCGAGAAACTGAGGTGTGAGGAAGATAAAATAGCTCTTCTGGTGGAGTGACATTGCAGCAGACTTTTAGGACACGGCAATACAGCAGCCGATACCCAACAGCTGGCGGTCATGCAGTTACAGAGCACCGTGAGGAGTCCACAGGGCACAGAGCACCAGCCCCGGTGCCCGGGTCCCCCAGGCCTCCCCACGGCAGCGTTCCCTGCTGAGGACAGCCACGCTACGAGGGCCGGGGGTGCTGGCCCCGGGAGCAGGGCTCTCAGCCGAGCAGGATGGACTCGGCTGCATCCCCTAAAGCCTGCACAATTCAGGGATCACACCGTCACCCGCACTGGGAAAATGATGACCTGAGGGATGACCCAGGGAAAGCCCGTCCCAGCCCCGTGTCCCTCCTGCCGCACTGTGAGAACACCTGGGCCCTGCGCCAAGGCAGTCCGGAGTTTTAATGATGGATCAGCTCCCTTTAATAAATGTTTATGTTCAAAGATTTTACACCAGCGCTCACAGACAGATAATGAGGGACATTTCAATGCATAAAAGCAGTGTGAACACAGTAATTAACTTTGTTGCTGATTCATTTTTAATCATTCAAATGCTCCAGAGATTTGCTGTGTCCTTTAAGTCAACAAAATCTTTTCCAAAGGGCACACTGCCGATGCCCTTCATGCACGCAAGCCCACGTGTAGCTCCCATCTCTGTAAACAGCCACCCACCACTGACTCCCAGCACCCAGCAGCCACAGGGCCAGGCGGGGAACAACCCGCAGGTGAGCACACCCCAGCCCTGTGCAAACCAGCCTCCAGGGGCGGCCGCAGCGCACGGAGAAGGGCTGGGGTTGCCCCCTTTGCCATTCCCACACCAACTGTTTTCAGAGGTGAAACTTCCAAAATGAACACTCAATAAAAATCACATAATGTGCCACGGCTGCTGCAATGATTCCCTAACTGAAAACTCAAGTCAGAGGCGCATTGCCCACTTGGTGCTTGTGAGCATGCAAAGGAACAGGGCAGCGTGCTGGCACCGAGCACAAACACAGCAGTGGCCCCTTGCACGCCTGCAGCCACCCCTCACACACCGCTGCTACGGCCCCCAGGCCAGCTGGGCTGTGCCACCAGCCGCTGTTTGCCAGGTCCTCGGGTGCTGCCAGCCCCAGGGCCCGCTCTCTCCCGTGGGGCTGGGGTCCCCGCAGCCAGCCCTGCGGCGGACACCCGAGGTTGCCACGGAGCAGCACCCTTCGCTTGTCAGCTCCATGGAGCATCCATGCCCACGGCCACGCCAGGTTCTGAGAGGGATCTCATGCTACTGAAGCGAAGGTTAGAACAAATTGCAGTGTTTACAAACAAGGTCATGGAAGACAGAATGAGAGCACGCATCATTAATATTGAAGAGTTGGTGCCCCACGAGGATTTACCTCCCTGCGTTCTCCCAGGCTCCGGCTGCCCCTGGGCTCTCTGCTGCCCCAGGCCCTCCCCAGGACCACGGCAGTGGCCAGGGCAGGCGCTGCCTGCAGGGCAGCTCCTCAGGCACACCAGCCTCTGCCGGAGCTTCGCACCCATTCCTCTGAGCCAGGGCGCTCTCTGAAGTCAAGGAAACTTCAAAGCATCCTTGAAGCTTGCTGCCTTCCTCTCTTCTTGCTAATTAACTTTAGCAAAATGCACTGTCAGTCAAGCCCACAAAACAGTCAGTGTCGTCGGGCAAACCCTAATGGGCTCCCATTTGTGTGTGAGCCAACCTGGCCATTAGCAGAGAGCAATTAGCGAGGCGGAGTGCGGGAGCCAGGGCTTGCACGCTCCCTCCGCCGGCGTGGGGGATGCAGCATTTTCCTCCTCACCCAGGGTCTGTTCCCTGGGGCAGCCACGAGCCTGGCAGGGGAGGCTGGCAGTGCTCGGTGTGGAGCACCCCGCAGCACCCCGCAGCACCCCGCAGCCGTCCCGGCCCAGCCGCAGGGCTCTCGCAGTGCGGGGGAAAGCCGGGATTCAGCCAGGCGGGGAAGGGGCTGACGTCGGCTCTGGTCTGGTGCTGACCCCGGGACAGGATTCACGCAGCTGCATCCCAGCTGGAGCCGCCCAGCGCTGCCCATGGCGCCAACGCCTTTCAGCTCAGCTCCCTGAGGACAGCGATGCGGCAGGAGCAGCCCCACCTGCTAGGAGAAACCCCTCTCTATGAAAACAACGCTGGAGCATCTCATGGAGTTACTCGGGAATCTTGGAGAGGAAAACTGCACCCATGGTTGCTGCTCAAAGTTAACTGCAAATTAAACGACACTGTCTTCCCTGTGTTCTGGAAAATACTGAAGGTTATTGGCACACTACCTGCAGCAGGAAAAGCTCTGTATTGAACATTTAGTCCAGGATTGGTGATGAATCGATATTCCCCAGTAGCTGGCTGTTTGGTTTCAGTTGTCTTAAAACAGATCTTGCTAAAAATACCTTTCCTGTAGTGTATCTCTAGCTAATGAGGTGGATTAGAGAGGCTGATGGGAATTGGGAACGGCATGGGTGTTTCTGGCCTGCTGTCATTAAGCAGGCAGCTCCTGAGCTGCGTGGTCTCGCGTGGGGGAGAGCAGAGGGGTCCAGCTCAGGGCCCACTTGAGGCGTGCAGTCTCCAAGAGGAAAGAGCCAAGGCTGCCCCAAGAGAAGACAGGAGGTGCTACAGGAGCCACCACGGAAACAGCAGCTGTGAGTAAGCACGACATCTGGAGCCAGCGAGGACAGCGGCACATCTCCCCTGTCACTGGTTCTGCCACCTCCACATCGGCCCAACTCAGGGTCAGGGGAAAACACAGGAAAACAGAAGCTAATGTTTTTGGAACATCACGGGGAGTCAGCCCTCTCGCTGCTCTCACCTGCACCAAAGACCTGCTTGCTCCCTCCATTCGGCTCCCCACTGGAGCACAAGTTGGGAAGGATGGAGCTGCACCGCTGCTTGGCCACCACAGGGGCCAGGGACTCCTGAAGCTGATGTCTCTGCTCACAAGAGGGGAGCCTTTGCCCTTCCACGCAGCCCATGCTCTGCCTGCAGAGACCCCAGCACGGCGCTTCCCCTCTCCCGGGCAGCAGGAACAGCCGGCCCCTTGCAGCCGGGTGCCAGCGGTGTCAGCTCTGCCCTTCCCCGGGACACAGCCGCTGCCAGGACCCTGCTCCTGCCTCCTTGGTCTCTTGGCAGAGCGACATGAGCTCATCGTGCTGTGGGTTAGACCTGCTCCACATTTAATTGCTCCACTTGCAAGAAGTAAAATCAATTCCACACTTTATATGTTAGCAGCCTCTGCGCTTATGTTTTGGCACATTTGTGAGGTTAAAAAAAAAGTAATAAAAGCAGGGAAGTGTCATTTAATTGTTTTATCTGAAGTAATTTGGAAGCTCCGCTGCTTCGCTGCGATCTATTGATCTAGACACAAAGCCAGGCCCCGGCAGCCACGCTCCCATCACTGCCACCACTCCTGGAGCAGTGTCGCGAGGTTCGGTCCCGCACTGCCGGCGAGGCTCCCAGCCCCAGGCTCCCCACACCCCACTGCAGCGACCACACGTGGGGAAGTGCCAGAGCCCAGAGAACCTGCAGGGCCCCGGACTGTGAGCAGGACCTGAACACAGGACGAAGAGGCCATTTCCCAGCCAGGTGCTGAGCACACGCAGCTCCCCTCTGAGCGAGGCACTCGGCAGGACCTGTGTCCTGCTGCATTGCCCATCCTGCTGCTTCGGTGCCCTTCAGACAAACCACTGCTGCTCCTGTCCTCGTCTGCCTGTACTGCAGAATCGCTCCTGATTGCTTTCAGGCAATGCAGGACAGGTGACAGCATCTGACATCTGGATGGGGGGACAAACCTGCTGAGGGGCAACAGCAGGTGAAAGGCAGGAGGAACTGGGCTTGCTGCAGTTGCCTTAGGATGGAAACGGCTTCAGAGCGCTCCACCCGCACATGTGCTGGCTCTTCAGTCACCTGCCAGCGGTACCACAGCAAAAGGAACGGAACATATCCCTCTGCAGGGTCTGCCATGACCCAAGTACAACTCAGCAGTGGATCTGCTGGCAGCCCTCCCCGAGCAGTGCCTGAGCTGCCTCCCCAGCACAGACCCCGGTGCCGGTGCCCATGGCTGGAGCACGACCCCTGCGATACACAGAGCAGTTCTGACCTGCTCACAGTCAGAAACCAGCGTCCTGACGCCACAGGCATGACTCATGTCTGGCCAGCAAGGAGACAAACACAGGGATCCCAGAAGAGCTAGGAGTGAGCATCGCATCACGGTGCCTCGCAACCCATTTGGCAGCCAAGGAGTACTGCTCTGCCCAGGGACAGGGCACATCTCTGCTGGAAAACCACTGCTGAGACAGAGGAGTAAGTGCATGAGAAGGGAGCAGAGATGGGGCTGTGCACCCATGGGCTGCCTCCCACAACCAGCTCCGATTCTCCGCCTGTGCTGGGCATCCTTCCCCTGCTGCAAGCTCACAGGCACGTGGGGGCTAACAAAGCCTCCCCTGCTTCCCGGTGCCCCTGCAAGCACCCAGCCCTGCCTGAGAGCAGCCCAAAGCTCCTGCAGCACTTGTCACGACACACAGCAAACACACACCAGCACGCTGGGCTGGACACGGCAGGCAGAGGCCAGCACACTGCCCACAGCACGGAGTGTGGGCCACAGACGGGGATGAGCCCGCGCATGGCGCTCGCTGCCTCTCTGAGCACTGCTGAACTGCCCTCAAAAGCCTTTACTCAAATTAAAATCTTACCATCTCCTGCTGGAGATGCACTCCCTGTTCTCTGCAAAGTATGAGAGATCGCAGACACACTCACTTGTCTGAGTTGAGACGAGATGGAGGAGGACAAGGGCTCTGAGGTGCCCTGAGCGGGGCTGCAGCACCAGGGACAGTAACTGTGCCATCCCGCAGGCTTGTGACTCTCACGTTTCGGAGGCCCCTTCTCACTGGCGGGTGTTTCTTCCGACGGGTGGGAAGCCTGTTTTACCAGCTCCAGCGCCAGGGGCCCGCAGGGCCGGGGCGTTTGCCCAGGCAGGGCGGATGCGGGTCCGGGGGCTCCAGAAGCCTCGCGGCAGGGAGCCGCGCGGGGCTGGGGCACGGGCTGCCCTGCCGGGGAGCGGCCTCCCCCCCGCCCCGCTCGGCCCTTCAGGAGGGGGACGGGGAGGACGAGGAGGAGGGAACCTCCCAGCGCAAAGCATCGCCCGTGCGCAGCGCCCGCGGGCGCTCCGGGGACGCGCCGGTGCCGAAGGGCTCGCGACCCGCGGCGGGAGCAGCCTCGGGCCCCGTCCCCGCCCGCGGTCACCGGGCACCGGGCACCGCCACCGGGCACCGGGCAGCGCCGCGGCGATGCGGCCCCGCGGGCCGGGCGGGGTGCCCGGGGCCGGGCGCTCGGCGGGGCCGGGGCCGGGGCCGTTCCGCGGCGCCGCCCTCACCTGTACCACTCGAGCCCGCGGTCGTAGTTCCTGTCGAAGAAGTGGGGCTCGGTGCCCAGGGCGCGCACGTCGGGGTGCGCGCGGATGAACTCCAGCACGGCGCGGGTGCCGCCCTTCTTGACGCCCACCACGATGGCCTGCGGCAGCCGCTTGGCGCCCGGGCGGCCCGGCCCCGGGGCGCTGCCGGCCGGCGGCGCGGGGGGCTCCCGGGGGCGGCGGGCGGGCGCGGCGCTGCCCGGGGGCTCGGCGGGGGGCCGCCCGCACGGCCGCGACTTCTGCAGAAGTTTCTTGGCGGCGGCGGCGCTGCGGGCGGGCGCGCAGCGGGCGCGGGGCGCGGCGGGGCCGCCGCAGCAGCAGAGCAGGCTGTAGCACAGGTAGGAGCAGGACAGCGACAGCGTCAGCAGGAAGAGCAGCCTCCGCGCCAGCCGCCGGGACGGAGCCAGGGCCCGCCCGCCCTGCGCCCTACGCGCCATGGCTCCATGGGGCCGGCCCGGCGGGCATGGCGCGGCCCGGCCCGGCGCGGCTCGGCGCGGCGGCGGCGGCGGCGGGGCGCGGCGCTGCCCCCGGGGCCCCGCGGCGCGGCCGCTCCGGCATGTCCCGGGGCTACGCGGCGGCGCGGCCGGGCCGCCCCGGGGGGCTGCGCCCGCCGCCCCGGCCCCCGCGCGCCCGCGGCCCCGGCGGCGCGGCTCCCATCCCCGGCGGGCGCGGCGCTCCGGACGGCGGCGGCGGCGGCTCTCGGCTCCGCGGGAAGTGCCGGGGCAGAGGCGGCGGCGCTGCTATTTAAGGGGCCGCCTGACGTCAGCGCCGCCCGGAGCCCCCGCGATCGCTCGGCGGGGCCGGGGCCGGGGCCGGGGCCGGGGCCGGGGCCGGGGCCGGGGCCGGGGCCGGGGCCGGGGCCGGGGCCGGCCTCGCTCTCCCGCCTCGCTCTCCCGCCGCGCCGGGACCCGGAGCGGCGCCGGGGGCTGCCCGCGGCCGTCCCGCCCCGCCGGCTCTGCCCTGCCCTGCCCTGCCCGGGCGCGGAGCGGCCGCGGTCCCGGTGCGAGCCGCCGGACCCCGGCAGCGGGGGGGCCCTCAGCGCCGCGCCCCCCTTCCAGCCCCGTCCTCCCGCCTGCGGCGAGCCCTGAACTGCCCGCGGGCGGGGGGCACCGGGCACCGCGCCTCGGTGGCTGGAGCCCGGCCCGGGGCACGGCCGGCCGCACGCGGCTGCCGCCCGCCCCGCACAGGCGCCCGGGCCGGGAGCACGGCTCGGCGCTGGGTCGCGGTGGGCCCGGAGCGAGGAGCCGCCGGCTCGGGAGCCGGGAGGGCAGGGCTCGAAGCCGCGGGAGCACAAGGCGCGGGCTGGGTGAAGCGTCGGCGGCGAGGCGAGGCGTCCTTCCAGCTCCCGGGGATCCTCCTTCCCGGGCGCCGGAGCAGCCCCGAGCCCCGGCAGGGGCTGCGAGGGAGGGGACAGGAGCGAGGAGGGGCGGCCCCGCACGGCAGCGGTGATTTCTGGCCTCAGCAAGGGCAGAAGGAGCAGCCGGCAGCTGGAAGAAGACGACGCCAGAGTTACATTTCTCTGCCAGTTTGGGGATGTTTAGTCTACAAACCGTGATGGCCTAAAAGCAGGGTGACCCAGGAGAACCGCGCGGTTGTTGCGGGATATGGCTGCAGCCTGTTGCTTCGTCCCCGGCCCTCTGGCTCCCTCCACTTGACACGCTTCCTTCCCTCTCGCGCCCTGGCAGCCCAGGCTTCTGCTTGGTTGCTCATGCTCAAGCCAAAAGACTGTGTGCAGCACCACTTAAACATTAGGAGTCACTGCCCTTGCTTTCTCGGCGTAGAAAGCTTGTTCAGCTGCAGAAAACTACTTGTCTTGTTACTTGGGAAGAAGGGCGATAACAGAATGAGACAGGCAAAAAGTGGCAGCCCAGCAGAAACAGGGATACTGTGAGCTCCTTGGCAGCAGGGCGGGGATGAGATTCCTCTTGTGCAGCACCCAGGAACTCAGTACAGATGTAAAGAAAGATGGAGAAGGCTGCTGAAAAGCAGTGCTCTCTGCAGCCTCTTTTGCCTGTGCTTGTGTGGGAGCAACAAAATTGGACCTTGCTGGGAGTGTAAAAATAGTTACTTACGGAACAAAGTGTCTGATGGATCAGGAGAGCTCTGGAACGGTAGGAGGGGGTAGGTCCCTTGTGGGACCGACCTCATCATCCTGGCAGGGTGAAGTGACCCACAGGAACTCTGCGTTTGGGGCACTGGGTGCCGCGTTTGGTGCTCTGTGCAACAGCAGCTTCTGCCAGGGAGAAGGGGCCAGAGCAGAGGCTCGGACACCAGCAGCGCCGTGCAGATCTCAGTGGAAAACAGCAGCGTACATCCCATGTCAGCCTGAAGGAGTCAACAGACGTTGGGTTATTCCTGGCTGGTGTAAACCCACCCACGTCTGGTACTTCTCTGGGCTGGGCACCTTCCGCCTGAGCTGATGCTGTGCTGAGCGAGGAGGGAGAGCCGCTGGAGCCCCTGCTCTGGCTTCAGCACCTCGGCCCGGGACGTTGCCTGGCCCGGGCAGGAGCACGGAGCAGGGGAACCGAGGGGCTGGGCGCTGGTGGGCTCCCTTTCCAGGGCCAGAAGGCATCAATCACTCAGCTCCGCTCCATGACAAACTGCCACAGGAAATCTGTGGAAAAGTTGCTTTTTCCATTTTTAGCCGTTTTATTGCCTCCACGTGGTGATCCAGCCTCGGCAGCAAACACACTGCCTAGGCATGAACATTAGAGGCGCCTGGATAAATAAAGCTGGTGTGGATGCCTAGACACCTCCAGGTTTCTCTGCTTTGCAAGGGAGGAATGTTTTGTAAAGCTGACAATTTTGCTTTCAGTCTCTGTATCTTTGCAGGGCATGTTTTTTCCATGACATGCTTGCTGTTTACACCCAGCTCCACATAAACAACAGCTCCCTGGTGTTCTCAGCACACCCTCGCCCTGCCACCTGTGCCAGTGGGAGCCCCGGGGGTCAGCCCTGATCCTGCTCTCCCTGGTGGGGCTGGAGCCCTGACCCTGCGCTGCGGAGCTGCCCTGGTGGGCAGGGAGACGGAGCCCTGACAACTGCAGGAGATTCCCTGCTGCCCGCCCGCTGCCTCGCAGCTTGGCGCTGGAGGGACGAGCACCACGAGCACCAGAGCGGGTCCTGCCTCCCAGCCCTTCTTCCCCACCTTTACGCCTTTCTGAATTGAGCTGGCACTTGCTGTTGGCTGCCAGCCTCGCGCCTTTCACCTTTGTCTTCTTTTCCCCATCTGTTTGCCCCTTTTCATGGCTCGCTCTCTGCCTTACCTCTCCTTTGTTCCTGGCTGTCTTTCCAAGATGATCTCTCTCATCTTTCCTCCTTCACTTCTCCCAGGCTCTCTGATCTCCCTTGTTGTGGTGGGATTTACCAAAGCAGCTCAAGACCGCTCTGCCTTGCCCTGCATTAAGTCTTCTCATACCAAGTCCCGTCCCTCCCAGGTCTCTCCCATGCTGGTTGTCCTTCACTGCATGGTCCTGGGTGTCAGGCTGCCCCAGGAGAGTTCCTTGCGTGCCTCCCCTCCCCTGCTGTCCCCTTGCACAGAGCAGCACCGGCTCATGGCATCGTGGGGGCAGTACTCATGGGGCATTTCAAACCCCACTGGAAGGATGCGGAGCCCAGCCTCAGCCCTCAGCCCCTTTTCCTTGCCATCCTCCCCTAGCAGAAGAGGCCACAAACTGACAGCGGGTAAGGAGGAGCCCTGTTTAAGGGCTCATCCCAAGCACAGGTCGCTGACGGGCAAGCCAAAAGAGAAGGCTGCAGCAATGTAGAGATCGTAGAAGGTTATTACAGAAATACACAAAGAAAGTGTGCTGGGAGCACATAAAACCTATAGGAAGAGGGGGAAGCAATAAAATGCATACTGGAAATAGCAAATAAGATTAAAGGTGATATTCTACCCTTGATGTCTTCAGGTTGTAGGCAGAATAGATCAAGGTTAGAATTTATTTCCAGAGCCAAAAAAAGCCCTCAGGGCCAAAGTGTCATTGTTAATCCAGTTTTCTGTGTCTAATACGTATGTCATTAACAACCTTTTGATTCCAGGCTGACAAACTGCCACCTTTTCTTGTGCTGTGAGTTGATGGCTGAGCAGTACATCTACCTGGACAGGGGTTGTTCGGTGCCACAGGGCAGACAGGGCTGAGCTGCTCCAGCCTCACGGTGCTGGCAGTGTCCTTGAATGCCTGCATCCACCACGTGGTCTGCTGCTCCCAAGCATCTCCCCGTTCTCCCTGTCTGGATGGGAAACTTGGAGCTGGAACGGGATATTGCAGGGTTTTGCAGCCCAGAGGCAGAGGAGAGAGGAACGCCGCTGAGCCAAGCCCATGGGCAGCAGCCCCAGTGGGATTCAGGGCCTCGGCGGCACAGAGGATGGGGATGGCAGCAGGTCCCCCAGGCTAATTCCGTTTTGGCTGTCCTGGCCTCAGCGCGGCTTCCAAAGGCCCGCCCTGGCTCCTGCGGGCTCCCTTCTGGTCCAGCACTACCGACAAACTCACCACATGCAGGCAGCTTTCCAGGCTCTGAAGTGCGGGGTCTCACCAAGGACAGGAGAGTCCAAAAGGCTGTGCCAAGCAGCATGACTGAGTCTGAAACTGCTGTAAGCCTCATTAATCACTTGTAAATGCACTGTACTCCAAATAAGGTCAGAAACAATAAATTTAATTTTGACTCTGACTCGAGCTACTTTGGTCCTAATTCTCAGCCTCTCACCCAGCCAGAGCAGCCAGCCGTGGCCCCGCTGCACAAACTCATTTGATTCTGAATGTATTTTTAAGCAGGCTGGAGGGGTGCTTAAAAGCTAAATGCCTTCCCCAGGCTGTAATCACTGCTGGCGGAGTCCTGGAATGAAAGGGATAAAAACGGGAGGGGGGCGGGGAGAGGTTTTAATCTCGCTGAGTAGATTACAGAGATTACTTCAATTTAATCCTTACGTATCTGTCACTGACGCTGCAAAGAACATAACTGGACGTGGGCAGGGCCGAGCTCTCCCAGCCCCATGCCTGGCAGCGCAGTGGCCGAGGCTCCGTCCCCAGCCCGCACCCACCCAGCAGGGTCAGGGGGCCGGAGGGCGAGGGTGACCCTCACGTCCTGGCACTCGCTGGCAGCTGGCTCCCCCTCGCCCCACCGGCACCCTTCAAGCCCTTTGGAAGGAGCCCGAGACCCCTCGCAGGTTGCAGAGGGCTCTGGGCAGCCCTGCTGGGGCTGCGCGCGCTCTGTGCCCCGGGCAGGCTGTACGAACAGCACTGCACAAAATAAAGCAGTCGGCAGAGTTCATCTGCACGCTGCAGCAGACGGGGACCCTGCAACCGTCCGCTGCCCCTCGTCACTGCATCACCGTGCATGAAGTTCTCCTAGGCGCTCCGCGGTGGCTGCTTCGGTTAAATCTCATTATTGTTCCTTGGGGACCACAGGGACAGGAGCTAGTTCTCCAGAAATAGAAATATCTCGTTGGCTCACAGACCTTCACAATCACATTTAACTCCAGATGAGGAATCTGTAGTCAAACACGGGCCAGTAATTTTTTCTTAAAGCTTTTTTCTAGTGTTGCCTCATCTTCACCCTAGCTCATCTATAACTTTATAACCCTATCCTTGCCTTAGAGCAAGTATGCTTTAGAGCAGAAAATAAAAAGAAAACTGCCCCGTCCACACCGAGGGTAGAGGATCGGGTAATGGACACTCAGTCCTGACACTGTTGAGCCCTCTGGCACTGGTGCTGGCTGGAGCAAGGCTTGCCCTCCTCTTCCTCACTGCATCAGGAAGCAGAACCTCTCCAGGTGCCCATCCGACTCCGCTCCCCAAGCACAAGGAGAGACCAGAAAGGTCTGTGCTGGCCTGAGACGCCCCTGCTGCAGGCGTTAACTCCCAGCCCAGCCCATGGGAGCTCAGGGGCAGTAGATGTGTCTGAACGAGAGGCTCTGCTCGCTGTGGGATGAGGCAGCCAATTACGCCAGCCCCGTGAGGTCCCAGGGACACAAGCAGGGTTGCACCCCTGCGTGGGAAGCACGTTGTCCACAGGAGCTGAGCACCGATTAATTCCCTCTGCTGGGACAGTGCTGGTGGAGCCGCAGCCCCGAGGCTGTGCCGGTGCCACGAGGCTGTGCCGGCGCTGCGGGTGCTGCAGCAGCTCCAGGCAGCGCCGCAGCGCGAGGGGCAGGAGGGCGCTGGGTGGCCGGGTGCCGGGGGCTTTGCCTGCCTGCACAGCCCCTTTCCCTGCAGAAGCGCACGTCCTGCGGATCAGAAGAGCTCTCCATCAGGAGCACTTTGAAACACCCTGCCTTCTATTTTTAATGGGATTGAAAAGAGAACAAAACCATTTAAGAACTTGAGGAATCAAAGCAAGTGTCCCCACATCACACCCAGCGCTCACAGCTATATCCTGATTAATGACAAGCAAGAGAGGGGAAACAATATTTAATCACACCCTGTTTATACTGGAGCCAAAAATCAAAGCACTGCATTTCTCTTTCATGAGAAAAACGAGGTGGGCATTTACCCTCTGGTGATTAAGTTTCCCACTATGAGCACATCAATTTCCGTGACTTGGCATGGGGTCCTCTATCACACCACAAACGAGGACTTCCTTAGCAACAAAATATTACAAACACCGAGCCAGATCCATACACAAGACACCGATATACATCTATCATTTTGTCTGGATTATCTCAATATGCTTCTCCTTGGGGAGCTGGAGATAAAACAGTCGCAGCCAAACCACCGTTAACGATTGGCATGGCTACAGCAGACCTCAGCCGAGGACACCACGGTGCTCCCGCCACCGGCCCTGTGCCCCCAGGCGTGCGCTCTCACCTGGGTACCGCTGCCCACGCGTGCACGGCCGTGCTCAAGCAGTGCTGGGGACATGGTGCAGTGCAGGGCACGGGGGCTTTGGTGGGCTGAGCTGCAATGCTGGCAGTGCCGCTGCGGTGCTGTCCCGGGCTGCACCCACGGCAGGGACCAGGCAGGACAGGCAGGGCTCAGCCGTGGCAGTGCCGGCGCGAGGGAGCGGTGACGCAGCCCCACAAAGTGGGTCAGGCAGCGCGTGGCCTCCGCGACACCCCCCGCCCTCCTCGGCTTCCCTCCTGCCCGCATTGATTTGCTCTGGATTCCTTGATTAATTAATCTGAGAGAAATGCAAGGTCTGTTAATTACCCCTGATTAATTAGGGTGAACTTTTAATTGTATCCCTAAGCTGAGACGTGCCGTTCAATAGGCTCCGTAATTAGTGACCCAGCAATCTCTTTTAAACCAATTAGCCCTGTGTAACGAGTGAACCGGGCTGGGAGCTGCCTGGCAGGTGGGGATGTTCCCAGGGTGCTCTGCCACGGCACGGCACGGCACGGCACGGCACGGCACGGCA
Organism: Anser brachyrhynchus; assembly: GCF_964034855.1. Taxonomy (NCBI): domain Eukaryota; kingdom Metazoa; phylum Chordata; class Aves; order Anseriformes; family Anatidae; genus Anser; species Anser brachyrhynchus. The sequence goes on from NC_137733.1 coordinate 17,608,173, forward strand.
CAGCTGTGCTGCGGGGCTGTCCCCATGCCTGGGACAGGCTGCACCGGCAGCACTGCGCCACCAGCTGCCATGGGGCCCGGTGAGCCCTGTGAGCTAGCGCTGCCCTGCAGAGCCGTGCCTGTCCTGCACCCCCCACGTCCCACGTCCCAAGGGACGCAGCAGCCAGTCACAGTGGCACTGGGGTGCTGCGATGGCTGGGGGCTGTGGCAAGGGGCAGCCTCAGGCACTGCTGCTGGCTGGGATCGCCTCCCCTGCCCCCTCACAGCTTTTCTGCCCGTCGGGAGCTCTTCTGCGAGCTGTGATGTACGCGGTTAAAAATACAACCCAGCATAGACCCAGAGACAGAGAGAGGCAGAGATTGATCTGGTTTAAAGAGTTCTTTCAGCTTTTTGATCGACTGACATCTCCCCAGACTCCCAGCCACTGCGGGAATGCCCTCCCTGCTGGCGCCCAGCACACAGGCGGGTCGATGGCCGCGCTGTCAGCCCGGGGCCTGACGGATGTCCCCAGCGCTGCGCCGGCAGCTCCAGCCCTGGCGTGGGTGCCCCAGTGAGGGGGCTCTGGCCGGACATCTGCGCTTCCAGCGTGGGCTGGAGCATGGGGACATGGCACCTGCAGCCCTGAGCCCTGCTCGCTCCACCACGATGCCCTTCTGTCCTTCTGTCCTTCTGTCCTTCTGTCCTTCTGTCCTTCTGTCCTTCTGTCCTGTCCTTCTGCCTGGCACTTGCACTGCCCAAGCAAAAGGCTCTGGCAAGCCAAGAAAACTTTCTTCCCATTGACATATTTTCATCATCTGCTGCAATTTAATATCCAGGTCAGGAAGCAGATGGAAACCAGCCCGGTTGTCCTGGATAATGGGGACAGTAACAGTTGTTTATGAGCTCTTGTTTACCGAATCAATTAACTGTGCAAACCAAACCAGCCGCCTGCCCCCTCTCGCTCCTGCTCCTGCATCTCCTGGTGGAGCTGAGCACATCATTACAGCGTGGAGCACAGTGGCGTGCACGAGGACAGCAGCAGGCACCTGAGCTGCACATTGCCCCATGGGGCAGAATCCCACGGGGATCTGGAGCAGCACGGCCAGGGCAGGGAGGGCAGCACGTGCAACGGGAGGAACAGTGGGGTCTGCCTGCAGCAAGCCCCCTGCCTCAAGCCCCCTCTGTGTCGGGGGAGTCTCACGGCTCAGATACACCCGTGGAAACTCAGCAGCTTGTGCTAACCAGGAGCCAGAGGTGAGGGTCTGCACTTACAGGTTCCCCCCAGACCCAGCTTTGTCTCAGCAGTCCGAGGCCAGCCTCCACCCGCAGCTGGCTGCAACGCACCAGCAGCACAGGTACCACCGGGTCCCCTCGTCCGGCCCCACAGCTGCCCCACTGCCAGCAGCGCGTGCGCCCCTGCCCGTGCCCCCGCCAGGGCTGGGCACAGCTCACTGCCTGCCCCGGAGACTCATGGCAAAACCTCCCGGGGAAGTCATTAGTAATTAATTTGGTTTCTAATCCTCTAATCCAGCTGCTCCTTGATTTGATAAGCGAAAAATCTGCTCCGGCCACATGGTCCTTGTTCCATCTGCTATTTGCAGTTGGAGGCACTGGCCAGGACGAGTGCCACCCTGTGCTCTTTTCATCGTATCCCCAGGTGTGAGGGCCAGCCTGCTGCACTGCTTTTCCCAAGGCCAGAGCACCCTGGGGTCCTGCCTAGCCGTGCCATGCCGTGCCATGCCATGCCGTGCCGTGCCGTGCTGTTCCATGCCTGGCTGCTGGCCTGGCACACTCACAGGACTGAGAGGCTCCGATCTCCATCCCAGGCACAGTGAGGGGGCTGACAGGACCACGTCCCCCCTGCATGTGCTGCTCACTGGACCTGCAGCCCAGCAGGACAATCCCCACCCCAATTTTGGGTCAGAGCTCGGGACCCACCACACCCCTCGTGCCGGGCTGAGGACAGGTTCTTCCCATGCCGGTCCCACTGCGGGGCGAGCAGAGGCACCGACCGGCCGCGCTGCGGAGGTAGCAGCAGTGAAGCCATCCCTGCCTGCAGCACGGCCACGTACCACGCCAGGGGCTGTGCCCCGATGTCCAGCTCACCCATCACCCCGAGCTCTTTCTCCTCTGAAGCAGCGCGGTGACACGGGGGCTGTGTCCCTGGCCTGGTCCCCAGCGCTCGTGGGCACGGGGCCACGCACCGCCCACAGGGCTGGAGGCTGCGATCGAGTGGGGCTGTGGCACACTGCGGGATGAGGGAACATCACAGATGAGAGGCCAAATCCTTCATTAAATCCCACATTAATCTCTAAGAACAGTGATGTCAAAAATCTTAGCAGCAAAATTAAATTTTGTAGCTATATTTCAGCTGCACAAAATCAATATTAATTACAGCGAGAGAGACATTGCTGAGAGAGGGCCTGACCCAGTATTTACCCGCTGCAGTAAAAATCCAGCTTGGTAACTTGTTTATATAAAATTACTGCACATGTTTTTGTGGCGCACAGCTTCCAACCTGACAGGTTGTTGGGGCTGAATACAAATGTAAGCTGGGAAATGAACACCCCTCCCGCAGAGGGGATGCACCCTGGTGGCAGCAAGCAGCCAGGGCCCGGGCAGACAGCTGGGTTTGGGGTCAGAGAGGGGAGAAAGCGGCCGCAGAGCCCCGGGGAGGGGTGTCCGGGGTGTGTGGGGGCTCTGCTCCCCATGCCCCGTACCCCCAAGCCTTGCTCCCAGCCCTGCCGTGCCGTGCCTGCAGCCCGTGCCCTCACGCGGCCGGGAGGTGCCTGCTGCCAGGCCCTGCTCCATGGGGCCTGATTTCAGCCAGAATAAAGCTCAAGTCAGAGGGTTAAGTCCTGCGTTTAAGTGTATTTTCCTTTCACTTACATTAGAAATGAGTTCCAAAGTGCCAAGAAAACCCATGTGGGACCTTTAGCAGGTCAGTCCCGCGGGCAGGCTGTTGCCTGCCCTGGAAACGCTGCTTTACGCATCCCCCTGGGCGGGCAGCAGCAGAGCGAAGCGGGCTGCACGCAGAGCCCGGCCGGCTGCGAGTTGGCTGCTCCCCGCGCCTGGGTTTTGGGAATTGCTTTGCCCTGGGGCACACCTGGCTGGTGTGGGGGACCCAGGTGGCCTCTGCATGGGGTGACCCACGTGGGAGCAGGGGTGAGCAGCGAGGGGGTCCCCACACACCCCGACCCCACGGCACGGGGTCTGGGTGCTCAGGCAGGGTGCTCCAAGGTCCGGTGCAGGCGTGGGGCATCCCCTGCTGCCTGTCACAGGCGGTTAGTGTCGCATTAGGAGATGATCCAGAACAGGCAGTTCGGGGGCAAAGGAATTAAAATGGGAGGGAGAGTTTTAATTAGAGAAAGAAGTCAGAGCCCATAATCAGCCGGGTGAGTGACTGCCCGCTGTGGGGAATTCTCCGTATGTCAACTGGCATCAATCAAAATAAAAATAAAATAAAGCTGCCTCTGTGCGGGAGGAGAGGCCGCCCTGTCCCTGCGCCCAGGGCTGCCCCGCACCTCGGGCAGCGCCCTCCCCGGCCACCACACTCGTGCCAGCGGGCACCTCGCGGCCAGCCTGCCCCCTGCCCGGCACAGAGGTGGCACTGGCAGCGCTCGCCAGGCTCCTGCAGCCAGGTCGAGGTTGGTGGCTGTGGCATGGGGGGGGGGGGGGGGTCCCACTGGAACCCCCAGCCCTGCTCTGGGGTCAAGGCAGAGGATGGCTTCGATGGGGCCACCTCATGCGCCTGTCCCCAGGCCCATCTCAGGCAGCAGGAACTGCTGCAAACCTGTGCGGTTGGCAGAGGACTCGCAGGGAATCCCGGGGTTTCTTTGGCTGATGAGTCCCTGCAAAGGGAGGCAGGCGCAGGACGAGGAGAGCGCTTGTTGTGTGCAATAAAGCTATGAAATGAACGTGGCCTTGGGGAACGCCGAGCCCCAGGGAGCAGCAGTCACTTTACAAGTGGTTACAGAGCAGCACAACCCTGGCCCCTGGGGCTGGGCAGTGCCCAGGCCGCGGGACGGCCTCGTGCTTGCCGCAAGCCCAGCTGGAGCTGCCGTGCCCCCAGCGCCCGCGGGGCCAGGCCGTGCAGGCGGGCAGCCCGGCTGCGCTCCTGCTGGGGCACGGCACGGGAGCCTCTCACACGGCCTCACCTGCAGCTGGCAGTGGCCGCGGGCAGCGGGGCGCAGCGTGCAGCTGGCAGTGCCGCTCCTCTGCTGTGCTGGCCAAGGGGCTCGGTCATAGGGGTGTGTGAGTCCAGGAGGGCTCTGCTGCTGCTGCTGCTGCTGCTGCTGCTGCTGCTGCTGCTGCCGCCTGGGGCTGCCTGCCCTGCGTGCCTGTGCGCAAGGTGCTCGCACCGTGCCAGCAGCTGAGCTAAACATTTTTGACTCTATTTATTACTTAAAAATTATGCAACTGGGTCGTGTTCTTGCTATTTTTTATGCATGAGCCAAGCATCAAATCCCATTATTTAAAAAAACTGTTTTAGCTAGTGATGCACTAGACCACGCAAGTAAATGCCCAAAATAATTCCAGCTGACACCTTTATGAAGGCAGAGTGAAGTTGAAAGTCTACACAAGCCTTTCATTTGTAATCTAACACCCCTCCTAACTTGGTGCTGGGAGCTGCATTTTCCTCTGGCTCTCTGATCCCTCCTGCTGTGGGTGCCTGTGCCCTGACGGTGCAGTGCAAAGCTCCGCTCCGGGGGTCCCGGCGCTGGGAGGCCGGCTCTGCCCCAGCACCAGAGGCCTGGCTGGCAGTATTTGCAAACAGCTGGGAAGAGCTGGGAACGTTTCCCTGCAGCACGCTGGACAGAGACACAAAGCAGGAAGGTCTTTAAGGGCAAAAATCTTCCTTTGCTGACGCACAGAAACAGGGAGAGCGGAGCCCTGCAGGAGCCTGCGGGAGGCCTCCGGGAGGTGCCTGGAGCCCCGGGCACCCTCGCCCCCTGCCTGGGGCCGCCCTCCTGCTCCACCAGCCCCAAGGGAAGGGAGCCGGGCCGCGGAGATGCTGCCGAGCATGGCACCGGGCCAGGGTGAGAGGTGAAACGCAGGTGCTTCCTCTTGTTATTGCTCATCACAGTCTTCGTGTTTATTTACTGTATTTTCTTTACAGACACCCTTGTCAGCGGCTGGTGGCCAACGCTTTGTCTTTTTGAAGGCTGGCTTCACCCATGTCTTCCTCTGAGAGGCAGCAAGGCCATCGTTAATCACACCAACCTGATTATTTCCAGCTAAATTCCACCCTTCAGCATGACCTTGCTACTTTAACGAACAAGGTGCTGAGATTTTTCTTATCATAAAAAATTTTGGTTGACCCCAAAAGTAAAAGATGACAAACAAACTGTGATATAAATAATCTTGCTACTAGAAAAAAGCATTAAAGGTAACTTATCAATTAGCCTTTTTCTCACCAATAAATCACCATACTGTGGCATCTGACCCTGGCTAGGCTGACATTTCTATAACCCATTTGCCACTGTTCACGTATTAAATGGCTTCCAGTCACCCTAAATTTGGAGATTTTAATCTCCTATATTAAGTCAGTGGTTCTTATTAATTCATTGAATCTATTTTTATTGGCTTTGTAAATCAGAGTTATCCATGTCAGTGACCGTGGTCAGGGAGAGAAGCGTTTGTCTGTGAAATTGGGTTGACACAGACCATTGACTGCAATGATAACAAGTGATTTGCAGGGCTGGGTGGACAAGCCATTTGCACTAAGCAGATTATAATGTAACAATAAAAAGTTTCATTACTGGAAAAACAGTAAAAGCCGCTGCGCACCTTGATGAGAGGGTCAGAGGAGTCAGCGTGGGGAAGAGGGGGTCATCCCCCTGCGAGCCCCAGGGACGCTGGGGAGGGGGACGCTTGTCAGAGCCATAGGGACGCTGGTGGCAGAGGCTGGTGCCGTGCTCAGGGCCTGTCCAGGCAGCAGGGGCCGGCGCGCTGCCGCGGGGGACACCGGGGCTCCAGGCAGGGCTGCAGGGGCGGCTGCCCGGAGAGCAGGGGCGCGGGAGGTGGCGCGGCAGGACACGGGGCAGGCGCTGCCAGGGATGGGTGCTGCGGGGTGTCTTGGCCACCCTCGCTCTTGCCGAGCCCCTGGGACAGGGGGCAGAGTCCTTCAGGAACATGGCCTGGGATCCGGGGCGGGGGGGGGGCTGGATGAGAAATAATGCCTTTGACATCGGTGTGTGTGAAATGCAGCCTGTGTCAGTGCCCTGCCTGGAGGGAAATCTCTGCAGAGCTGCTCCTGCTGCAGGACTCGCCTGTACCCAGTGGCTGCTGAAAGTGCCCTGACTTGGAATAACATGGGCCCACAAGAGTGGCAGGGGCCATTTTAAGAGCTGTTCAGCTGGCTTCAGACTAAACATTGATTGTTGCAGGGAAATGGGCACCCCCGTGAAAACAAGCTGTAACAGTATGTTCGCTGCCCCATGCCTGCTCCACCCTCGGACACGCTCTGGCTGAAGCTGGGCTCAGCGAGCAGCCGCGAGCTGTGTCAGCCTCCTCCCTGCTGCAAGGCGAGTGGCACCCGAGCTCCGGGGCTTTCCCCACGCTCTGCCGGGACTGCCCGGGTGCGGTGCTGTCCCCGTGGCTCAGTCCTGTCCCCATGCAGGGCGCAGAGGGTGTGGGGGCACGGCCCGAAGGGCTGGCACCTGGGGCTGCGAGTGCAAGGCCGGGGTGAGCAGAGGCTGCGCAGCAGCTGGGCTCAGGCACCTGGGGCCACCCTCCCGGCACCGCCGTGCGTCTCGGCGGGCGTGCTGGCTGGGGAGAGGCAGGAGAGCGATGATTTACTGAGCACACTGAAGGCACGGCAGTCACAGCATCCCGCGCTCTGCTGGCAGCACTCATCGAGGGCTGTCGTTAGCTGAGATTTACACACAGGGCTGCTGGTAGCTATCTAGCTCCTCGCACTTCTGCTGTGTGCTCCCAAGGGTGCTGTGGGTCGGGGTGGATGGAGCCGTGGGCAGCTCAGCCCCCCAGCCCGCTGAGCCGCACCAGGACAAGGGCTCAGCCAGCCCCTGCACGGGGCTGCGGTGCCAGCCCAGGACAGGCACGGCTGGGGCCTCGTGGCAGCTGCTTCAGGTTCGCTGGCACCCAGCGGAGACTCGCGGCCCTTCTGGGGACTTGTGCCATGCTGGGAATGGGCCCAGAGCCCTCCGGGCTCTCGCCTGCCCCAGGCAGCACCCTACGAGGCAAAGAGCTCTCAGGAAGCCACCTCTCCCCGCCGCATGCCAAGCCACCTGACTTCGCTGTGTGGGACCTGAGCTGCTGAGCCCTGCAACCAGCTGCAGCGAACAGGGATCAGACCCACAGGTCACTTACTGACCCTGCGTAAGGCACTGTGCACTTGCCTGTGATGGCAAGCACAGTTCAGGCTGTCCATTAGTTAGCAGTCCTCCCCAGGAAGGGGAATGAGTGTGTCAGAGGCGGTTTCTGGCTGTGGCACCTCGTTCTGCAGACCCAGGCACAAGCCTGGTCTGAAGCACGCACTTACCCTGTAAAAGTGCTCAGGATGCCCCAGCGCCGCTGCTCAGTCAGTGGTGGGGGCACCTCGTCCCTGCTGGCGAGGCACATCCGTGGGTACTTAGCAGTCCTATTTCCCTGGCAGAGCTGATGAATAATGCCGTCAGCTGTTGAACACGTGTCAGATGACCTTTCCCTGCACTCTCTACAAAATCCCATTAATCAGGAGAGCAGAGCAGAGCTAAGAACTCTTAAACAAAATTATTGTAATCTCCGGGTTTCTCATTCATCACGCAGCAACTCACAAGCCTCCACGCTCCCTGTGGGTGTTACAGGATCCCCCGGTCTTTCCTTTGAAACACCCTTCCCTTTTCTTCTACCGTCCTTCATTTACACATGCTCGTGGTTCCTTTTCCCACTGGAGCCTCCCAACTTCCCCACTCGCCAACGTGGGCGCGTTACGGCACCTCCCCGAGCCCCTGGCAGGGTGGCAGGAGGGGCAGGCGTTAGTTGAGGTGGTGGGAGCTGCCGGGTGGGGCGATGCTGCCGTGCCTCAGGGGAACGAGGGCAGCAGAGGCACTGCAGAGCCCCTGGCTGTTGCTGGAGAACCCTCCCGCAGCCAGCACCCGCTCGTGTGCAGACGGGTGTGCAGGGCCCTCCTCGGCTCCAGCACAGCCCCGGCAGGGCCCTGCTCGGTCCGTGGGGGGGACGCGGTGCCGCGGCCGCTGCTGGATGGGGGCAGCCTGGTGCTTGCTCCTGGGCAGCTGTGCTGCTCCCACCGAGACGCTTCGTGCCGCCGGTGATCAGCCGTCACTGTGGTGGGGGTGCTGAGCCGAGGGTGAGTGGAGTGAGCTGGGGCCTGTGATACAGAGACGGCTCTGAATACCCACACTTAAATCGGGCCGGCCTCTGGGGAAGGGGGCTGTCAAAGTTGGTACTTCTGCTGCCAGATGAAAGAAAGAATATGTAAATGAGAGGCAGAGAGAGAGAGATGGAGCACGATCACAGCTTCTGCTGCCTGGCATGGAGACTCCCGGCAAGGCTGGAGCGCTCAGACAAGGGGCAGCGAACAGCCGGGGCCGCGGGGCCCACAGGCACCCTGCACTCCTCGCAAGGGGGTTCGAGGCTGGACGAGTCCCTTTCTCCAGCGAGTCACGAGAGCTCACCCCAGCCCCCCCTGCTGCAGATCCCCTGTGTGCTCGTTTGGCATGCAGGGAACTGGTGACAGCGCCGAACCCCTCAGAAGTGCTGCACAGATTGCTGCACAGATCCCACGCCTTTGATTTTAGGAGTCTGAGCTTGTCCTGGTGTTTCTAATGAGGGTGCGCTGCAGAGAAATGGGTCTGGATTGCTGGCTGATGGTGTGTTGCCCAACTAACAAGAAAAGGAGATCAGTCGAGGTAACTATTTTCCTTTTCAAAGCTTTGCATGCAACAAAACACAGGTTGAATGCAGACAGGGATATTTCAGGCCAGAGCTGCCTTATTGCCCATACGGGAGTGCAGGGGCTGCTCTGCCCAGGGCCCTGTGGTGCCCGGTTGTGTCGGTGTGGGTGTGGGTACAGGGCAGGCAGGGTCCTGCTGTGCTGCAGAGCTGGAGATCCCCATCCCATCCCATCCCATCCCACCCCATCCCACCCCACCCCACCCCATCCCATCCCATCCCATCCCACCCCATCCCATCCCATCCCATCCCATCCCATCCCATCCCATCCCCCAAGGATGTCCCCAGGGACCACCACTGGGCTGCACCGGTGCCATCGGGAGCCACCGGCACTGCACGGATCCTGCTCCGCAACCTGAGGAAACCAGATTCCCCTTCCTGGGTGAAAATCTTCCTGGGTGGTTTGAAATCCCCAAATCAGGACAGAGTCAAAGTTTCAAGCATCTCGCGGACTGGAAAGTTGAGAAGAAAGTGAGTTCAGAAACTGTGGAAGGACCTCACTGAAACATTTCAGCTTGATGACATGAAAGTGATGGTTTCTCACGGAAGAGAAAGTACTATAGGAAACCTGGAACAAAACAGAGAGGGAGAACTGTAATGAAGTATGGCATTTACACTTCAAATCATCTCAAGTTTTCCCACTGAGAGTTTCATCAGCGCTGACACTTTCCTTCAAAACCTCTCAGTGTCAGGGCAGGGTTTTCCAGCGGGAGGCGTTCTCTCGAGAGGGGCGAGACCGGCTCCAGCAGCAGCACCCACCAACACCGCCTGGTGTGCTCCCACCAGGGGACCGAGCGGTGCCGTGCCCTGCTCCTGCCCTCCTCCGGGGCCAGCCTGGCCTTGTACCCGCAGCACGTCTGAGTTCAGCGTGTGCAGGGCTATGGAGAGGGGCTTTGGCTTTGGTTCTGCCCAGCTCCTGTCTCGCGCATTTGTTCATCCCCTGCACTGCAGCCACAAGACGCCGGTGTCCTTCCTATTTCCCTGTTGCCTGGCCAGCCAGGAGAGAGCAGCTTTTGCAGGCAGGTCTTCACCCCAGGAGTAGCTGCTCCTGCCTGTGGTTGCCACGGCAGGACCCCAAAGCTGCTAATTACACCAGTCTGCCTGTGCCTTTTAATCCACGTAACATCTCGAAGAATTAATTTCCAGCTGTACTAGCATTCAGAAACACCCCCCTGGCATCTTCATTTCCAGTAAGTCCCAGCTCGCAAGGTCTGTGCTTAATTAGTGAATGAAATACTCCAGAGTTCAGACTGCCTTGTTGTAACTCAAGTCCTCTCATGTTCCAGCTTCCCTGCGCACACACCACGAGTGCGGGGACGGCTCGCTCCCTGCCTCAGGCATGGCGGTGGTGGGCTGCGTGGGATCACGGCCGCTGCTCCCCTCCCGCCCCACACCTGGTCCTCGAGCAAAGGAGAGCAGCCCGCAGGTGCACAAGGTGCCCAAGTAATGGGTGCTTCTAGGATCCAGAGCAAGAAACCGGCTAAAACTGCAGGGACGGCCGCTGCGACTCCAAGCCTGAGACCCTCCCAGGGCACCAAGCCCTGCTCCGAGGGAGAGCGCAGGGCGGCAGCACGGGGCTGGGCACGGCGTCTGCAGCGCCCAGCGAGTGAAAAACTGGGACGTGAAAATAATAACACACAGAGTAACTCCTGTGACCCATGGAATGAAACACTGATGACTCAAATCAAGCAATTTTAAAAAGCATATATCACAACAGACCAGTCTGAACTCTGGCCCTCAGTAAAGGCCACTTCTTCATGAGTAATCACTGGGTATAAGTATAGCACATTAATAATGCACCTATTGATTGCCTCCAATGCTGGTCCACATATGTGCATGAATCAATAATCCTGTTTAAGTACGTGCACCACAAAACTTTCAAGAAATACCACCCCTACACTTTAGCAAAACACTGCCTTTTCACCTGATAAATTTATTACTTGACAACACTCTATTCTGGGACATCTGTAGAAGGACATCTTTATCTGCGGAAATTACTTTAACACAAACATGATCGGTCTCTGTTAGGGTTAAGAAAGCTATGCTGTGAAGGTATGTGCCTTTCTTACACCTTATAACCACCGTATGCTGATGAGGTGGGCAGTCGAGAGCTGCAATGTCCTGAGCTCATCGTTTCTGCTTGTATCTGACGGGGCGGGTCGGCAGTACGTGTCTGCTTCCACCTTGCACGGCGTTCGCAAGGAGCTTTTGTGTCTCTGGGACCCCTCGCAATAAATGCGGGTCAAAGGAAGTGCCTCATTTCTAACCAAAAGCTGTTTGTTTGCTTGAAAGGCAGTGGGAGGCAGCGTGCTGGTCGCAGACACGGAGCCCTGGACAGGTGAGAGAAACAGGAGGGGGGCTCGGGGACACGTCTGCAGGTGCAAAGCGCGTGTCACGCTCAACCACGGGTGCAGATACCTGTGCAGTGAGGAAAAGTGGTTGAGATTCGCTCTGTGGACCACACAGTTCAACGGTTTATTTCAGGGCTGTTAAACGCTGTTTTACATATTTATTAAACTGAAGGCAGTTTTTTCCTAGGAAAGTGTATCAACAATTATTCTGCCTGACAAGCAGCCACCGTCAGCTGGAAGCTGTGTCTGTCTTGCAGCACTTGCCCATCCTGCATTGTATTGCAAGGATGTTGCTTCAGCTGCTCACAGCAGAAGTCAGGAGAGCTTAGAAGCAGAAGCTGAAGGAAAGATTTAAGGAAAAAAAAAAAAAAAAGAGAGAGATCAAGATGATCCTGGCACCAGGGTGCTGTGTTCTGCATGCCCGACATGGCACCTCTGATTGATGAGTCCCGCGCTTCGGTCCAATCTGTTCAGAGTTAGGCAATGGCAATCATTTTTTTCAAGCCTTGTCATATATAAAAGCAATTGAGTCAGCAGGCACCAGTTGTCTGGCACAAGAAGAGATTATATTTTTACAAGGTTTTGCAGAAGGTCTATAAAAGTTTGTTCTTTCTTTAAAAAAATAAATACAGATATGTCAACACCTCTTGGAAAAAAAAAAAAATCAAACTTGTAAATTGAAACATTATGTCTGCAAAAGATGTGCCTAAAGAGCCTTTTTATTGCTTGTATTAAATGACGAGGATTTCACATTTAAATTGTGTTTCAGGGCAATTCCTCTGGAAAGCTGGGATTTTCCTGGTAGTTCTGGCTTCAGACCGTGGGAGCAATGCTGTTGCGGTATGCTCGCCCCGTGGAGCAGCGCAGATGGGCCCTTCCCCTGCCCCGGGGGCTCCAGAGCAGGTGCGGGGGCTCCCTCGCCCCGCTGGGGTCTCTCACACGAGGGTCCCCAGCAGCAGGATCAGCTCTGCTCCTTTCTGTGCTCGTCCCACGGGATTCAGGGGCTGCAGAGCTGGCAGCTCGGCTCTCCTGGCCCCAAGGAAAAATTGTATCAAAATCCTTTCTTACGTATGAAAGGCTCAGTGCAACTGATGCTTTTGGTTGGTGTCCTTATGAAAGCAGGGCTGGAGCGCTGGCGGCTGTCTGTCTGTCTGTCTGCTCTGTCTCCCATGAGCTGCACGGCCCAGAGGGCTCCGGCCAGCAGCAGCAGGGCTGGAGGAGCTACGGAGCTGCCGGTGCCCCCCGGCGTGGTGGCAGTGGTCAGGGACAGCTGCCCGGAGGCAGTGCTGGAGCTGGTGCCACGGGGCCCGAATCCGTGGGGAGCTCTTTCGGCCCCCACAGAGGGAGCGGAGGGGGTGTCCCGCTGGGGTCACAGCATCCGCAGCTCCAGCTCCAGCTCCAGCTCCAGCACCAGCTCCAGCACCACCACCAGCACCAGCACCAGCACCAGCACCAGCACCAGCCCGGTCCTGCAGCGAGGCCCCAGCTCCTGCCCTGCAGCGCAGGTCCCAGAGGGCTCTGCCGTGCTGGTCCCATGGGTGCCAGGTGGGTTCATTATCCCTGGTCGCTCAAAGGCTGTCAGAGCTGTAGGAAACACCGACACGAATCTGCAGCTATGGATTTTTATTTTTGACAGAAGCTGACCCCTCGGGATTGCTGTTTATTACATGTTAGAGAAGGAGCTACTGTCGTTATAGCAAATCTTTTTATAATGATCTTTCGTTGTGGATGTAGAGTATTAATTATCAGAAGGTATTAAAAAAAGCATTAGCCCTCTGACCCCTGGAGATTCATGTGGGCTTTCCAAGTGTCTCCCGCAGATGTACTGGGGCTGTGGGCCGTACATCAAGGCGCGCACGGGTGCCGCAGGTAACGGGCACTGACGCTGCTCACTGGTGGAGCTGAGCCCACGCACGGGCAGCCCAGTCCCGCGGGCAGCCCCTCGCGCTGCGCCCCACTGGCTTGTCCCAGGAGAAAACACCTCGGGTATGGGGAACCCCAGGAGCTGGGCACAGGAGGCAGCGATGCCCCCCGCGCTCCTGGCAGTCCCGTCGGGGCAGCCCACGACAGCCCCGGGACGGCCCTGCCTGCCCTGGGGAGGAGGTGACGGGCACCGTGGGGCTGGGACGGCTCCGGCCCCGGCAGCAAGCCCCGCTGGCAGCCCCACACACCTCCCAGCTCGACACGCTCATGCCGTGCTCCAAACGCACGTTAAAAATTTGTCTTCACCTTCATTAATGCCAGAGTTTATTGCAGAAGGGAGAATTTCTTTATTTTAAAAAACCTATAGGTGGAACACAAGCAAACTGCTGGCTTTTACTAGCATATAAACTGAGAAAAACCTTTGAGATACATCTACATTACACTAAACTGCATCCATAATTCATACCTAAAGGAGAAATTTTTAGCTTCCTTGGAGGTTTGCTGGTATCTATTATTGATAGGGCCGTGTTAGGCAACAATAGGCTACTTCTTATTCACACGCCATTTACTGTTTTAGTCAATTCCAGAGGAGGCTGCAGCACCTTTATTCAGCAGAACAAGCTCTCAATTAGATTTTTGCAAGGATTTGGAAGGGATTTAGTTAAGAAGCTGAAGTGATGCGGACTGAGTTGGGAGAGTACTTCTAGAGGGATTCCTGCTCCCGCAGTTAATCAATAGATCAAGAACGTGAAAGACACTCCAAACAATTAGTTTCTATTCCGATCTCTGAGAGCAACATTCACACAGCAAAGCTCTGGAGACGCCAGCATCTCCGGAGCTGGGGATGCCGTAAGCCGTTAATCGCAGGGACCGGAGGTTGCTGGCCTGTAGCGAGCAGGGACTCGGCGCAATCGCCGAGCATTTAACTGCGCATAATGCACGCCTGTTTCAGCCGCCTGCCTGGCAAGTAATTACCAATGTGATCGCACAATTTGCAGCCCTTTCGAAGCGAGCTGGATGAAATCCGAGCGCTGCAGGGAGCGATGGTGCGCTGTGTCCTGGGGCGCGGGGCGCTGGCAGTGGCCGGCCGCAGGCACGTCCCCTGGGCAGCCGGGAGGTGCTGAGCGCCTGGCCGGGACGCACTCGGCGCTGGGGAGGGACGGCGAGGATTCGGCCGGGAGAACTCCCACAGCCAGCCCCGACCCCTGCCCTCTCCCTTCTCTCCCAAATGTGAAGTTTGGCCAAGACATTACGACAGCAGCTCTGCAACTGGCAGCAAGCAGGAAGGACGGATGGTGAAAACGCCTGCAAAATTTACTTCTCTTTCGGAAATTTTTGAGATTCTCTTTTGAAGTCAGATGAAACAGTCAAGCAGACAGTGGCGTATGGAGAGCGGAGGCAGCCGCACGGCGCCCACCCCAGGCTGCGTGCGGTCAGGAGGGCACCCGGCCCCTCCGAGCCGCGGCTCTCAGCTGGGGCGGCCTCGCTCTCGGGCACCAGAAGTCGTCGCCTCTGTGCTTGGGTGAAAGGAAACGTGTGGAGGGAGGAGAGGATCTGAGAGCAGTTCTCCTCATCAGTATAAATTAAGACAATGTGTCTAGCACACGCATGTGTTTACGGAGCACGTAGCAGTTAGTTTAAATCTAAGATAAAGGTTGCCGTTAACATAAAATTCCCATCCTTCCAAAACCATCAATTCTGAACTGAATTAGATCCAGGAACCACAATGCAAATCAGAGGGCTACAAATCTCTCTGACAATATGTTTTGCTCCACAAACAGATGCAAAGCCAACTATAAAACCACACAACAATCCTTATCTGACAGATTTCCCTTTGATTAGCTTTTAATTGCTCATTAAGATTTGGGTGGTTTACGTCTGGGCTCCGTGGCAGGGACGCAGCATGGCTTCAGGCCCCTGTGATGCCGAGCCCCAGGTGCCTGCTGCCCTGGAGAGCAGCTCCTACGGTCGCCCCGAGGCTGCCGGCACAGCTCCCGGCCGTGCAGCCCCTCTGGATGCTTTTCTCCACATTTCCCCTCCCTGGTTTCCTTCAGTGTTGGTTAGGGATATTCCGTGTTGACAGAAACAAATGATTTCTGAAGGAGCTGCAAAACAATATATTTCTGGAACAAAACACATCAATCATGGCTCAGAGCCAAGTTAGTTATTGCAGAATTTCTCCAGCATTACCCGGATCTGAGATTATTATTTCCTTCCATTTGTTGCCTCAGCTGGAGAGGTGAGTGCGGCGATGTGGCGGAGCAGACGTCACCGCCGCAGTCGGCAGAGGTTTCCTGCAGTCGTGGTGCTCCCCTCGGCCCTCAGCCTGCCTGGGGGGACGCTGCTGGTGTCCTGCCGTGCCCCTGCTCGTCGCACTGGTTAAGGCCAGGGGGTTACAACACCCAAGGGGCAGTTTCGCACTTGTACTATGGGACCTGTGGCACCGGGCATCCTTACCCTGGTAGGAACGGCTGAGAGCTGACCCGCTGCGGCGCAGCAGCGCCCAGCACCGTGTGAGCAGCAGCAGGGATGGCTGGATGAGGGGACGGCCTGTCCCTGGCCAGCAGCTTCCAGGGTCTGGCCTCGCTGGCGCTTCCCGAGCAGCATCCCCCTTGCCCCTTTGCCCAGCCAGGCTGCCGCAGGCAAGCTGCGAGGTGGGGCAGCCCCAGCCCGCCGTCCCCACCTGCACCATGCGAGGGGACGGAAGGGGCGCGCAGCCGCACTCCATACTCTGGCCAGGGTTTTCTGCGTGCTCAGGAGCCCCGGCAGCAAACCGGGCTCTTGGGACAGAGAGCAGGGTGAGCCTCGCAGCGCCCTCCTCGCGGGCTGCGGAGGGACGGGCAGCTTGGCTCCCCCTTGCTCCTGAGCTCGCACCAGGATTAGCAGGGAAAGAGCATGTCGGGGGTTCTCCTGTTATTGTTTATGAGAGGTTTGCATGAAATTTTGGGATTTACAAAGTAGTCATATCATTTAATCCTCTTTAATGAGGTTTGGGGATTTATGGGCCAGACATTTTCATTTTCAGCTTTTACAATTAACCTTGGTTAACCTATAAAGAAAACTTCAGGATAAGTCTGCTTTCTTCAATTATTAAAGCCAAGGATTTGAAGAGTGGCACGCAGCCCGCAGTGCCCCTGGCTTGCTCACTCTGTTACGTGTCATCCGCAAAGAAGCCAACAGCACCCTCCACGCTAGGAACGGGTCCTGCCTCCCAGCTGCGTACGTGCCTATCTACACTTGTTCATGGAAACTTTATCCAGGGATTAAGAGTCTGGTGCTGAGCTGTGGGCAGAGCTGGACAGCCTCACACAGGCTTTGCCTGTAAAGGGTGCACCCCTGCAGGGAGATCTTCAGCGGGGCCATTAGCAACAGCTCTTTGCCTCCCAAAAACACAACACAAGTGCCCCTGCCTGGTGGGGAACATTTTCACGGAGCCTCAGAGGGTCCGGGGCCGCTCCACCTCCAGCCTGCCAGCGACGCCCATGCTGGCGGCAGCATTTGGCAGCGCAGCCCCTTCTCTGCTGACAGCCAGCTCCTCGGCGAGGACAATCCAACCCGCGGCACACCACGGACAGCCAGGCGTGGGGGGAGCGTGCAGCGGAGTGCTCGGCTCCAGGGCAACATCTGGGCAGTGTCTCCAGCCCGCAGGAACATCTGGGCGCTGCTGCCACCCTTTTAAAGTTCTCATAATTCCACAATAAATCAGTATGATAATTTCTCACTGCAATAAAGCCCCTATTCCCATTGCAAGCTCTCATAACCAGCACCTCGATCTTTCTGTGCTCTTTGCTCTTTATTACCTTTCAATGACTTAAGCCCCTGAACTGAATAACTTCATCAAGGTGTCAACCTAAACAGATTTTTCCCTATAATGGCCCAACTCTCACAGGTTCTTAATGAAAAATATTGATTCCGAAGGATTAGTTGCAGATTTATGTGGTGGATGCTGATCCTTCTGTCACCTGATACCTTATCAGTGGATGAAGGAACTGATCCTCCCTGCATGGTTTTAAAAAAGCAATCACAGACTGTGTCAAGCAGGAGCTTATTCCCAGAGAAATGCACACGATGCTGCGTCTGGATCAGATACGGTACTTACAGACAGCAAGTGGTGAGGGCTGCGGGGTCGCCACCATGGCCAGGCCAGGTTGTGGCCAGCTGCCGGGTGCGCAGGGCAGAGCCGGCTCTTGCTGGGGGCAGGTCCCGGCCCCCGGCTCCCAGAGCCCCCGTCAGCCCCCCAGGTCTGCCCCCACTGCCCCGGTCGCTGGCGTGGGAGGCAAGGGCTGGGGGAGCGGGTGCGGAGCCCTGCGGGCAGGGGGCTCACCCACCCGGGGCTGCCATTCTGCGAGTGTCCTCCTCGAGTGGATCCAAAGCCACTCACAGACACAAAAAAACGTGTTACATACACGGCAGCAATTCCCGGCTGATTATTTCCTCTAGAGACCGTTATGAGCTTCAATCTGCGAGACGGCAGATTATACACATCAGAGACAAAGTGCTGGTAAGCGAGCCCCGTGCCAGCAAACCCTGCGCTGCATTGCACTGCGCTGACGCACAAACAAGCGCGGGGGCCTGCCCCCCTCCTCTCTCGTGGTGGCTGCGAGCCCCACGAGTGTCCACAGGCATGAGCAGAGCCCCCAGGAGCAGCCTCGTGCACCCGGAGCCCCCGCAGGGCTCGCAGGGCCCCTGGCAGCAGCGCAGTCCCACGGGCGCCTCGGCCCCGCCGGTGGTCCCGGGTGGGCGGCTGCCAGCCCCCGGAGCGGTGGCAGTGCCCGTGGGGCGGCCGGGCTTGCTGCAGGGGACACCGGCAGCAGCAGCAGTGTTTAGTGGCAGGCACACATACGATTATTAATCTTCTTTTTTCCCCTCCCTTCAGAAACTTGCAGACGAAATTAATACATAAATTACAGCCTGGAGTGAGCTGTTATAAATAATAGCGCATGGGCTTTGATTATTTACATTTTTATGGAATCTGAACTGATCAAATATATAGAAGTCACCAGGCACATGGGAGAATTATGTCGTGTTCAAACATGATTTAAAGGCCATGCAAGAGGGACCCTTCCCAGGGAAGTGATCAGGCAGGGCTGGTAACTCTTGACCAGATGAGCGATGTGCAAACAGCACAGAATAAACCTCAGCCCTCTGAAACTTCAGGAAGAGCAGGAGAAAGCAATAACTACACGTGCAATCAACCCTTCAAACACCCCTTTGTCTCCCTCTCAGTTTGTTGTGAGCAGGGGTGAGGTAATGAATGTTTTGGCAACAGCCTTACTCAAAACCTAATAAAATTATTCAGGATTCTGTGAGGAGCCTTGGAAATAGAGGCTGTCCTACAGCAGCAGCAGCGTGCGACAACAGCAGCCGAGCTCTGCATTTTGGGGTTGATTTAAAACCTCATTCGTTTTTCATTAGCTCAGAATTGCTGCAGACGAAGGTTCATTTTTACTACGTGCACAGAACGCGAACGAAAATCTGGATTTTGTTTCTTCCATTTGCTCGGCGTACGAAGCCACCCGATTTAGGGATGAAAGGCGGTATTTACTTCCCATCACCCGAACGTGACGGAGAGCAGGAGCTTCTCCTTGCCCTCCACACCGCCCTTCCCAGGGCCGGGTCCCGGCTGGGGGCTGCCCCCGGACCCCCTGCCCCCGGGGAGAGCAGCCGGCTGGCTGTGCTGCTCCCCTCCCGACGCTGCCATTTACAGAATAATCACACTCCATTCACATTTCCAATTACTTTACAGTTCAGGCTCAAAAAAAAAAATACTCTGCTGATTAAAACTGCAATAATTAAAATTGAGGCTTTGTGCTGCTTCTGCCTTTTAAACATTTTACAAACTCTCGCCCAAATTTCCAATTTCAAAGCTCCTCTCAGGGTCCCAATTTCATGGCTAATTTGTGGAGCCACTGCCTGTGTAATCGCGGGCGCTGCAGGCGGTGGGCAGGGTGCGTTCAGCGGGCCGGCAGCACCAGCAGCCAGGTACACCGAACGGCCGGCGTCACGCAGCCCCGGAGCCGTTTCTTCACCTTCTGCCTTCTTTTTCCACAGGAACCAGGCGCTCGCTGCCATGCGCCGCGGGATGGGTGTGCGAAGGGGCTGCTCACCGCCTGCCCAGCCCCGCTTTGGCTGCACGGGGCAGCCAAGGCTCAGCCTGCCCCTCTTGTGCCCCAGCCCCCCGGCCTGGGCCAGCTCCTTCCCGTCGTTTCGGGGCGCCTGGGGCCCACACATGCCCTCTGCTCCGAATGGGAGAGGGCTGGGGTAGCAGCGTGTATGTTGTGCGCAAGAATAAATGAGAATGGATTTTAATTATTTCTAATTGAGTCTCTAGAATTCAGACAACTTCCAAATTAACACCAATTAACATAGTATACTTGATATCCCATAACATTTAATTAAACCTCTTAAAATAAAATCTGCAAAGCTCCCCTTCAAGCTTCACAGAGATGATCCCATCAAATGCTGCACCTTAAAGGTATTTAAATAAAATCCCATACAAGCTGCAGATCCAAAGCCTACAGCAGGGAAGCACAGCAAAGAGTCGATCAAGGTACTGCTGTTAATGAACGGTGCTGATTAGTCAAGGCAAACAAGCGGGGCACGAATCCGCCCGGGGCTTGCAGCGGTCCATCAGGAGCTGCGCTGAGTGCCTCCCGCCTCCCTCGCCGGAGCCAGCGGGTGCTGGATGCGTGGTGCTGGGGGGGGGGGGGGGGTGCCCTGTGTGTGCTCCGCCACCGCCTCACAGCTACCCGGAGTGTCCCCTGGTACCAAAAAGTGATGAATGGGCCCCATTTAGCTTGATCCCATGGCATCCGTGCACGGGTCTGCCCACAGCACGCGCACGTTGCTGGAGGCTGCAGCTCGCATCTGCCCATGGCGTGTGCGTGCTGAGGTGGGCGCCAGGCGTGCTGCCCACGCACAGGTACGCGTCCCCTTCAGCTCCTCGTTTGTTACATGGCATCGCCTCAACACCGTCCGTCCTCGTAGCGTAAGACAACTATGTGTGACCAACAAACGAGATGCAGCTTTGGAAATAAATATCTGGTTGGGAACCAGCTGAATATCTGCTAAAAACTGGTATTTTTCTGCTCGTCGCCATCACAGATCACAGCCCTTGTAATTTGCTACACACAAATCTCTGCTGGATGTACATTTCTCGTCCCTAACCTGCATCTAAGGCAGAATCCAGCTGTGCAAAATCATATTTCACTTTATTTAGTGTCATGGAAACCTTTGCCTAGACAACAAGAGGCACAATGCCTGCCTGCTGCAGGGGAAGCTGCCACGAGCCGCCGCGAGGCAGCGCACGTGTCCCTGCGGCCGCCCCCGCCTCGCCCCATGGCCCCCCAGCCTGGGCTCGTGCCCTGGGACGCTCACGGTGCTTGCGCTGCCCTGCCCTTGGCCTCAGCGGCGGGGCTGGGAGGCCTGGGGGGGGTCTGGACCCCCCCGAGGTAGGGACCATCCGGGAAGCTGCAGAGGGAGGGAAAGAGAAGCCGATAAATACCAGGTAATGGAGACAGCCGGGGTTGCTGGGAAAGGCCTGGTGTAGCGTCATCAACAAATAAATTATAAAAACCTGACGAACTAACACCCAGCCTCCCCTCCGCTTTGACAGGCTGCTGACCTCCAGCTCTCAGCTGCGGCTAGGGCTAGGAGATGAAAATAGCAAAAAACACCAATTAAATATTAAAACTCAGAAACGTAATGCAGACCAAGAGAGGGGAAGGGAGCAACCATCAGCCTGAAAGGGAGGGCTGAGCGCTAGAACCAGGATGAACAGGTTTTCACCATCCGCAAGTAATAAGGACGATTCGTATCGGAGATTAAAGAAGAACTTCCAAGCTCATTTATAATGAAAACATTCAATGCTAATGACAGTATAAAGGGTGCGATTGAAATCCATTTACCTTTGGGGGGCTTCTTGATCACTTATTTGACATTTGTGTGCCTTTCAGTTCCTCTGAGCCTGAGTTTGCCCCGTTTACATGGCACGGCCTCGCCTGCCTGGTGGAGCAGAGAGCCAGCGCCGCTGGGCCGCCAGCACCGCAGACCCGCCGGAGGAAAGTCAGCAGCAAACAACTCAAAGGTTCCTCGTGGAAATCAGGCTTTTAATTAGGCGAAGGAGAATCAACCTCCTCAAAGACAGAAAGGAAATCAGGGTCTTTAAAAAAGGGATTTAGCCAGGACATGTTCTTATTGAACGCGGAGATCAAATCTGCTTTGAAGCACGAGCAGGCGAGGAAGTTCCGCCCCCCCAGGCACGCAGAGCTGGACCCATGCCGAGGCCCGCGAAGTCGTCCCCGGAGGCGATGCCAACGCCAGGCCGGTGGCTGCCGTGCCAGTGCCGCGAGGTGGGCGCCATCCCGCAGCGGGGCCTGCAGGGCCGGGGCCGCCCCTCTCCATGTGCCAGCCCTGGATCCCCCAGGGACCCCACGGCCCCCCGGGGTGCTGGGCCTCCCACGGGCGCAGGGGGCATCTCGCGGCGGGGCAGCCCACGCTGCCACCGCTGCACGGCGCAGAAGGGACGGCCGAGCCCTGCACGCTGGGATGTCTTCGTCTGTCCAGGGGGCTCAGCCTGCCCCTAGCTCCATGCCCCCCGGAACCGCCGCCGAGCGTGTAAAGGAGAGGCAGGGGCTGCGAAACGTTGCACCGAGCCAACGCACTGGGGGACCCTCGCGAGACGCTCGCCAGCATTTAATGCATAGACAAAGTGCTGAAGTACAATAAATCAATGATGCTCTCCGCTCTGTTTACAGCTTTCACAGCACTATGCACAGTTCTGCTCCCCAAAGCTGTTGCTTGACCAGACTTCAATGGATGCTTTTCAAAGTGATTTAAAAGGTGATTTTTAAAAATCACATGACAACAAGAAAAGTACTTACGAACAAAGCCCACAGCAGGGATGTGACAGAGTGCAATGAAACAGCTTTCCTCCAGCCGCTCTCCATCCCTGCTTGACTGGAGAAGTCTGTAGGGACATTTACAAACTTCACTGTAAATAAGCTGTAAATTAGAGAAGACCTCAGCTGCTTCGTGTTTCCGCTGGATCGGCGCTCCCCTGCAGACCCGGGCAGCCTGTGTCAGTGGGACGTGCTGGGAGCCCAGGCTGCACGCCTGAGGCACCGCACGCAGACCTGGGGCACCGGCAGGGACCCCGGCCCTGCAGCACAGCATCCCCGGCAGTGCCACCACGAGCAGGGGGAGCTGCCGTCCCCTGCTCTGTGGGGCCGGGCTGGGCAAAGACAGGCCCCGCATCCCACTGCCGCTGAGAATGGGCTGAAAAAGTGTGAGCTACGAGACGGGTGATTTGGGAACGTCATCTGCACGGTTTTCCGCACTGTCAGGCTGACTGACAATTTCAGAGAGATGTGGGGAAATACCTGGCACAGGGCTTTCAAAACCTTGCAGACAGCTGCCTTGAACCTGTCGGCCTGCAGGACAGAAGCGAGAGCTCCCCGTGCGCGCACACCGACTGCCCTGGTGCTGTGCCCAGCGGCCCCGGCCCCGCAGGAGCGCCGCTGGGCTGGCGGCAGGAGCTGCACGACGCTGCCCAGGCCACTGCTCATGCAGTGCAACCACAGGCAGATCGGTACTGCATGGCCTTTAAAGTGTTATCACACCTCAGAAATAAGCATAAAGGTCAAAATCATTAGTGTTGGAGTTCTGAATTAAATCCACTGCAATTAGCCTTGAAAAGATAACTGGAGATTCTGTTAAGATAACAGAGCAGGTATCTTCTATAATTGATAATTACTAGGTGTACAGACATGTGCACTTGCTTTGAAAATCATAATTGTTTCTCATTTGAAGAGATTGCTTTATTTTAATGGTCTGCAATTATTTTTATTTTAGATGTACTGGTGCCAACATCTGCAGCCTCAAACCATCCCGTTTCTACACAGCATCACTGCAATTTGCTGCTTTTTTCTCCTTATCTACTAGAGGATCTTATTGATGTTGTTGTAAGAGAAAAAACTGGGGCTATTTCCTAAACTGTGCAAGCAATTCATACATCAAAAGCACATTTGTGGATATTTTATTTTTGATCCAATTTTGCGTAAGCTTCAGGTATGCCCAGAATATTTGCAACAGTGTTTATTTGCTGCTTCCCTCATTTGCTGAATGCCAGCTGGAAGCCAAAAGCCCACAAGCCAGATGAGGCATTTCAGGACAAAGTGGGAAGGGAGAAGCGTGCCCAGCCCCTGGTCCTGCTCCATGTGAGCAAGGCTGCGTGTGGCAGAGGGGCGCAACAGCCGCACACAAGCCTCTGGATGCTGCATCAGTCCCAGCACATCCCAGGGGTCTGCATTAAAACCTCACCACCTTTTTGTAACTGAGGGCAAGAGACAAACACAACTCCCCCGTCACAGGGAGACTTCAGAGCATCCTGAAGTCCAAATGGAGAATCCCCATATGCTTTGAGGCAGAAAACCTTCTTTCAATACCTTCTGAGTGACTCCTGCTTCTCCTGCAGGCCAGCAGCTTGCACCAGGCTGCCGGCGCAGCAGGGATCTCTTCTGTCCCCTAGCTTCGCCCAGGGCTTCAGGCAGGAAGGAGCGCGACACCACGTACCTGGACTGTCATGAAATGCAGCGGCACGTCCACCTGCGCAACGCAGGCTTAAGAATTATTTCATCACTGCTGAACAGGACGACTTTTGTTATCTCTGCTTTGCGCTGTGATTGCCAGAGACACTGGGTCTCTGGGCAATTGCCACTTTGGCTGATAGCATCCTGATATTATGGCCTTAAACAATCAATGAGCATCGATCGTGTCATTAGTGCACAGCCTGATCAGAAAAGAGACAGGACCTGGGAAGTCTCTGCATTTCCTACAGCACAGAGCTTATCTCCTTCCACGAGGACAGATCACACGCCACTTGCACCAGTGAATAAAGCATTCCCCTTTCTTCCAGGTCTGTACAGCGGCACTGGGAGCAGCAGCAGGAGCAGGGCTGCCTGTTAGACCAGCCTCTGGCTCCCATCTGCCCGGCTGTGCTCAGTGCCCCCGGCTCCAGGGGCTGTGCCCCTTGGCCACCGCCTCGCCGCACCCCCGGCAGCAGGAGCGGGGACAGCCCCGCGCTGCCCTCGGGCAGCTCCCCTGGGCTGCGCGCTCCCTGGAGAGAGGCTGAGCTGTCATTAACCAGGAAAACGGCGATTTGCTTAAAGTGGGCATGCTTCATCAACGCTGAGAGAAGCCCGTTATAATTTCATAATCTTTAATGCTGCCTGATGACAGCAATACATCTTTGTTCATTACTGCAGATAAATCGGGTGTCACAGGCCAGGTGTGTTGCACTCAGAGAGGCAGCGAGAAGAGGGACAAAGGGGCTAAAATCAGCAGCCAGCTGCTCCTGACCCCCAAGACCTCCTGCAGAAGGAGCCCAGGCGCTGCCAGGCAGCAGGGACATGGCCACGACCATCTGCTGCGGGCTCGGGAATGAACTGGCCAAGACTTCTTCACCCTGCTCCAACCTTACTAAGAGTTAAACTTGCTGCCAGATACTAAAATTAGTTCTCTCTCTCTCTCTGCAAGCTGTATGCAAAGCTTAAAAAACAGCCAAAAGGTGATCACGGACTTGAAATTGAGGTGTTCAGGGAGATGAAGCTGAGCTGTGGCTTTGTAGTTACTGACCAGAAGATTGTTCTTCCATTTACTCCACAGCAAAACTTTGCCAGAGGTGCTGTTGTGCGCAGAACTACCCCGTCTGTTTGCAATGCGCAGCAGTCAGGTTTTATTTAAATATTTGCTCTGCTTATGCCAAATAGTTGTTCAAAATCTTTGGGGACATTAATATTTATGCATGAGTTTTGAGTAAATCTGTTATGATCGAAAGGTCTCGCCTAATTGCGGCTCACAGCCGCTGTCCAGGACCCCTCAGAGCCCACACAAAGTGGCAGGATGGAGCCGTGCCACAGCCAGCCCAGCGCTGACCTTTGCGAGAGCACACGCGGGGCCGCCCTCCGCACCCGCAGGCGACGAAGCCGCCAGCCGCTGTCACTGCACCACGGCCGGAGCCGTGCCCACAGCGCTCCCGGCCTGCCCTGCCCCTGGCGTGGCGCCCCGCCAGCAAACACCAGCAAAAGCCCTGGGCTGGCGGGGGCTGGCGTTTCGTCTTTTCTGGTCCCTGTACGCTGCAGCCCAGCTCAGGGACCTGGTGCCCGGGTGCGAGACAGGCAGCTCGTCCTGCCAGCCCGGCACATGCTGCGGCCACGCAGCCCCCAGCCCCCCCCAGCCGCATCCCTGAGCCCGGCCGTGCTGCGGCCAGCCAAGGTGCAGGGGTGGGCACTGGGTGAATCCTTCACACTAATTGCGGCACCGCACAAATAACTCAGGCTGCGCCGAAGCCCTCCTCTCCCTGCCGGTGACGGGGAGCCGTGCTCTTTCGCCCAGGGTAGGCTGTGATTAAAGAATGATTCATGTTTCACACGGAGGGTCCCTTCAGCAATCCGTCTCTTGAATTAGTTTCTCCTGTGAAGAGGTAACTAAATCACGGCGGCTGGCAGCGCGCCTGGCCGGACAGTGTCACACGGAGGCCTCCTACCAACAGCAGGTGATTAAACGCTATAATCACCGCTGCTGAGGGGTGCCTTTTTTCAGCCTGACAGGGATTTATCACGGGTGTGTTGCTGACACAAATGCAGTTCGGGGAAGCGGTGGCAGTATAATTATTCTGCAAATATAATTAGGTACAGATGTACTGAATAAGTAATACTAAAATATATTTATTTCCCACTATTCTCCTGACTCCTGCAGCCCATTAAAATGCATTATTATGATAATTTGTCAGAAAAATGACAACATTTATTAATGCATTAAAGTTAATTCCTAGTAAATTAGTAATTGGCTAAACAACGACACTCAGATTACTACGCCAGGGCTTTTAGCGAAAGACAGAAACGCAAGACGAAAACAATTTGTTTTCCATGAGTTCTCCCCCTCTCGGTGGAAGCTGCGGTTCGAGGCTGGTGACAGCGGGTGCTGGGGCTCAGGGACCCACAGCGCCCAGCACCGGGGCAGCTTTTGGGGGCTGGCAGTGCCACCTGGGAGACCCCAGGCTGGTTTTAAAAACTTCCCCAAGCGCGTGCCAGCAAGCAGCTCCAGCAAAGCCACAGGCAGAGCTGTCAGAGCCCAGCAAACAGCTGCCCTCATTCCTTGACGTCCGTTACTGATTTCTTCACGAGACGCAGGGGACAAGCCTGCGGCTGTTGCGTTCCCCTTTGTGTGGTTAGGACAACAAGGGAGAAGCTGGCACCGCTCGCTCAGCCCCTGCTGCTGGTCCTTTCAACGAGTTCCTTGCTCTTGCAGGTGCTTGGTGCAGCACGGGGAGCGGGGTCAGGCTGGAGGGACGAGGGGACGTCCCAGCAGACGCCTGGCTGTGCTGGCAGCGCAGGAGCTGCCAGGGGGCTGTGAGAGCAGCCAGCCGTGCCAGGGGAGGCGCAGCCGTGCCATCTGTTGGACTGTGTCCTGCTGCCCCACTCCACATCCCCGTGCACACCCTGGGCTCCCCAGCTGGGCCCTGCAGCCAAACTGTCGGCATCCTGCTCCCCGGCTGGGGCTTCGCCAGGGCCAGGGCAGGCCGGGACCCTTCTGAAAGAACCGCGGCTGCAGAGCGCTTCCTGATTCCCAAGCCCATTACAGAAAGGCCAAAAGAAGGGGCTTCCGCTGAATTCATTCATCGACAGACCCCAATGCTGAACTGAAACCCAGAAAATTATGTAAATTTTCATGCACACAACTAGAAATATTTATTGCAAAAGATAAATGCAAATATGCATTTGCACCGTTGCTCCTGGTTGTCTGGGGCCTTTACGCTGCCTAGAAATGTGTCCTTAGCAGGGCTGTTTGGGCTTTAAATGTTGATGTCATTTCTATTTGAATGCAAAGAGCTTCAGCTATTTGTTACGTCCAGCTCCTCAACCCTAGCTTTCCATCTTGTTTATTATACAGAAAATAACAGTGATGTATGAATCATCTTCGCCTAGCATTGGAAAGGGAATTTCAATTACACTTTCTTAAAACATTCATACAACGTAAACTCAAATTCTTAGAAACATTTGTGAAATGCAACCAGAACATCAACAACAACAAAAGCAAGACAGGAGCTTGCTGAGGATTCCTCCCTCACCGGCACCTCAGCTTGCAGCTGCAATTAATGAGTCTTTGAAAGCAAAAATGCTTTGTCTGTCTTCAGTTTTTCATGTAACCAAAGCAGTTGTTTGCAACACCAAAGCAAACATTAAAGCTGCGCTTTAAGCACAGTTATCGTACCAATCCACAGCGGTTCTGTAGCAAGAAATCAACATGAACGCTACCGAGGCGCACAGTCCCCGCGCCTCCCGCCCCAGCTGCACTCGCAGAGCTCACTGGGCCCTGGGGACAGCCGCCCCCAAGAGCTCTCCTGATTTTCTCCTCTCTTGCGTCATCTTCCATGCAACGCTGTTATTGCCAGAATACTTCCAAGTGCGTGTGTTTTCCAGAGAGCGGGCACGAATCTCACCCCCTGGGCTGCCGTGACGCGTGGCTCAGCTCTGCCCCCACGCAGCTCAGCAGCAGGGCCCCGGCACACGGCTGTCCGGGCAGCATCGCCCCAGCAATGCCCATGGCACAGCACGGCACAGCACACCCCACCGCCACCGTGCCTCCGGTGAGCTGAGGTTCAGGATCCCAGCCATTTCCCATCATCTGGAAATAACACAAAGCAGTAACAATAACACCCCCCCCCAAACGCTCTGCTGGGTGCATCTCAGGACAAGACCTGTCAGAGCCCCCCCACGCTTTGCCTGCTCTGGGTTTTGCCCTCTCTCCCCAGGCCACAGCTGCCTGGCAGCCCCGCACCTTGCTCCCGGGGAGGATGCTGCGGGCCCAGGTGTCTGCCAGCTGATTAGGGATGACATTTGACTTCACCACATAATAAAAGTTTCCACTTATGACCTTTTCTACATGTATTCCACGCGCTCTAAGATTTCATTCAGAAAGGTCATCAACAATCTTTTATCACCAGCAGCAGCACGCAGATGCTATATTTATCATGCAGAGCTGGCACTCGGGGTTCAGACAGTGCCAAACTTTAGAGAGGCAGAACAACTAAATTGCAGAGGGGGCTTCGAAGGCGAGAAGACTTCTCTTCACAAATTGCTTTTCCTGTCTGCTAACGCTGGCTGCTCACGGACAAACTCATGAATCACAGGAGCGTGGTGCGGTGACAGCTGGGATTTGGAAGCAAAACAAGGGGGCCAAGTGCCCAGCGTATCCCACAGGGGGGGCAAGCACAGCAGCACGCTGGGGATTCAGCCACCAGTTTCCCCCCAAGCATGCCCCAGTGTGGGTTTCTGCAGGGACCAACCTCTCCCCCCCCCCCCCCCCCCCCCCCATAACAAAATACCTTAACTGAAATCACAGCCGCAATTATCGCAGTCTGCGCCTGGTAAAGTCACTAGGGATGGACATGTTGGCCCCGTTCCTTGCAATTACAAGTGTTTCACACAACATTAAGTTTCTAAGAGCAGACGCTTTTGCAGTGCACCCTACAAAATGAAGATTAGTGGACTTGAAACAAGCTGCCAACTTCACTTAATTAAAACTCCACTTGCTCTGGGTGCCCAAGAAGTTCTCTTTCCTCCCAGGCCATCGGCTGGGCATCGCTCCCGCCTCAGTGTCCCCACACCCCCCTTGCACTTTGTAGCAGCTCCTGTTTTGTTTGGAACTGCATTTTGTTTTCTCCCAAGGTATCTGTGAATCATGGAAATGTCAGCTGCACAGCCTGGAGAACATGACCCAATTATCCGAGCCTTGCAAACAGGCACCCTCAGTGGAGCTGAGCCTCCACAGCGCTCAGCTCCAGAAGCAGCCAGGAAGAGCAACAAGCACAATCAGTGCAGTTAATCAATTTCTCTTAATGAAAGTGCCAGTCACAGGCTTCTGATTTGGGCTAAATAACGATTTCCTCCCTGTCTCCTCTCCTCTCCTTTCATACATGGGGTCTCATTAAAAATCCACCAGCCACAGGGAGAAGGAGAGAAACAGGTAAAAAGAGAGGGTTTTTAGTTTTGCACTTGATGTACAAAAAAAAGTTAGTGGAAAATCAAAGGTGACAAGGACTTGGCTGTGGACTTGGAACTGCACCAGCTTTTAATTTGGTTAAAAACAAACCGCCCTGGTTGATAACCCAAGGCACATCGCAGGGCAGCATCATCCCAGGTGTCAGAGGTTACTGCTCTCATCAAATATCAATCCAGTGCAGCTCCGGCGAACTCGGAAAGCTCATTTTTCAGTCAGTGACTTACCTAGGAAAATAAACACAGCCTTTGGGTATGCATTGAAAGAGCAGCTCAGCGGGAAAGCTGTGTGCAGATTTTTTCCCTTGTCTAAAGAAATCCCCTCCTTCGGGCACTGCCACCTCCAGAGCAGCGAGCTGGGGGTCAGGCAGGGAAAGCCAGGAGCACTTTCAAGATCCAGGGCTTGCTGCGCAAAGCAGTGCCGTCCTTTTGTCGTAGGACCCCCAGGCTTGGGGAGGAGCACCCAGGGGTGCCCACGCACCCGCAGGGCTGGCAGCCTGGGGTGTTCGCTGCCCTGGCAGCGGGGAGAGGTCCCAGCACAGCAGGGCCAGGGCCGCGCTCCCCAGCTGCCCGCCACAGGTCTGAGCCCCTCCATGCCTGCGGGGCCTGGCTCTGGCCTGAGGCCTGCTCCTCACCACCACCCCCAGGCTCTGGTTTCCCGCTGGCTTCCCCCAAACGCAAGGGAGGAGAGGAAGGTACAGAGCCTGGGCAGGGCAGGTAGTGCTCTCCCTGCAAAAACCCACTGCTCTCTAGTGTTCAAAACAGGGCACTCTGCTTGCAACAACAGTTTCGAGAGCGGAGCCCTGTGCTCCTGCAAGAACCCACGCACTTACTCCTGTCTCTGCCACCGCGGCCCCCAGGACCTGGCTGTGTCCACGGAGGGATCAGTCTGAAGTGTTTGTTAAGAGCAGGACTCCGGCTCCCCACGCCCATCAGCAGGCGCTAAGGAACACCCCCTCATACGCTGTGCTCGTTTCTATTGCACCTCTTACCCCCAAAGCTGCAGCCATGCCTGAAACACTGCAGCTGGGGCTTCACCTCCCGCCCCCTTCTCCAAGCCGCGGTAGGACAACGGGGCTGTAGGAGCACCATGCCCAGTGCTCGCCACTGACCTCAGCCGCAGCACCCCTTCTGCTCACTGGGTTTCTGCCTTCCCTCCAGCAACGCTACGAAGGCACAAAACTTGTGAACTGCTCAGAAGGTGACAGTGAAGGAAATGTTTCCTTCCTGAATCACGCTTGGGAGCCAGAAGTCCACCTGGTGAGTCAGTGTGGCTCCACTGCAGTCAACAGGCTGAAGGGCACATGGCTGCCACATCCCTCCCAGACAGGCAGGGAAGAACCTTTGCTGTCTGCCAGGGAGCTCCCCAAACATTTTTTTCATTTCCATTTTTAGTGGAAAGCAGCTTGCAGCTGAATGTGGAGTTATTTTTTTCATGGGAAATTCCCAAACACGTGATAAAACACAAACTGGCAACATTAAAAAAATAAAAAACCCTTGGCTTCCACTGATGTGCTGATTGCAGGTTCAAAATCTAACTCACTACGCAACCTACCTGGCTTTCCCTCATTTTTCAATTCCTGTTAAAATATCTAATCAATCGTCAAAGAGACGATCATCCCTGGGAGAAAGCAGTGAGAGCACAGGTACGTAAACTGCAGAGGGTGCAGGGGAAAGCAGCGTCCCTGTCCTGGGCACAAGTGCAGCTGCCAGGAGGGATTCAACAGGTGAGGCAGCTCCAAGGGCTGCACCTCGCGGCAGCCTGGTGTGGGGTTGATTCCTTCCTCTTGCCCCTGCCCTCAAGGCAAGGACCTTGGGTCCCTGCAGTGCTGGTCCCTCACTGCGTGGTAGGGCCCACGTGCCACCAAGGGCACGGACAAGGGCAGGCTGGGCACACCGAGGCTTCTGAGACCAGTAAATAACGTGTGCTGTCACCTTGTGTGCGGGAGCAGGAAAGGGCTGGCTGTGCATGCTCGAGGGGACAGAGTTAAGTCAGCGGGAAGCCCAGGTGGCTGTGTTAGGCAACAATGGCTTTAGAAGTAACAAAGAAGAATAAAGGGGATTGACAGATAGATACAGAAATCAATAGCTCTGAAATATTTCATCCTAAGCCTCCTCCAGGTGACTTCAGAAAATGTTATGTCTAAATCAGGCTCCCAGATGGCCCAGGAACTAATATAAGCCGTGCTACTTGCTAGTCCTTTACACTTTTAGACGAGGTGCGGTTCAGAGGGCTCATGCTCAGAACGGAGGTGCTGAGACACAGGGAGGCTGCGGGGCCAGCAGCCCAGCGAGGCATGGCTCAGAGCCACCCCGGAGCTGTAGGTGTTCACGGAGGGGAGGACGCTCCAGGCAGGAGCAAGGCTGCAAGGACAGGAAAGGAGAAGTGGAACTCGTCTACAGAGCGTCACATCAGGAAAAGACGAGAGCTTTGCACCCAGAAGTCACCAGGACCACAGGCCGACTCGGAATCAGGTACCGGCATGCCTGGCACAGAGCTCTGGGGGTCCCGGGAGCCAGGGGGAGGGAAGGGTCAGGGCAATACCCGCAGGGCAGAATTTTGAGAACAAAATTCTCATTGTTCCCTTCTTCTTCCCTTGATTTTTATTTCTCAGTGTATTCAGTGCTGCAGATTTATTTCTGCTGCTGAAGTTTCTTGGCACAGGTACAAACTTAACAAGGAAAACAACGCTGCCCACTGTCACCCAAGCCAGCCTTTCAGAAATGACAGCCACCCTCTCAGGCCCCAGGGAGGGACAGAGGTCATGAAGATGCTAACTTGTGCCCTGCATGGCTCCATCAGGCCAAAACATTTTCAAAGCATCTGTCATATCCTAAGTGACATGGAAATACTCCTCAAAAATACTTTTTCAAATCATTCAGCTGAAAGGCTGCAAATGTTCCAGTTTTGCAGTGATATTCATGGTATAAAAGCTGTGAGCCCCTGACGGCGGTCCCCAAGATCCCAGAGCATCGAGCAGTGGTGCGGTCTCCTTGGAGGCAGCACACTCGTGATCTTTGGACTGGTGTGTGATTGAAACACATCCTTTGTGCTTTTTGCACAACATGAACCCAAATGTTTCCAGGCAAGGTATTAACAAAGGCTACAACAATTCCCAAACATCCCTGTGCATGGTCTCAGGGTGCCAACTATGCGTAGCAGAGCTGCCCACATCGTTTTCTGAGCAGGACTGAAATACCGCTGTATTACCAGTGCATCAGAACTCAAACACCATTCCCACCACCACCCAGGAATCAAACATCCTAGGAACATACCTGAGGGGACTGGGACCTGTTGGAAGCATCCCATAAGCACCAAGAACAGCCAAAGGCACTGCAAGCAAGACCTGGACATGAACCTTTGGACATCACACCTTCTGCTGGGGGGAGCCAGGCTTCCGCAGGCTGCAGACAGGTCTCTCCTGCTTCGTCCCGAGGCAGCAGTCTGTTTCAGCACTGCGACCAATGAATGCCTCAACCCATTGATTGATGGGCCAAATGTTTTAGCATGAATTATGGGCCTAACATGATGCTAACAGTTATTGATTATAAAATAAGTCTTTGTCACTGAGGCCTTCAGAAATCTTTGAGGGCAGAATGAAAGCTATTTTTTAAATATTAAATGATCGATATATCGAATAAGTGACAAGGGATAACTTTTCGCCTCGCAGTCTGCCACTGCAGGACAGGGAAGTTCTGCGCAGGATGCAGGCACTAGGCGTGAATGAAGCATACCCCCAGCCTCCAGGGAACAGGAGGCTGGGCCAAAGGAGGCAGAGTGGCTTCAGCCTGCTTCTGGCACAGCTTTCTCCCATGCAAGAGCCCTCGTGGGGCTTCTGGCTGTGACATCCTTGCAGCTCAAGAGCCCAGCTCGGCAGCCCCAGCCCCTGCTTGAGGAGCGCTGCCTGGATGCCGTTCCCACCCTCCCCTCGTCTGTCCCTCCAGAGGGCTCCCCAGGGACAGAGCAGCTGCGGCTCCGAGCCTCCAGCCCACATCTGCCTGGGGTCACACCGGGGTGGTGGAAGAGCAGGGCCCTACCCACCCAGCGCAGGGCAGGACCTGCTCCAGCTGTACTGGAGAGGTCTGGAGGTAACTGTGACCACATCTGTCCTGGTCCAGCCAGGAAGCGGCAGCACAATAATCACCAGAAACACAATGAGTATTAACACAAAAGGCCTCCATCGAGATGAGAAATATACGAACCCAATCACACTGCTACACCCCTTCCCCATCCCCTGGAACAACAGTGCGACATTAATGCAATTAGAGATGAATTGATGTCAAAAGCAGCAGAGATAGTAGCAACTGCAGCCACATTTTTTACTCTTTTTTCAATCATTCAAACAAGATTGATTTTAAATGTTATTTCATAGAAGAAGTAACATGCTGCATAAACTTTGATTAACTGAAGGTTTCTATATCCTAATCTGGAGGAAACTGGAATAACGTCCTGGCGCCCAGCTCCGCGCAGCGGGCCAAGGGGAGAGCTGGCCCCAAGGCACCCCGGGCGCCCCCGCAGGGGCTGCACAGCGACGCGGGGCCGAAGCTGGCCGCAGGCACCCAGGGCGCCAGGGCCTCCCGGGCCCCACCCGCAGCCCCGAGGGGCTCCTGCCGGCTCCCCTCGCCCGGGCCGCGGGGGCAAGAACCGGGCGGCCCCCGCGCCCTGACCCTGCCACTACGGAGCGGGGCCCGGGGCGCTGCGGGCCGGCCCCCGCCCGCGGGCCCCCCAGGAGCCGCCCGAGGCCCGGCGGCTCCGCGGGCCGACGCCGACCCCTGGCGGCCGCGGCGCGCACGGAGCGGAGCGGCCCGGCCCGGCCCGGCCCCGCGGGACCCCCGGGCCGCCGCCAGCCTGACCCGGGGGCCGCAGCCCCGTGCCCCGGCCCGGCTGCCCCGGGACCCCCCCCCCCCCCCGCGGGGCAGAGGCGGCGGGGCCGCGCCGCGGAGCCGGGGGGCTGCGGTGTCGCTGCGGCGCGGCAGGGTGTGCTGTGCGCCCGCACAACGCCGCCGCCCGGCCCCCCCCGCGCTCAGCCGCTGCCCCCCGCCCTCCGCCGCCCCCCCGGGCCGGGGCCCGCCGTCAGGGCGCTGGAGGCGGCGGGGCCGTGAGCTCCCTTCCGACCCAGCCCGTGCCGTGGCGCTACGAGGGCAGGCGGGCATCGCACGGACGCTCAGCGCTCACCTGCGGCCGCACCTCTGCCTCCGGCAGAGCCCTGCCACCTAGGGGAGCTGCGCCCGGGGGGACACGAAGCAGAGAACACAGCTGGGCCGCGCGGGAGAAGGAGAGGGTAGGAGAGCCAGGCGCGAAGCCCCTCAGCAGAAGCAGGGCGAGCAGAGCCTGCAGCAGTGAGCTGCCTCTGCTGCTGGAGAAAACTCGGGATAAAGGCTCAGAGAAGGAAAGTTTGCGCGTTACCTTTTCTCTGCAACGCTTTGAATCAAAGCTCCGCTGCTCTGGTGAAAACCCAGCTAAAAGAAGACAGCCCCCATCTTCCTCACCGGTCCTTTCCCATCCAAAACCAAGAACCTGCCATCCAGCCCCTTTTTGTAGCCTCCTGCCTGGCCCATCACGCGTCTCACCTGGGGAAGCCCTACCACCTGGAGCTAACAGCTGGTTCCAGTAGCGATCAACCCTCCCTCCCGGCAGTTCTGAGCCTCTTGTGCTTCTGCTCATCAGCCCCCACGAAGTAACAAAGCTTTCCTTGCACCTTCTGCAGCAGTGAGTGTGGCAGGATTAGGCTGGTCCTCAGCTGCACTGGCACCCGAGCTGGGTGGAGGTTTCTTTGAGGAAAGGGAAAAGAAATACAGTAATAAAAGGCCTTCTCTCAAACCCCTGGACAATGATGGGTTGCACTGAAGATCAGCAGTTCTATTCAATTTCTGTCTTACCTAGCGAAACACACCGCTGCCCTGTAGGAATCAAGCCCCCAGCTCCCCGGAAGGCGAGGGCAGCAGCAGTGCAGGTTGCACAGGTCCCAGGCAGACACGTGCTGGGAACGCCTGAGGTGGTGCGCGAGGAGCCAGGGCCACTGCTTGCGCCTCCAGCCCCAGCTCTGCAAACCTCCGGGCTGCCATCGGTTTCAGAGCATCCTCGGAGCTGCTGCCCACCCGCGTGGCTCCACGCCTGGCCGGTTTGGTGCTGGACCCACCTGAATGGCCTCCGTGGGGCTGAACTCCAGGCTGGCTTTTGCGGGGGGTGGCATAGTTTGGGAGCTGACCTGGGTGCACAGAGCCACGTCCCCAGGCAGGAGGCAGCTGGCCCAGCTGCAGTGCTGGCACTGCCTGGACTCTCCCCAGTACCTGGGAGCCTCCTTTCTCGAACAGCAGCCTGCCGGAGAGCCCGCTGATGCAGTGGCCAGGCAGGAGCTGGACCTGTTCCCTCCATGGCTGAATGATTGAGTGTGGTGGAGCGTTAGCTCCCGTCACGCTGCCTGGGTATATGGGTGCAATATACTCACACAGAGCAAAGCTGGGTAGCAATTACATCTCCTTTTATCTCCTCTGCCCGAAGGAACAGAAAGAAAAGCAACTTTCTGTTCTGGGCTTTGGTGCTCTTTAATTTTGTGCGGCACTTTATTACTGTGGTGAAGGTGCTCCTTAAAATCCCTCCGGAGACAGATGAAGGCTCTCAGCCCCATCGGCCCGGGTGAGCTCCCTCTCCCTGGACAAGGCGGCGGCAGCAGCAAGCAGGGAGGCGTTCGGGTCCCTCTCCCGAGGCAGGGCAGCG
Organism: Anser brachyrhynchus; assembly: GCF_964034855.1. NCBI lineage: Eukaryota > Metazoa > Chordata > Aves > Anseriformes > Anatidae > Anser > Anser brachyrhynchus. The sequence goes on from NC_137733.1 coordinate 17,644,117, forward strand.
GGCGCCCCGGCCCAGGTGACCCCGGCCCACCGCGGCCGTTCCCGAGCGGCCGCGGGCGCGCAGGAGGGAGGTCTGCTCGCTCGGGAAAGGGCTTGCTTGGTCGTGGCGTGGGCAGGAGCTGCCGCAGAAGTCCAGCTCCCTCGGGGCTGCCTGGGCTTTGTCTGCTGCTGCCGTGGGAGGCTCCTGCCCTGTTTGTGCTCAGGGCGGAAAAACAAAGGCCGGTCCTTGGCCAGAGGCAGCTCCACCTCTCCCAGATGCTGCGGCTGGCTGTTTCAGAGCCTGCCTGTATTTAAGACCAGCCACTTGCCTGCTCGCCTGTTTGATTCCTGAGCAGCAGGCGACGACACGCCTGCTGTGATAGTTCAAGTTGTGTTTGTTTCTGCCTTTCTTCCAGCTGAGAGGTTCGCTCCATGAACTTTTCATCCTCTTCTCCTGGGGAAGAAGAGGCCGTGGCTGGTGCGGCGGTCGGTGGCGAGCGGGTGTGTTTGCTGTCTGCTTGAGAAGAGGCGCTCTCGGCTGCATTAACCTCGCGGGCCCCAGGAGCACGCAGGCAGCCGGTGTGTGCACGGGCAGTGGTGTCCCTGCTGCTTGCAGCCATTCCGGGGGTCCCCTCCGCACCTCTCAGTGCCAGGAGCTTCCAGCGTTTTCCCAGGCTGCACGGTCACCCTGGGAATGGTGGCAGAGGAGGTCTGGGGGGGCTCGGAGAGGAGCAGGATTTGCCACATCCTGCTGGGCTACCTGGGGAAGATCACGAAGGCATGCCCTGGCCAGGGTCAGGAGGAGGTGATGTGTCTGACCAGCCTGCTCCACTGCCTGGCTTTCTGCAGGCAGCTGGAGAAGGCGAAGGAAGAGGAGAGCGGGTGCTGTCAGGCTGCGTTCCTCAGCAGCCTGGCCTGTGCCTGAGCTGCGGGCCAGCCCCACGACCCCGGGGAGCTGCCCCCGAGCTGCCTTCCCATCAGAGCCTGGCCTGCTGCGGGGGCACCTGCTGCGGGGGCACCTGCTGTGGGGTACCTGCTGTGGGGTACCTGCTGTGGGGTACCTGCTGCGGGGGCACCTGCTGCGGGGGCACCTGCTGTGGGGTACCTGCTGCGGGGGCACCTGCTGTGGGGTACCTGCTGTGGGGTACCTGCTGTGGGGTACCTGCTGCGGGGGCACCTGCTGCGGGGGCACCTGCTGCGGGGGTACCTGCTGCTCACGCACGGCTGGGAGGAGCGGGGCTGGAGGTCGATTAGCATTCTTGTCCCTTCCCTGCTAATAGATGGGGCTCGGGGAAGCACAGAGCCTGCACCTGCCGTTTCATTACACTTTGTTAAGCACCCTGTAACTATGACCGATGGCGCTTCCCTGGGCTGCTGCTGCTGTGTGTGTCTCAGTCGTATTTTTGCTGTGCTGGCAGCACAGAGCCGAGGAAAGGACAAGTGTAGTTGTGTAGAGACATTGACTCAGGCTTCTTAAGTAATGCCAAGGGAACTGCAGCAAGAAAAGCAACAGCTTTGTAGGGAAATCCGGAGGCGGAGAAAACATCTCCCGACAAAGCCATTGTGGCACAGCTCGCTGAGCACCTAATGAAGCCTGGCTTCGTGCTTGGGCACCTCGCCCTGCTGATGTGCTCCTGCCCGCCCCATGCCGTACCTGCCGGGGAGACCTCCTGGCCGGTCCCCTTCTGATCACCAACCATCTGAAGCGCGAGGTGACCGCACACGCACCCTTCCTCAGCTTTTTTTTCCCCATTTTCTCATGTCCTCTCCATGGTCACGTAGGTAAAACCACAGGGTGGCGCGGTGTGTGTGCCCACCATATTGTCTTCCTTGCATAGATGAACGTTTACCCCTAATAGCTGAGACACTGGTTTGTACAGGTGGGGAGGAAAATAAACTCTCTTTAAGTTGGTGGATCTCTTCAGAAAGTTTCTCCAAGGTATTCTCTTTTAGCTGGTGAACACTAGTTCGTTCAGGTGAAGGGGAAGATAATCTTTCTTCAAGTTGGTGGATCTTTTCAGAAAGTTTCTCCAAAGCATTCTCTTTTAGCTGGTGGACACTGGTTCGTTCAGGTGAAGGGGAAGATAATCTTTCTTCAAGTTGGTGGATCTTTTCAGAAAGTTTCTCCAAAGCATTCTCTTTTAGCTGGTGGACACTGGTTCGTTCAGGTGAAGGGGAAGATAATCTTTCTTCAAGTTGGTGGATCTTTTCAGAAAGTTTCTCTAAAGCATTCTCTTTTAGCTGGTGGACACTGGTTCGTTCAGGTGGAGGGGAAGATAAATTCTCTTTAAGTTGGTGGACCTCTTCAGAGAGTTTCTCCACAGCTGAGACACAGGCCTTTAGGGAAGAGGAGAGATTTCCTTCGTACTGCCGGAGTATTTTAGTCACTTCATTCACTGTGGGATTCTCCTCCGTTTTCCAGGTTAGTATTGCCAATGAGTTGGCATATGATGATGGGGCACTCCGTACAAACTTCCGCCACATGGGTGGTGTACACTGGACTGCATCTGGATCTGTGGATGTTTGTGCGTCATCTAGGTCCTTATAAATTACTTCCCGTACGGCCAATTCCCTCAGGTACTGAATTCCCTTCTCCATGGTGGTCCATTTGCTTGGTAAACATACAAGTTCTTCCTTGAAGAGATACCTTTCCTTCACAGCTGACAGGAGACGCCTCCAGAGGCTGCGAGATTGTGCTCCATCTCCAATTGCTTTGTCAATGCATGCGTCCCTAGCAAGGGATCCCAGCCGCCTGGCTTCCTTGCCCTCCAATTCCACATAATTGGCTCCCGTGTCCCAGCACCGGAGCAGCCAGGTGACAAGCTGCTCGCCTATACAGCGACCAAAATCTTTTCGCACATCTCGTAGCTCACGCTGGTATAGAGTCCGGGTAATTACTGTTGATTTTCCGACATCCTCATCCTCATCTTCAGTCTCCTGCACCTTTGATGGCTGGTATGGAGTCCGGGTAGTTACTGTTGATTTTTCGCCATCCTCATCCTCATCTTCAGTCTCCTGCACCTTTGATGGCCCAGCCTCGTCTTCACTTCGCCCAGACTTAGCAGAAGACTGTCTGCGTTTTAAACGACCTGAGCCTCTATACCATTTTTTCACCTTGTCTACAGGGGCAACTTGCACTGCTACAGCTCGTTTCTCTGACCCAGCCACAGGGTCTGCCACAGGGGTTGGAATACCCTCTGCGGGGTCAACTTGCACTGCTACAGCTCGTTTCTCTGACCCAGACACAGGGTCTGCCACAGGGCTTGGAATACACTCTGCGGGGTCAACTTGCACTGCTACAGCTCGTTTCTCTGACCCAGACACAGGGTCTGCCACAGGGGTTGGGATACCCTCTGCGGGGTCAACTTGCACTGCTACAGCTCGTTTCTCTGACCCAGCCACAGGAGTGGGAGCAGCTGCACGAGCTGGGGCAGCTGCAGGAGCTGGGGCAGCTGCAGGAGCTGGAGCGGCTGCAGGGGCTGGAGCTGGAGCGGCTGCAGGAGCTGGAGCTGGAGCGGCTGCAGGAGCCGGAACGGCTGCAGGAGCTGGAGCTGGAGCAGCTGCAGGAGCTGGAGCGGCTGCAGGAGCTGGGGCTGGAGTAGCTGCAGGAGCTGGAGCTGGAGCGGCTGCAGGAGCTGGAGCGGCTGCAGGAGCTGGAGCTGGAGTAGCTGCAGGAGCTGGAGCTGGAGCGGCTGCAGGAGCTGGAGCGGCTGCAGGAGCTGGAACTGGAACGGCTGCAGGAGCTGGAGCTGGAGTAGCTGCAGGAGCTGGAACTGGAGCGGCTGCAGGAGCTGGAGCGGCTGCAGGAGCTGGAGCTGGAGTAGCTGCAGGAGCTGGAACTGGAGCGGCTGCAGGAGCTGGAGCTGGAGCTGGAGCGGCTGCAGGAGCTGGAGCTGGAGTAGCTGCAGGAGCTGGAACTGGAGCGGCTGCAGGAGCTGGAGCGGCTGCAGGAGCTGGAGCTAGGTTGCTAATAACATCAATTGCAGCTCGATAGGCACAAGCCAGACCCCAGCACGCTACAGTGATTTGTGTCACTTTGGAACTGCCAGAGTCATGACACCTTTTTTTCAAGCATTCTGCCAGCTTTTTAGGATTTTGCAGCTGTTCAGGGGTGAATGTCCAAAACACTGGAGGTGACCACTGCTCTAGAAACCTGCCCATATCCTCCCACACTCCCTGCCACTCGCAACTATCCCGCCTCAAGACAGATCTCCGGATGAGATTCCTAAGTAGTTGTTTAACCCTCCACAAAATCTGAAGCGCATTCAGGAGACATAACAACAAGAGCAGGCTGGTCTGAGTATCCCAAGGATATTCAACATCTCGGAGAACCACCGTAACTAACTCGGGGGATAAGAGGGTGGTGGTGAAGGAGAAAGGGAGAGTGAACAGGTAGGGAAACATGTCTTCCCCTGTCCCCTTCACAGATTGGCTCCCTAACGAAAACAGGCAATAGGTGTAATTGCTAATAGTTTCCGAGATATGGGTTCCAAAGTATAGAGTCGACGTCAGTGCTGAGTACAAATACCAGGTTAAAGTCGTGACCAGATATTTCATCATTTCATAAGCCATTGCTACACCGCACAGTACCATAACAATCTTAAACCAGGGCCCGGAAAGGATAAACAGTGCAACAGGGAGCACATACAGAAAGTAACGCACTATAAAACTCAATTTGGAATACAGGTACAGCAGACTGGAGATTAAGGCAATCAACATCGTGACTAGCAACTATTAAGCAGGTCCAATACTTATACCAATTTTAGTTTAACACACTCTGGTCAGATTTGTCGATATCTCAACCCTTCGGGCCCCACGTTGGGCGCCAAAAAGACTGTTGTGGTTTAACCCGGCTGGCAGCTAAACACCACACAGCCGTTCGCTCACCCTCCCCCCTCCCTCTCTGGGATGGGGGGAGAGAAACGGGAAAGTGAAGCCTGTGAGTTGAGATAAAGACAGTTTATTAAGACAGGAAAATAATAATAACAATAATAATAATAATAGTGATAATGGTAATAGTATTAACAATAATAATGTGTAAGAAAACAAGTGATGCACAATGCAATTGCTCACCACCCGCTGACCGATGCCCAGCCTATCCCCGAGCAGCCGGCCCCCCACCCCGGCCAGCCACCCCTATATATTGTTTAGCATGACGTCAGATGGTATGGAATACCCCTTTGGCCAGTTTGGGTCAGCTGTCCTGGGTCTGTCCCCTCCCAGCTCCTGCTGCACCCCCAGCCTGCTCGCTGGCAGGACAGAGCAAGAAGCCGAAAAGTCCTTGGCCTGGTGTAAACACTGCTCTGCAACAATTAAAACATCAGCATGTTATCAGCGCTCTTCTCATCCTAATCCCAAACATAGCACCCTACCAGCTACTATGAGCTACTTAACTCTGTCCTAACTGGAACCAGGACACTCCCCATAACAGCCAGAACCGTGTCTTGCCCCAGGGCACGTTGTGAATCCAGCTCCTCGTGCCACGGCGCATCCGTGCCATGCCCTGCATGGGGAACAAGGACCTTGGACATGTGCCCATCCATCCGCAGGGAGCCAGAGCCCCCCTGTTAGAGAGCAAGTCCCAGTGTCACTGCCTTGGCAAGGGGGAAGCTGCTAACATGGCACTGGATCCTGTGGGAGTGGGCTGTGCTTTTAAGTTCAAACCCGCTGAATTTGGGTAGTCTCTTCCCACGATACTGATTAAATGGGGGGTGGATGTCCGGTGTCCCGTGGGCAGTCACTTAATGGACGTACTGCAAAGGAAGTGCTGTCCTGGTTGTCTCGGGGACTTTGCTGTCTCACAGTGAAAACAGTGAAGCACCTGGTAACTCTTTGCATGCCAACACTTCTGATACAAGAGGAAACAGATGGTGGTTTGCATTCACACAAGATGAGAGGAGAGAAGCCTCTTCTGGCACTTAAAGTGTGAGCTAGGAGAGCAGCAGAATTTTTTATCTTCAAAGAAAATCTTCCACAAATATGTTCATGTTCTGGCAATAAATTAAAAAAAAAAAATCAAATCTTGGCTGTCCTTATTGGTGCATCAGCCTTTGCCCTTGTGGAATTGAGCTGCAAAATTAGCAAGAAAGAAAGAGCAGTACCTTCCCGGCGTAATTAAATATTTCGCCCACCCTCACCCCCCAATCCCCCTCATACCTGTCCAAGAGTATCACTGTCCCTGCAGAGCTCCCAGAGCTGGCACCAGCACGATTAGCAGCACACCAGTGGTCGCGCAAACCTCCCTTTACCCCTGAGGGCAGGCAGGGCGCCGGGGGGAGACCCCAACGCTCAGCTTTTCCAGCGGCACTGAGCGCGGCGGGTGCCGGGCCGGTGCCCACACCGTGCCGGCTGCACAGCCTCGTGCCTGCCGGGGCAGGGACAGCTCCCAGGCCACACAGTGGCTCTCTAGTTTCTCCAGTGTCAAAGGAAACTGCGAAACACATTGCTGTTTTATTTTCTTAGCAGCATCCTGCAGCCCCAAAGGATGAGATCAGGAACCTAGTGTGAGAATCGTCAAGTCCTCTCTTTGCAATAAATCAGCATCTCTTTGCGTTTGTAACTTATCTTATCAGCTTAATACAATCCTTATCCAAAAACCACTAATCCAATTCCTCTAGAGAGATGTGTCTGATTAGATTAATTAATCTGTTTGCACCAGAGATTTTCCTAAGACTTGAACTTCTTTGGGGCAAACTCCTCTCTGTACCCTGAGCTGTTTTGTCTGAGCTGGGGGAAGAAGGAGGAGAAGGGGCAAAGGCATTGCCGAGGCGGAAAAAAAGCCTGGTGCTGCAACTGCTCCAGTCAAACCAAGAGGGGGAACACCGCAGTAGAAGGGATTTCAGAAAGCAGGATCGCTGCCCAGGGACGCTGTGAGCCCCCCAGCTCACCCAGCACCGGCGCTGAGCACTCCTGCAGCCATGGCTTGCCTGCCCGTTGGTGCTGTGCCGCGCTCCAGCAGTGCCCCGCGTTGTCTGAAGCCTGCAGCCGCACGGCGCTGGGTGCCTCAGCGCCTGCCTGCCTCTGGCTTGGCTTGCCGGCTCTGCTTGCTGTTGCTTTTCTGAATCGCCCCATTTATTACACAGGTTTTGGTGAGTAAGTTTGCCCTATCAAGCTAGTCTTACCTCCAGCAGAGCGCTCTGTGCACTAAAACATGATGGAACCAAAATGCTGATGCTTTAACTGTCAGGCAGGATAGGCACACCTATTTTTAGTCGTTATCTTCACAGCTGCTGAGATAAAAGCCTTGGAAAATTAATTGTTTTTGCTCAAATGTTTGCTTAATTACACTGTGATTATTGTGTTGGTCCGCGAGGAGCTGGGTGGACGGGGGCGGCAGGGCAGCCTGCACCCCAGGGCCGTCCTGGGGACTGTCCTCAGCGAGGGGACCGCTGCACGCCTGGCTGCCACTTCTTTGCAGAGCCTGTGCAAACGAGCGTGCTCGGGTGCAGGCACAGGGCATATGCCAGGCAGATCTTGGGGACAGCAACACATCGCTGATCACCGTCCCCGGGGCTAAGCCAACTCTCTGGAGAGGGCTTAAAAATATCTTTAACGTTTGTATTCAGATAGGCTCTTGCTGCCCCTTCTCACATACAGCAAGAGAGGTGATTTAAAATTTATCAGCAAGTGTCAAGATAACCTATGCAATTCAGAATCAAAGTGCAAAGACCAGCACAAAATGACAGCTGCAGCATCCATGGAGTCACATGTTTTATACAAGTAAGTACATGAAAATTGCAGTGTGCTTTTCTGCTATTCAGGCTGAAGGGCTCCTTTAACACAGACCGTCTCCTGATATCAGAGTGAATGATTTCTTTCATTATTCCTGGTTATGAAGCCTATTTTCATGTTATTTGTCATTTGTGAAGCAATTTGGTTTAAAGATGGCTTGAAGCTTTTGTACTGAGCAATCAGGGAGAAAGTAGGGAAGGAATAACTAAGGGGAAGATTGGGATTCTTCATCTGCTCTTGCATAACCAAATGCAGAAGAGCTGCCCCGTTGCAGGGCAGGGATCCATTCCCTGGCAATTAGATTACGTGAGCCTGCCAGGGCTCAGAAGATTTGCAGGCACATGGGCGTGAGGGAGAGGGGGCTTGGCTGCGTGGATTTCAGCTTGCTGAGAACTAACAGCACCTCTGGGACGTACAGGGGAATTTAAGTGACTTTGGAGCCAGCAACTTTCTGCAACTCACAAATTTGGACTTAAGAGCCAATCAATTGTGCAGTTGTTTTCATACCACGAGAAATGGAGTATGGATCTGCTGGAGGAGTTTTAGAGGGACTTTTTATCCTCCCATCTGTGGCTGGGCTGCTATTCCTCACGCTGAAAAGCCAACCGTAAGAGCGTCCTGAAAACCAAACCCTGCGCTGCTGTAGGGCTGATATATTGCTCACCGAGGAGTAATACCGTGGCACCAGCTAGGAGGGAAACAAGGGGCAAAATCAATTCTCCAGCAAGTGTTGTTTGATTTTGTCATAAAAAACTAATATTCTATATTTAAAAACGTAGCCGCTCAGCCTTGAGATGAAAGCTGTGGCATTGACATGCCACGGAGGGCACCTGCAGCCAGGGAGCACCAGGCCACCCCGACCCAGGGGAGGGCGCGTGGGGGCACTGCACGCAGGGACCCGGGGGTGCCGTTGGGAACGCCGAGGGGAGCAGGGGCCACGTGCAGTGGAGGCTGGGAAGAGCGAGCTGCCTTCGCTGGCAGAGAGATCGGCATCTCCCCGTGCCTCAGCGTGCTGTGTCGCAGGCAGGGTGAGGCTGTGGGACCCCACACAGCCATCCGCTTGATGGGTCACCGCAGCAAGGTCCTTGCTCTGCCCGTGAAGCTCCAGCAGCTGTGGAAGCTGTTAGCCACTTCCATCTTTGCCAGCCTTTCTGGAGGTGCCACAGACGCCTCCGATATTAGGGGCTTGTCCTGTGCTTGCGGAGAATGCTGCTTGCCCCAGGGAGCTGCAGGCACTTTCCAGTCAACACAAGCAGTGTGCTCTAAATACAGAGGTAAGAACTGTATGGTTTCCAGAAGGATATTTTTATTGGCCGCTCACAGAGAAATGGTATTGCAAGTCTAAAATAGCTACTGATGTAAAAGCAAATATAGGAAATGTGCCTGCAGAAGCACCCTCCTGACGGAAACACAGATCCCATCTGCTCCAGCACCAAAAGTGTTTGAGAAGACTTTTAGTCCAGTTTCAAGGATTTTGTTCTGCCTCTCTGTACTTTGTATTTTCTGACTGAAGCCAGACAGGATGACGTGAGCGGGGATTTATCCCACCACTGCAGTCCCTGCTTGCTGTCCAGGCCCCGCAGGGGCTGGGGCAGACGTGGTGTGGGCTGGGACAGAAAAAGAGCTTTGTCCCATGCCACTGGCACCCGCTTTTTTATTTGGGATATAAAACTGATTTTCGCAGTGAACACGCAAGCCCTGTTCCTGGGATGCTGCTCCCAGCTGCAGCAGCTCCATCGGTCCCGTCAGGGCCCCACTGCTGGTGCCCAGGCTGCATCTTGGTGCTGGCCCCGCGGGGACAGGACCCACGAGGAGCCGCAGGGAACCCAGAGCTGCTGGGGCAGGGGCTGGGGCTGCTGCCTCTCCCCTTCCCTGCCTGCACCCACGGGCAGAGGAGGCAGCCACGGGTGGAGAAACGCCTTTGCTCCATCCCTTGGCTCCCTGCACTGCTATCGCACCTACCAGTCCTGTTGCTGTCCCTCCCGATCCCCACATGAAACATTTGCTGAGAGCAACATAAACACAGAGGTCCCCTTAGAAACGTGCTTTATCAAGTTCACCCTTCTCCCAGCAAATCTGCAATTAATTCTGTGCTGATTAGAAGTCACTGCTAATGAAAGAAGCTGGTGGGGGTGGGCTGGGGCTCAGCAGGTAATAACCGTGCCGGAGCACTTGAGAATTAATTGTAAAGGCAGCAGAAAGGTAAAAAAGCTGCAGTAAGCGTAACAAGTCAGAAAAGCAAAGCGCCAGCTCCCCAGTGCTGCCCCGGCATCCCTGCTGTCGTGTCCCAGCCGCGGTGCTCAGCGGCGCTCAGCAGCACGGCTCGGCACGGCACGGCATGGCACGGCATGGCACGGCCGCTCGGCACGGCACGGCACGGCTCGGCACGGCACGGCATGGCACAGCCGCTCAGCACGGCATGGCTCGGCACGGCACGGCACGGCCGCTCGGCACGGCACGGCACGGCACGGCACGCGGCTTCCTGGGTGCGTGGCCCCGCAGCCAGGCGCCCTGTGGGGAGCCCGGCAGAGCATGTCCCCGGGCCCGGCCTCACCCAGAGCGCCGCCACTCCGCGCGTTTTCCAGAGCCTGCAGCGTGGGCAGGAGGGCCCATGCCCCAAGGCCGTGCGAGGCTGGGGACGCGGAGGCAATCTGCACGTCGGCACCGCTCCTGCTTGCGGCTGTGAAGGGGTGCTCGGACCTCACACCTCCTCCCGCAAGACACGCGTGTCCAGCGGCTCTCTTCAAGATCAGCTCCTTAAATTCACAACAGTCTAGAGACAAAAGGAAAGCCTGTCCTGTGACTGAAAATTAAAGATACTGCTTCCTGATCATCATAAAATTAACTTCTAAAATAAGATACTTAATTAAATGTATCCATTCTTCTGATACTGCTCAAAAGAGTTAAGTCCAGAAATGATGCAGGAGATACTGTGGGATAATGCATTCATGGGGATGGTTATCTTCCTCATAACGGCATTATGAAAGTAGCAAAAGTAATTGCATTATATTTATGTCAATTTTTTTATTTAACTTGGCTGCAAATGAAGTATTCTGTATTGAACTGCAACCCATTTTAATTTACAAAACCAGCCCTGCTTTGCTCAGTAGTATTGCCACTAATGAAAAATGACTCAAAGGAACAGATCTTTTCCATATGAATGCTCGTATAGACCCCAAACAGACAGACACGATAGATGGAACAGCTTCCAAGTGCTGAGGCAATCTACGGGCTGAGGGAAAAAGACACGCTGAGGTTTAGTGTGCTAAATGTTGGGACCTGCAGGGACGGAAGGGCCCCTCTTCCCCTCCAGGCCCCTCGCCTGGGGCTGGGGCTGGGGCTGGAGGAGCCCCGCACGCTGCTGCAGGGCACCGCCGGCCTCCCGGGGCCTGCGGGGCTGGCGGGGGCTCACCCGCTGCAGGTGGCTGCCAGCACACGTGGGGCCACGGCGTGTCCCGGGGCCCCCAAGGGCTGTGGTTGGCATCCCAAGCGTGTTCGGGAGGAGCGGGGCCGCTGCGCTGGCCCATCTCGTGACAGCGAGCGGCACCACAGCGGGTCTGCCACAGCAGCGTTAATCCAGCCTGGTGTTTCTGCACGCAGAAGCGTTCCTGAGTGTGCTCAAACATGGTAATTTATTATTATTTATTTACAAGAGACAGAAAGTCTTCTGACCTTTCGGTCCCTGCTGGGCTAGCTGCGGAGCCGCTGCTCTAATAGCTTCTTGCACATGCAAAGGGCGCAGGAAGCACCTCTCCCGGCCATCCCACGGCTGGATCCCAACGGCACGCAGGGGCTGCCGTGACCGCAGGAGGCTGCATTTGCGCAGCCGAGAGGAGCACTTAGGAGTAGCCAGTGCTGCCACGGGCAGCTGGCTTTCCGGCCCGTGGGCAGGGCGCGCTCTCCCGGGCCAGGCAGCCTCTGCCTGCTCCTCTCTGCCCTCCTCCTAAGTGCTCCATCTCATCTCCGGATCCCCAGGGCCTGGGCTCAGCCGCCTCCGTCAGCAGGTCCCCGCACGTCCCAATCAATCTTACAGCCAGGCACTTTGCATAATATCTGATGGAGAGCAAATGGCCCTGCTTACAATGCAGGCTCTCCCTCTGCGATGAGCCTCTCCAGCACCTTAAATAACTCCCTCCCATGCAGCTTAGTGCTTCAGCGCTGCATCAATCATGCCCGCCCTCCCCCCTTGCCAGAGGCTGCAGATGCGGGTGCATGTCCCCGTCGGCTCCCTGCAGACACTGTGCCCTTTCCTCCCCCTCCTCCCCTGTCTTTGTGTGCCCTGCAGATTCCCGACACCTCAGCACTGCCGTACCCAGTGCCTTCAGTCTGGCTGGGAGCCCAGCACAGCCCACAGCATGGGGATGTTTTGAGATGGGGCAAAGGGCTCTTTGCTCTTTAAAATATCAGAAAAGCTTTTGCAGATGGCCAGAGGGATGTCAACACAAAGCCCCCAGGAACACCGGGTGACCGGTGCCGTGTGAGCTTCCTAAACTCTGCCTGGCCCCGTTGGGGGTGGTGCAGCGAGCCCCCCACGCACGGGGCTCTCAGCTGCCTGGCAAAGGCACCACGGCCCCAGCCTGCTCAGGGTCTTTCTCACCCAATCTCCGTTGCAGGTGCAGGAGCCTGGGTGCTTATTAAGCACAATCCGAAGGCCACCAGTCACAGGTAGATGCAGAGATACACGGATTCTCATTGTCAGTGACGGCATTAATGTTGCATGATTTACAGTCTCCTGAGCGCCTTCTATTCTGGCAGCAAAGTAGCAGCTCCAGACGCATTTTGGGTGCTTTAGATCCGTCCTTGAGGGTGTAATAGAGCTATCGAGAGGGCAGAAACATTGATTGATTTGTATCGACTCATTTGGCAGACAGTCTTTGTGGTCGTACAGCAGGGGGCAGCTGGACGAGGGGCCCGGTGTCTCCCATGCAGCGCCACGCGCCTCGCAGCTGGCCCCGAGCAGCAGGGCGCGGGTGCTGCTCCGGCACCGGGCACAGAGGCTCGCGCAGCCGGGCTCGTGCTCTCCTGCGGGCAGCCGGTGTCCCCAGGCACAGGCAGACCGCGGCTCCCTCGCCGGGGGAGCGCTCCACGGCAGCAAGTGGGCGCCTCTCCCGGGGGGCAGCCCGGGCAGCTTTCCTTGCCTCCTCCCTCCTGCCCACCTTCTCGGTGGAGCATTTCCCACGGCAGCTGGGAGGAGCGGAGCCCTGTCCCTCGCCACATTAACGGCATCTCACCAGTGGCGATGCCAGTGGCAGTGGAAGCCTCCTTCCCGCACCAGCCCAGGCACTGCCACGGCGGCCGGTATGCGTGTGCAGGGGTGTGTGTGTGCACGCACGCGTAACCCGAGTGCAGGAGGACAGCAACTTCCTTCTCCCCTTGGGCCAGCCACAGTTTGACGTCCCCTGTTTTTCTGCTCCTCCAGCTGCCTACGCTCTGGAGACACTCGGATGAATAGCGATGAGGAGAGGAAAGAGATGTCCACAACAATTCAGCCTGTTCAATAAGCTGTAGCAGAGAGACACCGAAATCCATCATCTCAGAAAGCCATCTCTATTTCAAAGCTTGCAGTGTCTTCAGGTACCAAAGCCCGTGGGACACTGCACATACTGGGAAGCAAGGGTGAAGGCTTTCAGGTGGAAAATTCGTGCAAATCCAACCAGCCAGAAGGCAGTGGGTGACAGGAAACCCCTTCAGACCAGCCGGACCTCGTTCACACGTGGTGCACAGACATCCTGCAGTGGGGCCGGCATCCAGGGCAGCACCGCAGGGGCTCAGGCAGTGCCTCCCGCGGGCAGCCCCTGCAGCTGGGGGTGCTGGGGCAGCGACAACCCCACCGCCCCACAGCACGCTGCAGAGCTGTGGTAACTTTGTTTAGAAATGCTCAGGGAACATCGCTAAAGACGCTGACAAAGCAGCAGGTTTTGTTCATTCACAAGTACAGGGACTGTGCTACTCCAAAGGACACCGCTTGGGCAGGGCAATGAGAAGTCCTGCGGCGAACCCCGGCCAAGCTGAGAGCAGGCGCGGGTGGCGTGATCTTTCCCAGGATGCCAAAAAGCGGCAGCAGGTCTCACCACTGCAAGCTCATGTTGATATCTGGGGACATCTCTGCGGGAGAGGCAGTGGGGCTGCTGCCATCACACCCAGAGCCCCCTTCACAGCCCTCTGCCCCGTAGTCCCCCAGGCTGCCCCAGCTTGTCCCCGCTTCCCTCCTGCGGCGCCTGTCACACAAGCCAATCCCTGATTTAAACGGCGTTTGAGCCAAGGCTTCTGCCATCCTGGAGGCTCCCTCCAGCCAGGGCTTCTCAGGGAGATTAATGGCTGGGCTCTGTTCATTAGGTGTCCCTCCTGTGAACCCTGACAGCCGATCCATCCCCATTTTAATGGCATGCTCTCCATTGTTCCAGCCAGACATCCAAGGCAATTATGGATAAGCCTCCGGTGCGCGGGCTGGAAGGGGCAGTGCTGGAGGAGAGGGAAAGTTGTGAACATATTTTCTGCCAGCACGACTGACTGAATGACTAATGCCCTGCACATCCTCTGCTCCCACCAAACAGCCCTAATAACCCAGCCGTATGCAAAGCTGCGGCCGCTGCAGGCAGCGCAGAGGTGGTGTAATGGGGTCCCAGAGGGCTGGGGAGCAGCAGCCCCCGCCGCCGGCAGGGGTAGGCAGCAGGACCAGCGCCTCCTCCCCGGCTGTTTGCAGGCACGGGGGCCAGCGCTGAGCACCCCCTGGTCCCAGCAGACCGTGTCCTGCCCCCGGCACAGGCCAGCCAAGAGCCGACAGGAGAGGGACTCGGCCAGTCCGGGGGCTCCTGCGCTCCTCTTGTGCACCGCGCGGCCCAGGTGCCCCGGCTGGGTGCTGCCCCGGCTGCAGCACGAGGGGACGAGGGCACGGCGGAGCACCGCCAGCACCCGGCCTGCCCACCCAGGGGAGCCGCCCCGCGCCCCCCGGCCCGCAGCTCCGCTCCCCTGCGCCCCTGCGCGCACCACGGCAGCTCCTGCCGGCAGCACCCGGAGCCGTAATTGAATTCACACTCTCAGATTTAACTTGTTATCCTGTCAAGATTTTGGCATTTCAAATGATTCACAATTGCTTCAATTATAAGAATTGGGGTGTTTAGACAATTCCACCCATCCTGCTTTCCACCCTTTCCCTGTGTCTGGCTTCTGAGGTCGTCAGGCGTGTAATTCCTTCGCACGTCAGGCCCCCAGCTGTGAGCAGGCCTTTTTCCAGCTGCTCAGCTCACCTCTCTGTGGACGTGTCTTTCCTGGGCACATTTTGCGTGGCCCCCACAAGGTCCCTCACAGGCGCGGTGCAGCGTACCGCTGGGCGCCTCCGGCCCACGCGATGCATCTCGCTGCCTGTCCCGAAACGGGTAAAATTTACTTAAGGCGGCATCCATTCTGTAAGTGCCCTGCAGACTTGCAAGGAAATTAATAGCTCTGTTTCCTGCTTTTGTGGTGCAGAATTGTAATTCTTCACGGCGCTGTAAAGAGCTGCTGAGAGTGGTGCAGGGAGGGATAAACAGGAGCAAGCCCTGCAAAGGGAAATTTAGACCTGACCTCAAGAAAACATTTGTTTATCACAGTGGGACCAGCTAGAGTAACAAACAGCTTTCTGCAGGCAGGTGCACAGGCTGTGTGCGGGGGGCAGGCAGCGAATGAAGCTGCCCAGACGATCCCGCACAGGGCCAGGGCACCCTGCCCGAGCCCCCCACAGCTCCAGCCCCCGCTCCCACCCCCAGGGCCGAAGGGAACGCGGTGCCCACTGCAGGGGCGGGTGGCCCCCAGGAGCAGCACCAGCAGCCTCCTGGCCCCAGGGGAGCCCCCTCGCTTCTCCCCAGCGCGCTCCAGGATCCTCCCCAGCTCGTGGCCACGGACCCTGCGACCGTCAGCAAAGTCCTCCTGGCGCCACCTCACTCCGTGGTTGTTTCACCCAAATCACCATGCTGGTGCTGACATGTTTTTAAATTCCCAGGATCAACTTTAGATTATTAAAAAAGAAAAAAAAAAAGAAGAAGAAGAAAGAAAAAAGCCTGTACAGCATTTAGGAGCACATATCTGTGAGACAAATGCAATTCCTTGAGAAGAAGGATACCCATTTACCCATCCCATATGTGAACAATGCCCCAGCTCTGGGCCTGGCTATTTACTGCTCTCTGATTGCCAGCCCTGCAACTCCTGCTTTTTGCACTAGGCCACCTCTGGACTTGAACTGTCCTGAATCAGAATCTCCCTAACCCCCCCCCAGAAGCGCTGCAGCTGTGGCCTATCAGCCATGGCACTGCCTTGCATTGCTGCCCCAGGGGCAGGTGCTGTAGCCACCCCATCAGCCCTCACCTGTGGAAAACTTGCCCAGATGGAAACTAAATGTGACCTCTGAATCAAGTTTTAATGCTCAGGTCGTTTGTTTGGTTTTCTTCCTTCTTTTGCATGCTACCGCTCCCTTTTTCTGCTCTGAAAACACAAAACAGCATCACAACACTTAAACTGCACTCTAACAGTCATCAGTCAAAAGTATGTAAAATTTGTAACAGGAACACAATATTCATCGTATCGCACACATTAAATATGTCCTATTTTGAGTTTCGTGACAAAGTGCATATCAAGATAGATTATGTAAGGTTAAATCCAATTGGGTCTGAGTCAACATCAGCACTAGAAACTCAACGTTTGCTTTTCCTAGCTTGCTGAGATTTTCAATCCATAATGTTACTGTTGAGCTAAGGTTGAAGAGATTGCTTTTGACACCTGTGGCCCCCCATGATATATTTCCTAAACGCACGGGTACATCAGTGCCCAGTACTCCCAAGCATCTCTTTAACAGCACACGCTGCTGTTTTACATAGAATAGACTCATTAGTTGTCCACAGATGTTAGCTTAGTTTCAAAAAGCCCAGCTCCTTGACACAAATGATTAAACACAAAACAATTAATATAAATTTTGGTATTTACTTCCAGCAGAAACCTCATCAAAGCAAACGGCCGCTCTTGGGGTCTGTTTGGCAGCCTGGGCGCTGCCCCTGGGCTCGCAGCAATGGGCAGGCCGGGCAGGGAAGCGCAGCTCTTCCTCAGGGGCTCTGCGAGGAGAACCCGGCCCCAGGCCTTGCCTGAGTGCCTGCAGTAAGAGGCCTCATTTCTCTGCTTTCCTCGGCCCCCGTATTTTCCACGAACCAGCGCCTCCCTCGCCTGGCCACCTGCTCCCGCTGTGCCGAGCACACTCTCACAGCAGCCTTGTGCTGCGGCAGCTGCGGGACACGGGGCCAGGGCTGAGCGCTGTGCCCATGGGGCTGCTGCTGCCCCGTGGGGTGCCGCTGCCCCGTGGGGTGCCGCTGCCCCGTGGGGCTGCCGGGAGCTCTGGCCGGGGCTGTGGCAGCGGCACGCGGCGCGCAGCGGCACGGCGCTCCCCGCTTGCTGTTTGCTAAGGCGCAGCTTTGGGGCGCCGGGGAAGGCACGCTGCTGCGAGCACCAAGGACAAATATGTACAATGCAGAGGCAGAGCGTAGCATTTCGTTTGCGAGGAGTCATGCATTAACTATTAGCTGTATACACACCGTCTCTGCAGAGTTCACTTCAAAGAGTCACGCTCAAGAGATTTGCTCGGAGGCTGTGTGGCCTGTTGGCTTGTGTATAATGTAAGAATCTCTTACATCCTTATAAATATTTCACTTGCTCCCTCATTCTCAGCCCCTTTTCCAAAGCAATACAGCATTAAACCTGCGTGTTGCCTTGCCCACTCTGCCCCAGGAGGGCTCATCACCCGCACGTGGGTCGGCACGCTGCGCGGGAGCTCTCCCAGGCGTGCTGCCCCTGACACCCCCAGACCCATCCCAGGCCTTGGAGGATCTTTGCCTTGTGCTGCATGCCAGAGGGGCCCTGACCGCGTTCCCCTTGCCTCCCCCCTTCCAGCCCAGCGCGGGGCAGGCGGAGCCTCCTGCCCAAGATGCCCCCGGGGCGCCCCCGGCAGCTCCCCAGTGCGCCCCAGCAGGCGCGGGGGCCGCGGGAGCGGTGGCAGCAGTCACTGCTGGAGCGGGCTCTGTCTGCCCGTGCTCAGCGCGCACATGGCCACGCGCGCAGCCCCCGCACTCCTGCAGCTCTTGGAAACGCTGCTCAGGCAGGGCCTAGCAGAGCAAAACAGCACCCGACCTCGGTGCCTGCACTTTATCTGTGCGCCTCTGGGGCCTGGCAGGGAGAAGCAGAGATCTTCCTCTAGCACCAAACAAGTTATCAGATTACATACGGCTAATTTGCTTTGAGGTACCTACAGCTATCCGGCTCCATAACCCTTCTCTGTACCCAGCAGAAATACATTTATACCTGCGTATATTCCTTTTTGTTCTAGTAGCCAGGCTGCTATTCTCCCGGAGGGTTTCCAAATGCCGGTCTGCGAAGGACAACACTTACACACATCTGCTCAACTGATGGTTAATGTTCTGCAGATTTTTTTAAACTGTTACTATAAATGTGTCACAGCATTGTTTTTTCCCCAGCCCCATTCAGGAGCACATTGCCTGCAACATGCACAATGCAGAAGCACTTAATTCTGCAGCCTGTTGTGTGCTCGTGTGTGCGGCCGCGAGGAGGGGGCCTCCTGAACAAGTGTCACTCCCGACTCCCCCTGCCCGCACCAGGCAGAGCCAGGGCAGCAGGAGGGCAGCGCTGGCAGAGCAGCTCTTTGGTGAGCTGAACCGCAGCAGCTGGAATTCATCACATGTGATGCATCTTGCCTGAGGCTTTGGACTTTGCTCTGTGGCTGTATTTCTCCATTAACCCGATGTTCTGGATGCACTCGGTATCTAGGCTGTGGGATTTGTATGTGGTGGTTGCTTAACTAATCAGAAATCATGCTCTAATTTCTCCCTTGTGGTGCCACCTTTGTGCAGCAAGGTGGGGGCTCCCTGGGTGCCCGCCCTGTGAGCACACAAGGTGCCCCGTCCCGATGAGGTCCTGGGGACCACTGGCACTAGACATGCCCTGGGAGAGCAAGAGCACCAAGGAGGGGCGATCGTAGATGCTGGAGTGCTTTGGATGAGCGTTTGTGCCGCTCATCTCATGACCTTCCTCAGATATTTCAATTATCAGCACAAGCATCTGAATATTAGCACCACAGCTCATTACACTGAAGGGAAGGGAAGCCAGATGGCAATAATTTGCAGCTCCTGTTCCACAAGCAGTGCCTGGCTTTCCTGATGATGAGTTTCCCTGCAGCCCTGCCGTGTCCAAGGGAAGGGCTGACCACCCGCCCTCGCCCACCAGGAGCCGCAGGCGGCACCCTGAAGCCCCTTCATTGCCAAGCCTCCAGCGAAAGCCTGCGATGCCTGCCCTGCGTGCCGCACCTCTGCTGGAGCCCCGCGGACGCCTGTGAAGGGCTGACTTTCCTTCAGCCGGGGGGGCGGCGCTGCCGGTGGCGGCTCGGCGCTGGTCACGCCGCTCACCGCAAAGCGCCCCCAGCAGCCAACGCAGCCCGAAGGCACCAAGGCTACCTCCATTCCCAGAGGGGATCTCGAGGCTGCCTCATTTCCTGCTCCTTCTGGGCAATGACCCCGAGTCTGCCCATCTTTGGCCGTTCCATTCGCATGGCAGGAAGCATCTCTTGGCTGTATTGTGTCAAACTGCGCCAGGGCGCCGTTGTGGAGGTGGAGAAATGGCCCTGTCTGCTTTTTGGCAGCACCAGGCACTTCTTTGCAGTCTATTATCTGGAGGCTTATTCAGTCCAGTTTGTTTCTCCTGCTAATGAGCCCAGAAATGTGTTCAACTGCAAAGAGCTTTCTCAGAATTAGCCAGGAAGGGTCCCGAGGTCAATGGATGCTTTCCTCCAGAGGTCACGTTTTGATGGAGTCATTTGCTCTCGCTCTGCAGTTGCCCAGGCATCTTGGCCGGAGGGAGCAGGGGGCTGCCAACGCAGCTGGGAGAGGGGGAGCGGGGACGGGGCAGCTCAGGGGGTAGCACAGCCCCCCGGACTCTTTCGGATCCCTCCCGGGTCTGTGAGCACCGGCAGGTGGGATGCTCTCACCTCTCGCTAATAGCAGAGCTGGGGCTGGTGCAGTACATCCTGCTTCACTAAGGAATAACAGCAGCTCAGAAACCGATTTCTCCAATCACAAAGGAAAGCCTTCACCTAGAGAATATTAGCTCAGACCCCCTGATGTAAGTGTGGTCGTTGAAATCCATCTCAACTCTTTAATAGAAAAGGTAAAAATTCCTCTGCCATTCATCTCTGGTATTTATATAACTAACCACAGAGCTAAGGCACAGTCTGAGTACTGATCTCAAACAAATACTTATTCAAGACTAGAGGTTTAATCATTACTTTTGAAAACACAGTTGTTATTTTTCTTATTATATTCTAGAGAGAGAGGCAGAGGCTTTAGAGCTGCTTTTTCAGAGGCTGGGATCTGCTGCGGGTGTGCTCCAGTGACGTGTCCAGCGCAGACGGCTGTGCTCGTGCACCCTGACCACGCAGCCCTGCAGGAAAGCCACATCAAATCACTCCTCCCCTTGTGAGATCTCTCAGCCAGCGGAGAGCAAAGGAGGAAAATCAGAGGCAAAAGACACTAGAGGTGAGTTTGCCGCTCAGAAGGCAAAGCCCTGGGAGCAGCCCAGGAAGCCGTTGTGTCCCCCACAGCAGCTCAGCACACACAGCAGCGCCTTGCGCTTACAAAACCTCTTGTTCTCCAGCAGGGGTGAAACTGGAAATGGGCTGGGGCAGGAAGACAACCGCTCGGTCCCAGAGAGCAGAGCAGGTGGTGGAGCAGAGCCCAGGGCCCTGCCCAGCTTCCCCCTTCCTTGAGGTCCTCCACCAGCCACCGGTTTTCCGGACTTCAGCTTCAGAGTGGCTGGGTGAAACGAGGAGCACATCAATGCCGAATCCCTCCTGGGTCTCTGCAGCCCCAGAGCAGCGCTCAGCATGCAGCCACTTCCCCCTGCGCGGATCAGTCCTCGTCAGAGCCTGGGAGAGGCCCCAGGGGAGAGCTCTCCTGGTGGGAGGCTTTGCTCCCGCTGCTGATTTTGGAGCAGAGCTGGAGATGGGGCATGGCTTGGGACTTGCTGTAAGGCAGAGAGGTTTCAGGGTAAAGGATGCTCATTTCAAGACGGAAAGGGGATTTTGGAAAAAACTTTGGAACCACAGTTGGTCCTCGGATCTCTGAGCTGCTAGCAGATGAAGGTGCTGCTGCAGATGTCCAGGCTCCTGAGTAATCTCCACAATAACCGTCTGAAGAGGCACTTTTGGAGGTCACTGTGGCTCATCAGGAACGTTCGTGGTCCTGCAAATGCTGGCAAGGGGGCAGTGGCTCACTCCTTGCGAGCAGCCCTGCACGCCCGCCCTTGCACGGCTTGCGGGGCTATCCCCCAGCTGTGCTGCCAGGCTCTAACGCCACGGGGGGGCTGGGGCCACTGCTGCCACCAGCACACTCCCTCTTCGTGCACTGCCAAAGCAATAGGGCACCATAGCAGCTTATATTAATTAGGCCTTAAATTGTACCACTGCACAGACAGGAGTGCAGTTTGTTTGTTTTTAAACAGGGCACATGTCACAGTAAATGCCAGCAGTCCCAAAGCTTGGAATAATAAATGTGCAAATAGCAATTAACAGTTGCGTCTTCTGCTCACATGCAAAGGACATAATTAGCTGGTTCCATCTGTTAATTATACCTGCCACGGTTCAGATATTCATAGGGGGAAGGTGAGCTTGTGCAAGCAAAACTCTTGTCATCCAAACATTTAGATCCAGGAAAGCCTCTGTCTCTTCTCTCTCGGCTGCTGCTCGAAAGCAGCACGTGCTTGCAAGGTGCGCGAGTGCAGCAGCTGCCCTTCCCCTGCTGCTCCGCCACCTCGCAGCCTGCCTCTGCAGCACGCTCCTGCTGGGTGCTCACCGCAGCCACCTACGTGAGGCTGCAGGAGCTGGAGCACGAAGAGTGCCTCCAGGTGAGGTTTGCTGGTCGGGCTCTTGCCCCAGCCCGGAGCCTCCTGGCTGCCCCGCAGCGAGAGCACAGCCCCACGGGCGCCCGTCCCTGCTGGGTGCGGCCGCTCTGTAAGGAGCCCCACGGTCCTGGGGCCCAGAGGCTGCCCAACAGGGGCCCCAGGGCACCCGGCTCCCCAGATTGAAGCTGCGCTATAAACACGTTTAATGGATTTGCTGTTAACTTTATTTTGCTTTCCCAAGCTGGAGGGCTCTTGCTCTGCAGAGCAGCTGTAAACTTTAGCGCAGGCAGTGGTGGGTTTTACACCTGATTCGGCTGCCCAGTGCGCACGCACACTCCCAAAGGGCAGCCGTGCTTTCCTCGCACGCCGCCTGCCCCGCGAGGCGCTCCGTGCCGCAGCACGCGAGCAGCAGCCCCGCGCCTTCCCTCGTGCTCCCCTCGCGCTCCCCTCGGCAGGCCAACCCGCACCGCCCCGGCACCGCCTCGCCCCCACCCAGACACGGCCCCGCACCGCCGGGCTCTGCCGCTGAGTGACTCGAAATTCGAGCGTGGAGGGCGAGGAACCGAGTCCTGGCTCGGCAGACATATTCCTGTATGCTAATTTCAAACAGACTTTCAGGATGTGCTCTCGTGGATCTAAGCAAGCAACAGAATCTTAACTATCAGAGTTCCTCGCTGCCTGATAAAATATGGATAAAGGAGCCATCACTTTATAACAGCAGGAAGAAAAATAATTGCCAAGGTTGGCTCTCATTTGAATATTGTTTAAAATCCTTGTAGCATGGAGATGACTGTTGCGGTTTCATTCTCCTTGTGTGAATAATTCTGCTGTATGAGATTTCTGCTCAGTGCGGCTGGACCAAAAGGTAATGAGGGGTGCTCGCTAATTGCCCCACATAGACCAAAGTGATTCACGTGCTCAAGCCAGGGGCAGACCCACGCGTGCAGCTCCCACCCACTGACAGCAGCAATGTCGGGTGCACCCGCAGGAACTGCTGTGAGCCACAGAAGAAATGAGCCAAGGAAAGAGGAGCTGAATCTTGGCAGAATTTGTTTGGATTTTCACGTGCTTTTTTTTTTTTTTTTTTTTTTTTTTTCCCCTCCTAAAATGAGCTGGTGCAGAGACTCGCAAGGACAGTAAAGTGACACTGACTAATTGAATTCTGAACTAGCAGGAGCAATGCAAATATCTGACAAATTGATTTAATTGCATTCACGTACAATAAAGCTGGGATCTAAAAGGTCAGCTAGAAAATGGAAAGGGTCCCTGGAGTGCTAACAGGAGGAAGCTGACTTTAATACACATTCATCACATTTTATCATCTAATTAGTTCACACAATGCCAGACTGATAGACAGAGGCCTAAACAAAAGTATTGATTGATTATTAGCCACATATCTATCATATTGCCTTCAGCCGGCTGTCAGAGCGTGCTGGCAACTTCTGCTCAGTGTATCAGCAGAATGGGGGGGGAGTGTGATAAATAGTTTTTCCATAGCAGAATTTAGACTCTGGGAAGTGTTTTACACAGACACTGAATGATAAAGATCCCAGCAAAAGCTCTCCAGCAAGACCGCGATCAAAGCCCAGCCAGCCTTGCCTGCGCTGAGAATATTTATGACCCTGCGGGTGCCCGGCTCCACTCCGCAGTGGCCACCGAGTGCCGGAGCCGCCACGCACGGCATCGCCCCCGAGCTGTGGGCACAGCTCCGTTCCCTGCTGCGGTAAAGCACGGCGACTTTAAACGTGCCAAAGGAAGCCTCCTTGCAAACCCACAGTGCCTCCTGTTAATTGCTGTGCATAGTGCCAACACTCCTGCTCAGCGGCCGAGACGTGGCTCCTCTGAGAAGTAAATCTTGGGGCTCTCTTGCCTCTGTGAACAGAAAATTGCAAGCGCAGCACAAGCAGCTATGCAAAACCTGGCACCGGGCTCCTCCCGCTCCTGCAGGAAGGAGCAGGCTTGTGGCACGCGGACAGCCTGGCTGCACCCCGCTGCTTTACCCTGAATTGCACCGCCTCTCCCTGAGCACACCCACAGTGTGCTCCCACCCGAGCAGGGCAGCGGCCAGGGCGTGCAGACCCCAATGGCTGGGGGCAGAGGAGGGGCTGCAGTGCCCAGCACACAGCGTGATGCTCTGGCTCCTTCCCTTGCTCACCCTCTCGTTGCCCCAGGCTCACCGGGGAAGCCTGCTCCTCTCAACATCGCTGTGCTGCCTGCTGAGATGATGCTTGAGCAGACCCAGAATTGCTGTTACCTGATCAAACCCAGCAACTTTTCCAGAACGTTGTTGCTGTTTTACACAACGTGCAGCTCCTGCTGCTTCCATGCTGCGTGCTTGCCTCCATTGCAGGGGAAGCCAGCTGGCGCTCGTCCCACCAGCGCTGTGCTGGGCTGGCACGGGGGCCCCGGAGCCGTGGGGTGCACAGCAGTGCAGAGCTTGCTGAGGATTACTGGCCCTTGACAGGCAGAAAACCCCAGACCTGCCTGTGCAGGGATATCCCCAGCACCCAGATCCTGGCCCTCCTGGGCCACCTGGAGCAGCTGCATAAACATGCTCTATGCACACATGAGTGCAGCCACCGCACGTGGCTCAGGATGCTCCTGGCACGCTAGAACACAGGTTGGATTTTGCTACTGCCCACCTCCAATTTCCTCAGGTGCCAACAAAACCCTCTGAGGCCCATGCCCCTCACACGTGCTGGTTCAGGCTGGTGCTGGTCAGGAGCGTTTCACCTCTCCTGGGCAGCTTTTCCACCCCCCACCCGCAGGAGGGGAGCCCCCAGCAGCTCGGCACCCCCAGGCTGTGAGGCCACACACCGCTCGCCTTGGCTGTGTCCCTGCCCAGCCCGTCCTCAGCAAATGCATTAGCCACACTCCTTGGAAAGGCTCGGTGTGCGTTTAGTATTGATTTGTAAGACAGAAAATTTTATGACCTGTAATTTCATTAGGCACGGGGCGGCAGCGGCTCCCCACCAGGCAGCTGCAGGGTGCGGAGCCGGCCGGGACCGATCTCCATCCGCACGGCGGAGCTGGCGGCGGGCAGGGAGCGCCCGGAGCCACGGGTCACGTTAATAACGTGCAGCGGGGGTTCCTGGCACTGAGGGGAGAGACTAATTAATGGCATCTGGCTCCTTGCAATTTTACTGATTTTGCCACTTCCCAGCTCGTATTTGAATGTGCCCGGAGCAGGCAGTGCCTGCACGGCTGAAAGGAATCCCTTTTAAAGGGGGCAAACAGAGCATTTAAAAAAGCGATGCAACGAGCACAGACAGAACAACATTTTGTAATAACTGCCATAAGGTTACGCGCTAGTCTTTTGCCACACATCTACGTCTGCATTTATTTGCATTATTTTGTCAGAACATATGGAATGGGACCTCACTAAAGGGGCTTGTTTTTCCTTTTCCTCAGGCTTTATTCATTTGTATTCTGAATTATCTAATCATTTGGGCCTCAAATATCTGGAGTTAGAAAACAGATATTTGACTATCGCCTAATTCAGAAGAATTAGACAGCTTCTGGTAAGACTGACATGTTCAACAGCTGCCAGAACAACCTCAGCCTTCAGAAAAGTGTCCTCACTGTTTTATAATTGTTAAAAAGAAATAAAAATGAGTAGAGTTAGTAACTGGAATGAAAGCATTTAATTGGTGCACAGAGTGTACTGAATCTATTTGTTAATTAGGCTGCAGATCGGGCCTTAGAAACAATCCTGTGCTCAGCCTGAATACTCGGTCAGGACTCGAGGCTAGAGCCAGTGCACCTGGGGTCAGAGCATCCCCAGCCCTTCCCCCAGGCCAGTCCCAGCGCGGGGAGAAGCCTCCTGCAGAGCCCTGCCCGGGCTCCTCAGAGGTGCAGGGCTGGGAGCACCCCGCAGCCCAGCCCCGGCGCCCTCCTGCCCGCACCCTGCTTTCCACGGGGGCTGCCCCCGCTGTGCGCTCTGCAAAGCAGCCCCTGCCCGAGGCCCCGCCACGTGCAGAGGCAGCGGCACGCAGCGGCACGTCTGCCACGTGCCTTTCTTCGTTACCCTCGAAGAGTTCGTGTAGGAGGGCTCAGGCTGGGAGGGAGGGAAAAGGGGAAGGCTCCCCAGCGCAGAGGTGTGCAGACCCGCGCGCAGGGCTGGGTCTGCAGCCTGCGTTAGCCGCGGTTAAGCCTGTGACTTAGGGAAGGTTTCTTACATTCTGGTGTTTAGCCTGACTCTAATTATCTCTCTGAACAGACTACCGCAGCTAATTTATTTTGAACAAAGCTAGAAATAAAAGGATAATCAGGTTATCCCAAATGACAGCTGCAACATCTGTATTTTCTGGTACACTGGGCACATTTGATGTACTGAATATTGTAATGAGGCTGAAAAACTTGTCAATGATATTTCTTTTGTCCCTTTCTCAAAGGAGCAATGGTTGGCTCTCCAAAAGAATATTAATCGCTGCAAAGTGTGGGAAACAGCACTTTTCTGCAACAATATTTACTGTTTGCTTCTGACATTCTGCCCAGACCCCCCTGGCAGCCCCCGTCTCGTGCCCGTCGGGGTGCCGCAGCTGCAGCAGCGCCCAGGAGCCTTCGTGTCCCCACAGCACACGGAGCCGCCCGCCGGAGACCTTCGCTGGGCTGCCAGCAGCCCCCGGGCACGGTCTCTGCCCCCCTGACCCTGCGTCCTTCGGTCCTTTACAGGCCAGCTTTGGGCAGGGGAGGCCGATCGGCTCCGACCTGCTGCCCTCCAGGGTCGCCTGAGGCCACCAGTGGCCCCCCCAGCCGGGAAGGCGCCCCCCGGTCGGCAGCCCCAGCCCAGCACCCCAGAGGACTCTCTCAGATGGGTTCCTGGGTCTCGCAGGGATTTCGGAACAGCCCCAGGGCAGCAAAGCCTGCAGAACAGTTAGGATTTTCTGTTTACACTCATTTTTGCTTTCAGCTTTTTAGCTCTGCTTATTCTGCAGGGGGATTATGTGCTGTTCACCATCGGGTTTTTGCTTCAGTATTTAGATTTCTTTTTTGGCAATAAACCCATTTTCTACTCTCTTTCAAGGAAAGCCACAGCCAGTACAGACTTGCTGCTAATAGGTTTGTGCTGAAGTCAGGTCAGGTCTCCTCCGATCGGCCCAGGCAGGAGAGGGAGCTGAGCACCCTCACATGAGGACACGGCAGCTCTGCTGACTTTAGGGGTGGATCTTCGTCCTTAAAGCCTGATAAAACCAAGGGGAGAGCTCCCCACAAAGTGTTTCTATTGCACTTGTTCTCTTCCCCCAAATTGTTGTTGCTTAGATCATTTTTTTTAGTATAGGCTTGACTGAGTCTCCTATTAAGGTTGGAGCTACCTTGAGAGTTAAGTCTATACCTGGAAATATTTACAGCCACAAAAGGCAAGCTGTGGTCTTCACAGACAGCCCCCTACCCTGAATTCCAAACACTCCCAGCGTACTCCAGCAGCTGGAGCACAAGGCAGCAAAGCCACTAACTCAAACACGATGCTCCAAGGAAGACCCTAGCACAGTACAACCCTTCACCCTCTCCCTTCCCAAACACAGAAACAGGCAGCCGAAGGGAGCTGCAGAGCTCTCTTTCTTTTATACTAATTAATGGTTATTGCTCTCCCCCGCGTGCCCAGCCGCAGCTCCTTGCCCTCGCTCTAAACTAAAAGCAGTTTGGTAACAGGATCTCCAGCCCCCGTGCGGCAGCACTGTTCTGAGAACTGCTCTTCCCCCGGGAGAGAAAGCTTCCTCAGAGGTTAATATTTTATAGCTATTAAAAACGCTTTGTGCCTTCTCTCAGCTCTCTGCAGCAGTGGCAGCCGGCAGCGCGCCCTCGCTGCGGGCACCGACGAGGCCCTTGTCCTCCTCGCCCTTGCCTGGCCGTCTCCGTGACCCCCTCCCCGTCCCCCCCTGCCTCCCGCTTTGCCCCGCATGTGGCAAAGGCACGGCGGCGGCTGCCGGGTCCTCAGCTCCGCGGGGCGTTTTGTGGGCTGCTCGGGCAGCGGCGCCCGCTGGGGTTGGCTGGGGCAGGACGGGGCGACCACGGGGCCGGCGAGCAGACCTGTGCCAGTGCCCCCGCGCAGGGACGTCCGTGGGTCACGGCTGGCCGCCTGCTGCAGCGGGGGAGCTGTACCTGCTGCACCTGCTGCACCTGCTGCACCTGCTGCCCGCCTGCGGCTCGTCTCCTTGCTTCTTTCACGTAGATTCCCAGCAGAAGTGACTGGAAGCACCCTGGGACCACGCTGCCGATGTGGATCGCCTCCGTGCCAGCTGGGGAGGTTTCCAGTTCAAAAGAATTAAACTGGGACCGGGCTCAGATAACAGTCCGTAATTTGCTAGTTTTCATTTAAATCGGGCTTTGTGCTGCTTTGATGAAGGAACATATTAAAGCCAGCGTGGCTGACATTTTTTAAATAAATTCCAAGATGAATTCCATGCGTATCCTGCATTAATGTGTAAGGTGGAGATAGAGGCTGGGGTGAGTTGAAGCAGAAAGTATACTGTAAATTGAAGCTTGGCATTGAATATAAATGGCAAAGGTTGCTGACTGCCAATAACAGTAAATCAGGTTCAAACACCACAAGGCGATAAGGCTACGAGATGAATTGCATTTCAGCTGGAGTTTGGGGAATCGCTCAGGGCCCGGCTGGCCGAGGAGGCAGTCATTCACCTACCACAGCCGCTCCTCTATGAGCCTGCGACGTGGCACGGGCTGTCCCGGCACGGGAAGGGGCCGCAGCGATGCCCAGGGGCTGCGGCGGAGCTGGGGACAGCGCAGTGCCCGGGGGGACAGCAGCAGCGGGGCAGAGGGGCCGGCACCGAGCTGCTCCCCCTGTCCTGCAGCACAGAGCGAGCCGAGCCCCGAGCCCTGCCTGGCTCCAGACCCCCCGCTGCAGCTGGAGGGCTCCAAGTTGTTTATGTTAGGCACCGGCTAATTTGCTTGGGAGATAATGAAGATAATTAATATTTCCTTTATGTCTGAAATATAACTGTGCTGTCACAGGGATTCCTGTAGAGCTGCAGGGGAACATCCAGGGAATTTTCCTTATGGGTTAGCAGCCAACACCTGGAGAGAGCGCGTGGCTCTTGCAGAGCTCTGCCAGCAGGGCATTGCCCTGGAGCATCCAAAAATCACACACAAAACTCCATCTGCTGCCCGTGCTGGTGTTCCCACAGCAAGCGAGCACACCCTCTCTAGACTCAACCCTTTCTAGGGTGGAAGCTTGGCATTAGAAAATGAATTCCTCAGCTCCCTTCACCAAGCAAGGAGACGTTGCCCGAGTTAAAGACTGTAACTCCCAGCAGGCGCACACAGGGCAGTGCCTGAGGTCTGTCCCCGCAGAAGATGCTGTGCCCGCCTGGCCTGTGCCCCGGCTGCCACCTCCCGTCTCTGCTGGGGCAGCACGGTGCTCAGGACGGGGAAGGCAGCACTGGCACAGCCACACTGCGCCGCTGCCCCTGCCGAGCTGGGCATGGCAGCCGGGGGAGCAGCAGCGCCTGGGCAGCGCCGCCAGGAGCGTGAGCATGGAGCAGAGGGAGAGGGAGCCGCTGGGCGAGCCGCCGCTGGCTCCCAGGAGAGGGGCCGGGGAGCTTGGCTGAGGGGTGGGAATCGCTCCGGGATAAAGGCTGGTGGCAGCGGGTGCTCACAGCCTCCACCGTGCAGGCACTGGGCACCCTTGGGCTGCAGATTTGTCAGCTCAGCGCCTGCTGCAGCTTCCTGGGGACCAGCAACACAGCTGGCAGCAGAAAGACTGTAATTTTGGGGCCTGGATGAAAGTTGATGAGTGAGGGACTCTCAGGATGGCTGGAGCTTTGCAGTGGGATTGCACAGACATTCTTCTTACACCGTGCACATCAAATGCACTGGGAGACTTCAAAGCTCTGCAGCTGAGCTTTATGAGGACAAAAACTCCAGCAGTGTGAGCACTGTGCAAAAGAGAAAGCTCAGAGCCTGACGGATATAGGGGAATGGAAATGAAGGGGACTGTGGGCATCTCGCTTGCCCAGGTGTCTGGGCACGTGGGGGGACGTGAGGAGGCAGAGGAGCGGCTGGGCAGTGGCCCCCCGCCCCTCCCCAGCCAGGGGCTCTCCGCTCGCTGCCGCCAGCTCTGTCCCACCACAGCACACGGGGAGCTGCTGGTTTACAGCAAACGCTGCCTTGTGCCATGGCAGGGGTTGTAAGCACCTCTCCTGGGACATGCCGTGCACACACGGAGGAGCTCCCCAGGAAGGTGCAGGCGTTAAGGAGTTTCTGAGGCTTTTGGTCTCCAGGCCAGCACACGTAGGGGAGGTAATTTGTATAAGCGGCATGAGGTGAGTGGGGAGAAGAAGGAAGATGACCACAGAGAGACAGTTTGAGAAATGAGAAGACGGACCCGAACGTTTTTATAATGAAGAAGGAACCTGCGCTAAATTGTTTTCGATTAATCTGCAGCTAACTGAGCTCATTAAATTGAAATTATTTCATACAGGGCCACGAGAGAGCGCCTGAGAAAAGCTCTTCTGGAGAGCAAGGAGGTATTAAAACCCTGCATTGCTGGCAAAGTTTGGCCTCACACCCACCCCAGCAGGAGAGAGGGGTGTGAGATGGTCGCCTGCCCCCTGCCCAGCCCTCCGCCCTGTGCACCGAGCGATGCCCCGGGTGGGCACCTGCTGCACGCCCCTCGCCACCACTGCCGCACTGGGGCTGGTGGCGCTGGGGCTGGTGGTGCTGGGGCTGCTGGTGCTGGGGCTGCTGGTACTGGGGCTGGTGGAGCTGGGGCTGGTGGCACTGGGGCTGGTGGTGCTGGGGCTGCTGGTACTGGGGCTGGTGGAGCTGGGGCTGGTGGCACTGGGGCTGCTGGCGCTGGGGCTGGTGGTGCTGGGGCTGGTGGTGCTGGGGCTGGTGGCACTGGGGCTGGTGGTGTCGGGGCTGGTGGCAATGGGGCTGGTGGCAATGGGGCTGGTGGTGCTGGGGCTGGTGGTGCTGGTGGCACTGGGCGCCGTGCCGAGGAACCGAAGCAGCTGCGGGTGGGTGCCTGCTCAGGACTTGTCCCGAGCGGTCCCTGCAGCCCAGGGAAAGGCCGTGATGGGCAGCACTGAGGCAGGACGTCAGCTCTTGCCACCAGGCATCGGGATCTGAGCGGGCTCCAAGTTCTCCATGGAAAACCAGCCAGGCTGGGGTGCTGCGTGCAACACTTGGCTGCAGCACTGTCCTCAAAGGCAAAGCAGCTTCAAGGTTACACAGACAGAAATCTGCCTGGCTTACTGTAAGTACTAATCCCATGTCTGCTGCTCAGGAGCAAGCCCTGGTTTTGTAAAAGTATCCCCCAAATCACCATTGTCTGCGCCCTCTTCCCTGACCGGGTTTTGCCTTGACAGCAGCCTGGCTCCTCTGACCTAGAGGATTATTCCACATTTGTGCTGGGATGTGAGAAAAAACGGGACCGATCAGGCCTGGTGGGAACAACAGAAGGCAAATCCCAGCTGTCTTCCTAACATGTCCCTAATAATTAAAACCTTTTAACATGATAATTTTGCAAACCGATTTATCTCAAATGGGTCTGACAACCAGTCTGCACATGGAAATTAATCCTCCCAACCCCAACCTTGCAGGGATACAAAGTCAGGGGCTTTCACCCCAGCCAGGCTGAGTCCTGCCCCTTGGCTTGTCAGTGCCTCCCAGGAGGACGCAGCAGGCGCGAGCTGTGCACGTGCGTGGGATTTGGGATCCGTGGGGCCGCACAGCCCCGGGGGAGGCAGAAAGCAGCTGGGGGTGGGCAGCTCCGAGCCCGCAGCCAGCGGAGGCTCCGTTGTGGGAAACGATGAGCGTTCACTGAGGCTCCTTGGAAGTGCCATTGCCTCTGCTCCTTGAGGATCAATTTCCACTCTTATCACCACAGTAATGCTCTCTGCGAGGCAATATGATTTTCTTCTATGTAAACAGCAATAACTTCAGAATTACTCAGGAAAGACAGAGACCTCAAGAGATGTTTAAATTACTGGCTATCTCATTAATCAAACACAAATGCAAGACTAGCAAAGGCTCTAGTTGCTGAGCTGGAAAATGCTTAAATTCATTTATTGAGGCAGCAGGGAAAACCAGATTCCTGCCAAAGCCTGGGGGGTCCACGAGCCGGGAGGTGACTGCTGATGGGCAGCTTTTGCTGTGCTGGTTTACAGAGGCTCCCAAGCCTGCGCTGGCCCAGGTGCAAGTTTTCTGCGTAGGTTTGCACCGGCCTCATCCTGGGCTGGGCTTGGCCCCTGAGCCTGAATGCCCTGGGGACCAGTTTGGGGTTTCTGCGTGCTCTGCCAGGACCAGCAGGAGCGCCGCACGACGGCCAGGCTGAGCCCCAGCCGAGCCGCACTGCATGCAGATGGGACAAGAGCCACGAGAGCTGTAGCAAGGCTGTGCCGTCTATCCTCCTGGGTTGCCATGCCAACAAAGAGGAGACAAGAACCGATTTAATTTGCAGAATCACCCTCTTGACACAAAATCCAAGCAGCTTGTGAGGAGTAGGGTGAAAGATGTCAAGGGAGCAGAGAGGGATTCTCTGTGCTGCTCTGCATCCAGTATATGGCTGTGTTTCATCTCTCAGAGAGGTCTCCAACACCTCTGCTGCAGAGCTGGAAATACAGGAGCCAGCTACGAGCCCAAGGGAAGGTCTCCCAGCTTGTCTCTGGAAAGCGCCTGGGAACCCACTGGAAATCTCAGCACAAAGTACATCAGGAGCTGAGCTTTGCTATAACACGGCTACATCACAGGCAGGAAGCAATACCCAAGGCATGGAAGTGTCTTCAGCTCAGAGTTTCCTTTCTCCTTCCTCAGAAAGTCCTGTGTAGTGGGGAGAGGGGCACGGGCTTTCCTTTGCAAAGTTTTGCTCTGGCCAGCTGCGGCT
Source organism: Anser brachyrhynchus (assembly GCF_964034855.1). Taxonomy (NCBI): domain Eukaryota; kingdom Metazoa; phylum Chordata; class Aves; order Anseriformes; family Anatidae; genus Anser; species Anser brachyrhynchus. Next base: position 17,676,595 of record NC_137733.1, read on the forward strand.
GCCCGCATGCAGCTTGCTCCAGCCCAGTCCTGTGCTTTCCCCGGCTCCTGCTGATAGACCTTTCCTCTGTGTCATGCCACTGCAAAATCCAAAGGCTTTGTTCCGAATCATCAGCGAGGGTGAAGGTATAAAAAAGAAAAATTATTTCCTCAAACGTCCTGTGGTGATGCCCAGTTTTTGTCTGCCGTAGCTCTGCTTCACCCTTCCTCTCCACCTCTGTTTGTGCATTCAGCCATCCTGTGCGTCCTGCTCTAACCCAGATTATAAACTCATTAAAAAGACCCTGTCACCAGACGCGTTTCCAGCGTGCCCAGGAAGGGGCCGAGCTCCTGCTTGTGGTTCTTCCACGCAGGTCTGATGGGTGTTATTAACCAGAGTCATGGTGGACGCAGCGTCCTTAGCAGCACAGCATTTAATTCTGTGTTCCTGCTTAAGACGCTGATGCAAAATCCAAAGAAATACAGATTGCTCTTGGAAGGGTTTTTGGAGCTTTCACAGTTGTCTCAAGCACCTAGGTCCACAGGATCTGGTCAGATTATCTCAGCATTGGACTGTCATCATCACCAATCAATATCCCAAATTACCTCTTCATACAGAAGGTGCTTTGCTAATTTTCATGGATCCCCTGTGTTTCATGCCCTTGGTGTCCTGTCATGCACTGCTAGTTTTAGTCCACAAGCTACAGCACAATATGCTTATGAGTAATAGCATCTTATTGGAGTGTAAAGATCTTCCTATTTCACTGATTTATCCTGCATTTAAACTAATTCAAAATTCACTTACTTCAAAAAGTACTGGAAGCAAAATGCTCTCTGTAAATAGCCTAGCTTTTTCTAAACTGATATCGCTGAAAGGGAAGATGGAATAACTTGCACTATCTATTTTCTCTTGAAGGTAGCATCGCTGTATTATTTTGACTGTTTTCCATAACGAGGGCCATAGCTGATTCTTTTCTTTAGAAGAGGCTTATGGAGTGGCAAGGACTGTTTGACCTTTATATCTGAGCCTGTAGGAACCCCGCACAGATTAATCTGAAGTTTGCTTAAGTAGCCAGGTAGGCAGTCACTTTGTTTTCAGTTCACTGCATGGTGGATTTCTGAATCACAGAGTGCCAGACATCCAAACCCAGTCAGTCCCCTCTCAGTCGTGTTACGGGGGGGTTTCGCTTTCCCTTTCCCCTTACATTTCAGATACCCTTTCAAGTTTATGAGCTGTCACTTCCCAAATCACAGAAGGAAAATGGAGCCTGGCCAGGACTGGTCACATTGCTCAGCTGTGACACAAAGCTGCAAAGCTAGAGATGTGGAAATGGAGGAGATACGTCAAGGGAAGGCAAGCACCAGAGCCGGTCACCAGGGCAGTTCCTGTGATCCGCAGGGCAGGGATGAGGAGAGCAGGGGGGAAAATCCTCACAGCAGAAGGGTGACGGTGATGCTGGCACGAGCATCACCAGTTTCCTCCTCTGCCCTTTCCCCCGTAGCCAGAGCCTTTCCTTCTCAGCCACTGTGTCCAGTCTGGGCCAGCCCAGGAGCACCCCAAACCCAGCCTGGAGATCTGGGGGGCCCCGGGAATTGGGCTGGTGCTGCAGCAAGAGCGCCCTGTCCTGACGCAGTGACACAAGCGCACAAAAGGTGCTCACCTGGCACGCTGCAGGGCTTTTCTGTTCTCAAACGAAGCTGAATGTTTTACATGAGCCAACTCTACCTAGAAATCACACCTACGGCTGGACTAAATTACAGGCTGAATACGTGTACTGTATTATTCTAGCACAGCAGAGGACAAGCTCAGATTGCAAAATTTATCAGAGAGGGTTGCATGCACCTTGGTGAATGGGTGGTGGCACCCGTTTTGTTTCCTGGCCCTTTTCTGAATCCCTTGACATTCTGGTATGCCAGAGCAGGGCTGCCCCACCATTTGCGGCTGTGGGATGTAAGCTACTGTGGCGAGGGAACGCGTTCAGAGGCAGGAGTCCTGATTGCCAGCGGGCTCTGAGGGTTTACTGTGAACTCAACTGCCCCAAAAGCTTTTGCTCCCTTCCTGCTTTCTCTCTCATCTGTTGCCTCTGTCAAAGGCTCAGATGTTCTCTGAGACCTCCGCTGGGAAGTGCAGCATCGCCCACCTCTGGGGGATGCTGGGGGGGGCTGCACCCCCCGTCCAGCCTTGGCTCTCCCTGGGCCCGCGGCCAGCAGGGGACGGGTGGCAGGAGCCGGCTCTGCCTCGCAGCGAGCTCCCTGGCGGCTCTCTGGCTGTGTCCCGGTGTTGCCGGCTGGAGGAGGCCCTGAGCCCACACCAGCAGCGAGCTGGTAGCCAGGTAATGCTGGAACAACAGCCAAGTTCGTAAAATTTAATACCTCAGCAATATTTCTAACAGGAGAAAACAAGAACTTCTCCTTTCTGATAGAGAAGAAATGACTTCAGACCTCGCTAAATGTCATCCCAGGCTACATTAACTGCTGTCTTGCTCAGAGGCTGATGTCTAGCTGGTCACTTAAGGCTTGGAGTATAGTTCATTTCCCCACTTGAGATTCAGGTATTGTTTGTGTCACAGTGGGTTAGGGATACATCAGCAGAGGTTTCTTTTCTAGACTACAGAGGATACCTGAACTGAGGAAAGCAGTTGTGGTATCGAAACCCAGCAAGTGAATAGTCATAATCATTCATCAATCCTATTTCAATCCCAAGGAAGATCATTCAAAATCCTAAAAGAGTCCCTGAGCAGTCAAGAGAGCAGAGCCCCATGTAGGAGGTGGCATGGGTGTTTCTGAAGAATAAATCTTAGCAGGAGCACACTGGGTACCTCGTTACCAGGCAGAGAGTGATAAATTAGGCAGCTCACGGAAGAGCTACAGAAATGATGAGGGAGGTGGAGGATCTATCTAATGAGAAAAGATTAAATTACTGAAGTTGGCAGGGTTTGACTGAGTGGCAAGTGAGGAGGGGAGGAGGAACTGTGCAGGAGGAGGGAACGCCTGAGTAAGAGCAGGGACGGTTTCCAGGGATTCACGCTGGGCATTGCTCCTGCCAATGGAGGGCAGAGGATCGTGGGCTGGTCCCAGGAAGCCTCGTTGCTGCGTCCCTGTAACACCTGATGCTCATTCAGCGGGGGCAACTCCGTGCCCTGGCAGTAGTCTAAAAGCTCTCCCGGTGAGCACCCAGCTGCTGCCAGGGCTGCGGCAGGCGGTGCGGGGCAGCACGTGCCGTGAGGAAGCCTCTGCAGCCGTCCCTCGCTGTGAGACAAAAGACGTCAGGCGCTGCGCCTTGTCCACGCAATGCCGGCATCGGGAAGGCTGGAGAAGGGGAGGATCACACAGCCTGGCAGGAAGCAGAGGAGCTTTGAAGTAGAAACCTTTTATAGCCTGGGGCAGCTGTGAGCACACTATGCAATGGCTCGGTAGCGGCCACTGAGCATGCACACGCTTACGCCCGCACCACAGTGCTTAAACCCCCGCCTCCCTCTTCCTTCACAGCCGCTCTCTGGCCACGGGCAGCCTGACACCCCGGCTGTGAACGTGGGCAGGAGCTGCTCAGTTCCCCACCGCTCTGCACAGGGCCAGGCCAGTACCGAGGACGTGGATCCTCGACTGAGGTTGTCCCAAGCCAGTGCCCTGAAAATGAGATCTGCTCACAGAGCAGGGAAACGCAGGTCTGCTCTGCTCTGTGCCTCCACTGGCACCAAATGCCCTCTCTCTGCTGCTCTGTTTTGATCTGCAGCTCATTAGGAATGAATAAATTATGATTTTTAAAGAATTGGATAAGAAGCAAATCTTCTTGCTTTATGGTTGAGGCCTTTTGTGCTAGTAGCTGAGCAGGCGTCTCCTGCCCAGTCATCAGACAGCTGGGTGGATCCCTCCTCTCAGCAGCATCTGCAGCCCCTCGCCTCGTGGCTGTGCAGACCAGAGTGGTCAAGCAAAGGTCTCTCCGGGACTGCTGCTTGTTGCCTGATGCTTGGCTAGCACTCTTTCACAAGCACGGAGGTGGCCTCTGCCAGGCAAAGCCTTGCGCGGTGGATCGAAGTTCTGCAAAGGCGCTGGTGGAGCAGGGGCAAGTCGCGGGTGCCGAAGCAGAGCCAGGTCCCCGGGGCTGGTGGAGCCTCCCCAGCCGTGGCAGCGCAGCTGGCCAGCAGAAGTTCTTCCGCAGAGCGGGGCTGAAGCGAGCGAGGTGAGGGCGTCTTTGCTCCACGGGCCAGGCCTCAGCGTGCAGTGGAGAGGGAGAGCCCCTCGGCTGGCAGAGCTCTGGGCTGGGGCTCTGGGGGTGATGCATCCCTCTGGACACCGCTGCGGAGGCTAGGCCGGCCATTTCATCTCCAGGCAGCCTCTCGGATTGCTATGGTAACACAGTCCCATGACGAGAACCTCAGAGAGCAGCATGAGCCAAGCTACCCGAGGTAGATCGGGGAGGCTGGCACGACTGTGCTGATTCGGTGGCATCTTGCCATGGACGTTCAGCCCCGGGTCTGCGCCAGAGGCGCCCTGCGGCGGGGGGGACGGCTGCAGCACCGCGGCCCAGCACACGCCTCGGGCAGCCCAACCGCCTGGCCAGGGCGCTTTTCTCCTGGAGCAGGCTGCAGCTGGTGAAGGGCATTTTAGAAAGCGCAAAGTACGTTGGCAAAACTCTTCTAATCCGGCCGCCTGATGCAAAGCTGGCAGCACGCTGCGCTGCAGATGAGCCGCGACCAAGGCCCTGGGCTCCGTGCTGTTTGTGCCACCGCTCCCAGGCCGGGGTTCATCCTGGCGATGCAGCAGCCAGAGGCTCTTCCAGCATCAGGTGAGCACAGCACCAGCAGCATCGGCCGAGGGGCTCGGATGTCGAGGGGGAGATGCCAGGCAGTCTCCCGGCTGTCCTGCTAATCGCGTCCTCGGCCGGCTGACTGCATGACATGGCTCAGAGCGAGGTGACTGCAGCCAGCAGCACGCGCTCCACGTCAGCCGCTGGCCATGCTGTGCTCTGCCTGGCAGCTCCCTGCTCAGCCCCAGCTGCCCCGCAGGCAGCCCTGTGTCCCGAGCAGCCAGGGCCAGCTCCTGCGTGAGGCATCACCGGCCTCCGCGAGCCTCCAGCCCTGAGCATCGGGACGAGAGCGCCTCAAAGCCGGGGTCAAAGCTGCTCTGTGACAACAGGCAAACCTCTTGCTCCCTTCCTGCCTTGGTTTCCCTTTCTCTAGCTGAGTGATTATGTACCCGGACACCTTGCAATCTGAGATGACTTTTCTGCCACTGCTGCCTTTCCCTTTCCTGCCATCATTGCTACTTTGGCACAGGTTGGAGACAGCCAGTTGACACTTGCGTTCAGCGTGGCTTTGCCATGTCATCCTGTCGTGTGATCAGCAAAGGGCTTCCTTTGCAAACCCTGGCGCTAATTCTGCAAGAACTGAATTAGAGCAGGAGATTATCTCCCGATAATGTGCAGATAAAGCCACACACCTACTTACTCTGAGTAAGTACCTGACAGAAGGGATGGGTCCCACGATGCCCTTCCTAAACGGGCAACAGCCTGCTCCTGTGCTTGCCAGGGAGACCAAGGGCAGCTGAGAGGTGACCTGGGAGCTCCAGCCCTGAGCAACAGCCAGGGCTCGTGGGATGAGAAGGGGTTGCTCAGGAGCAGTGGGAGGTCTGAGCCTCTGGCCGTGGCAGAGGAGGATCTTGACGTGCACCTTGCAGCTCACAGCATCGGGCCATGTCTCCAGGGGGCTCTGCCAGCACTTGGCACACGCTTTTCCTCCAAACTGTGGCACTGGTGACGCAGGTGCCAGAGGCCCCAGGGCTGGGCGTGCTGCGAGCCCGGTGTCCGCAGCTGCCGTGTTTCTCCATCCCTGCCTCCTGCACACCGGCTCTTCCCTGAAGAGAAGCAAGGCCGGCTCTGCCCATAGTGCTGCGCAGATCCAGACAGCCAGCGGGCTGCTTGGTGGAGACGAGCAAGGGCAGACTTGTAGGAAAAGCAAGGGGGAGGAGCGGAGAGCCCCACCACTGCACGCACAGGAAGGATTGGAGGGAGCTGGTAAGTAATTCAGGTATTTAGCAATGGAAGGAAAACTCCCGGCTTCAGTCTTTTCACAGCTATTTCCTAAGGGTTGGTTTATCAAAACAGCTACAGCAGAAACTAAAACAGACAGAAGCCCCTGCTTCCCCCAGCTCTTTGCCACCGCCTGTCCGATTGCACATCCTGGCAGGACCTGGGGCTTTTACAATCTTTGGCCCTACGGAGTGTACAGAAAGAGACTTTAAGGGCTGGTGGGACCTTGAGGGGCCATCTAGTTCACTCCTGTGCTTGTGTCACCTGTGGCTGTCCCTTGTCTAACCTCTTCTCTTGCCTCCTGCCAGCATACACCTCTCAGACAAAATGGCTTTCCCTCTGGCTACAATCTTTTCAGAACTGTTCACTGTATAAATCATGGGCCACGTATTCACTGCACATACACTTTTCCAAGTCTGAGAGAGCTCCAGCGTGTTCCCTTTTTTATAGCAGCTGTAATGATGCATCAGTAAAACACGGGATTTGGTTTCTGAGCACCTTGCTCAGAGATGCTGTTCTTCCACCTTTTGTTAATTTTAGGTAGCAAAGATGGATGTAGGTTCCTAGGATCTACAGTTTAGATCACAGCAGCAAGTGCTAAATGCCGTCAGAACAAACATTTAGTCTAAACCTGAAGCTGTCTCCATGAATGGGAAAATGCTTTGACATTGTGGAATGCCATTGAAAAACATCTTGAGTGCCTTCTTGGACTAGAGTTTAAATGACATTGCATTTTTACTGTTTATTTTCTATTCAGTATTTATTTACAGACTTCATTCATTCCCTGAGGGAGGTAAAGCTCCGTATGAATTAATCTACCTCATTTCAAGGTGTTCCACTGCTTCTGCTGACAGGTAAATAGTGAAGAAGAATCATGGAAGTTTTGAGGTGTTCTGAAAAATATATTTCTAGGAATTATTATATTAAAAAAAAATTGCAAAAGCCTGGAAATAAAGGTGATAATCTGTAAAAGCTTACTTATTAACAGAAGCAGTAATTGGGATAGCAGCATGTAGAGATTCACAGGCCAGAGACTTTCCTGCAGGAACCACGTCCCCAGTTTACAGCTTGGTCCGGCAGGATCATTTCCTTTAAAATTCTTCCAGTCTCAGAATAAAGTATTCCAAGGCAGGTAATTGCCATATCCCTTCACAAATTATAACAAAAGTAAATTACTGTCCTTGTTAAAAATGCACACTTCTCATTTCACTCAGATATGTCTACTTCCAGCTTCCCATCAACAAGCCTTGTTAAGCCTTTATCTGGTAGATTAAAGAGCCCTTTCTTGTCAGAGGTCTTCTTCTCAGATTGTGAATCACAACAGGAGCGTAGAACTGGAAGGGACAGCTTGGGCCATCAAATCCCATTTCCCTGCAATTGCTGGCAACCATGTTATAAAGTCCATTTCAAACTCAATCTTAAAACTAATTGCATGTCTTGCCCCCAATACTCCTCTCAGGAATCTGTTCCAGAACAACATTTCTCCCACAGTTAGAAACCATTTAATTTCCAGCCAAAATGTATTTGTGCCAATTCATACCTATTTGTTTTTGTGCCAGCACCGCCTGTTATCTGAGGCCATTTTCTTCCTTCCTTGGTGTTCATCTGCTTGTGCACTCAGACAGCAGGCATATGCTCCCCAGCCTTCCTTTCACTTGGCTAAACGTGCCCAGGTCCCTCACACAGGCTCTTCAGTGTCGAGGTTGTCCTTGGGGTCTGGCTCTACCCTGTCCCACTCCTGATTTATCTTCCTGGAGCAGAAGTGATGAGAACGGTAGACATTTCCACGCCTAACCACCAGCCAGACCTCACCCTTTCCTGCCTCGGGGTGCTCCTCGAAACTCCCTGCTTCCCCTTCACGAGCCAGGCATCAGCCTTGCATGGTGCTCACCAGGGCTGAGAGTCCCTTGTGCTGATGGGAGACACAGCAACACCTCCGAAGGGGCTTCCCAGTCTATTACGTGGGGGAAAAAATGCTCTGCTGAGAGTCTCGCCTTCAGCACGTGCAGAGTCAAGCCCTCCCAGCTGGCGCAGGGAAGGGTTCCCAGCTGCCTGCCAGGACTTCTTGTCACACGTCCCCACCACCCAGAGCTTAGCACGAACCCCAGCGCCGCTGTCCCTCTGGAGATGAATGCCACAGGCGCGTCCCGCAGGCTGGGGCAGCCACAGGTCACACAAAGCGTGTCGGGGGGGCTGAAAGGGAACTGCACTGAGCAGAGGCTGCTCCACGGCTGCCCACCATACTCCTCCACCTGCCTCCAAAGCAACCAGTCTCGATCCCTGCCATGATACGGAGAGTGAACTAGATGGACGCTGCCCTGTCCTGGCAACTCCCACATGGGGCTCACAGCACCAGCTGGCCTCGCTGGACCGGATGCTTCCCGAATGCTTGGGAAACACTCCCGTGGCTAACAAATGTGAATAGAAGTGTGCAGGTATGCAGTGTAAATACATGAGCCTTTAAAAACAGAACTGTCAAATAAAGCGTTACACTCCATCAGCTCCTATTGCATCCACTCGCCAAACACCAGCAGACGCTTGGATAACACTCAGATCTGCTCATGGATGCGTTTGACATCCATGCTGGAGAAATACACATTTTATGATGAATAAAAAGAGCCAGAGCCCAGGCAGCAGGTATTTAAGGCTAAACCACTTGTTTTAGAGGGCTTTACATTCTGGTTGTAAAATTTCCTCTGGGCTGGAAGCTGGCGCCCAAGAAGAAATATTCTTTCTGTTACGTATGATTTGCCTGCAAATCCTATTAGTCTTCTGCGCAGCACATCACAGGAGAAGAGACGCTAGGATGTCAGACCAGGGCATTTTGCTAAGCGCTGTGTTTTAGATGTGTGCTTGGTAAAAGAAAGACCAAAGCACTGTGACTTCATTAAATGGTGTCTATTTTGAGGTTCATCTTATATTTTTGGAATTGAAAAAGTTTTTTGGTGGTGATGGTGGTTTTTTTGTTTTGTTTTGTTTTTTTGTTTGTTTGTTTGTTTTTTAGGAGAAGGAAAAGAGGGAAGGGAAACACTCTTGCATAGTGAGAATAGGTCACCCCACTGAACTGAAGTTTGTTATCTACTGTTAGCCAATGTCGTTTGGTGTGTTTTTCACACAGACCTGTTGTCATAAAGGAAAGTCCTGAATCTGCAGGGCTAATGGCATTAGCATGAATTGGTAAGCTTGAGAGCAGCCTTACCAACTTCACTAGATGCTCAGCAGATTCTCCAGTTTAAAACAAATGTATCTCCTGTATGAGGAGGATTCATCTCTCTCAGGGTAGATCTATACTTATTATAACAGCCGTGTGACATATAGAACATACAGATGAGCTAAGCAGAGCAGCAGAGTGAACCCGTGCTGCCCAGGGCTTCCTGAGAACATGAGCCTGTCCCCAGCACTGCAGCATATGCTCACCTCCCCAGCGACCCAAACCGCAGTTACTCTGGGTTCTCATTTCAGGTTCACGTCTGATCATTACATTCACAGGACCCTTTCTGTGGGCTCCGCCTGTCCCAGGTGGGGACCGTGCGCCTCCCCTCTTGGCTCCGCGGAGCTCGGGGGCAGCCCAGGGCACCGGCCGCTGGCTGCCTGGCGGTACGAGGGGAGGAGGCTGTGAGGGAGGGATGTGAGACTTTGCTTCTGCCAGCTCAGGTTAGTCCCTTAACGTTCACATTACTGTAATGCAGTTGAAAAGGAATCCACTAGTTACAGGAAATGATTTACAGGACACAAGACGCTGCATTTCAGAGGTCTCATGTGTACCATAAAAAATATATTATAAAGGAATAATCTCTATCGGAACTGGAACTGCACAGAGAGAACACATGTCCAGCTGAGAGCAGCATTGAGCTTTTGTTCATTATGGGGAAAGTCTGCGCTCTTCATCTTATTTGATGAATATTTTTTCCCAGCACTCAGTATCTAGTTAATATTGGCACTCGATATTTTTTTCAAATGTTGCTTTTGCCATGAGATCAAGCACAGCTGAGACTCCAATGGTGTGTTGTTCTGAGGTGTTCCCTGCTGAGCTTCACAAAGTAACAGCAAGATTTGGAGCAAACCCTGGACTTCCCCTGTAAAATCCAGGCCACAGCTCATCAGCTGGGGAAGCACAAGGGAGGTCAGCCGGCTCTCGCCCAGCCCGCCCGTGCCCAGAGCTCCCCTGCAGGGCGGGACGCGCAGCTCCACAGATCCCCACACGGAGATCGGTGGAGAAGGGTCACTGCCTCCAAGCACGCCTTCTGCTCGCTGGCAGGATGAGGTACCCAGAACTCACAGCCACATGAGGCTAGAAATGTACTCTGCTGGAGTCTGCACTTTCCTAGCACTTGCTCAGAAGCCCAGCTGTGGCCCTCGTGTAGGAGGGTTAACATGCAGCATCTCGACAGCTTTTGTCACCCAGATCAGGTGCTGGCTCTGGTGGTAATCTGCAGCATCCAGATGGTGCTGGTGCTTTGGGGATAGCAGGTGCAAGGGGTTAGATTTCTGCTCGTTCACCTGTGAGGACTTCAGCGAATGACCGTGTACCTCTGTTGATCCCCGTACCACAGCACTACCAGCGCTGCCCTACGGAGAGGGGCCGAGATGGTCCACACGCCAAGAGCTGCAAGGTGCCCAATGCCCTGGTGCAATACTTGTGAGGGAGACGCCCAGAAGACCCCAGAATGAGGGGCAGGAGGGGGCTGAGGGACATCAATGCATTTCTTCCCCTCACAAAATCCTTGCTGAAGCCAAAGCTGAGAACCGGAGGTGGGAAGTGCCGAAATGCTGAGCTGGGATGAGATGGTGGCAGCTCCGGAAAAGCTGTGAGGAGGGAGGCTCTGTCGGGCCCACCCCGCGCCACCAAGGCTGGGGACACCTGGCTGAGCGCTGCCACCAGCCCCGCTGAGCGGTGCAGCTCCCGGCACCTAAAGCGTGGATCCTCTGCGTTCCCCACGGCCCTCGGCTGTGCTGCACCCATACACCGGCTGCTGCCCGCCCTTGCCGCGGGCTCTCACCCCTGCTCACCTCTGCCCGGGTGCCGGGCGGCAGCAGCCCGCCCCGCGGCGCCCCCCGCTCTGCTCGCAGGGACGGGGCGCGGGGACCCGGCCCGCTGCGCGGGGCTGCGCGGGGCGGGGGGCGCTTCCCGCAGGACCCGGCTGGGCGCTTCTCTTCGCGGAGCCGGGAGGCTCGGACAGGGGCCGGGGGCCGGGGGCGCCGGGGCGAGAGGCTGCCCATACGGAGTGCGTTTTGGGGGGCCCGCTGGGGAGCACGCAGGGGCCAGGGGCGAAGGAGCTGCGGCGTGGCCGCTTCTGCCGAGGAAAAGGAGGGCACGCGGAGCAGCTCGGCCAGCGCTGCCTCCCGACCGGCGGCACGCACCTCCCGCGGGGCCGGGGCCGCGGGGGCGCGGGCACGCGGCGGGGGCTCCGGGGGCTGCCGGCTGCCAGCCGGGGCGGGCCCTGCCGAGCCGCCCCGGGCGGCGCCCCCGGTGCCGAGCGGCCGCCGCCCCCCCCCCGTTCGGCGGGGCCCGGCGCGCTCCCGGCGCAGCGGTGGGGGCGGGCGCGGGCCGTCCCCTCCCCTCCCCTCCCGGCGCGGGAGCGCGCTCCCGCCGCCCACCCGGCACAAAGTTTCGCGGCGGCAACTCGGCGGCGACGGCGCGGGGCCGGCGGCGGCGCGCGGCCGCGCTGAGTCCCGGCGCCCCGGTGCCCGGCGGGGGCCGGCGGCGAGCGTGCCATGCGGGGCTCCCCCCCCGCGGCGGCGGCGGGGCGCGAGGGCGGCGGCGCCCCATGCGGCCGGGGCGGCCGGGCGGCGGCTGACACCATGCGCGCCCGGTGCCCGGGGCGAGGAGCGGGGAGCAGCCATGTCCCCCCCCGCCCAGCCGGGGGTGCCGGGCGGGCGCGGCTCTAAGGTGCCCCCGGCGCGGAAGCTGCTCTGCATGTGCAGCCTCTCGCTCTGCCTCACCTACCTGTGCTACAGCCTCATGGGGGGCGCCGGCCCGGCCGCCCTGCGCTCCCCGGCCGCGCCGCCCGGCTCGGCGGCCCCGCGCTCCCCCGGCAGCCCGCCGGGCACCGCCGGCGCCCCGGCCGCCTCCGCGGCCCCGACGCGAGCCGCCAACGGCAGCCGGGAAGCGGCGGCGGCGGGCGCCTGGCCGCGGACGCCGCTGGCCCCCGGGGAGGCGATCGCGGCGCAGAGCGGAGCCTTCGAGAGGGACCCGCAGGAGTCGAGCACCACGGACGAGGAGCTGAGCCGGGCCGGCAGCCCGGGCGGCCGCGGCGGCGGCGGCAGCACCACGCCGGACTACGGCGAGAAGCGGCTGCCGCAAGCCCTCATCATCGGGGTGAAGAAGGGGGGCACGCGGGCGCTGCTGGAGGCCATCCGCGCGCACCCCGACGTGCGCGCCGTGGGCACCGAGCCCCACTTCTTCGACAGGAACTACGAGAAGGGGCTCGAGTGGTACAGGTGAGGGCCGGGGGGGGCGTCCCGGGACCCCCGAGGGTCGCGAGGGGCGAGCGGCGCCGCCCGGGCGGGGGCGGCCGAAGGGCAGGAGCCGCGTGAGACGGCGCGGCCCCGCCCGGGGCGCTGGGGCGGACCGCGGCACCCGGGGCCCGGCACGTCCCGCCGGGTCCGGAGCTGCCGAAATAAAGGAGACCGCGAGCTGTTCGGGCGGGCGCTGCGGGCGTTGAAGTGGAAGGGGATGCCCGCGTCCGTACGCGCGGCGTGGGGCACCCCGCAAAGGAGACTGACTCGTTATTCAACAAGCTCCGCGTCAGAAAGTTGTTTTCCGTTGACGAGGTTTAATTCTATTCGTGAAGAAACCTCTGAATGCTGTTATCTGGCATAGCGTGACGTTTGTAGGGAATCTTAAAAGTTCTGACTATGAGAAAACCCTGAACTGCAGTAAGGAAGTGGTAATTGCCTTGGCGGGTTTAGCAAATCAATGAATCGTGATGGCTCAGGGTTTTGTTGCTTGTGTTTTGGTTTTCTTTCCCCCCCTTGGCTTTTTCCTTTTTTTTTTCCTTCTTTTCTTTTTAGTCTTAAAAGAATGCAGCATGTTAGTGTAGCTTGCGAATTACCGTGGTTCTCCAGTTTATGGCTAAAAGAAACCCATACCAATTTCTTTCCAAGAAACGGTCTGTGGTTAAGCAGGTGAAGTTCTGCATCTTTGTTGCACGTGTGTTCTGAAAATTAAGAAGAAACTATACCAGGGCAGCAAGTTGGTTACTGCACGGATTACCTGGATGCTCTGCATTAGTGTACACAGTTTTCATGAGAACAGCATGCAAATCTGAGGAACTCTAGGCAACTTCTTACGGAAATCGTGGAAGCCAACTCCTCATAATACTTGGTGTAGCATCCACTTGGCTTTGTTAAGATGCTGAGGGATTTTCTTGAGGGACTTCAGTAAAGTGGAGATCAGCACTCTGAAAGTGTGTTAGTCTCTGAGAGTGTTTTCAGTATTCTGTACCAACGTGGGGAAGGAATAAAAGGTTGACTGACGTTATTTTATTTATATTAATATAATAATTTCAGACGTGATCTTTTTTTTTACAGTTTGTTTTTCTGCAGGAAAGCTTTGCCTTGAAAAATACGTTTAGAAAATCTGCTGGAAGAAGCTAGAGACTTGCATATAGATGGGTTTGGTTTTATTCAAAATCGGTAGAAGAAGATCAAGCACGGAATATGGCAAGCAGCTGCTTTTTCATCTTTAAAATCGTGCTGCAAGAAAAGGGCTAGAGTGTGGGTGCAACTCCTCTCCTGGAGTAAACGGTGCGCACAGGTTTTCGCTTGCAGAAAGCATTGAAATTTTTCATCTCTGCAGTAGCTCTACGGTCTGCTTAGCTGATTTCCAGCACTAGTGATGTGCTGCACTGGTAGAGAGGTGTGAGACGAAAAGAGTGGGCCAGAGCTGATTTGCGAGGTTCCTGGGCAGGGCTGGAGGATGGATTCTCTGGTCAGGGGATAAATAAATGACTTGGCTGCTTTAGTTGTCGCCGTGGCCCTGAGCACTTGCCCTGATTGTTTAACCCGATCCCCTCTTCACACCTGCCCAACCCAGATAGCATTGTTCTCCGTTCTCCTTGGAAAAGTTTTTCAGCCTTGCTGGAACAAGGTAGCAGGCTGCAGCGATAACGGCCCTCAGGAGCCACAGGCTTCCTTCCCCTTGCACCGTGCTAGTGGGTCGTGTTGTGGCAGAGCGGGGGGCTGCGGAGCATGGGGGGGGGAATCGCTGCCCACATTCACAAGGATTTCTTCCTGATCCTCTCTGATATTAACTGGGTGCACTAAGAAGGCTGACTGCTTGCAGCTGCGTCCCAGGTAGAGTAACTGGAGATTTTTCCTTTCAATGGAAATGTCTGTTTCAGCTATTGAAGCGTTTATAAGTGGCTCCTTAGTGACTTTTATCAATTGTTTACCTTTCACATATAACACTTCTTTTTATGATCTATAAGCTGTTAGTTTTTAATACGGTTGAGTTTATTTTTTCATATGTAATGAAATAAGGAAATATCCATCTCGGTGTTCCTTGCTGTGTCATTCACTTCTGAGAACATCTTTGGATAGCCCAGCAGAGCTGGGAAGAGCAGCTTATCATTTAGTCCAACCTCTGTTAATACAGCTAAGGGCTGGTCTTGCAGCAGCTTCCTCACCTTAGTTTCTCCATGGGTAAAATGGAGATGGTACCTACACGCTATCAGTTCTGCTATGTGTGTACCACGTATTCGGGTTTCTGCTGCCTTGAGGTTAGTCAGCCGTAAACAGTGTGTCCAGGATCTGACTCGGGACAGTGTTCAGAGGCTGGAGTTAGTGCAAAATACAGCTTTCTGCGTGTTGGATGGTGCTGTGTGTGCAAAGCCTGTTACACCAGTTCTCTGCAGTCTGTTCTGTTTTCCTGGTAACCTTTAGGAAAAGCTGTGCTGTTTGTCATTGCTTTAACTCTGCAGTCAAAGTTTATGTAGAAATTACAGAACTGAAGTCTTCCTACACATGTACTGTTGCAAACCGAGTTCAGGGCTTGTTTCAGTTGTTTTGTGCTATGCTGCCAGCATTGTTTGTGTGACTCTAATTTGTGATTCTATACATCTTAGTGTTTGTCTGTCTGAAGCACGAGTTCAGAGATAGAACTTTCTTTAAGCTGCACCTAGTACCTGATGTGCATTAACTTTTGTTGATAACTTCCTAATTTTTTTTTCTTAATGCAGATTTTAACTTGACTGCTATTAAATTAACTTGACTGCTATTAAAGATTGTGTTAGAAGGGTAGGTGGAAGTGACTTAACCTTTTCTGTTGTTAACGGTGTGGCATTACTTATATTGTGTGTATGTATTACTTGCATATCTTCAGTTCTCTCTCAAGTCTGGGACCCTGATAGCTGGCAGTAAGTATCGCCTCGGGCAGTGGAGTTTGGATCTATCCTTAGGACACACCAGAAGTCTGTCCCGCCGTGGACACGTCAGGTTCTGGCAAGGAACGGCTATCTGCCTTTCCTTTGGAAGTCACTGGTGACCGTTGCGCTCTCCTTCGTTCTAAAGCACAGGGTGTGCCATCGTTCCCTGTCAAACTGCAGTTGAATTTTAGCCAGTGCCTGAGCGTCTGTGTGCCCCCAGCACGCCCAGGGCCGTGCCCGCTGCCCCTTCAGCCCCGGCACCGTGCGAGCCCCAGGTGCTTGCGTGGGCGACGCGCTCCCCAGCGCGATGTTCCTGCCTCCGTGGGCATGTCCCATGCTGCGAGCTCTGCCCCGAGCTGTCCTGCAGTTGGAAACGAATTGAGAGACTTGTCTGAGAGTGCAAAAAGGGCAGCAGAACAAGGGGGAAGCTCTTAGAGGCCTCCGAGCAGTAAAGGAAGTTAGCGTACACCTACAAATGCTCATTACCAACTGAAGCAGCATCCAGGGTATGCCCAAGTTCCTTGCCTGGCCAAGAAAAAACTGCAAATGAGCACAAGAGGATTTTGTGGATAAAGGGAACTGCCAGCTGCCCACAGTGCCTGACCCTCGGACAGATTTGTCACCTTGCAGTGCTGGAAGCCTCAGTTTGGTGCGTGCTGTGACAGCTGTCGGAGAGGCAGCGTAAGGGAGGGCAGGACCTGGAGTCTGCAGCAGAGCCCCGCCGGCCAGTGTGGTCCTGGGCAGCTTTAACTGGAGGGAAGCAGGAGGCGATCCTGATCTTGCGGCATCGCAGCTGCTGCCCTGCCCTCTGCCAGCTGTGTGAGCTGTGGGATCGCTTTACACCCGCAGAGCTGCTGCACCTCGTCTGGAGGTGTCAGAGAATGCGGCTGGGGCTCTCAGTGCATGAGGAGGGAGAAGCAGCCTGAACAGATGGTGCTTAGCTGGGTTGCTTGTGTGAATGACCGAAAGAATAGATCTTAGCGCTTTCAGCATCTCCCAGGCTCGCTGAATAGGACAGTCCAGGACTCTGGAACCACCAGCTCCATCAGGCTGCAGGCTCAGGAACGTGAGATGGTTCAATTCCTTCCGTTTGCATTTTGAAGGCTATCTGGACATCCAATGTTTAGCAGAAAATTGAGGATTCATAACAGTCAATCTTGTAGTTTCAACAAAAATATGATGTCCATAAAGCAAAGAGAATGTCTGATAGTGGTGAAATTACTTTCGGAGTTCTGAAGTTCACCAATTTGAAGGTTATTCCAAAACCTCACTTCAGGAGTTAAATTCTGTGTGTACGTGCACGTTGCTCTGCTCACTGTCTCCCTCTCAGTGGAGCCTTCACCAAGAAGCTGCGGCAATGTCTCTGTAATTAGACCACGTTCCTGTTACTCTGCCCCAGGCTTCCACATGCTAAGCAGTTATACGGGGTGTAGCTTTATGCGTGGAGTAGTCCCATTGCAGCCACTGCAGGGAGCAGTCACCATGACAAGCAATGAAATGGTTTGCATGTCTAATGCTGTTTTCACTGCCTGTCTGTTTTGTGTGGTGGTGTGTGTTTTTTTTTGAGTGTTCTCCATAACAGTCAGGCCGGTGTGTTATTCTGTAAGCAACTACCCTCATACAAATGATGAATACCATGACAGGGAGCTCTTTCCCCAACAATAAACGTGTTCTTGAGCCAGCAGTTTCAAGAAGCAGCTGGCTGTGGCTGGGGAGCCAATGCTCTGTCATGTCCCTGTGGACATTAAACTCATCTGTATTTGGGAAGCTGCTGTCATGCATGGTTATCCCTGTAACAGGCTCCGCTCCTCCCGGGCGCTGCCTGCGGTCTCATCTCCCTCCTGCTGTATCTGGAGGCTGGTGTGGCAGAGCCTTCTCTGTGGAGGCTGCACAGGAGCTGATCCTGCCGCAGAGTGCTGTGCCCTCGCCGCCACGGCTGCTGGCAGAAATGGCGCTGGAAGCGCCCAAGGATGTGCGATGAGACCCCCTTCCAGCATCCCTTAACAGCTGTTGGACAGCAGTAGCTCAGGGCCGTGTTGGCCGTGGCCTCACGCAGCGTAAGCCTTGCTGTGAGATGTAATTGTGTTGCTGGGTAATACTCATGCCACTCTGATCCGTTCAGGATATTCAGAAAATCAAACCGCTTCCATCAGCGCTGCTATTCTGCGCTGATGGGCACTATAGGAACACCTACAGTGGAAGGATGGATTGGGGTTTGCTTCTAATGATGGGCACCACTGCAGATGCCTGGCAACTGCTGTATTTCTCTGTAAAAGGCCTTCCTAGTGTACTGTGCCCTCTGCACTTCTGGTAACTTAGGGAAAGTGTATTGATTTTTTTTATTTTTTTTTGTCTGGGACCTGCTGTGAGTTGGCTTTTGCTGAAATATAGTGACTCAGCTGCCCTCCCACCTCTGGGGATCCAATATATTGAGATTTATCAGGGTTGAAGACTGCACCAGTATTTCTATGTAACATAGCTTTTTCAATACCTTGTCCCTTTCACATTTGCTAAACCCTTAGGTCTGGATTAGAACCTACATTTGCACTGTTTGTTTTCTTTCTAGCCCATCTTCTGTGCATAGCAAGTGCTCGCGTGCACCACGCTCCTGGCAGAGCCCGCACCCAGCTCCCAGCAGAGCTGATGGGTCTGGTGCTGACCTCGCTTATGGGCTGGCAGCTGTGAGAAGAGGGCCAGGCTGTCCCTTAGTCTGTCCCTGCAGTTCACCCTTCAGGAGGCTGGAGAGAGGCCACTGCATCATTGGCTTGGATTTTCTTCTGCACCCAGAGCTACCAGGGTGAGCCCACCGTGTGCCAGCCCCCGCCTGCGCCAGGGGAGCCTGCTCGCCACCCGTGTTCATCAGCAGTTTCTCCAAGTTTTCTGCTCCGTTTCAGATCAAGGGATGGGGTGCGGAAATAAATCAGGCCTCTTTGCAGTGTTTTATCACCTGATGATGGCTAACCACAGGCTACCCGATTGTAGCCATGGGAATGGCAGCGGCTTTCAGCGCCCAGCGCCTCTCCGCACTGCGCTCGCTCCTTCTCGCAAAGAGCTCGAGATGAGTGTGAGGGACAACATGCTGGCAGGGGACAGCTGCCGGATGGCTGCTCCTGCCTCCTGCTGTAAGGTGTCTGGTGTAAGGTGCTCGCCTGCAGCTGGGCGCCTGCCGCAGCCTGCCCGCCCTGCTCGGAGCCTGCAGCTCGGGGGCGGCCTGGAGGCTGGGGGCCCGGGGCCGCGTCCCCCCGCCGCTCGCTCCCGCTCTGCTCCATCGTGGCGGGCACGGGCACGGACCCTGCGGACGGGGCAGCTCAGCGCTTCCCAGGGGAGGGAAACCAAGGCTCAGAAAAACAGCCAAGCCAGGCAGAGGTGAGACTTGCGATGGCTTTTGGAGCATTCCTTAGAGCACAGGGGGAGCCATAGCGTGTCTCCAGGCCTGAAATAATCTTACTATTGCACTGTGTCTTCACGACGTAGGGTTTCTCTAGGATTTTGCTCAATATAATCCACTTACGTAAATGCCACAGTGCTTTGCTTCTAATAGTTTAAATATTATTTGTAGTGTCAAAGTTGGTGAGCTTCACTCGGTGTATGAAGGCAGTATCACTCAAGCACGTAGATACTACAGAAAATCCAAAAACAGGCCTTGGGGAAAAACAGCTGCCTTGGAAAAGAGAAAGGCAAAGAGTCAGCTGGTTGCATTCACGGGTTTAAATGATGAGTCTGACCCCTGCTTTGCTTTTTTTTTTTTTTTTTTGATTTAGAGAGGCTTGTTCTGCTCTGTTAGAGGCACAGACTAGTGGTGAAGGAACAACAGGTTCTCAGAGAAAGTTATGGACAAAGCCTTTGATTTTCAAAGTGAAAATTCCAGTACAAATTGGTGACACCTTGTATTGAGAGAGGTTTGAATCTTTTGCTTTTCATGGATTTCTCTTACCTCTTGTTGTCATGGGGACTTCTTTTCCCTGAGTTATTATATCATGCACTTCAGCAGAAATTTTATTGCTTTGGGGGCTGGAGAGGCTCATGTGGGACATTTCTCACTGCTCATGGTGTAATACACAGAGGTAATTTCTTTCAAATGATTTTTGCTTGAAGTAGTTTCAATGAATTGAGAAGGGTAAGAGTGTGAATGAATGGCTGAAATGTTAGTGCTGAGTTTAGGTGAAGAACATACACTATCAAACTTTCCAGAGCATTAAGTGTGGATATTATAATTTCACTGTGGTATGTAAGTAGGCAGCAGTCCATTTTACCCTTTAATTCACATTTTTTAAAAGTATTATTTAGGGTTTAAAGTGGTTTAAATTGGTTTCCAGTCCCTTTTTAAAAGTTGAAAACAAAACCCTAAATTATGAGAGTCTTTTCAGTCTCAGAGAGGAATAACTGTTTAGATCAACCACGCAGGCTCACCCGCAGCAAAGCATGGTGCTGCTTTTGCTCCTGGGGTACGGAGGTGGAAAGCCCCGGGCAGGATCTGCCCCGTGGGTTGCTCAGCCTGCTGGGGGCAAAGCCAGCCACAAGAGAGGGGTTGCAGGAATTACTTCTCAGATCTCTGCTTTAAAAATAATTGTGTGTGGGTGCCGCCTTCCCTCAGACTTCAGCGGGGCCGACGGCACAGCAGGCTCTGTGGGTCCAGGGCTTCCGCGTGCAAGGGCTGCGTGGCACCGACAGCATCCCAGTGCTCCCGGAGCGTTGGGACCAACCCCAGCGAACTGAAACACGGCGCGGTGTCTTCGAGCGAGAGAAGGGAGGCGGAGGGGCCAGGGGCACAGCACGGGCCCGTCCCCATCCCCGGAGCTTCAGTCCGGGGCCCCAGTACATGGGGGTGCCTGGGGGCTGGGGCTGCTGCCGTCCGCCCGCTTGTTTGTTTGGGTAGCTGCTGTTCCCAAGCTGAGCGAGAGTATTCAAAAGGCAAGTGTCTGAAGGCTGTGGAAAGGATTCATATTTATGGGGAAAAATACCTATTTTTTTCAAATTTCCTATTTCCATCCCCAGAGTCAACATACCAATTTAGTAAATGTTGCAAGGCACACTATTTTCCCCCTTGTCATATTATACATCCAAGCATCAAGGATGGATCATAAACTTGCTCTTTATGGCTTTAACATTTCAATTGCTAGTCACATTTTATGTAAATGAAGGTATTTACCTTGACAAGCTCTCCTGTGAAGTACAGTACTTCTTTAAAGAATTTATTTGGCAATATAAACAGGACAAACGCTGAGGGTGGATGCAAAATTCGCAATTGATTTCACAGCTAAGTAACGTAGGATCCTCCCAAAATGTCCCAGAGTCTGTCTGGTCCAATCTCATCAGTACCCTGGAGAAACTGAGGAAGGGAGGCGTGGGGCAAGAGGAAATAGTAGGGGGACATCGGTTAAAGCCACGAACCTCCTAAACAGCACTGACTTTGGATAAAAATAACTCTGTCTGTCAGACTTTATTTTGTATTACGGAGATCATTGTAGCACATCTCAAGCTTAAAATCTGATTTCCATTCCCTCAAGAGCCAGTCTGGAGTGGACTCGGTCCCTTCCTTTATTAGCGGGCAATCGTTTTAGTTCCAAGTAGAGCAGCGATACTCTGGTAGCCTGAGTTCATAGCTCTCCTTTGTTTTAGAACATAGATGCTTTCATCTTGCATTGAGATGGGTACAGTAATATAATATACTTTCTATTAGTGTTCATCCACATCTGCAAATAACTTTATTTCAGCCTCAGCTCTGCCCTTTCTGTATTTGTTCTTGATGGACATTCATATAATTAAGCTGAGCAGGCGAGCACGCTCATGGAAAGCTAACGTCAGAGTCAGAAGCGTGTGCTAAACTCGCATTTGGATTCAGCAGCTGACAGCACAAGCTGCGATCGCCCAGTCAAGGAAAAGACAAAAACATATGATCTGTGTAATGCCAACTACGAGGAGGCAATAGCTCCGACAGGAGTCAGGGCTCCTGTGGCGTGCCTTCCGCTCCCCTGGACTGCTCGGCTGTCGCCCCCACGTTCAGGGCCTCCTGAGAGCTCGCGTCGGGGAGGCGCCTCCTGGCCGGCCCGGGGCTACAGGGGGCTGCCTCATCAGGGCGAGTTACTAATTATGAGTTCCTCAGCTCCAGTCCCACCTGTTTAAAGGCACGCCAGGCCTTTCACATCTGAAGTGATGACTCATGAAATGCTGGTGGCTGACCATGGGTCCTGAAGTCGTTGCTGCCAGAGGTCTTTAATCGGCCTTTGGTTCATCCCCGCTTTGTCTTCCCCCAGGGATCGCGGGCATCGACTCCTCTGCCACGCGTCTGCGCGGACAGCGCTCCCAGCTCGCTTCGTGGCTGCTGGTCTGAGCCTTGTTAATCCCAGGTCCTCAGCCGCTGGGGCCTGTGGGGGGTCCCGGGGAGCAGCGCCGGGGCTCTGCTGCGGGCACCCTGCCGTGGCCTGCACCACCCCCAGCGCGGGCCCGGGTCTGGTCCTTTGCCGTGGCCGCTGCTCGGGCCGCTCTGCCCGTCCGCCGCTCCACGCCTGCTGCATGCGAGCCAGCGTGGGAGGAGGGAGCGCCGTTGTGCCGCTGGGTGTGCTACACATGCCTAGATCAAGAACAATAAAGGTTCCTTACTCAGCTCCAAATCCTCCAGAAACCCCCCGAAAAATCAAAGCACAGTAGAAGAATGCCTGAGGCAATAACTTCATTGGTAAACTAACGCAGCTAGCTGAAAATTTCTAAGACCCGGCAACTCGTAATGCAATTTCCTATGCAAAAAGGGTTTATCTCTGTCTAAATATTATTCTGCATCGTTACTCATTGCAGGAAAGCTATTGCTCTCCTAGGTTAACTGATTGAACTTTGGAAATAAAGCAGCAAGCTTATCATACTGACAGTAGCTTGACTTTTATTGCTCCTAAATTGTGGTGATATTGTTAGATGTGAGTAAATGCATACTCTATTAGAAAATATTAAAGTTCTATACTACTTTAGAATTAAAAAGATTAAAAGAGGCATTCCTGCAATCTAGTCCACCATGAAATTGGAGTCTACTCAGTATGTAAAATGCGTAATACAAATAGCCTAACAATTAATGACAAAGGAAGACTGGGATGGATTTAAGGCTCAAACTACTCTGGATTTCTTGAGGCTGGAATGGCAGCAGGGGAAATGTGTTATTAGATCATTATAGTCTTTTCTGCTAGAGCCACTGCTGGTAAAGTTACATCAAGGTGCTTTATTATTACCCCGTTCCCACATGATATTCTCAAACACTCTCATCTTGAGATGTGGTCGTCTCTGCAGGAGATCATCCATGTCTCTGCCATGGACTGGGTAATTTGGAAAATTTGAACAGAGATTCTTCAGCCATTTTTTTTGATACAGTCAATGGAGAGAAAATGTTTTCCCATTGCAAGAGTGCTCAAGGAGCTCACTTATTAATGTTTAAGTTTAAACCTGCTGAATGCCATCAGAGTAATGTGTTCGGTAGCCAGGATTCCTGCCGGCCGGGGCTCCTGCGGGGCACCTCGGCGTACCGCGGTAGATGCACGTCTTCTGCTGCCTGGCTCAAGGTTCTCACCCGGGGTTGCCGACAAGGTGCTTTGCAGCGTGCCTCTGCTAGTGCCCCCCATTAACTTTTGCTAATGCTTGGAGTGCGTCACAGGCTGGCAAGAGCGTGCGTTTCTTTGCTGCACCCAGAGGGCAGGGATTTGGGATGCTGGGAGTAGGGAAGGGGCTGGGGTGGCTCTGCAGAGGAGTTTCAGCTCGGTGGCTTTGTTCCCAAACAAGATGCAGGATTGCTCAGGAGGCTTCCACAGCAGGAGCGGCTCTGCTGAGACCTGTGGCTGCCACTCAGTGCTCACGGGTGTTGGGGAGCACAGGACAAGCCAGGGCACTCTGCAAAGAAGTCGAGGTACAGCAGGCGAGTTTGCTGTGCCTTTGGGATGCGGATTTGTGGCCTACAGTTGCAGTGGTGCCGTATGAGTGCTGTGTGGCCCTCCGGAACATAAATTGCATTTCTAGCCCAGTCTTTCTCCTAGAGTACTCCCTTGCACTTTGTGTAACAGTCATTTTGTACGTTGGTGCTTAAATGTACAGCTCAGAATATGTAGTTCCTTCTTCATTAGCAGGATTTATATCCTTCGTGTTTCTTGCTGGATGACTTAGTGTTGTAGTGAAGAACACGAACGCTGCCTTAATTAAAATGCGAACACCCTACATTAATATATATGTTGCTACTAAAAATTAAGGTTTGCTGAAAACAGCGAGTTTAAAAGCATGTGGCAGGTTCAGCCGACTACGCGTGGATTTGGAAGTGATTTGGGAAGAGCAGCTCCGGCCCAGCCGTGCCGTGCGTCAGCCGTGGACGGGCAGCGGCACCAGCCTGCAGTGCTCACTCTCAGCCTGTCGTGTTTTATGAAGGGGGTGCAAAGCAGCTTAATGAACCAGAGGATTTCTTCCATAATATTAATTCAAAAAAAAAAAAAAAGGTAAAAGCAAACATTCCGGACTTCCTCTCTCCAAGCGCTGTGCATGCATTTCCTGTGGCAGTGTTATCAGTTATGAAGATATTTTGCATTCAAGGATTTGCAGTTTCCAGGCCTATGAATATTCAGACCCCAATTCGCCCTTTCTGTCTGTGCACTGCACCTATCCTTTCTTTTCCTTCTCTCCATTTTTTTTTCCAGCAGATTCAATTAGTTCTATTTGCTGCTTTAGCAATAAAACAATTCCCTCTGTGGCATTAAAATGAGTTTGTTTCATTATTTCATTTGGCTTCTTGTTATATGTTGAAGGAAAGGGAGGAGGCTCTACTCCCAGCCTGCCCCCTTTGCAGGGGGAGGGCTGCCAAGTGATGAGGACACTGGATGTACTTGGGGCAGCATTAAGAATTAATGAAGGGCATTTGCTAGTGCAGAGGCTTAGGATCCTCATTGACAGAGGCTGTCTCGAAGCTTCAGGTAAAATTTGACCAGTCAAAGATGACTTTGGCACCCAAGTCACCTAGGTAGCCTTGAAAATGCTGGCCTTTTGAAACTGCTGATGGAGTCATTTCTGATGGTTCCTAAGCGCACAGACCCCTTCATTAGCTGTTGGTAATGAAATGCAGAAACTGTACCCACGTTTATTTTAGCTAAGGCACAAGTTAATCTGAGCTGAAACATCAATGTATTGAATTAAACACCAGTTTATTGAGCTGGCATTTGGCAGTGGCTGGGTGTGTGGTGTTCAGGGCATTGGAGCTTGGTCAAGGACGGTAGTTGCATTTTCTCCCAAAAATGCACAACGTGGCATAAAGAAAGCACGCAAGTGTTGTGAGAGTTGGAATTGCGGTGATTATGTGGGCTGACTTTATAAATAATTATACAGAATGCTAGAATTCTCTTAGCAATCTGCTCTTGGAGTGCCCTTTCAGGGGTCTGTGATGGTGTCAGGTAGCTGTGTAGTGTTAACAGACCCATAAATCATCTTTGTTTCACACTGTGCTATACACAAATCATATTAGTTACAACACTGAAGAGCATCTAAGTAGAGAAAAGAGAAAGGCAAGGTAGAAAGAGGAAACCAGATTTAAATCTAATTGCTTTTTCATGTGCATTTTGCTGCTGTTTGGCTGGAACACAATGGCATGCTGCAGGAAGGGAGATTAGGCCCTGCACGGAGGAGGCTGGCAGACTCGCAGAGCGTTCCCCATCGCCTCCATCCAGATTGTTAACAGCAGACGCTGGTATTAAAGATGGATGAAAGGCGACGTGGCTTTGTGTATTCAATTTTTTTTAAAAATGACTTTTCCTCTTCTTTCTGTGACTAGGGTAGTTTAAAACAGTTGCACTGGTTCCAATTCCTTTTTCATTATGAGATTAAATCTAGAACCAAATGAGAATTTCCAGGCCTGCGGAGGGCTGAGAAGAGCTGCGTGAGCGGGGAGCCGTACCAGCGCTGAGAGCTTCGGAGAGAGGTTTGTGCTTTTCCTCTCCCCAAGACTCGCATCTCACCGTGGAAAAGGTCTGCACCATTCTCGAGCAGGAAGCGAGGTGACTAATTGTGCCCACTGCCGCCAGCAGTACCCGCGGAATCAAAGGCCAGCACTGGCAGCTGTTGGGCAGGTCGCGGGGAAATCTCTCTGCTGTAGGTTTTTGCTGATATGATAGGTTATTAACAGCAAGTTTGAATGGAATGAAGTAAAGGAGCTTAAAAAGGAAATATGTCTATTTGGGGTAGAAAACCTTTTTAAAAGGAAGAAAAATTAGACAGTACAGCAGGGTAACCAGGACTGTGCAGTTAAGTAATTAATCACACAGGTTGTAACTTGGAAAGGAAATAAATGCGATAAAAGCATTTGTCTGAGTAGATTACACACAAATTAGAAAAAAAAAAAAGGAGGGGTCATCACTGACTTGGGAATTGTGCTCTTTAGAAATCTTCAATCATTCTCACAATCAATTCTGCATTTCCTTAATAGCAGTGTGAAACATGGCTCGCTCTGCTTTGTCTTAGATTAACCACTAACTGCAAACCATACATTAAATGAAGTATTGAATATTTGTCTCTCAACAATACACTTGGAAATTGTTTATTTCCCTACTAGGTCTTCTGCAATGCATTTAGGTACTGTAACCTAAATTGTAAAATACATACTTGCAATATCTGCACTCGATATGCTCCCCGTGCCTTGCTCTGACAGCAGCTGCACAGAGGACCCACAATTACAGGGAGTTTTTTTTCTTGTAAACTGATTGTTTGTTTCTGGAGACAATTACGCTGACTTTATTATACAACCTGTGTTTCTCTGCAACAAACAATCTGCTTTATGGGTTTTCTTAGTAAAATACCAAGTCGGTATGCTCACTAATATGATTCAATTGTATTGTGTTATCTGACCTTTAAGGAACTTGCAATCTATAATAACATGGTTCTACAGCAGATCCACTAGTAAAAAGCCTCGGCTTCTGGGAATTCAGCCTGCAAACAAGTGGAGCCCGGGTCTCAAAGGAGCAATAAGGCGTTTCAGCCCCTTGGCTGCTGGCCGGCCTGGGGTGGCCCTGGCGTTCCCGGGAGATGCGTGTGCAGGACAAGGCTGGCAGCGGGAGGCAGCCTCTCCCGTCCCTCGCCCTGGTGTGGGGGCACGGGGGTGCTGCTGCGGGCGGGCCGAGCCATGCCGAGGGGGCAGCTTGCAGGCGGTCGCCGAGCCCTGGTCTGCCACGACGCCCGTGTGCGGCGCTTGGCAGCAGAGCGGACGGGGCTGCGCTGCTGTGCTCGTGTACGGCGGCACGGAAATGATTAACGCCGGTAATCATCCCCATCCGCCTACCACCCCCGTCTGTTCGCTTCGCTTTGGGCGCCCTGCCACGTGTGGAGGCGCTGGCCAGCTCCGGCGCGGACGGGCAGCCCGTGCACGGCCCCTCACCGTGCCGGTGCCACGGGGTCCCATCATCACCGCTGGCTTGCAGCGTCTCCGAACGGTGCTTGTAGGGGGCTGCCAGGTGCTGTCGTGGCAAGGGGGCAGCGGTCAGCCGGGGCCCGGTCTCCTCAGGAAGGGCCTCGCCACCAGCGGCATCGTTTGGAGGCCCACGTGGGCTCCCCCAGCCCCGTCCTCCTGGCCGTGGGCAGGCACCGCGCTGCAGGCCCGCAGGGGGCTCCGTGCCGCCCCCGCCTCCTGCAGCGGGTGTCCCCATCCGGCTCCGTTTGGATGCGTTTCCAGTCCGCTGATCACCTCCAAGGGTCCTGATTGCTTCTGCCTGACCCCCGTCTGTGACAGCCACGCTTCTCTTAAGATGTGTTTGAGTGATTTTATTTGGGTAAGTGAGAGATGTGGGATGTTCAGCAATCTAGACCCAGGAAGTTGGCGAGAAGCTGGGAAATGTTAGCAGAGAAAGAAATACCTCAGAAGTTTTTAATGATTACCTTCTTAGAAGCTGGAGGACAATCTATGCCTAACTCTGGGTGTTGTTTTTTTGAGAAAGTTTCCTCGGTGCTCTGCACGGACTTTTGGCAGAGATCTTTGTGAAACAACTTTTCCACTGAGGAACATGAGATCAGAAAAGCATTCCCTTTAATGCTCGAGTGTGCGTGAACTTGCAGGATATTATTTGAGGCTCTGCTAACCTTGTTAAAGGTCACCTTTTGATCCCATCAAATACCCTCTTTACCTGGAGATAAGATTTAGAAATGAAAGACGAAGAAGAAGGAGCTTAAGGAAGAAGGAGAACCTGGCAGCTCGCTGAGCACACCCGCTCCGGGCTTACGGCGGGGGAGAGATTAAAGGCAGCGCTGGCGCAGCTGGGGGAGCCGTGCACGGGGGGGACCCGCGGGGTGTGAGAGGAGCGACCGGGGCCGGGCAGCGCCACTGCCCGTCTCCGCTCCTGTCCCCGCGGCCTCCCCGTGCACCGCCGCAGGGTGGGCGTGCTCTGTGAGCAACCAGCTCCGGACCAAGGTCACGGCCGAGGTCAATAAATAATACATGACAATTAATCTTAGAAACCTGCTGTTTGGGGGAGAAAGGAGAGGACACTGCGGCGCTCGCAGACCCAGGTTTCCAGGCTGGTGCTTTGGCTCTGCGTCAGCCCAGGCGAGTCAATGAAAAACAAGGCTGTGCCGGGATGCTGTGTGCTGGGGGCGAGCTGCTCGGCACGCCTGGCACGCTGCTGGGGCTTCTCCTGCTGCCTGCCTGCGGGGCGCTGGGCTCCTCGCCCTGCAGCTCTTCCGTGCCGCGTTTGCAGCAACTGTTTGCCTTTTACAATCAATTCCCATTTGAGATGTTTTAAAATGTATAGCTGTCTCCTTGAGACTACAGTATTCAGCAGGTGGTAACACTCAAAGCTTTTTTTTTTTTTTTAAATCTGTAGTAAGAATTTACAAAGGAAACCTTGACTTTTAGATTGATTTTTAAATAAGCATATATTTAGCTGTTAGTGCTTGAAGTACATATTGGATTATATTCTTCTGCAAACAGAATATTCTAATTGATCTTGCTAATAAATAATGAAAGCCAGCCCTGCTACGTATAATTCAAGGTTATGCTGCATTTGTACCAGCTGCACTGGGGAGTTTTTTTAGCGCTTAAAAGATTATTTCTTTTAAAAAGCGGAAAAAACAGCGTAGATGTGGGGAGGAAGGCTAAACGCTGAGCTTTTCTCTAGAATTTCCTTTTGTTATTTTCTAAAATGTGATTAGCAAGTGTCACCATTTGAGACCCTCATATACATATGAAACTAAACTTGAAAGCCTTTTCTTCTCCCGAGTAGCTGCCCTCCTCAGAAGCAGCAGTGGGCAGGGGAGCGTGGCTCAGCCCTCGGTTTCCCATGGCTGCCGGCCGTCGTGGCTGGCTGTTTTGATGCGAGGAGGCCTGACCCTCCGTGTTCGTAGTGCGATGGTGTTGTTTACAAATAATAATGGAAAGTCTGCAGAAATCATCACGACGAGGGCGCTGCTCGTTACTGGAATGTGAGATCGTCTGGAGAATCAATTTTAATGTTCAGCCTCGTATCGATCGGCGCGGTGATGGGTCACTTGACTGTGGCAGGAGCAGCTTCAAGGAGCACCCGCCCTGGGACACCCCAAGGGTGCGAAGCGGCCGTGGGGCCGGCGCGGCAGCCAGCGCCTGCACCGAGCTCCCGGCCTCAGCTCCAGCCCCAGCGCAGCTCCCGGGGGCCGTGGGAGCTGGGCCGCCGCGGCGCTGCCCTCCTCGCCGCACGGCTGGGTTGTGCAGCCCCAGGGCCACTGTGTGCTGCCCGAGGGACAGCGCTCAGGTGGGCCTGGGGCCGGGCATAGCCGCAGCTCTCTGACGCTGGTGCAGAACAGACTTGCGTCGTAAGCTCGGGCCCTGCTGCGGACATTTTCTGGCAGGTCTGGAAAGCTCCCTGCGTGTTGGCTCACCAGGCCCCAGCAAACGGCCAGTGGCAGAAAGGCCAGGCAGAGCTTCATGACTCGGGGGAGCTGGGTTATTACAGTTTGCAAATGTTGTGCAGATTCTCAGCTTGTAGAGCAGGCATTAATCACACAGTGACATTGCAATTACCATACAGGATAGGGCATTTATTTGGCATTTAACATGTAATTAGGGGAAATAACTATTTCTTCCCCATGCTATGAAAGTGCACATTGCAGATGGCCAGGTTTGACCTGGTGAGTGTATGCAACTCAGCCACAGTGGCTTTGCCACAGGGCAAAGAGGTTTTTTGTCCAGCTAAGGTGAAATCTGCTATTAAAGCTGACATTCACAGCAGTCATCCACACTGTACAAAATCCTCCCACCTGCCAGAGTGACAGCAGTGACCACAGCAGCACGGAGAGCACGACGCCTAACAAGCCGTCCTTGTGGGGCCGGGTCACTGCGCCCAGTATCCTGCTCCTGGCCGCGGCTGCAGGCAGATGCCCCGGGGAGGGCAGGACAGGGCGAGCATGCATGGTGTTTCTTCCTCATAATCTCCAGACACCCTCAGCTGAAGGATTAGGACAGTGACCAGCTAGGGACCCAGTGCAGGGCTGTGAGCAGCTGTGTGGCTTTTATCGTTTGCTTCCTGCTGGCTGTTGGAGCAGGGAGGGAGGGATCTCGGGACAGGGCAGCTGTCCCAGCCTGGTGGCTGGGCAGGGCTGGAGGGGTGGTGTGACACAGAAGGCTACATCCATTTCCTCTCCTTTGAGACCAGTTCTTCATTTCTGAGCAATATTCTGCGTACCTTGTGGCTGGAGCCTGTGGCTCCACTCTCTGCTGGGGACAGGGCAGCAGTCAGTGGCTGTGCATCTTTGCTGCTGACCCCTTGCTGCCATCCTGCTGCCCACTGCAAGAAGCCATTCTTTCACAGGATCCAGAAAGGTGCTTGAGGATCAGCTAGCATGAGTCTTCCAAGAGAGAGATGTTGCTATCATCCTGTTTTTTAAGGCAGCTGCAACCACTCGCCCTCCAAGCTGGAGCAGTAACATGATCAGCCAGCAAAGGCAGCATAATATTAAAGAGCTGCTGACAGCTCATGGGAAAATCACTTAAAAAATTATTTAAGTGCATGTCTGTGAATTTTTCTATTTCTCCTCCTTGCTCCATACCGCAGAGAACACCACCAGGAAAGCAGGTGCCTGGCTGGAAGGAATTGTAGGTGTCAGTGCAGAGAGGACAGGGACACAGACATGTCCAAGTGGCACGGAGCAGCCAGGACCCACATGCTATCTCCTACCTCCACAAGGCTGCCCAATGCCCAGAGCACGCCATCTGTTGGGAATTGTATCATGTGGAGCCTGGGGGCCCCGTTGGCTGCTCAGGCTGGGTGCATAAGGCAGGAGCAGAGGCATGGACACACTGGGGGAGTCGAGAGAAGAGCACAGATGTGACCGGGGCAAGACAGGGGGATGCAGCTGGTGGCTGCTGATTAGCAAAACTCCTCCTCATGGTTTTGCCATATATTTGTTCTGGGAAGTCATGATGAATATGGATGCAAGTGTGCAGGGAGCTGGGATGGGTAATTAGAGAAGATCCCTGGGAGTGGGAACTCCTGGGCTCTGATCGCACCCCAGGGAGGAGCTGCTCCTGTGGGTCCCGTGAGATCGCCCAGGTTGTGTGCGCTGCCTCTGTGCTGCCACGTCGTGGGACCCAGAGCTACTGACTTCCCTCTCCAGGATCTAATTGTACCTGCCTTGCAGGCGTGTTGTACAAGGCTGAGTTAATTAACGCTCATAAAGCCACTCTACATCCTTGGAGAAGAGCAAAGTATCATAGCTGCTGTTATGATTTGCTAGGCAATGCAATTAGTTTAATATCAGGAAGTTCCCAGACAGACAGCCCTTTCCCTAGCTACCGCGCTGTCAACGTCTGCCTGCTGCTGTGCGCGCGCTTACGGACAGCCGGCTCGCGCTGTCTAGCAGCGAGGAGACAGCCGCAGCCCGCGTCTGCTCCTCGCGACCACCTCTTCCCCCCTGCCCTGTCCCTGACTCCTGAATCATCCCGTTGTCACCCTCCTGTCCCATTAAGGGCCTGATGTCATCGTGACCTGTGGCTCTGGTCTCAGCAGCCACCAGTGATATCATGAACAGACGCAGAATGGAAGCCATCCCTTTTAACCTCAGCTGTTTACCTTAATGTGAGCTCTGGGGATTCCAGTCCTTCTCCAGCTGCTGCGGGATGTGGATGACAGCCTTGTGCCAGGCAGAACTATCAGGAGCCCACATTAAGGATGTGAACCCAAACTAGTCCCTGCTCCTGTGACAGTCTCCCTTTTACACACTGCCTCTTGCCAGCAGATGCTTGGGACGAGCTCTGTCTCAGGCTAGCTCCACGCTCTTTGCAGGGCTGCCCTGCTCCTGTGTCCCCAAAACCGGGGACAATCAGAGTGTACCGTGCAGATCAAAGGGCAGGTGTTCCCTCACAGCCACTCTGGCATCCTCTTGAGTGCAGTGAAAGCTGCCGGAGGCGCCGTGTGGGGACCACGCTTGTTGCCATAAAACCTCAGCTGGTTATGAGACTGCAAACCAGTGGGCACGCCTGCCCCAGCAGAAGCGCAGTCCGGTTTTAGGAGCATTTAGAACCCTCTGTCACGGAGGACGGGTCCCGCGTCTGCCTTGCTGGTGAGCGAAGCAGCTCGTGGCGCTGCTCCTCAGCACTGCAGCCCAGCCACTCGTGCTTACGGGCTGAGGCGGGCCAGGGGTGCACAATCAGCCGTGTGTGGATGAATGCAGAGACATATGTATGTCCATGTATGTATATAGTAGGTTAGGAACTCGAGGACTATCTGTTCCAGCTTTTGGGGAAGCGAAAAGCAACGTGTGATGTATGCTGAGGCTGTGGGTCACAACTGACCGGAGGCTCCGAGGTTCCCTTCCACGGGAGGTGCTTTGCTCTGTGCCTCTCCGCTGCCCGTCGGGGCTCTGTGGGGCCGGTGTCAGGGCTGCAGAGCCGTCACCCTCCGGCAGCCACCCGTCGGTGTGCCCACATCCCTGCCCGGGGCCGGGGGGCTGCGGGGGGCGGCTGCTGTGGCTCGCACCCTTCCAGCTGAGCCTGAAGCAGCGAGGCTGCTTGCTCCCCTTCGGCCTGCTCGGGCAGGCGTGCCTGGCCTGCTCCTTTGTGCCCCATGTCGACACAAACCGATCCTCTGTTATCAGATCTTTTTTCCTCGCAGCACGTGAAAACTGAGGCCTGTTGTCCTCTGCTCTACCTTGCAGCAGATGAAGATGTCAGGGAGCTTGACTAGCTGTTTGAGAGATCTGCCATTACGTTTTTCTCCTCCAATTCTTGAAATCATTTCATAGGGATCCAATTTTCTCTTTCATATTCACTCTTGCAAACAGATTTGAAAAACTCTTTGTTAGTTGAAATAGTCTCTGAAATGTGCTGCTGTATTTCTTTTTGCTATTCTAATTAGCCTTTTAACTCAGTGCTACTTGTATTTATAGATGGCTAATCCTCCCTCTTCAGTCCTCCTCCTCCTCCATAGCAGAACATTTCCACTGTTTAAAAGCCTTTTGCTCTTTCCTGTTTTCTGTTTCCAGGTTCCTTTGCTATTGCTGTTTAAACACTCCAGCTCTTGACTGAGCTCCCTGATCAGACGCAGGGTCTCCTTTGCTGCGGCACCTTTCCCTGAGTGAGATTCAGCTCCAGGCTGGCACAAGCCTTTGAGCAGCTGCCTCGCTTCTCTCCTTCAAGATTATTTCAGGACTGCCTATTTTAGCTGTTCGGCTCCTGCAGAAATGGGCAACCCAGGGTGGGCATGAAGGCAGAACTGATTTCCTTGCCACCTTTCTAACTGTGTTAATGGGGACGCGGAGCCACTGAGGTAATCCTCTTGCGTGTTCCCGGTAGCACAGCCTCACCTCCTGTAGCTCCCCGTCACTGTGCAAGCCATGAGCATCCAGAGCAACATTTTGTTCTGAACATCTTGGACTCCTCCACTCAGAGCAGCTTTTGCATTTGTGCAGAGGAATCAATGTAACCAGATTTGTGTCCTATCCTTCATCCTAATTAATCGCCATAGTTTAAAATACGTTTTTACTTTTTGATGCTTTTGCGTACTTAGGAGCTCGGACAAATTGATTTGCTGTAGTTTTTCAGTAAGCCCTTTAGCTTAACGCTGGTGAGTGTGTTGCGGTTTCCCGGAGGTGTAAGCATGCACTTATCCCACCAAAGCTGCTGGGAGAGTACCCCATAAGAACCTTTTTGTCATGTGTCTCTAACCCTTGACTTAGGAACGTTTCCCCCGTTAATGCTTTATCTCTGCATTTATGAAGCTTAAGATAACTCTCAGAGCTCTTCTGGTGCAATGCCAAATTCTGGCATAAAACATCAAAATGTCTTGTATGGTGCAAAGCTTTATCTGCAGGCTGGAGATGTAGGGCTTTCCTTTTATGCGGCCCTGCTGCCAGAGCTTTTCATAGCATGGTTTCAAAGAGCAAATATGCAGGGGATCTGCTGGCTTAGCGCAATTCCTAAATGCAGATAAGGCTTACAGCCCTCATTGCAGGTAGGAAGATTCCAGTGACAGTTAAATGTGTTCGATTGTGCAAATCTCTGGCTGTGGCAAGGAGAGATGGGGAGCACAGACAGATGGTCTGGCACAGAACGCACGCTGGGAGCCTGCTGAAGCGCGCTCTCAAAAAGGCATCCTGACTGCCTCGTGGCAAAGTCCTTTAATGAAGGTGAGCGTAACAGGAGTCCTGGCTCCTGGGCACGCGGCACGTTGGGTCCTGCCATCATTCTTCATGGGTTCCGCAAGTCCCGCAGCGTGCCCTGTTCCTCTGGGGTGGACTCGAACAGTCTCAAGCGTGTGGTAGCCACGCGAGCATGCATGCTGACAGTGCTGGACTGAGAACTGTTCAGGGGGAACCCCCTGCGCTGGCGGGGAGCAGCGGCACAGCCCAGCATCAGGTGCGAGGGGGGATCAGAGCGCGTGGGCCTGGTCACCGCCACCCCCGGTCTGCAGACGGGCTGTGTCGCCCATCGCAGGGCGCTGCTCCGCGTTCAGGGGCTGGCGATGAGCGGCTGCGGCACACCAGGCTCCCACTGGGGACAGAGGAGGGCAGGGACGAGGAGTGCTCAAGTACAGGGCAGTGCTGAGTGCGGGGCGGGAGGCTGTACTGGCTGGGGGCGCCGACGAGGAGCAGGGGAAGCCAGGACTTTCATCCTAAGACCACTTTTCTAAATGCACGTATCTGTTACTAGTGAGTTATTTGCTCCACATGAAATATTAGTCCTTGTCAAGATACATCTTTCCCGAGTGTAAACTGCATATTTTGATGCTTTGTTTCTTTATTCAATCTCCCTGCTCCCAAAAATTCATCTCTATTTTATCATTTGCTCAATTCTCTTCGTGTTTGTCTGGGGTTCATGAGATAGCAGGAGCATTAATTCTCTGCCGTGGGAATCTCACAGAGCCACAGCTGGGAGAGGGGCTCACGGTGTCACCGCTCACAGGCCTCCCTGCCCGCACCAGGGCCCGCGCAGGAGGATCTCGGACTGCCGGATGCGGCAAGAAGAAACAGATGTAGGTGGGTGGCTGCTTCCCAGGGATCCTCAGGTTGTTCCAGGAGCAGTGCTGGGAGGCTCAAACACGGGCTTGGCCAGATGCACAGAGCCCAGCTCACGCCAACGCACCGCTGCTGTGCTGAGGCTCGGTGGCCTGCACAACTTTGCTGCTTTCCATTTGCTTCTCATCAGCCATGAGCAAAGGACAGGGACCCAAAGATTTAGCCTGAACGGGCACAGAAAATGTCGGCTGTGTCAGCATCTCTTTCACTGCTGCTACAAAGCTGCCATTGGAAAGAAACGTTCGCAGACGGGTGGCAGCCACCGGCAGGGACGTCGCCTGTCCTGCCCACGCCGGGGAGCTCAGCGCTCGCGCTGCGAAGGGCTCCCCGTGGGCCGGCCGGTTGGTAATTCTCCGCTCCCCGTGGGGGAGAGGGTCCGTGCGTGTCAGCTCTCTCAGAGACCTCGGGAAAGGTTTGGGGACAAAACTCAACTTTATTCCATTTAACACTGGCTTATAGGATAGGAAAAAGTTTAAAATGATAAAGCAGGAAAGCCCACAAAGATCGTATCGAGCTACCAGGATTAGCCTCCGCTACTGCAGGGGTCCTCAGCTTCACCTCCTCAGTGTGGTTGTGATGCCCCCAGCCTCCTTCACCTGGCCTTCATCAGATCTGCCATCTCAGCGCCTTGCAACTGGTTTGGGAGTGTCACACGGACCTGGAGGAGACAGGATAAACCTTTCTTTCCCGTCTTCTCTGGGTTCGGGTGCTCCCAGCCCTTCCCCAGCCTCTCCATGTTCGCCTTTTGATCGTTTCCCTGAATTGGCATTCCCTCAGATGGTGTTTCCTGCTCACGGCCTCCTTAAGACCTTGCAGTAAAACTTTACACATCATTTATCATGAGATATATTAACAGTACAAACAATCTCTCAGCCTCCTTTTAACTCAGCATGCCCACCATGTGGTCTACACGTGACGCTTAGCAGCACAGATGACAGAGTAGGTAGCGAGAGGATGTTTTCTAATTTACTTTCCCCACCCATTATTGTAGGGGGGTTCTACCAACAGTCTAATCTGAAAAGACCTGTAAGATGTTTACAGTATGCAAGGGGTTAAAGTTTTTGTGTGTCATTATACACAGACCAAGAAGATTTCTGTCTGTTTCCCAGTCCAGTCTGTATTTTTTAAGCATCATAAATCTGCCTTCTTGCTGCTAAAGCCAGCAAGAAATCACGCCTCACTGTGTCAGTCTCCAGTCAGTCTCTTGTCCTGATTTAAGCAAAACCATGCAACTGGTTGCTACTGTACGCAAATGCAAAAGTAAATGCCTCATCTGCTATGCTGTCGGTGGTTCTGCAATCATTAATCTAATGAAACTGATAATAACTCTTGGGGATGTGGTTCTGGGTGAAATCTCAACTCAACCAG
The DNA here is from genome assembly GCF_964034855.1 of Anser brachyrhynchus. NCBI lineage: Eukaryota > Metazoa > Chordata > Aves > Anseriformes > Anatidae > Anser > Anser brachyrhynchus. The sequence continues at coordinate 17,712,813 of NC_137733.1, forward strand.
AGACATGCTGTGCAGCCCATACTTTCAGGGAGTGATTTGTCAGCTGCAGGATGGAGGCACCTGCAATGAGCAAGACGACTCCTGGAAAAACTAGGTGCTGCTGGTTGTGTGGGAGCCAACTGGGAAATGCTTGCTGAAGGAGCTGTGCATGCAGCACTGAAACTACAGATAGTGTGCAGCTCCTGGGACAGGAAGGTAAAGCATGGCATTTGCAAGAGAATTTAAAGAACCTCCAGTCTCATTGTCAAAACTGACCTGTGCATCTCGGTGCTGCGCTCTGCAGTGGGCCCAGGGCCCCTGTGTATCTGCACCCTTCCCACTAGGGCAAGGTGTCTGTACTTCTGGTAGGCTCACTGAGAGAGGCCAGGGGAAATGTAAGTGCTCATTTTCGTTCTCGCTCTCAGAGAATTGAGAAAGAGCAACCAGCAGAGATTTCTGCTGACAAGGAAGCTGCTTTCATCACGTTGCTCACATGGAAAGATCTGTCAGTGTCTGAGGACCATGCACACAGCTTTCCGCAGCGGCACCTGCCTGCTGCTCAGCCAGAGGTGTATTTCCATGTCAGAAGTATTTGAGAGCAATGGGGGCCAGCAACAGCCCAGGTTGCCAGGGTGTAACCCCAAGAACACAGCCACAGCCAGGAGGCCACACGCTGCTGAACATTATATCATCTTGTCTTCTTAATGGTTGGAGGCTTTTACAAGAACATGCCGTTTTTGTCTGTACTCCAACAAGAGGAAGAAGGATGCTTATAATCCGGTACTGGAGAAATTGGCTCGGGATCAGCGATGTGTGCCAGCCCCCTTACTCTCCCAGAATCTTCAGCAGAAATGCCTGGGAATGTTTCTTAGCCGTTATTTTGCTCCCCTACCCCCTGCCCCCCCCCCAAAAAAAAGAAAAAAAGGAAAAAAACAAAAAGGCAGCTGCTAAGTCAAAGCCTGAACAGTTCACAAACTAAAGTTGCTTTTGATTAATGTTCAGATTTTAAAGTGTTTGGGGAAAAAGTTTCACTGTTGACAGAACACCTTTCAACTGCTCTAGTGAATAGGTCTGAAAATGACAGTCAAAATTTGAAGGTTTAGTTACTTCAGATGTCGAATGTGAAAAAGACCAAACCAATAGGGCTAAAATCTGGCACAGCTGCATTTCTGTAGACCCCAAACAATTCGTTGAGAGCTCATAACATTTTCCAGGATGCTGGTCTTTTGTCAACATGGGAAGAGCTTTTATGTTCCAAAATCTCTTCAGGAGATGAAAACCGTTCCTTGTTGGAACCAGGCCTTCATTCCAGACAGCCTCTGAGAAGCAGCAGTACAAGCTGGGCAGGCTCCGAAATAGAAAGAGAAGGAACTGATTTGAAGCCAGCCAGTCCCACGTATCTGGAGGCCACATGCTCCCCAGCACACACGCAGCCAGGAGCGTTGCCCATGGAGACCTTCCCAGACGGCAGTCGCAGTTGCAGAGAGCCAGGCTGGAAATACACCTAGCGACTGAGAGAGCGTGAACATTTAGACCGAGAGCTCTTGTTGACAAGAGCTTAACGGCTGAGGAACCGACCGAAAGCCTCTGCCCCTGGAGACCTGCAGCCGCCAGTGCCGTGCCCGAGGCAGAGGGGACGGGCGCCGACGTCGGGCCTCAGGGGCGCTGGGTCCCGCGGAGATGGCGGGCGAGCTGCCCCACGCCACGTCCCGGCCGGCACCCGGCACCGCGGGCTGCCCGCGCCACCCGGCCGGACCCACAGCCAGGCTCCGGCAAGGGGGGGCTTTGGGGGCTGCCAGCACACAGCGCCCGTGCACGAGGGAAGTTCACGCTCCCTCGTTGTGTGCGATTCCCTCGCTTCTCTGCTCAGGCTTCAGGGCACAGTGACCAGGTCCGGTTCTGGGGCTGGCCCGGGAGCTGCCTGGCTGCTGGCTGCCGCCTCGGAGGGGCCTCCTGGGTTTGCTGCTGGTTATCCTGCAGGTTTTACACACTTCAGAGGGGGCAGAGGGAGGGAAGTTTATGGCTGCATTTATGAGGAGCATGAGATTATCTGCATATGCGGAAAAATTCACAGAGGCTGTATAAAGAAGAGAAAGTACCATCCTTTGGCAAACAGAGCGAATTGGTATTAGTCTGCAGTCAAAGAGGATCTTAAATTATTGTTGTCTTTTTTGTGTTGCTGTACAGTAGTTTAAAGATAAAAGCCATCTGGGAAGAGTTCAGATAAGTAGCGAGGGGAGCCAGGCGAGCTTAGATAGACTGACTGCAGCGTGCCAAAATGAACTTGTTGGCTGCGAGCATTTCTGCTTTGCTTCGCTGGGTTCGCACTGATAAAGCCGCAGTACCCCAGGGCAGGGTCGGGTGCTTCAGCCTCTTCCTTCGTGGCCTGTCTCTTGCCCCAGTGCCTGCCTTTGCAAAGCAGAACTGCCTCTGCACATCCTGCTGACTGTAGCTGCCTGTTGGAAACACCTGCTCATTACACCGTGCTGGCTGTAAATTCACTTTCTTTGCTTATCACTTCGCTTTCCTCAAAATAGGAGCTGCGAGCACTGATCAGAGGGCTGACAGCTCATCTCTGTCTCGCTATTTCCTGGGTCATCTTCTCCATCAGTGACACCAGTAGGACGAGGCGTCTGCTGCCGCTGCCTAGGGCTGAGGCACGTGAGTGGGCACGCACTGGGTCCCCTTGGGCTGCCCCACCCCGGGGGTGGCCGAGACCCTCAGGCATGAAAGCCCATCCGGCAGAGAAAGGGGGGCTGCAGGGCCCCAGCCCAGCCCGTCGGGGGGGCAGTTGGAGGGGTTTGCCTGGCCCTCAGCTGGCTGCAGGAAGGCCGGTGGAGTGAAAAGCCATCAGTAGCTGACCCCTGCCTGCTTCTGTAATTTAAGCACGGGCTTATTAGAAATTCTTAATTTGGCCTGCAGCAGAACAGCACAGCGGGAGCAGCCCGGCTGTCCGTGCAGAGGCGGGTGGTGCAAGGGGCAGGGGAGCGGGATGGAGGAGAGCCCGGAGCGCCAGAGCTGCCAGCAGCCCCTCTGCCCCGCCGCTGCCTGGCCGCCCCAGGGGTGGCTTGGTTCGGGAGCATCGTGGGGTGCAGTGCCCGGGGTGTGCGCGGGCCCCTCGAGGGGCCAGGCGTGGTGAGGAGGCACCCGGCGCCTTCCCTTCTCCACGGGCATGCGTGGGGAAGGGGGCCGGGCAGCGCAGCGCTTGCAGAGGCTGCTGTTGGGGATCGGTGCTCCTGGCACGCCGGCGAGCTCCATGGCGCTATGTAATCTAGTCTGCAGAAGATAAACATGTGAACAAGCTTTGTGGAGTCAGACAAGGATAAGCACTGGCAAAGTCTGGGATGTTTTTTCAAATGATAATGGGTCTATTTAATAAAATGCTAAACGCAACGCTCCGGCACAGCCGAAAGTCACAGCCAGCCAAGGCTGCATGGCCACCCCCACCGAGAGCACTGCCCGGGCAGGCCGGTCACGGGCCCCAGCTGACTGCGGTGGCTTTTGGCAGGCCACAGCACTGGTGTAGCAGCCGGGAAGTTTGCCCTAGTGCTGCCTCACCTGGCGTGCGTGCTGGCAGCCACTGCTCAGCAGGAGCTCGCCTTCTCCCACCCTCGTTTTAGCAAGGAGCTGGCCCTCGCAGATACTTTGCATGCAGAAAGCCCAAGTGCCACGCTGCAGATAGTGCAAGGATTTGTCCTGATGCCAGCCACTACACACACAGCGCCACCAGGGACGCCAGACCCGTGCCGGCCTTGCTGGGACTAAGTCATTGCCTTGGGACTTGCAGTGCTGGAGCAGAAGCTTAAATCAGGCAGGACAGGCGCAGGGCGAGAGAGTCTTTGAGAAGCTATATTACTGATTCCCCAGTGGCTTCAAAATCTGTCTTTGTTTGGTGCTGCTTTTTTGAATTGCTTGCATTTACACAGCAGCTTGAGGGGAATGATAAGACTCATGAATATGTAAATTATTCTTGAAGGGTAGGAGGGGGCTTTGCTGTGACCCAGGGTGATTTCCTGAATCGTTCACATCCCGGCTTTCTTCCAGCCATGTGCAGAAGCGGTGCATGGGTCGTGTCCGACAGCCCCCCGAGCAGCGCCTGTCCCCGGCGCTCACCGGCTCGGGGGGAGCACCGCGGTGCTGGAGGAGAGGCCGAGGGACAGCTGGGCCGCTTCCTTCCCTGGGGGGGCGAGCAGGGGCTGAAGGGCAGTGCCTGGAGGAGCTCTGTGAGGGCAGCTAGTGGTGACCTGGCTGTGGAAAGGCACCTGGTCTTCCAGCCAGCCCTGTGGAGCTGTAATGTATGTGCCTTGTGGTCCGCGGAGAGAGGCACATTGCGTTCAGCACGCGTCCCCACCAGCAGCACAGCCTGGCATCACGCTGCTTGCCCAATGCAAATGAAGTGGCTTTCCAATTTCTCGGCACTGAGCACTCCGCTCCGTACTAATCTGCCTGCTAGATTGAAGCGAAGCTTCCTGTGCTCCTCGCTGACGTTTGTGCTCCCTCGGGCGGCGTGGGGCTGGGAGCAGAGCCCGAGGCTGCTGTGGGCACATGGGACCCCGGTGCCGCCAGGGCTCAGCCCCATGCCGCAGCCCTGTGCCAATGGGACCTCGTGCATCCCAGGAGCCCTGGTGCTGGCCTGGCCTGGTGGTGCCCAGGTGCCCCGGTGCCATCACTGGGGCTCAGCACCCCGGCCCCGTGCGCCCTGCAGTGCCGTGGTGCAGCCCAGCCTGGCAGGGACCATCACCACCGCCCAGCACCGTGCTCAGACGGGTGCTTGCTGGCTGGGAGGTGCCCCTGGATGCAGCTGCAAGCTGCTCTGCATACATCCGCCGGTTATTGATCGCTCTAAAAATCTTTAAAGATTAACTTCTGGGAACAAATATAACATCTTTATGGAGCGCCGGGAACAAACTGCTTTAGCATTCGGGTGGCTGCTCTGTTGCACAGAGACATCTGTTTGCAACAGGACGCTCAGAGCAAATGATCTGTCAGTGTTCGAGGGGACACGTCCTACAAGCGGCTGCCTCCCCTGCGATGGCAGGTAGAGGTAACCTTGCCATGTATTGCAGCTGCACAAGTCGCACGCCAAGACTGTGTTAGTGACACTTGTTACTACACTGAGTTCCTGGCATTTTCTGTAAAATCAGACAGTGTCTTCTCTGCTTTCAACCTCCAGCATCAAGACAGGTAGGGCAAAGCCTTCTGGATGCATGGAGGGAATAGCTGGCAGAAGCTGAGTAAGTCCCAGCCCTTTGGATTAATTTCGTTGCCACAGTTGTAAAGGGCTTTTTCAGTTTGCATGGTTGCGGAGCACACCTGGACATGGAGAGCTCTGGCTCTCCCCTGTACTGGCACTGCAGCTGAGGGTGGCGAGTTTCCATGATTAAAAGAAGTCTGGGAGTAACACTGGACATTTTTTGTAACCTTGAAAAATGTGCAAGCTGTGTGGTGGTGTGTAGCAAGCAAGCCCTTCACAGCGTGGTCGGAAATGCTGCAGGTGACACACGTGGGGAAGAGGTGGGGTACTACAGCGAGCTGAGAAATGCGAGGTCAGTAGCGAGGGTTCATTGTGTCTCCTGGTGTCTCCTAAGGGGAGGTCACTGCAGGTACAGCAGAGCTCCTGCACTCTCTACAGTGAGTCCAAATTTCTGGAAAAGCTGCTGTTAAAGTAGAATTTACGACTTGTGGTAATTGTATTCCTTCACCTTGCAGTTTTTGCTCTTTCAAAGGCTGGCTGAAGCCCAGCACTCCTGCTCACAGCTGCTGTGCAGGAGCGGGCCTGTGGTGCGGAGCTGCAGGATGCTCCAGGTAGCTGTCAGGCAGACACGGTTTGGCTGGAACCAGGCCTTTCCGCCTCACCTTCTGTGAGCCTCCGCTCCCAGGCAAGGCTGCAGCTGCAGCTCCTCCGTGGAATTGCAAATACCCCTGTTTCTGCCCTGAAATGCTAACAAATATGCAAAGAGCAATTAAACCTGTTAAACTGTGATTGTTCTGGAGTACTGGTGATTCCTAGGGCCCACCGCAGCCACTGGCAGTGGGCTTCTAGCCAGCCCCTTCTGCAGCATGGTCCTTGAGGGCACTGTGCGCGTTCCGTGGAGATCTGGAGTCTGAGACACCGCAGTGGCAAACGGTTTGGGTTTATGCATGACCCCTAAAACACCCCATGTGCGTCGCTACCGATGGCATCAGCGTCAGCTTTTCCTGTCTGCCACCAGTGCTCAGAGGCAGCGAGGACTGAGCGCAACCAGGCTCTGCAGCAGCTTGCCCACGCTTTTCCTGGGTGCAGCTGCCTTCCCTGTCCAGAGGGAGAGCCGCCCCGGCACCCTGCACGCCCGCCATGGGACGTCCCCGCTGCCCAGGGCACCCTGCGGCGGGGTCTCTGCTCCCTGGGCGTGCGGTGTGTGACCTCAGGGCCCCAGAAGGGGCTTTGGGTCTCAGACAGCAGTGAGGCTGCAGCAGCCTTTGCTGTTTTCCACCTCATACGCTGCTTGAGACAGGGCACTGGCTGCAGTGTCCCACACTTCCCGCCAGCTGGGCATGCCCCACCACACCGCACGCTTCCTCTCGTTCCCCCTGCACAGAGCATGTTTACCCGGGCGAGCTGCTTGCAGGGGGTGCAAGCACCTGTGCTCCGTTACAGAAAGATTTGTCGTGCCCAGCATGGGCAGACCTGGCAGCCCCCCACGGGGCCGGGCTCGGCAAAGGGGCCAGCGGTGGCCGCTCCTGCCCACCTGGGGAGGCGGCGTGGCGAAGGCACGTGCGCAGCGACCGCATGCAGCACAGAAGCACCTGGGGAGCAGACGCTCTCACAAACGAGGGAAAACACCAGTGAGTACATTGCTGCCTTGCCATGAAAACCATGAATGAACGAGCCTTTACTCAGAACAGTGAGTCATCATTAGAAATCACTTAGTGATTGATACCAGGAAAAGCAAGTCAGGTCTTGGGTCGTCCTGTCCAGCTCATGAGCCAGCGTTTGTGTGCTCCTGCTGGGACGTTTGCCAGGGATCTCTGATCTGGAGCCGTGGAGTTTCCCCCTTTCCTAGGATGACAATTCTCTGATTAACATGGTCTGCTGCCAGAAAACTTTCTCAGATATTCAGTCTGTGTTTTCTGTATGTTAATTTCTTGCCATTACAGCACCCTGATTAATTACTCTGTTTATGCCTGTAGAATATTTGCAGGCTGTTGCCATTGATGCAGGAACACTTTACAGAAGAGAAATGTCTGTAGATCTGTAATTGCTTAATAAACTCCTGATAGAAGTCAAGAATACTCGCTATTACCCTGGGTTTCGTAGGACCAATAAATGTCTTTGTAGTCTGCAAAAGATTCAGATATGCCCCAGATTATGATCACCTCTTGGCCAGACTGGGCTAATTCAAGTCTTTTGATCACTCTTGTAGCTCTTCTCCACAGCTGGTTAGCTCTGCTGCCAGTTCTTGGGCAGAATGATGTCCATAATGGCTCACACCACAGATTCCTACTCCCGGGGAACTCTGCTTCAGAAGTGCAATCCAGAAATGGGGCAGGGTTTCTGTGTGGCTTTACTGACTTGCAAATAAGCCTAAACAAGTCACTGAGAAGATGTTTAGGAGCAAGTGCATGGGCATCCAGACTCCTTGGCCCCGCTTTCCCAAGCAGGTGTGCGTTTTGCACTTTTCCCCTGTCCGACAAACCCGTTAGGTCTCTCTCCCCAGGGGTGGCTGCTGTTCTAGCTCCCAGGCACTCAGTAAGGCCTCCCCCGCAGGCACCCCACGCGGGGCTGACGCCCAGCCCTTTGCGTGTTTCCCGGAATGTCCCACTTGTCCCCACAGAATCGTTGCAGTCAGATTCCCTGCACACCCTGTGAAGCAGATGTGTGATCCTGACACCTGACAGCCGCGATGTCGGTGTCATTTAGTGTTTCTGTACGGGCATTTCCTTGGCAGAGAGAGCTCACAGGGCCAGAAGCTGCCTCAGATGTCACTTTCATAGCCTCGAAATGAAAAGATGCTCAGGAAGGTCTTCGGACTCCCCTGCAACTCGGCCTTAAGTGAGAATGAAAAGGACCCATTAATGTTCAGCTTCATTTCTGTTTATCAGAGAAAAGGAAGCTTTTGTCAGGCCTCAAAGCTGGGATTTAGGACACAAAGCAAAGTGCTTTGCTGTGGACTTCTGAGGAACCAGAGGAAAAAAAACAGTTGTTTGAAATTCTCAACTAAACTGGTAAATCCAAAACCTGCAATTTGTGTTTAGCCGAACAGAAGAGGCTAAATAAATTACCTGTCTGCTGCAAGTCTCTCTGAAGTCTGGAGCTCAGTTCAGATCTGAAAGTGGCGGGCCCAGAGCATGAAGACAGAGCCGCCGCCAGGAGTGGGTGCTGGGGCAGGCGCAGGCTGGGGTGCACGCGGCGGGGGCACGGAGCAGCCCCGCTCTCCGCAGCAGCTTGCAGCGGGTGGCCTCAGAAAAGCCGCAGCAGAGCAAAGCAACTGCAAGAAAAAATGTAAAATAAACGTGTGGCCTGGAGTCCGGATGTGCAGTTTATTTTAAAACCTAATAACTCCAGATAATTGATAGTGGAGTGCAGTATTTTCAACGTGTCGGATTACGAGCGTCTGTCGCTCACAAGAAGCTGTAACCTTGAGCTATGAGACATTATTGGCAGTATTTAACACAAATCTGTTTTCCATCATTGTCAAATCCCACTTCAATATGCACCACAGGAAGAAAGTCGAATACTAAATTGATTTCTTTAATGGGAAGTGTTCTTCAGGAGATACCAACCTGTGTGAAGATGCATTAATAGGATTACAGTGGAACCTTTTTATTTTGTTTTATTTTTTATGGAGATTTTTAATGGAGATTTTCTGCCCTAATATGCCTGTGATGCACTGCTTCACTGCACACGCTGCAAGGCAAGCCCGCCTTTAGGAGACGAGACTGCGTTCCTCTGGAGATGGAGCTCATGAGCTTGGGACCGTTTCTGTGATGAGTTTGATAAGCCATCACTGAAGGGAGTAATGCCTGGGAAACAGCAGCGTTTGCCACATGCCAAGGAATTGCACACCATGCAGACCAGGGTAACGCGTTGCACCCAGCTGTGCATGGGAGCATCGTGTCCGCCTGCTGTCCTCGCAGAGCTCTGCGTGGAGCCGCGTGGCACAGCCCGCCCGAGGGCTGGCCAGGAGCGCTGGGGAAGCAGGGGAGGAGGATGACGGCGCAGAGCAGCGCGTGGCCGGGGAGGCAGAAGCTCCGACCCAGGCTGGCGCGGTCACCGCGGAGCAGAACAGGGACCTCTTTGGTCCTGCTCCCACTCTCCCTGTTGGTGCAAGTTAGCTATGAAAACCTGATCAGCGTGGAAACAGCGCAGGTTTTGGTTACGTCCAAGCTGTGCTCGGTCTGGGGCAGCCCACAGCTGCGGGGGTCACGGAAATAAATGGCATTGGCCATTGAACCGGAACGGAGTGTGACGGTGCGGCTGGGTGTGAAGTGCAGGCAGAAGTCTGTGGCATGGCTAGGAGGAGGAATGTTTGCCTTCTCCAGGAGTACAGGAGTACCGTAGGTGATAAGGTAATTACCTTCTCCAGTGTAAGCTAATTGACAGAGAGCTAATTGACTTTTAAAAAGGTGATGTTTCCTTTCCCTGTGCAGGGTGAAAGCCCCCTGCGCTTCTCTCTACTGCTCTTCTGGGAGCAGGCAGCAAATCTGGGGCTCAGCTGGGAGTCGTGGTCCAGTGCAGCTTCAAGACCCAAGAGCTGCATCAGCAAGGATCCACCAGGAAGGATCCCTGAGTACATGCTGAAGGGCTTGTGTTGGTCTAACACCTGAAACATTAACACTTCCGTGTCAAAAACGTGGGCTACTGTAGAGTGGTTTACAAATTTGGCTGGCAAAGCTGAACCTTATGATATGTGAAGGATTTACGTCTGTAAATAGGAGGTGTGTGGGAGGCACGCCGGGTGGCTGGGTGCTCTGCACACCCAAGGGCTCCTTCATGCCGCAGGCCGTGTCCCGGCGGCTGAGGATTGCTGCAGGACACCGGGCCTGGAGCTCCCCGGCGGCCGTGCTGAAGGGGCATCGGGCCCGAAGGGGCATCGGGCCTGAAGGGGCATCGGGCCCGAAGGGGCATCGGGCCTGAAGGGGCATCGGGCCCGAAGGGGCATCGGGCAGCAGCGCCAGGCAGAGCCACCCCGCTGCCTGCGGGCGCCAGGCCCAGCACGGGCACATCTGCCAGGGCCGCTGCTCTCCCGAAATCAGCGGCGCTGATCGGCTCAGGAAGGGTCCCGAGGCTTGGGGCCTGCCGGGCACCCCTCGCACCGGCTGAGGCAGAGGGAGGCGGCAGCTCCACGCCCGCACCCGCAGAGGGGAGGGGAGGAAGCGGGGCCCAGGGAGAGGCTCTTCCGAAGCTGGACACACTTCTTTGTGGGCACTCTCACTGCACGCCTCTTTCAGCACCTGCCAGCTGCCAGGCTGTGTTAGCTCTCTCATCAGACCTGGAGATACACGGAGATATGCAAACAAATGCAGAAATGTTTTTCCCCCACTGTCAGATGAGATTTCTAAAACTTCACCCCCATATCAAAACGGTTTACTGCTCCTTTGGGGTGGCGTGTATCCGCAAGCGTGTCTGGAAGTCAGGAGGTTGATGCACAACCCCTTTGGCATCCCCAGACCCTACAGCTATCCCAGGCACAGCTGCACCATTTCACAGGCTCAAGATTACGGTTTAACCCCACAGGAGATGTGATGGATATAGTAAGCAGATACACTGAGATTCAGAAAGCTGAGCACAGCATTCCTGATAACACTAACACACAAGAATTTGTAGATTTACAGGAAAGCACTGAACTTTCCCAAAGGTGGTGCCATCTCTGGAGATAATCTGGAGAAAGGCGTTGTGTTGTGTGTTGTCTCAGGTTCGATTTACAAAGAAGAGAAGAGAAGTAGCTGTGGAGTTTGGTTCTGGTGCCCTGGCGTGCAGCAGGGCCAGTGCTGCTGCAGACCCCGCTCACCTGCCTTGGCCTCTCCAACCCCCCTGGGCTGGTTCCTGCCCCCAGCATGGGCTGCGCCTGGCAAACGAGAAGCGCGAGCAGTTCCCACCTGCCCCGGCATCGCCTCCCAGGCTGTCCCTGAGCACGACAGTCAGTGATGCTGTTGCCATGCCAACTCCTCCGATCTGCTCTCCCACTCCTGGAGCCCTCCTGGAGCTCCCGCCACCCTGCAGGTACGTGGGATCACGCTGAGCCCTGCCCCGGGCACGCGCCTCTGCCTTTGGTCGGCAGGACTCATCCTGCTGCAGGGGTGGAGCAGGGGACACCCGTCAGATGCTCCCACAGCTTTTCTGCAGCTGCCCCACTGCTCTCTCACTACTGGAGCACTAACAGGTCCCAGCCAGGTAGAAGCAAGTTGCTGGTACGGTGGATAAGAGAATCAGAGCAGCAGCTGGGGCAGATTATGGCTTTTTTTCTTCTCAGATGGGAAGGGGGGGGACTCGCTGAACAAGCATGGGTTTGCCCAGGGCAGCCACCACCACCATCCATCACCACGGGTCCCCAGGCACTCCCAGACTGGAGAAGCCATTTAGTCTGAAACGCGTCTGCACAGGGCGAAGCTGTTGAGCGTCCTCATAGTGCCCAGCAGCCAAGCAGATCAGAGCCGACAGAGTCTGCTGTGCCCTAGCTCTGTCGTGTTCAGGAAAGTTGTCACAGTGCCTCCTGTGAGCTTCGGAGTGGCACATCACAAAACCTGGGATTTGGGAAAACACCAAGTCATGGCTCAGCAGGGAGCTGCGGTCCCCCAGCGCTGCGGTGCTTGTGCTGCTGGTGGGACCAAGCATCTCTGGAGGCACTCAGCAGTGGGGTCACAGTCACTGCCTGGGGTGCTGTGGGTTTGGGAAAGGGCCCCTGCCCCACTGGGTCTCACGGGGCCTGCCCTGCCCATAGGTGTGCTCCGACGGGCTGCGGCTCACCAGTCCCTCACTGTCCCAAGCCCACCACCACTGGGCTGCTGGGTTGGCAAGGCTGCAGGTTCACACTGGGCATTGCTACCTGGAGCTAGCAGAGGCACCTTATCTGTACAGATGTGCATTTGCAACTGGTCAGATAACACAGAAACGTCTAATGGGATTACCTGTGATGCCATAAGTGTTAAATGTGCAGGCGGCTTTGTCCCATGCTAAGCACAGCAACAAAAGGGCACTGCTGCCAAGAGTCCTCTGTGGCAAAGCCTCTCAGAGGGCAGGGAATCAAACAGAAATAATGGCCTTTCTGGAAGGGCTGGGGCCAGTGTCAAGGTTTGTCTTCCCTGGCAATGAGAACAAGTTCCCCTGGGAGGCTGGCGAATTCCCAGCAGAAGCTGCATGAGGAGCGTGGTGCAGATAAGCAATGTCAGCAGGGCAAGCGCAGAGCTGCGCTGGCCCTGTAGGGCTGAGGATGTCCCCTTTCCATGGAGCAGCAGTGACATTTGGGTAATTTGGCTTTGGAAAAAATGCCCTCATTGCTAAGCAGGAGCACTCGCTGTGTGTTCTCAACACGGAAGTTGGGCACTTCAAATATTCAGCAGCGCCCCGAGGCCCCAGGAGCAGGCTGGCTTGAAGTGCATCACCTGCCAAACAAAATTGATTCAGACTCTGTCTTATCTGAAATAGCACCAGCCCCGACCAAGTGCAAGAAAGACACTCCACTTAACAAGCACAATTAGGGCTGTGTGTCTGTGATACAGTGGTAGGAAAGGAGCTTAACCAAGGTGATTAATTTCCTTGTAACACTGTGTGCCGTGGCTGGGCTGAACATCTACCTCTGGTACAGGACAAGCTGACCCCAGCCATGTTTCCTTGTAACCCCAATTTGCTGGAAACTTTCAGGGAACTTTTAAGTACAGAAGGGAAATGTTTCCTCTACAGAAGTATGTGACCCATGAGAACGTGGCTCCAGCTTTCGAGTTCAGACCTGGTCACTCTGCCCCTGGCACCCTCCACCTCGGCCGGGCACCGAATCAGGCGGGGTGGGGGTCTGCAGGCGGGGCGGGGGTCCGCAGGCAGGGCAGGGGTCCGGCTGCGCTGCTCTGTGGAGGCAGTGGGAGCCAGTGGGATGTGGTGCTGCCCGTCTGCAGTGGGTCTGAGGTGTCTGCATCTGCAGGGACAGCGATGGGCATGCGTGCCCATGGGCATGTTGTGGTGCTTTCTCAGTTTGAATGAAGCTGCTCACTGTACAGAATTAATTTTCTGCTGAGGCCATGGTTTTCCTTCCATGCAGCTTCAAGACTTGTGCTCCTTCCCCTTGTGCTCCCCTGGCACTGTGAGCCAAGCCCTCTCCAAGGTGCAGAAATGCACCTCATCTCTCCAGTGCTGAGGCCCTCCTTCTCTTGGCAAATGCAGATTTTATTGGCTGTTTGCTAACGGAGTTAGGAATTAACGTGATTATTTTGCATAGTAATTGGCAGCATGTGTGGCGAAGAGATCAAAATGCAGAGAAACTAGAAGTGAAGAGGTTTAGTGAGGCAGAGCATTTGTGGAAGTTAAGCAGTGTGTTTAAATGCCTTGAAGTCACGGTCCTCATCCTGTGGCTGCCCATGGGATGCGCTCCATTTGCTCCCCTGGCTGGGCGCTTGGCGGGCGGGCGCTTGGCCCTGCCGCCAGGCAGACAGCGCTGCGCAGGGCTGCAGTCCGCAGGGCTGCCAGCCCGGCGCTGGTGGCACTCGTTCAATGTGCCATTTGGTATCCACCGCAGACAATGGCAGGCGGAAGCTTTCACTCCCACGGCGCCATACGGGAAGGATTCTGTCATCATGCCATGACAGGGAGAAGAATTTAAATGTTAAAAGGCAGGTTTTCTCTGAACTGCATCCAAAATACCCACCTAAGAATAGTGTCTGTCTTCAGAGGGGTGACTGGTTTCCATCCTCCCTCTTTCACACATTTATAGCACCCCTATTTCTTCCCCTGACTCTTCCAAATCTGCAGCTTTTTACCAGATGCTGTGATGGGACCGTGATCAATGCATGCAGTGATTTGGTGTAATTTACACCCAGGAGTCAGACAGAGAGCACAGTTCTTATCCCTCAGCCTAAATCTACAGCCCACTTGCATGAAAGCAGAAGTCCCAGATTTATTAACCTGCTCCTTCCCCTTGTTTATAGCAGGCCCTCTGCTTTGACTATTACACCTGGGTGTATTAGGTTTTATCAGATAATAAACCTGGCTCAGTGAAGCTAGACTTTGTGTCAAACACACTGTAATATTCTCAAAACACAGCCTCAGCAGTGTGCATCCTAATGCCAAATGTACAGATCTTGGGATTACGTGGCAGAGCCCGTAATGTTCTGTCAGTCAGGATGCAGCAAATCCTGTAAGTGCAGGCACAGGTAAGCTTTTGTTCGGAGCATCACGATGGCAGGAAGCTTTCTCCCCTGTTTACTTTCCATTGCAGGCATTTACATTCGGACCAATGAGCTGAGAATGTTTTCTCGATGATTATAAGAGTAGCGTTAGTATGCAGATGAAAATGCAAATCGGCCTAGATAAGGCTTCCTGGATGGCACTGGAAGTCAAGGATTTAATCTAGCATGATCTTGGACATAGTTTAAGCTCCTCAAAAACAAGAACACATAACCTGATGCAAAGATTTCATCTCAATAAACCTCACTGTCAACAAATTCCAGGAGCCTTTGTTTGCTTTAGCAATTGGTTCAGGCAGATGTGAAGTCTGTGAGGCGTCTGATGCCTGGGGCTCACCTTCACTAAGCTTCCAGGCCGGGATGTCTGCATGGCACTGCTGTTTGTGTGGCACTGCCGTTCGTGTGGCGCTGCCACAGCAGCAGCCAGGCCCGGCCCCTGCCCCACGTCCCTGCTGCGGTCGGGGCTGCGCCGCCTCCACCCCGCGCCTCTGCTGGCTCTGCCAGACCACCAGCGCCACGGCCGCATCCTCTCCCAGCTGAGCCAGCTCGCTTGGTGCCTGTGCTTCAGAGCCCTCGGGCAGCATCTCCTGTCTGCTGCCCAGCCCACCTGGCTTGTGGGAAGCCCCCTCTGTGCCCTCAGGTCCCTCCCGGGATCCCAGCCAGGCACCAGGACGGTTACGCTGAGGCACGCAGGGGTTTTGACATGGCCGAATGAACTGCTTGACCGCAACCTTCCGAGTTTTAATATTTCATGATAAGATGCTAATTGTTGTCTCTGTGCCAGGCACTGGCATTTCTTCAGCCAACTCCTGCCTTCCTCCCTGCCTGTACTGATAGAGGCCAAAGCAGCACAGGAGATGAACAGGTCCCAGATTTTGATCAGAGCTTCCACTGGCTCATATTGCCAGGTCCAAGTCTCCAAAACCAACGAGAATTCAGGAGCTGGGAAGTCCATGATATGAAGGCACCCAGGCCAGATCCCCAGCCATGCAGCACCCGGAGTCCCGGGGTAGGAGTGCCACAGCCAAGCAGGGACGGAGTGGCTGTCCTCCTCACCGCCACCCAAACGCTTCTCGTCAGGCTGTGGCGGGGCAATGCTCTGGTCTCCTTTCTAAGAGAACCATCAGGATGGTGTGCAGGGATGCTCTGCATCCACACCTGGAGGTGGCATCTCCCGTGCAGCAGCTTCAAGGCCCTCGGTGCAGTCAGGCTGCTGTTCTCGGGGCAGCAGGGAGACAGGCAGGCTGAGAGGGAGAGGCTCGGGTGCAGAGCAGCAGTAGACCGGCCTTCTTGATGAGTGAGCACTTAATTAGCCTCTGTTCAAGGCTCCATGGGAGCTGTATGTAGGAACTGTGGGGACAAGAAAACCTCTTAAGCAAGAACAAGCAGGGAGGCTCTGGGCTTCCCAGACCTTCTTTCCAGAGCTGGAAAGCCTTCACACCTGAGCACGAGCCAAGAAATGCTGGCAGCACCAGGCAGCTGAGCACAGCCCTCACTGCTCCATCCTTGTGCATAAATTACCTCCAGGCTCTGAGCTAAACAAAGGGACCTGAAATAATTCTGCATTTTAATAAAGTCAGCATTCGTGCCTCTGTTGTCCTTATAGAAAGAGAATTTGCATTTCTTGCCAGCTCACTCTGCACAGCCTGCTGCCACTGGAGATCAGCTGCACACTCCTGCACTCTCCACCATGGACTGAGTTACATTTTATTTCTTAATTACTGTAACAGCAGAAATGCAGGGTAGATCTGCTTTATAACCCCCAAAATAGAGAGCCCATGAATACATCAAAATCCCTTCAATGGGCATGTTACTTTAAAACGTGAAAGTCCGCAGAGCACCTCAGCTGGTGACCATGTGTCCCCCCTCTCCCCCCGGCTGCTCTCCCACCGTACTCAAAGCAGCTGACAGGCTCGCAACCAATTTGATCAGGAACCAAAGGCAGAAGAACTGGCACTTCTACTCTGTTCTGCGTTTCTGTAAAATGCATAAAGAAAAAAACTGCAGCTTCTCCCTCCCAAGGGAGCAGCTGGCTCCCCTGAGCTCAGAGCTGTGCCTCTGGCAGCCAGCATGTGAGCCCATGAGCCACAGGAGGGCTGTGTTCCTCCTGGGACACTCCCTTCTCACCTAACATTTTGTTCTGTTCAGTCCTCTGCAATTTTGGCACAGATTCAACCCTGTGACAAGCTGATTCCACTGCTGCAAATGCAGAGATCTTGCCAGTGGCAACAACTTCCATAGCATGCAGACCCTTCATCACCCTCAGGACTGGGTCATATTGACTGCCCCCGCTCTCATTTTCACAAAGCAGTCACAGAGAGAAGCTGAGTCCTGGAGACCACCCACATTTCTTTAGGGAGGACATGGTGCCGATCGGCACAGGCAGAGCTCACCCAGCCCTGCTGCCTGGCACCAGGTAACAACGAGCTCTGGCAGCAGGCAGAAATGCCCCTAGCAGGGCAGCCCAGCGGCACAGTGAGGGCTGAGGGAAGCGGCGCTGGCCTCGCAGTAGAGGCGTGCACAGAAAGGCTTCTGCGCCAGCCTCCCCTCTGCCTCTGGCCACACAGTCGCCCACCTGCAGCCAGCTCCCGACCAGCTCCCGGCTCTGCTCTGAGCAGTCCCCCGGGACCCCACAGTGTGCGCACGCTCCCCCGGGTGCCTGTGCCAGCCAGACTGCAGGCCGCAGGGCAGATCTGGCCGGTGGTCACTTCTGCAGACAGCAGGGAGGCTGCTTGGCTTCTACCTGTGAGCTGCTGTTGGCAAATGCCATGAGGACATCACGGTTGTCCCTACGAGACCTCCTGAGCAGTCTTTAGTGTAGCACTTTGCAGAACCTGTTCCCGCTACAGGATCCTCCCCAGACAGAGAGGGGTGGAAAGGGCTTCTCAGTAAACAGTGCATCTTCCTCTAACGGCAGTGTCAGGCCCCACTGACCACAGAAATGGGAATCCTGTATCACTGCAAAAGCACTGGGATCCCCGGGACTTACAAGAAGGAAAATGCTGCATGAGCACACACCCCAGGCCCAACGCTCGCTGTGCAGGCTGCACTGCTGGGCTCTGGAGGCTCAATTCCTTAACTCAGTTGTAAATCACTGCGTGTCTCCGCTTATCTTCTGGGTTCTCAGACTTGGCAGGAGTCCGGCATGGACTAAGCTGCTCATATGCTTCAGAAATGAAATCATCTAATCAAAGGCATTGTTGTCTCCTAGGACCAGACCAAGAATCCAGAGTGGTGCACAGTGGCACAAGTCACCCTTGGTGACAGCCTGCGGTTGTCCTGCGTAACTCCGTGCTGTGTGCCAGCCCTTTCTGTCGAGCATTACCAGTGAACAAGTAGTTTTTGTGACTTTTCATCACTTGCCCTGTGCCACAGCAGCTTGTTATGTTGGACACAAGGGCCACGTGCGGTCTGTCCAGTCTTGAGGATTCTGCCTCAAGATGTGAGACAGGGGCTGAACCACAACCATGTCTTGACAAAGGCTCTCTGGGGCTGCACGGTGGCAAGGAGTGCTCTGCATGCTCCTGGGGTGACTCCCTCCTTGTCACGGTCTGGTAGGAGTTCTCTCTAGCCGTCTGAGCCGCCGCGGTGCCGCAGCACGCCGGCATCCCCGGCAGGGCAGGCAGCGGGGCCAACGTGCCCCACTCCTGCTGCGCCGCCCCCGCTGCAGGGCCACCCCAGCATCTCCCACTGCAGGGGAAAGCTGTGACTGTAGCTTTCAGCATGTTCAATTACTGTCAGTTAATGATGATTAATTTACAATTAAGGGCCTCTAAAGGGTAGTGTGTGTGTTAAATAAATATTGATCTTTCATTTGTGGCCACAGATATATTACCCCCGTTACAGGAAATTCAGCAGTGGCAGGAGCACGGCAGCCTCTGCTCACAGCCCCGCTGTGCAAGGAGAGCTGCCCGGGAGCACCTCCAAGTTAATTGTGTTTTGTTAGGAAATTCTGGGGATTGCCAGGTGCATACAGGGCTCCGTGCTCAGACTCGCCCCAGCCAGCAGCTCTGGCTGTGCAGGGCTGGATTAGTCATTTCGTTTGTGGCACTTCAGTATCGCTCCCAATTGCTTGGTCCTGTTTCCACTTGCAGAAAACTTGTGAGCGCTGGGGGGTGCTGGGAGCTGGTGATTTTCCTCTCCAGCAGTCCCTAATTGGCCTTGCAAAATAAATAAACCATCCAGTGCCTGCTAAGTTTCACTCACAGCCAGGCTGCCTAGCAGACTGGTCCTGGGCTGGAGTGAGGTGGATCCGGGGGCCTCTGCGAGGCCGTGGGCAGCGCAGCCGAGGGGGCCAGGGCTGGCCAGGGCCCCCCAGGAGGTGTTTCAGGGCATGCCTGCAGCACGCTCACCCTGTGACTCTGCTGCCTGGCAGGGAGATACTCAGCTTTCTCCAGAACACACGGCTAGCCAGTACGTGGAAAATCCCAGCAGCAGCACCTGGACTGAGCGGAGCCCCAGGACCAACCTCCCCTCGGCAAGTGCGTGGCTGCGCCGCAGGCCCACGAGGTGCCAGAGGGGAGGGACGCGCGGCGCCATGCTCGGCACAGCCTGTCAGGACCAGGAGGAGACGGGGCAGGGGGTGGCCACTGGCTGCGGGGACACGGCCGGCACGTGGCGGCGGTGCATGGAGGGCGCTGGGGCTGGGACCACGCGCAGCTGCGGCACAGGGCATGGGCCAGGCCTTTACCAGGGCAACACTGCTGGGGGCCGTGCTCCGCACGCCTGCTTGGCGCAGCACCCAAAGGCCTTATTACCAGCTGTGTCCCACTGCCGAGGGTCTTTACGAGAAGATCAATTACTCCCTAACTTGTTTTCATAGAACAGAAGCAAAGAATTCAGCCTATCTTGAAAGAGCCCCAAAACATCATTAAACAACCCAGAGTGCAGATTGTCCAGTACCCCAGGGTGCACATCTGGCTGTCTTCTCACAAGAAATGACTGGGCTGAGAACATTTTCTCGGGCAAAAGGCAGCGCCTGGCTGAGCCATGTGCTCTTTAGCACCTACTTGCTCTTCTCCCTGCAGGCTGTTCTGGATGTGGCTCAGAGTATCTCGGGTCAGATGTTCTAGTTTCCCTGAATATGCGATGTGTTTTTCAACCCAATTTTGGCTTTTCTGTGGAGTCTTTCTGGCTGGCAGCCCCACCATGGCCACACACACATAGCATGGTGCAGCCAGCAGGAGGGGGGATGCACTCAGCATCCTCTGCAAAGGCACTGCTGCCCTGCGGGGGAGACCTGGCCCAACGCCTGTCCGAGCCTTGGCTGGAGGCTGACAAAGCTGGCCATGGCTGTCAGCCAGACAGAGCCCTGACTGCAAAGCTGCCCATCAACGCACCCCAGGGAATGGGCGGTCCAGACTCAGAGCCATGGCCCAGTGAGCCCCAAGGTCTCCTGTCCCCTGCATCGCTGTCCCTCTGTCTCCCTTGCCCAGCAGAACCGCCCTGCAGTCACTCCCAGGCAGCAGCTCCTCCATGGCCCTGGGTTTGTTGGCCGTTCTCCGTGGGAGCACCACAGCTGGCCAAGCTGTGCAGCTCGTCGTTTCAGGCCTTGAAGCTCAAGAACTACTGCCAGTTCAGAATGCTGTCATTTTCTTGTCTGGTCATACATGTCTATGAAGTTTTCTTTATGCTGCTGTTTTCTGACATCTTTCTGACTTTTCTGTGTATAATGAGCACATTCTCTGAGACATATTTTTCTAAAAATCTTTTATCTGTTAGTTGTTAGCTTCATGGCTCTCCACATTTTCCAATTTCATGAGTATTTTTAACTTGTGCCTTTGAAGTATTTGTGACTTCTTTGTTGGTCTAGCAATGGATATCAGTGTGCTAACAATATTCACATCAAAATCCATCTAAGCTTCTCAAGAGTCCTTCACGCAGCGTATTGCAGGGCCCATCTCAGGCCGGCACCAGTGGCAGCACGTCTAGGAAGAGACCGGTGAGCCAATGGGGGGCCCTGCACGCAGACGCACAGAGCCGCTGGCCCTCGGGGCTGCCGCTGGCCCTCGGGGCTGCCGCTGGCCCTCGGGGCTGCTGCCCACCCGCACGGCCCCGCGGGCAGCAGCTGCTGGAGCGTGGCTGGCGCCCAGCCTCGCCCGTGGCAGCAGGAGCAGCCCCAGCCGGGTGCCACCGCAGCGAGCTCCGGGAGGGAAGGGGGGCTGAGCACTACCGCTGTGGTGCCACACTGGGAGAGGGCAGGGAAACAGCACCAGCAGTGGTAGTGTGTAAAGACCAGGGACTGGCAATGACTGGGGACATTGACGAGAAATAGGGTCATCTCCTTTGTATTATTTTTCTCCAGAGATGCAGATTTTTTGCAGTCGCTGCCGTATCATACATTGCTGCATCCCTTAGGATGGCTGCAGGGATACAGCCTTCCACGCAGATGCTTTTACATCTATGCAAATCCGCATAGAAGCACACATTCAGAGGTTTGGGGACATCACGGAGCGATATCCACAGTAATGACATTTTGTTTTTCTTTAAGTTTCTTCTTATTTCTCAACACCTGGTACTCAGGAGTCTTGAAAAATATCTAAACATGGTGCAATCCATTCCAAATAATTGAAGGCCACTTCAACTTGCACCACAGCCAGCAAGTCCTGAATGCTGGAGCTCAACAGGGATTTCCACAGCAGTACAGCACCCTTCTTTCACATCTGTGATTCTTTCCCACACATGGATGATGCAGGAGGATACAGGAGGAGAGACTGATCCCACCCCACCTTCAGCCACGTCCCAGGCAGCTACTGCATGAGCTCTGCTCTTTCTTGCCAGCACATTCCTCACTACCATCCCCTTGCCAGGAACTAGTCTCCCTTCTCTTCTGCATTGCATTTCTTGGAAGCAGGCACACAAGAAGAATATTGTCTCTGGCTTTCTCTTTTATTTGAGGCATGTATTTAAAACGATGCTTTTGTTCCAAATGAATGAGTTGATTCATTCAGAAGTGCAGTTTCTGTTTTTGAATCAGCAGAGCTGTTTATGCTCATGGTGTCCATAAAACTGTTATTTTAGTCCTGACACTGATGCTTATGAATAAAATTTAGATCTCATTCAGAAGTACATTAGCTGTAGCTATTTGGCTTCTTGTTAACACATTAATTTTTATTGAGAAGACTACGCTGCCAAGCAGTTCCTTCTCCATCTTACAGCAAACTAAGTACCTCAAAGTACAGACTTCAACACGACAAAATTACAGCACGTGCCTCCCTCTCTGGTACCCACTGAATCTACAGATTCAGTTTGCGGCTGCTTTTGCTCTGCTGCCGGATCACGATGGGAACTTCCCAGTTATGCTGCGTTAACAGGAGAGGCTGGAGCAGATGCGCCATTGATCAGGAAGAGGCTTTCAAGGGCCCGCTCAAGCCGTCAGTAAGCTGGCACAGCTCTACGTACCCAGGAGGGACCGGATGCTGGCGTGCTGGAGCCAATTAGCTATCCCATGTATTTATTGCACTTTTTTGCTTGAAGCAAGCTGTTAAATGTCAAAAATACTTTAGCATTTTAGCAGAAAGATAATTTTTAATAGATTCCACCTACAAAAAGGAGCTGACTGGCAGAATATTAAACCCAGGAAGATTTATTTTTAATCCGTGCCTCCAAACAGCTTGAGATAACCATTTCTGCATTGCTCCTGGCTGATTAATACTGCTGTCCCTCGCCTGTCCTCCTCACTTGGTTCTGTGGCAGCTGTGGCCTCTCACATCCTATTAACCTTGTCTGCAGAAGGGACACCTGGCCAAACCAAAGAATTAGCTCTTGTAATTAAGAATGTAAACACCACACACTGCCTGCTAATGTCCACGTGTCTTGTCCCTGCCTTCTCCTGGTGCTTGTTAGGGTAGGCTACCTCCAGCTGGGTTTTTTCCCAGCATCACCTTTCCACACACGAGCTTCCAATAGTTTTTAAATAGACAGACTTATCAAACAAACAAACAAACACAAATAAGTGGGGGTTTGGTTCTTCAAAGGTTGGGATCGGTATTTTGTGAGAGCTGGCTGCCCCTAGCTGTTCTTCAGGAAAGGGTGCCATCAGTTAGTGGCATTTGCTGGGACAGTGTGGTAATCTCGTACTCTTAGAGGAGACAGTTAAAGTATGTGACTTGTCTGATCTAGAACAGCAATACTTTTATCGATAATGCCAGGGTTTATGACCTGGATCTGTAGCCTGACAGCACAGCACAAGGCTGGTGGGCCAAGTGTTTCCACAGTGAAGTCAGCTACGGTGGCACAGAGATGTGCTCGTGGTACCTCTGCCTCTGATTCTTAGTTTTACTCTTAGTTAAGTAGTATTAGTCTGTTCTCAGTATCAGCAGTAACTTCCTGGTGCTGGGTAGAAGAATTAAGTCACTATTCATAATACAATAGCTTCTGAAAATTAAGGTGACTTTATTTTTTTTCCTCAATAATATAATGAGTTATTTTGAGTGATGCCAGATTTAATGGCTAAATCAATATGTGTGTTTAGTGTTAGGCTTTATTTTAGCACTAAGTGACACGAGATAAGCAGACTTAGAGTGTTAATTGGCTTGTGTTTAGCATTTACACTAATCAGAGTGTGCAGTGCTGCCCAGGGCTCTTCAGCACTAGTAATTCTGTTTACCCAAACTAGGAGTTGTTTACTCTATTGACTGGAGTGGAATCAGTCTGTTTTTTCACCTACTTGAATGTTACACTGCATGTGTTAATTCAAGAGAGAATCCTGGCTAAACCTGAGCTGTGCTGCACGTGGTGTGTATGGGGAAGAAATGGCTAAACAAACGCTGAAGAAAACAAAACATTAACATGTACCTGAACTGACAAAGCACGTATGTGAGGACTTCAGCATTGCAAGTAAACGGTATTTATTTTCTCTTCATGGCTGGCATATTTTTCTGCCTTCATTTCAAAGGCATGCAAAAGGTAAGATGAGCCTGGGCTCCCCTTTCTAACTCACTGCCTCCTACAATTAAGACAGAGCTTCCCATCATCCTGTTTACCAGGTGAACCCACAGATGCAGTCAGCTTCCCATCACCAGGGTCAGAGCACTCTGTTTTCATGAACCAGAAACAGGAGCTGGGCTTTATCAGGTAACACTCAGAGCCCAGCTCTGCTATGCTGCCCCAGGAGGGCTCCCGCAGCTCAGAGGGTCTCTCTCAGGCACGGGTTGGCTGGCTGCAGGTTCGTGTGATGTAGCAGAAGGTGTTTCTGTGGCTGTTGCGGAGCCGCCTGGCCCAGGGTTGTGTCTGCCTTGTGAGGCTGAGAGCAGATGCTGGGGAAGAGCCCACTGGAGCATCCCGGGAGCACAGCCGTGGCCAGCCTGTGTGCACGCGGCCTGGCTGCTGTCGCAGGCTGTCTGGAGAGGGGCAGCCTTACCACCGTTTTGTTCCTGTCACCTGGCTCTTTTTTAGTGCAATTGCTTTTGGATCATTTAATTTTTATCTAAACATTTGCTTCCCAGCTGAGGTCTTGGACAGCACAGCTCTGGCTTCCTGGAGCAGTGCTAAGCCCCTGAAAAAGAGCTATCTCTTGGAAATGCTGACAACCCTGACCACAGCTGGAAGCTGCCTCCTGAGCCCTTCCCAGGGTCCTTCCTTGCTGCAGACCCAGCGTGCCTCTGTTTCTAAATACCTCGCAGCAGGGTGGGTGTGATTTATAGACAGCGGTGGCATGTGCAGGACCTGCAGCGCTCTTCTCCCAGCTAAGATGCTTTTTACAAGGAAGGTCAGATGCACCACAGACGATTCATTCTCCTTGTTGCTCTAAGCTGTGCTGAGAGGCAGAACAAGATGAAATCGCTTTTATTTTGCAAAGTGCTATTTTATTGATTTCTGCCAAACGAGCTCTAACTTGGTTGCAGTGCCCCTCCAGTGCCGGTCGCCCGGGAGGGTCGGTGCACGCCTGCGCGGTGGCAGGGCAGGAGGAGGGAAAGCCCGGAGACACCGTTATCTCGAGCTGCAGCAGCGTTTTGACAGTTCTCGAGATGGACATTAAATCGCTTCTGCGAGGGAGAGTGAAGGGATGTCACTCAGGCTCAGGGAAGCTCTGCTGTACCAATTACACTGACTGTGTGATCCGAGTCAGAATGAGAATCATAAATCTTGATTATTCTCTGTCTCAACTGATTTGAACCAAATGCCTTGGACAGGGATATAGTTCACATCTCGCTGAAAACTGCAAAAAACTGATTAAATGTACAAACTGATATAAATAGCACTCTATCTGCGTTAATGCCCAAACTGTCACTGCTTGGGGAGAAGATACTGTGTGGACTGGGCTTTCTGTCCTGGCCTAGAACGGCTTCCTGGGTATTTTTGGAGGCAGCTTTCTCCCTACTTCCATTTATTTTGGTACTTTGTTCCTGCAATGCTGGCTGTTATTATGATGCTGTCAATTACAGATGGCATCTCTGATTCTGATTGCACTTTGCTTACAATTAAGCATCCTATAGAAAAATGGAAATGCTGGGTCATTAACATAAAGTAATAATAAGGTAAACCATTCAATTATGTAGGAAAAAAACATTTTGAATAATAAGGATATTGTATGCCTAAAAGACATTCAGATGCCAGTGTATTACCATTTTTGCATACATAATAAATGAACTTAAACCCCAAAATAATCAACACAAGCAAATAATAAATAGCTGTGCACTCAGCCACAGCCTGGCTGGTGTTGTTTTCTCCTGGGTCAGAAGAGCAGCTCCTGGACGGGAACAGAGAAGTCCCAGGTCTGTGCGGTCTTTGGCAGCCCTTCTGAGGAAGGCTCAGTCCCCACAGGCTCTCCCCTTGCTGCCCGGGGGGATGCGCGGCACCTGGTGCCCAGAGGGACAGGGCACTGGTGCTCCTCGCCGCACAGTGTGGTCGGGCTGGGGGTGGCAGGGCTCTGGATGTGGTGAGTGTTTGCATTGCGGAGCTGTGCAGATTAACGAGTGGAACGTGTTTGTTTTGGAGCAGGGGAGAGGTTAATGCCAAAGGGAAGGTCTGGCCACTCCGTGTTGAAGTGGAAGGGTCTGGGACTGGCTCTGTTTCTTCCAGTGTCTGCTGTCACCTGGGTCGCCCCACTGCAAGAGCCCGTCGTCCTCTCGAACCAACCAGTGCGTTCAGCACCAGTAGGTCTGCACTGACCAATCTTGTCTAAAACTAGAAATAAAACAAGTAATTGCACGGGCTTAGATGCTTCTGCCTGCCTGCCTTTGAACAGCCAGATGCTCCTATGACAGCATTTACCAGCTTTTTTGTGTCAAAACCTTTCTGTATCAGTGGAGTGGGAGTCCTTGTTACCACGTGTCTCATCAGCAATGCAAGAGCTCAGAAGCAGGATGTATACAATTACTTTTGTTATTCAACCTCTTCTGCAGATATCGCTCCTATGTTGTCCTTACATAACAATTCCCATCCTTTTAGTTGTTGATGACTCTCCTATTACTCTGGCACCGTGTTAGGATAACATCCAGATACATCTGAAGAGAGGAATTTATTTACTGCTTTTTTTTTTTTTTTTTTCCTGAAAAGCTTTTAGCATGATATAGCAGCAGTGCTTGCACTTACGCAGCCATTATTTTCAGGATTTTTTTTCCTGTTAGAAGTAAATTTTCTGGAAGATGAAACAGGACTCCTCATAGTGTGTAAATTCATATTTGCTACATCTTAATGTTCTACTTCCATGATCTTTCTTCTCAGGAAAGGCCCATCTCAGGGAAACAGGAACGGTCTAAATTACTCAGTTGAGTTGCATCAATATTCAGAGTGGCTTGGACTGTGCCTATAGCTCACTTCCTCAGCCGTGTGGTTTTCTTTTTATTTATTTTTTTAACCATATCAAACAGGCTTTTTCAGGAACTGTAGTCTGCACAAAGCATCTGAAACTCTTCTCCAAGTGTGAAACTTCATCACGCAGATGCCTCTGTTGACATTGCTGCACAGAGTCCTCAAGGCAGGCATGCTTTCTTCCCTGTTTGGCTGCTTTCCTTCCCAGCTATATGGTTTACATCAAGTCACGGACATCCAGGCCTTTTCCCTTCTTCACGTGACAATGGATGAGGTAGCATGTAAGGGACTTGTATCCTTACACTGGAGGGACTGACAGAGAAAGCACCGAGCCAGACTCAGAACAGCAGACTGCCTTGACTTGAAATTCCGCAGTCAAGAGTTGCAGCACTCGCCACTCCTGTCCGTGAGTGCATGTTCATAGCACATGTGCTAGAGAAGGCATTCAGGCTGGTGCTTCTTTGCTATGGCTGTGACGTATACAGAGATTAAATCTGTTAGACAACACTGGGATATTCCCAGCAAATAGCATTACAGCACATCTGTAGAGAACAGTAGTGAGATTAAGGCAAAACAATTTTGACTGCAGTGGAATTCAAAATACATGTTTCAGGGCTTTTTCACTACCTGTTTCATGCCTGGGTGATGACCAAGAGTAAGTCAAACATTAAA
Source organism: Anser brachyrhynchus (assembly GCF_964034855.1). Taxonomy (NCBI): domain Eukaryota; kingdom Metazoa; phylum Chordata; class Aves; order Anseriformes; family Anatidae; genus Anser; species Anser brachyrhynchus. Next base: position 17,739,591 of record NC_137733.1, read on the forward strand.
ACTGGAGAGATCAGGCCAAGTTCATCCTTGGTAAAACAATGTCATGCTGAACATGCGTCTTCATCCACAGAGCTGAGGTTGCTTTGCAGAGTCAAAGCTGGGTGATGCTGAGGGCTGTGGTTCTGCGAGTCACCTGCCAGGAGCTTACAGGGTTTCAGTGACTTGGCACAGGTGAGCTGCTGGTCCAGGCCAGGCGGCTCCTGGAGTCAGCAGTCCCCTAGCCTTTTGCCATGGCTGCTGGCAAGGAGGTCAGTAGCTAAGGGCACTCTCCATTGGGAAGGCAATGAAATCATGGCGACGCTATCTGAAACTTTCTAATTTCTGTGTGAGCTGTGCTGTCAGATGGGCAAGGGATTTCAGCACAAGGCAACAGACATATTCCCAAGGAGACCCACTTGAGGAAAGAACATAAGAAAGCAAGATTTAGCATTAAGATCATAATTTCAGATTACATTGTGCTCACATCAACAATCTATATACATGAGAGCCTTTGGGGAACACAAGGCAGTAATAGCTATCCAAGCCAGCCTGAACAATGAGGGTTATTTTTAATTGCAACTGAATGGATCTAACCTTGTGATGTCTGTTCACAAAGCGTTGCTGGATTAATATGGGTTCCATGGTTGCTTCTGCTAAAAGACTTTAATGGATCAGCTTAGTTCTCTGCTCCGTGATTATAGCATTCTTACCCGCCTATCATGCATGAGCCAGATGGTCCCAGTGAAATCAGAGTATATTTATATTTTTGTCTGCTACTCAGCCAGCTGCCCACTGATTTTGTTGCATAGTGGTAGGAGGAGAGGAGCCTTCCTGGGTGAAGTTCACACACCTCTTCCCATAGCCGTGATGTCTCCCTCTGCTTCCTGAAGCGTATCGGAGGAAACAGGAGAGCCTTCTTTCCCAGGGCTGCCTGGAAGGATTGTCTGCCCGCCTGGAGGGCAGCCACGCTCTCTGCGGCAGAAGCAAAATGCTGTCTCCTGGCATGGATTCAGCCACTTCCCAGTGTGCACAGGGATATCTTCGGTTCTATCGGTGATGAGAGCCATTAAGAAGGTACAAGTACTAAAGAGATCCTGAACGATGCCTATAAAACCTCTGAATCCCTGACAGAATCAATAGTGGACTCTCAGGAGTAACTTCTTATCCAGGCCAACTCAAGCACATGCCAATGAGCTGTTAAAGATTTTGCATTTTGTGGAGACACAGAATCTGTTTCTTTGCAATTGTTGGACTCTAACTGGGCTAGATGGTGAACAATCGCATTAGAAACAGACTGTGCTCCCAAGGCATCTTCCCCGCTTCTGGGAGCGTGGCTGGGATGATGCTGGCAGCACCCTTCCTCCAGGCGCCTGCCCTGCCCGCCCCGTCCCTTGAGGGCAGTCGGTTGTGCTGAGGCATGGCCCCTGCTGGGGGGCAGGGGGTGCTGTGCCTGGCCCCCTGGGGTGCGGGTCCCGGTGGCACCCGGGGGCTGCTCCCCGGCCGGGAGGCAGGAGCTGCGGTGCCCTGCTGGGGCCGAGCAGCGATCTCGGGCCAGGCTCGGGCCCCTGTATCCCGCTGTTTGTGTTTGCTTCCTTTTTGATAACTTCGCTATTGACACAATTTCAGATTTGGCATTTCAGTTACCGTAGCAACTCGATACTTCCATTCTCTGATCAGATCAGCTTGCAGTTAGTCAACACGGTGCTAGCACCTCCGTCGTTATGGCAACACGAGCCCGCTCTGCATCGCTCTGCTGGCACCCGAGGGAGCGGAGCGCGGCCGGACCGACAGGCAGCCCCCGGGGCTGCTCACTTGCCTGGCCGCGGCTGAAGCCAGAGGTGCCACCGCTCTGCTGCACGCCCTGGGCTCCTGAAGAGCCCAGGAGACGTTGGGGAGAAGCTTGGCGGGGAAGGTGGCTGGCACGGAGCAAGTGTCCTTGCACTTGGAAGTGCAAGGAAGTCTGCTTGTGTGCTCTCAGACTGCCACTCCTGAGAACATTTTGCACAGGCACCAAATGGCTTGACAAACTTTGGGACAAACAAAATCTTCTTGTCTTGGAAAGGGAAAAAACCAGTCCCAGGCATCCCTTGATTTATGGGCATTAAATCCTGCAAGAGGGCAGAGCAGCCAGCCATGGGGACGGGGGATTCTCCCCCTCCAGCCACAGCCAGGCAGGGTCACACCAGCTTCCAAGCTGTGAAGCTGCTCCAGTGAGTCTCCCGGGGGCATTTTGTTTCCCTTTAGCTCCAGTCTGAACTGGCACACGCTTTTCTGAAAGTGCCTTGCAATTTGTTTGATGTTTTTTTATTAAAACACATGTGCAAGCCATCTGAATTAGAGCAGTATGAATCTATTAGGCAGCGACAGATGCAAGTTTTGTGTCTCTTATTAGAAGGGATTGGATTCTGAGGTTTAGTGATGTGCAAAGGATTGGACTTTGGAGAGATTAAAATTATTTTCAGTGTTAAGCACAGTATTTCTAAGCTAATGCACTCAGTCTTGAATATAGATTCACAGACCAAAAAGATTATAAAACATTAAACCTATGTAAATTCAGCTGTAAATTTATGTTTGAACAAATTCAACACGAGATTTGACTTGGGGGCTTACAGCAAATAGGTTCTGCTTTTAATGCGTATAGCAGCCTTCGGTTGCAATGCTGTTCTCCCCTTGAAAGTCCCACGCCTGCTGAATTACTGGCAGGTCACAGTTGACAGCTCAACCAATTATACCAGAATGTGTTAATAATAAAATGGAAAATGACTTCATGTTTGTCTTTTCTGAAGACAAAAGCAGATGTTTGCTCCACACTGAGGAGCTGCAGAGAGACGAGCTCCATGTGCAGGTGTCACTGTTGCAGCCCATGGCCATTGCCTCATTCAGATAGCAATTGTGCAGATCGATGTCCTTCTCAGTGGTCCTCTGAGCCCTGGGAGTTGCTGTGAACTTTTTTCTCTTGTTGGAAACGTGAAAATACGGTTAACAAAGACTCCTTTTGAGTGGGATTGCAGGAAACCTGCAACATCGTGAACAAGCTGCCTACACAGAGATAAATGACAGCTGTGACTGAAGGAATAAACAAGATAATCTGGATTTAAATAAACCACAAGGGGATTTTGGCAACATGCAAATTCACAAATTTATAAAATGTATCCTTTGAAAATAAAGAGCTTGTCTGAAGCCAGCAGTTAAGAACAATTACTACAGCACGTTTTTCCAATGAGGGCTGAGAGCTGGCCTTTGCCACCAACCAGAGGGGAGAGGGAAGCAAGGGTTCTTACTGCCCATCACTGCACAGCAGTTGAAGGGCATTTTTATGCACAGAGCAAACAACTGGCAGAGGTGATGGCAGAGTCCCCTTCCTGACTGCAGAGCTGCAGGAGCGCTCAGGGTGGTGGGGGGGGCACAGAGCAGCCTTGCCCTCCCTTAGTATCCTGGCCACAGCACTGGGGAATGAACGTGAGAGGAGAGAAATATCAAAATCCCAAGCAAGCACCCAATAATACATATTTGATCATCTGCAGGGAGGACCAGGTAATTCCTGGATCCAAGCCCAGGAATGGTAATAAAAGTTTCATCTTGACATTGCGCATCCCCGAGATGCTGCTACCTACAGGCATGAGGAAGGGATGGATGCTCCCCCCCGTACCTGAGCGAAGGCTTCGTTGCTGCTGGATGGCGGTAGAGCACCTTCCGGAGGGAAGCGGCTCGTCGTCGTTGCCCAGCTTCTTCAGGCAGGTAACAGTGGAGGTGGAAAAGGGCCAGGGCGGTGAGCAGAGACCAGTGGCAGAGCTGAGAGCAGACGCATCCCCTCGCAGTGCCGTGTCCCTTAGGCTGCTCTGCCTTGGTGTGCCAGGTGTGGTCAGCAGCTGCCTCTTCATTAACTGGCCGGGCATTGAAAGTAAAAGAAACAGTGTAAGAAGAGCCAAAGACCACTCAAGAGGCTGTACAGTCCTTTCCAGGAGCAAAGCATTGCAAAGAGCTCTGCAGCAGCAGCCGAGGAGAGCAATCCAGGGCGCCGCGTGCTGCCCAAGCGAGCGGTTGGTCGCCGTTCTGTTCGTGTGCACAGTTAGGGCAGAGCTCGTGGCAGCAGCTCTGTGAAGGTTATCTGCTCTGAGGACCCGCTGCGGTGCCAGGGGCTCAGCGGCTCGACATTCAACAGCCCTGTTGTTTTCACTAACGCCTGCCAGACGGTGCCATGCCATGTTCTCTGCTGCACCCCTGCCAGCAGCTCTCACATGCAGCAGGATGTGTGTGGGATGCGTTGGCTCCTCGGGCTGACATGCTCCAGCTCCTTCACAGCTGCATTTGCACCATGGGGTGCCCAGCAAGGCAGCTAGTATGCCTGCCCAGGAAAGGCAGCACTTAGGAAATAACTCTGAAAGGGGGCAGAGGTCAGGAAAAAGCATTTCTGCATGTGAGTCCCGAAGCTGCAGTAGTACTGGTGCTCTGCAGGGCCTGGAGTCTCAGGGAAGGATGCTTCTCACTGCACACTGCAGTTTCCTATGTTATCCTTAAAACTGTATGGCAAAAGCTGAATCTGCTTTTCTTCCTCTTTTCCTTGATCGCTACTACCCTGCTGTCTCGCCTTAGTACCAACCTATCTATCCATTTGTCTTTATTGTGCACAGAATTAAACACAGACCTTAAATGCGACAACACTTTCAGATTATTAGCTCTGCAATTTCTTGGCTGCTGTTTATTGTGATAACATCATCTGAAGGGGCTGTTGTAATTAATAGTTTGTATGTGGTTCTTTCAGAACCCCCTGGTGTGTTGGTTTTATACTTGAACATCAGCCACTATAACTTGCTTCCAGTATATTGTCTGAAACATCCCCACTGCAAAGAAAAAGCTTAGAGGCCTTTTTTTTTTTTTTGGTGTGTGTGCGTGTTGCAACAGCTTATTGAAACCATAATTTAAAACAAAAGCTAAGTAAGTATAATATTAAAGTCTCCCCCTTGACCCCAGAACAGAGGGGAGCAAAATCCTTGTTTACAGAGCTGCCTATGAAGGAGCTATTGCCACTGCACCTCAGTGCCTGGAAGGAGAGGGAAACTCCACTCCTGGCTGACTCCCAGCCCTGCCAGCCGTCGGGATGCACAGGAGTGAGTGTGGGTGAAGGACGGCAGCAGTACTTCCTCTGAATTCAGATTAATTTTCATTTCTTTTAAAGCGATGTCATCTAAGAACCCACAAATCACAGTCACAATCCATAATACAAAGCAATCAAAAGCTTGTGCAGGGACTAAGTCCCTAATGCCTTACCCCATAGCCTAGATGCCTTGCTCAAGGCTAAATGTCCCAGGGGCTGCAAATGCTCATGGTGTTGGAGCAAATGCAGTGCAGCTGCTGTCAGCAGCCCCCTGCAGCCTGATGGTACAGCCAGAGCATCAACACAAGGTGCAGGGGCCCAGGCAGCCCTCATTTCTCTGAGCTTTCCCTTTCAGCATCCACAGGCATTTGCAGAACAGCATCTTGTCAGACAGGAGACGAGATACAAAGATATATGACTGTAAAAAAACAGTCTAGTGGCTGTGGCCAGACCAATTCACGCTGCAGCGGAGGTGCCAAGTAGTTGTGAGCGATGCGAACCAGCCCCGGGAGCCCCCCAGGGGCTGTGTAGCCCCACAAGCTCCATGCTACAGAGCAGATGTGCTGGTGCTGTGCCCACCACCGGGGTGTGCAGGGCAGGTCTCTGCCCGTGCCGTGCAGAGGGTCAGACCAGACAATGGCAAGGGTCCCCTGGAGCCCTATTGCCTATAGTCCAATAGAGCTTTTAGCTTCTCATAATCGCCACATTTTGACATTTGACAGCCTGCTGCTTGCTGCCAGGGTGTCTGACTCAGAGGAGCATACACCAGCCAATTTTGCCTGGGCTGGTCCCTCCTTATGCTCAGACAATTGCATAGGAAAACAGCTTATCCTGTCCGAGAAAGCATAAACAAGTGTGCAGTGCTGCTGCGCGGGTGTCAAGGTAATTGAACACCATGGGGTAATGGTGTTTTCTGCTTGCCTGGCAGTCCATCACCGTTTGCAAGGTAAGAGGACTTTTGCACGCTGCTACTTCTCCGATTACTGACTGGTGTCAAAGCCGGGGGACCTGGCAGGAAACCTCCCAGCCGTCACCCAGGCCGCGGTGCTGCTGTCCCCAGGGGCTGACAGTTCAGCTGCCCCCCGATCGCCTGAGGTGCTCCGTGTGTAGCACAGGCCAGCAAGCAGCAGGGTGAAAAGTGGGCTGTAGTTAAATTGTCATCGCATCAGTTAAAAAGGAATTCTATAGAGATTGCTAGCTATAAATGATGATAAAATAACTATTTTGTAGAGCAAGGAACAGAAGAGTAACACATTGATTTTGGTAATTAATGGTTCAATAGAAATCTGTTCTGGGAACGCCCTGGGCGAAGTCACAGGGTTGGAAGAGCCTTTATTCCCTGGTTCCAGTTTCTCACTCCTCTGCCCTGTTTGCCAAGGCTGCTCACAGCTCCTGGCACAGCCACAGCCACCCAGTCCTGCATGGTTTGGCTGCCACAGCTCCTTGCAGACTCCTTGCAGGCCAGTTAGCCCACGCTGCGTCACCAAGAGGAGAACTGCCTCAGGGCTTCCTCCATTTGCCTCAGGAGCCCAAGGGCCAACAGGGACTGCCCTCAGCACTGTAGTGACATGAAGCTGTGCTGTGCAGTGCCGGAGAAAATGACCGCATTCACCTCTTCTCCTGACACCGGTGCTGCTGGTGTCAGAGACCTCGAGCAGGCCCAGCATGTGCCCTGCCTTTGGCCCTGTCTAGCAGCAACAGCGCGCGGACCGACAGGCACAGGTCACTGCTTCAGGAACAAGGGGTAAAGACGAGTGTTTGGAAATCTTTCTTATTTGGTCTAGCCTATTGACTGTGGTGGTATCCAGAACTTCTTGTTGCCTTCATCAGTTCAATTACTGAATTACCAGTGCTTCTATTTTCAGCAACAGATAAGAAATATTTAAGTAGCCAAAGCAAATATTTGCCTTATCTTACAATCCAAGAAAACTACACGGAAGGATAAAAATGAAATATCTATGTCATTACCAGTGCAGCCGGCAGTTTCACACCTGCGTGAGCATTTCCTCTTCTCTGAGGATCAGGACTGGTGCAAAACTTGACATGAGGCCATGGTAAAGTGCAGGCACTTCAGACATCAGGGTGAACAACCTTGCTGCAGGATCTGCGCACCACAGGCATCGAGCAGCTCTGTGTTAGCTCAGCACTGCTCGCCCAACTCCCCCCATTAGACAGAAGCAGCCTGAATTCCTTGGGCACCGTGGGGCCTCCAGCAGCACCCTCGGATTAGAGAGCACAGAGCAGCTCCTCAGCCACCCGTGTAAGAGCGGGGCCGGGTCAGACATGGGCAGGAGCGCCGTGGCCACCGCCGCTCGCCACGCTGCGTCAGCTGGTGCCTCGCCGGGCATCGCTCGCTGGCAGCAGAGCAGCGCAGCAGAGGGTGGTAATGGCAGAAAGAAACGAGGTGCCTGCAGCTGAGTGCCTTTGGGGGAAAGTCCTGACCTGCAGGGCGACTCTGGTAATAGGGAAATGGAGCCATTGCTCACAAGCGCTTGCTGGCCTGCTCTTCAGTGCTGTTTCCCTGAGCAGGTTTTAAGATGGCCCAGCTTGCCGTGTCAGCCGCTGGCTCAGGCTCGGGCTCGGGCCCCACTGGCGTGCACAGCGACGCTGCTGAGCATGGGCGCCCCGTGAGCACGGCCTTCGTCCTCACAGGAGGTGGATCGCTGCCTCCGCAGCCGGGCCCAGTGAGAGCGGCCGCATGGAGCAGTGCTGCCCGTGGCTTCAGCTCTGCAGCCCTGTTTGTGCAGCAGTCGGCCCCTGACCATGCTGTGGGCCTTGGTGTGATGCGCACAGCTGTAAAAGATGCTCCCTTCCTACAAGGCTGTTAAATCTGGGTGCTGGATCCCCCACAGGAAAGCCACTCTGTAATTCTGCAGCGTCTACAGTCCCCTGCCGCTTGCTTCCCTCTTAATCTGTTCAGGCTTTTCTTAAAGGAAAAATACCTCAAGATGCATTGTTCTTGGCTAATCCCTGCTCCTAGCAATCTGCTGCTCCTCAGGCAAGGCAGGGGCGAAGCACAGAACCCCTCTGGGCAGGCTGGCAGCAGTCAGGGCTGCAGAAACAGGCAGCTATGCGCCGGGCACAGCGGCAGAGGGGACGAGCTGCTGGCAGCCCCGGAACCTCCCCCTCCTGTCCTGTCAGCAGACTCCCACTGCCTCCTGCAGCGCCTCGCAAAACAAGCCCAGTTGGATGGATTACACTGGCAGTAAATACACAAATAATGGAGGGGTTTGAAGCAACCAAATACAAGGCACAGTGACAGGCAAATCTAGGTGGGCCTTGTCTGACAGGCACTTCTGCTTGCAGACTTCAGCTGTGTAATTCCATGAAATGACTGCTTCCGAGTGCTCTGCTGTTTGACGTCAGCATTGCTGCGGTCGCTGGTGCCCAAGATGCTCTCACAGAACCATTTCCAGCCATTCACTTTGTTTCCTCAGCATATGTTTGAACTAAAAATAGTGAGAATGCGAAGGGATAATCCTGCAAGACCCGGAGCACCTCCCTCCGTTCCGCTGCCGCAGACCCCGCTGCATGCCGGAGGCGCTGCAGGGTCACGCAGCCCACGGCAGGAGCAGGCTGCATCCCCCCATCCTGCTGCATCTCCGGCCCAGCAGCCCCACAAGGCACCGGGCATGCAGGACAAATTAGCAAGCAACAGGTTAAACAAACTATACTTGTGTGGGTGTGCATATGCACAAGTATTTGAAAAGCTTTAGATAAAAATATTGTTAGAACGCGCTTAAAAAGCAGTCAATACTGTGCCTGTAAAGCCTTTAAACACACACACTGCGGTATCGAACACTTGCACAGCGCAGCAAGCACTCCCAGACATGGGTGTACGTGCGGGTGCTGCGGCTGCCGCCCCATAGCCTGGCGCTTTACCCAAGCCCCATGCGCTCGGTGCAGAGGGCGGCCGTGCCGCGATCTGCAGGGTGCTGTGCCAGGCTGCCGTGTGGGATGGGGCTTGGCCACCGGGAGCCCCCGCTGCTCACTGCTGCCGCACACGCCGTGGGCCGCCCTCACTGCCGCTCTGCCCACCAGCCTCGTTGGCACCCGGCAGCTCATGAGGCTCAAAAGAGGCTATAGTGCACTTGGAGGGGACGTCTTTTAATACCTTCCGGCTTGCTATGATAATCTTCAACTGGGGGCAGCTGGGACAAGCATTTACCTCTTCATTTTCTTAGATATAAGTGCTATCTTGCTGGATTTTCATTTTACAATATGGTAATATGCTATCCAGGAAAGTCTTGCTACATGCTAATTTATCCAGTAGGCAAATTCCTTTTGGCTAATAAAAGTGCTTGCACAGGAAGCTCAAAACCCAGCAGCAATTAATTATTGACAGAGCATGTGAATTAGAGATAAAAGAAAAGTCATTCTTTCTCACACACAAGATAGTAAATAAATTTAATTATTGTACTAGAAGCAGGGGATCTTATTCTGTATTAAGTTTTATTAGCTGAGACATTTAAAAGCATGTCATCATAACAAAAAGGTCTTGTGTAATCCTAACTGCACCACTCCGGTACAAGGCTCTGAAGTGAATAGACTTAATTGAGCAAATGGAAGCAGATGGCTTGCTGAACAGACAGGTATTGTACAGGTTTATTGTCAATTAACTTTTGTCTACATTCGCCTATGGCGAATTGACTGTATAATGTGTTACCAAGGCTAATTTAACACTTCAGGTGCCCACCATGTCCGGGGGCTGAGGAGAAACAAAACCACACGTGCTTTGGTCCCTGGGGCCTGCAGCGTCCCTCCTCCTGGATGTCCTGCCGATACCTGCACAGGGCAGCAGGGGACCCCAGGTGTCTGCCCGTGCCCGGCCGCTGCTTAACCACTCCTCCCTCTGCTTCTGTGCAGGAACGTGATGCCCAAGACCCTGGATGGGCAGATCACCATGGAGAAGACCCCCAGCTATTTCGTGACCAACGAGGCCCCCAGGCGCATTCACTCCATGGCCAAGGACACGAAGCTGATCGTGGTGGTGAGGAACCCGGTCACCCGCGCCATCTCGGACTACACGCAGACACTCTCCAAAAAGCCAGAGATCCCCACCTTTGAGGTGCTGGCCTTCAAGAACCGGACCCTGGGGCTGATCGACGCCTCCTGGAGTGCCATCCGCATTGGCATCTACGCCCTGCACCTGGAGAACTGGCTCCAGTACTTTCCTCTGTCCCAGATCCTTTTTGTCAGTGGTGAGAGGCTCATCACTGACCCAGCTGGGGAGATGGCCAAGGTCCAGGATTTTTTAGGCCTCAAGAGGATTGTGACAGAGAAACACTTTTATTTTAATAAAACCAAGGGGTTCCCCTGTCTAAAGAAGCCAGAGGACAGTAGTGCTCCCCGGTGCTTGGGCAAGTCCAAGGGTCGAACTCACCCCAAAATAGACCCTGACGTCATCCACAGACTGCGGAAGTTTTACAAACCGTTCAATGTCATGTTTTACCAAATGACAGGCCAAGATTTCAAGTGGGAGCAGGAAGAAAGTGATAAGTAGAACCAAGAAATCAGGAAAAAAGCTCTTCTGTTTTGAGATGTGAATCATCATTAGAGACCCAAAACTCACACAGGGCTAAAGGCTCAGTCTCGTAAGCGCAAGAGTCTTGCGTGGTTAAGGTTGCAGCCAGAGGTGAACAGCATTTCCAGTTCTGAAACGTTAGTGACACATCACCTCCAGGTTGCATTTAGGCCTGGGCTCTCCCCTCCTGAGGGATCAGGGAGTGGGTGGGAGGAGGAGAAGGTGGAGGGAGCAAAGCTCCTTGAGGTGATGGGATGCTTCGTGTCCACGTTCTGCTGCTGGCGTGTTCCTCGCAGCCAGGCAGGCGGGACCAGCACGTCCTGCTGCCACTTGCTGAGCGTGAAGGTGACGTACAAAATCCAGCAGCAACAAGACAAACCAATAGATTCAATTTCTCCTGCCCTGGCTTAAAGTTTTGGTCAAGCAGCAGCATGAGATCTGGTAAATTCAGGACGTGCATTCACATGCACGCTGGTATTTGTGTGGGGAAGGAATAAAGCCAGTTATGCTGCAAAGGAACTATGTACAGAAACTTCATTTGCACCAGATGTTCCAATTACTTGTTGCACTAAAACTAGTATTTACCAAGTGCCACAAAATCCTGGGCCCGATTCTCCTCTCACTGACGGCTGTAACTCCACTGACAGAAGAGAATTGTTCTGGTTTATGGGGATGCTCAGTAAGATCAGAATCGGGGCCTTCTCCCAGCCCCTGTCCTTCTCTGCCAAACCACATCCTGAGGCCATTCACAGAGCGCCTGCTGGCCGGGCTGTGGGCGCCGTGCGGTGTCCCGGCCAGCGGTTTGGTGCTCCCAGTGGGATCCCAGGCTGTCACTGCAGGCCACAGGTGTTGGGGACGGCTTTGTCATCACAGCACAGGTCTGGCCATCGGGGCCCAGGGACTGCGGTACTTTTGCACCTTGCACATCAGATCCCTGCTGCTTACAATGGGGTTTGCATAATCCTGAAGCAGCCTTCATCTCTACTTCAGAATCTGTTACAAAAAAAGCAATTAATTCCCAGGGTGAGCACTGCTCTGCACAACATATGTGTGTTTTCTAATGGAAATGACCGAGTCATATGCTCAACCAAATTTGCAAGTCCTGGTAGAAACCATAAAATAAACCCGTATCACAATTGAATCCTCCAGCAACGTGATCCAAGCTGCATGCTGGGAACAGTGGAGAGCAAGACAACAGCACTTCGAAGCAGCCACTGTTTTCCATGTCCATTATTGAGAAAAATAAAACCGAGAGGGAACAAAAGAAAAACTGCAGAACTACCATTGTGGAAGTGTTCCCTTCGCACGGGTGATTACTAAGGCCACTCAAATGTTGCTGGCTACTCTCTTTTAACAAGTGGCCGTAGGACAAGCGTGGCTGTTGTGCGTCTCCCACTGCCTCACAGATGCTGGGTCCCTGGCTGTTCGACAGCAGCAGAGATGCAGTATGAGGTTGCTTTAGGAGGACCAAGACTCAATTTTGATTAAGGTGGGAAGAAAACCCTATTGATCCAACTAACCAAATGAAATTATTGTTACATTAGGTAACGAGCTGAACCTGCTTTGGGTTTCACGCTCTGTCACGTGGTTCATTACACTATAAAGTGGTGCTGGTGCCTTGGACTGGGTGAAGAAAGAGTTGAATTCATTTTGAAAATTTACACCGTGGCCTGTTCTGGAGGGGCATCACAAAACTCCCTGCTAAATTGATATCAGTTCCTATCACCCCGATTAGATTTTAAAACAGCTCCTGACATAACTTTTTTTTTTTTTATACAGATCCTCAAATTCCCAGGTTGTTACATGAAAATTGGAAGTATGTAATAGGAATAACTTTATGGTATTTCACATGATATTAAGATACCATATAATCTCCTAAGCGAAAGCTGCTGTAATACAATTTGCTGCAAGCTGACCGGTGAATTCAGCTGGAGGACTAGGGCTTCATTTTGAGGCCCAGCAGCCAGAAATTTCCTCTCTTCCTGCTGCGCTGCAGCCCTGAAGCCAGGGCGGGTTCAGGCTGATGGCGTGAGCGGAGTCTTTCGGCAGCTCTGGTGGCCCAGGGCCCAGCTGGGCTGGTGGTCCTTGCTGCTGCTGGAGGCTGCCATGGACCGTGGTCCCGCTCACGGCATCGGCTGTACAGGTTGGTGGCTGTTCGTAACTGCGGCTGCTAGTGGCTAATGGCACGGCACCGCGCATCTCCCCCGTGGCCAAAGCTTGGACTCTTCAGCCCCATCCGCAGCTTCATCTGGAGCAAGGTCTCTGAGTAAGGTCTTTCTGAGTTTGTGCGAGCCCCTGGGAACACCGAACCCAACCCACCAGGTTTCCTGCACATCCCGGCCCTTGCTCTGCTCTAGGCATTGTGCCGTGGCCCCGTGGCTCCGGGGCAGCTCAGACTGGCTTCTTCCAGGAACAGGCTTCTGACCCCTGATTGCCACCGAGCCGTCATCACACTTCTCATCATGCCTGTTCCTGGAGGGAAAGGAGATCTGAGAATGTGTGTTTGCGTGAGAATTACGACCCAATGAAGCACCCAGTTAGGGAACTCAGCCGGCTTGTGGCTGGGCCAGCGAGGAGCTTCCATTTTGCACTCAGATGAAGGACAATCACCCCCATAACTTGGTGAGTTTTCCAGAGCTGCAAGAAGCCCCAGCCCAGGGCACAGCTGAGCTCTGCGTCCTTTCCCTGGCGCAGCGAGGGCTCACCAAGGGGAGTGGGGCAGGGAGCAGGTGGCGCTGCAATGAACCATGCCCCACCGTCCTGCCCCTGTTCTGGATCCTCATTCTTTTTGCCATATATGCAGAGGTTTATTTTTTATATCGCTGCAATCTCAAGCTTGGGCAGAGATGCTAAGCAGCCAGGGGCAGCCCCGCTCCGTGCATGTGAGCAGCTGGAATTACAAGTGGCACAGGGAGGGCTCCTTGGGGTGTGGGGTTTTGTTCTGTTTTCTGAGACATAACCCCACCTGTGGCCCTTGTCTGCCACGTGAGGGGCTGTGTCTGCATTGCTAATGCAGCACTTTGACAGAGGAATTATTTTCTATCTGGCCAGAGAGTGGCCTGCCAAAAGAGAGAGTCAGGTTAATAATATTTTTTTTTCAACTATTCAAATGTCAGCATTACAATACACAGGAAATTGAATTTTGTATTTGATTTCAATTAGCAAAGCATAAATTATATTTAATTTTATACGCAGACTGGGTGATTCATTGTTCTGGAAAAGCTGGTACTTTATGGTTCAGAGACTGAAAATGGAGAGTTAGTCTTTTCTGAAACCCCACTGCTGTGCTGTCACCTCCTCCCAAATACGTCTCTGTCTGTCTGTGTCATTCTGTACCTGAACAATATGAACATCTTGAACCGCACACTTGAACCCACAACTCTAAACAATAAAACGTTGTAGCAGCTGCATTTCTCTGCTCCGTCCCTCCTTGGCCCCGCAGCAGCACAAGCCCAGTGCGGGTGGCAGAGCCCAGGGGGATGCCAGCCATGACCCCCACCCCCAGGGATGTGGATCCCTGATGCCAAATGGGCCATGGGAAAGGCACCACGGAGCGCCGGGGTCAGGCCAGGCACGGTGCCAGCCACTGCTCTCTCACTGCCGCAGGAGACACCTGGGAGGGGAGATGGCCCCAAAGCGCGCTGCCTCAGCTAGGGACAGCAGGATGTGTCCCGGGGGGTGGGAGGGGGCAGCCCTACTCGCTGGCCTCGCAGCTCGGGGTTCCTTGCCAAGGTCACAAGGAACAAATGCCCCAGCAGTGCCTGGAAAGTGCTGCTCGCCACTGCTTAAGGATAAATCAGTTTATAATAAAGTCAGAGAGAGGGCTGGCTGCCAGGCAAATAAATTAGGAGGAAAATTTTTTTATCTTATTTTGTGTGCACAATTTCCTGTTAGCTTGCAAAAAGCTATTTGACAGCATGGTCTTATTGTGTCATCTGATAAAACCACTGAAAAACTTTTATCAACAAAATTAGGAAGTAGTGAACTATAAAATTGCTAATTATTTTCTAGTAAATTTACTTTTAAATAACTTTAGACACCAATTACAGGCACCATTAAGCACCATTAACACTGGGTATATTTACCAAACAACGATGGAATACTTATTATTCAAATCAAGATCATTTTGGTGCAGATTTTGATGGTTGGAAGGCAGTCTCATCTTACCAGATGTCTAAAAAGTCATCAGTAGATCAATTACACCTCAAGTGTAGCCAGATTCCTAATATCTGAATTGTGGGTCCATAAAACCCAACCCTCGAAACAAACACCTGCTTGCCCGCGGGCGGCAATCCCAAGCAGGCGGCTCCACGCCTCGGCACGGGCCCAGGAGCCACCCGCTGCTCCTCTCCACAAGCCCTGAGAAAGTGAGTCCAGACCTTCACTTCCCTGAGGGAGAGGCTCCTGGGAGACCTACATAGCTCTGCAAAGTGTTTGGATGCTCCCCGCCACCTTCCTTGAGCACGTGCTACAGAACAGCCTGCTGCAGGGTGCCCTGCGTGCCGGCATCCCAGCGCCCCAAAGCCCGCACCGGACGAGCTCTGCGCTGGGCTGAGTGCGGGCGTGCCTCTTAATTGGACGTTGCCAGGAGGCTGTCAGAAAGCTGGCTGCAAAGCTGCTACCTGATCCCACTTTCCTGCTGTTATCTTTGACATCCTCATTATTTATTAACTGCCCTGTACCCAACAGGCTGCCACTGATGCAGAGATGCTCTTATTATGCAGGTTCGATATTCTGCCTGCCTTCCAAGGTCACATCCTCCAGGATGTCTCGCAAACCAGATTGAAGAGGTACCAGCAAAGATGCAACATGTTCTGTATATGTCGGTGCCAGGTTTCAAACAGAGCCCTTTGAATAAGGATAACATACAAGATGATGATATAAGACCCTGTTGCTTACTGCTTGACTCTATCCTGTGTGTAGCTCTGAGGTTTCTGCACTTACATCAGCAACCAGACAAAAATCAGAGCATCAGGCAAGCACTCCACCCTTTAGCTTCACGTACTGGAACAGAGCTTTTCTCTAATAACTGAGCCTGGGAAGAGAGCAATGCAAGGGTTATTTTGATGGCCCGGATGCAAGCCAGAAATGACCTGCTATAACTTTGCCGGCATGAATAAACTGCTTTTTCCAGCCCCCTGCCCTGTGCCGCTGCCTGCTTGGCACGGCTGCCAGGTGCCTGTAACCTCTGCACCTGTGCAGCACAGCAGGTCTGGCACGAAGGCATCCCGGCACCCTCTGCCAACAGGGGGGTCACTCCCCGGTTCTTCCAGGCAGACACATCAAAGTAAACTGATGCTCTCATTTCCCCAGCTTTCACAGTGCTTTCTGCTTGCCTTTTTCCCCTTTTTGCTGATCTCAGAAACTATCCCCCTATGAGACACTCACTGAAAAAAAAAAATCTGATTAGAAAATTCTTGCTGCCTTTTAAGAAGCTCTTCCAACTTCAGGTAACCTGAGGATCACTTCACTGTTGCTTTAAAACACTAACAGGACTATTTGTGTAGTTTTAGGTGCAACACAAAGCCTAATAGCCAAATAGATCTGAGCATTTCCCATAGGCACCTTGTACAGAGATAGAGGCTGCCAGATCAGAAGGCTTTTCCACATAAAGGTTTACCTACAAATTAACAGAAATATCTGCTGTAACCTGGTGACGCACTAGGATGGTGGAGGAGAAAGATACTGGGGCGCTGTAGCGTAACACAGCTAGAGCAAAAGGCAAATGTGACTGCAGGCCCACCCTGGGACAAGGTTTCCATCAGAGACGAAGACTTTGCAGATGGGCTTCTGGCACCAGCAAAACTTTGCTGTGAACGTTTGGTCACCAAGCAAACTGAACTCAAAGAGCAGCAGTTGCAAGCATGGCTGCAGTTAAGACCTCTGAGGGAACAGGCAGCCTTTGCACAAAGAATCCCCCGACAGCCACTGCCCCTGTGCTGGGCCTGGCAGCGGGGCTGGAGGGGGTGCCATGCGCCACCCCCAAGGACCGGGAACTGAAGAGAACACAGATCCTTCAACACAACGCTTTGTGACTGAAGTTATTATGTGCAGAGAGATGTATGGGAGTGTGAAGGACAGAATTAATATAGTAAGTAATCCTCTCCCTTTAGCAATAGCTTTCTGCATGAGATAATGGTTTAATGTCCAACTTTTTCTAGCATACATATTTCCTCATAACAAACACTTATATGATATGCAGCTATTTATGTTTCAAGGCAAAAAGCATGGAGTGTAATGGACTCCACTCTGACTATTTGTCCGTAAAAAAAATTCACTGCTTCATGGGAAACAAGGAAAAACATTTTACTTAGAGACTTTTTTTTTCTATTAAATCCATTCTTTGCCATTCTCCTTGGTTCTGCATGAGAAGGGACATCTGTGGGACTCTCTAGCCTCTTCTGCATGTGGGGTTTCTGTGCTTCCCAGGACATTGCAGTCGGCCTGGAGGTCCCAACCCAATCCTGAGCCCAGCCGGTGGGCCGTGCTCTGTCAGCATGGTGGGTTTTCCTGATGGAGGGTTTTCCTGACGGAGGGTTTTCCAGACACTTTCAAAGTAGGCATGTGGTATTAGCTTCCAGGAAACAATTACAGGAGCTGTCATATAGCTGCTATATGCAGTTGCATCCATTTCAGATATACCGCTGTCACAGAGCATAATGAATCCTATAACACTAAGCCACAACAGGCATTACAAGCCGTGTGTGAGACCCCAAGGCGGTGATGGAGTGCTCCTGGGCCCTGGGCTGAGGCAGCCGCAGACGCTCCCTTGGGTCATTGCATCCTGGGTCCTGGGGGGCTCCTCGACTCCAGCCCCCTGGGGCCCTGCACGAGGCTGGCAGCACTACAGCCTGTGCCAACAACCCTGCTGCACCCCCAATTAGGAATCTCTCAGCTCTGCTACTCACTTTTCCTCCCACAATATTAATATCCAGAGTAGCAGGGGACAGAGATTTGTACTTTACGGGGACTTGTCTCCATGGGTGTTGCTTTCCATACTGCTGTAAGGCAGATCCTACAAACATCAACGTCGTACAGAAGAAATGAGCTTTTCTGTGATGGTAACACACTGCTCAAAAGCACTGATCCAGATAACAAGAGAGATGTCTGTGTAATGAAGGCAAGCAACACATCTGGCAATTTTCCACCCAACGGACAGAGATAAACAGTTATAAATATACCCCCATTAATAAGGTAAGCATCCTTCAAAGCCTGTCTGCAGGGCTCGCGGGGGAGCCGCGCAGCGAGCACGCAGGGGCTCTGGCTGGGAGCCCCAGCAGCAGGTACCACAGAGCGGTCAGGCCTGCCTCCCAGCACCGACAGAGGCAAAGCCAAGCACGGCAGTGGCAGCAGGAGTCATTTCCCAGAGGATACAAGGTGCCGCAAAGCCCAGTGGCAGCAGGAGTCATTTCGCAGAGGATACAAGGTGCCGCAAAGCCCAGTGGCAGCAGGAGTCATTTCGCAGAGGATACAAGGTGCCGCAAAGCCCAGTGGCAGCAGGAGTCATTTCCCAGAGGATACAAGGTGCCGCAAAGCCCAGTGGCAGCAGGAGTCATTTCGCAGAGGATACAAGGTGCTGCAAAGCCGTACACGCACGGGGCTGCACCTCCAGGGTGGTTCCCAGGGCCCCTGCGAGGGCCTCAGCCCAGCTCGTGCCCCCGCTGCCCGCGGGAGCTGCCGGCGCAGCCCCGGCAGGGGACGGCGCTGGCTGTCACCGTCCCTGCCCGTGTCCTCCACCATCCCCAGCCGGGCTGGTCCCTCCCTGAGGACTGTGCTCAGCCCCCAGCCTCGCGGCACCTCCAGCACCTTGCACGGTCCAGGCAGCAGGGGCTTGACTCTGGTTTAATGAGGAAAAGCTAATGGGTGATTTTCACTTTTATCTCAGAAATCTATCCTCAGAATAAGTAAGTTGCAGCTAATGAAAGGAGCAACGAGTATGCAGGGCACTGAGGGTGACCATGCTCCCCTCTGGAAGGATTTCGTCTGAGCAGAATAAGCAGCTAAGAGCAAGTGCTCTGAGAAATTCATTTTTTTTCAGGGAATCTTTCCATTCATAGAATCATAGAATTATAGAATCATAGAATCACAGAATCATATAACCATAGAATAGTTTGGGTTGGAAGGAACTTTAAAGATCATCTAATTCCACCCCCCCGCTATGAGGGGGTCACCTTCCACTAGACCAGGTTGCTCAAAGCCCCATCCAACCTGGCCTTACCAGGTTCACATGACGATTCCTTCGATGCAAGTCCCTCTGAGAAATACCAAGAGTCATACCAAATAATGGACTCACGGCTCCACGCTCGTGGTGCTCGTGTTCGCTGTAGGAGCACAGGTCTTCTGGAGATTTAGATTTATGTGCTTGTGCGGAGGATGTCTTCGGCTGTGGTGTACTGCTTTCTCCCCTTCCTCCTCTGCCCAACCGCATCTTTCTTTCCTCAGCTCCTTAAGTTCCTGGTCTGATTGCAGCTGTCAAATCCTTTCTGCTAAAGCTTTTTTCTTCCCGTTTTTGAAGCAGTCTCTTCCATCCACTCTTCTCAGCTGTACCCAGGTGATAGCAAATGCTCCTGCTGCGGGGCTTTGCTGTTTTGTGCTCTGGAAAGCCCCATCAGTCATTTTGGTAGTGCTCTCAGGTGATAGCTGCAGTTCTCTTCGGATTCTCTTGGCAAGCATCGAACAGTCTGGATCCAGATAGACCTGTGTGCAATGGAAGTGTCGGCTCGTAGCCCAGCAGAGATGGAGCAGGAGGAAGAGGCTGCATGGCTGGAAGGCAGCAGAGAGCAGCAGTGCCCCAGGGTGGTGCTCACACACTGCTGTGTTTGAGTGCACTGCCACCATTGACACACACCATTATCTCCTCTCTCACATTAGGGGCTGCTTTATCCCTGATAAATCACAGAGCAGCCCAAGCACGCATGATTCGGGGCTGGTTTTCATTTTAGATGTGAGTGCACTTTACACATGTACTTTAGGAGAAGCAGGTTGTGCACTAGCTTTTAAAGCTTCCTGGAGAGGGACACGTCTGTCACCCCTGTGACCTTTTGCATGTGGCTACCACTCTGGTGAGACAGGGAGAGGACAGAGGTGGTGCTCGCAGCCCATGGTGCCTGGCTTCTGTTTTCCTGGCCATTTACACTATGGGTTTCTTCCAGGTCACAAAAAAAAAATGCTATTGTCACGTTTCAGGATCACCAGGCATGTCTCTGCTGCTGAAGCCTTCCCAGTGCCACTGAGGAATCCTGCTCTCTCTCTGGGGACAGCTGCTTGGATTTAGCCCACGCAGCACCTACAGTTTCTTTCATATTCTCGTTTTTGTTAAGCGTTTAATAAGTTTGTGTAACTTTTTGTTAAGCAGCAAGCAAATGTTTTCCAGGGGAAGCTAATTCAAGCACATCCTCCTTGTGTAGGTTTGATGTTATGGAACAGTGAGTCTGTTGAATTAATTAGCATACTGCACTTCACTTACTCAGCTAATCTGCATATTTTGCTCCTCGGCTGAGGGAAGCCTCCAGGTGCTGCTGGGTGCTCGCTGCAGTCACAGCTCCAGCCCTGAGGCAGGTGGGCATGCACACACATGGCAGGTGTGTCACCAGCTGCCCCGTGCCCACGGGTTTTGCAGGTGCCCTGGGCTGCCTGACCCCCTTCTTGATTCAAACCATGGTAAGTGGGACCACTGAGAAGCAGCAATGCATTCTGCCAGAATTTGTGTTTGTTTGCTCCCCATCCTGTGCCCAAACCAGGGGCTGCCCAGCAACTGGACAATGCCAGCCCTCATCCCCCCTCCACCCTGCCTGCCATGGGGAAGGAAGAGCAGAGCTGCCCCATAGCTCCCTCCTAGGGTGTGCTCAGAAGAAAACACTCACACACACATACGCTTCTGGGATCCTGGCATTTTTTCATCTTGGCACAAAATTCTCCCAGAGATGATTATTTGAGAGATGAGTCACCAAATACAATAGCAAAGACACATCCTTGACTTACTGGCAGAGAAGAGAGATGTGACCAGCATTAAGTCTCCATGCAACGTCTCCATCACACAGTGTCTGGCGTTTATTCTAAACAGCTCTGTCTTCAGCAGAATTGTTTTTTCACATCAGAAATCCAGCTACTTTTCCATCTGAAATGTTCCTTAATGAAAGGAAAAGCAGTCTGCTTGTGCGTGGATGCAAAAATCATTATATTTTAGCTCTCTATACAGCATACTGCTCTATGCTTGTACACACATGCGCACATGGAGCTGCACATTAGCCTCTGCACTGAGGTTATGCTCTGAGATGGGGCATAAATGCAGCTGTCTTCTGGGGGCAGGTGGGTTACTCCATTTTTTGGAATTTTCTCTGTCATTCAATTTCCTCTGACACTTTAATAGAAGAGTCAAACGTGAGCTCTGTGCCTTCTCTGTGGGCACAACCCCCCACGGCCAGGGCCAGGCACGATGCACAGCACCCGCTCGGCAGCGCTGGCGCTGTGTGGGACGGGCTGGTCGCAGCAGGGGTGGCCCAAGCGGAGAAGCCTCCCGGGCTCGGCTGGCTGCCAGCACCGGCCGTGCCATGTGCCCCCCGGCCTGCTGCCCCGAGCGCCCGTCCGACTGGGCCACCCGGTGCCCTGCAGAGAGCAGCTGCTCCCGGAGCTGCCGGCCTTTCCAGGGAGCGCGCCAGGCAGCCTGCCCCTGTCGCTGCCTTCAAATCCCCGCACCTTGTCCAGGAAGCGGGCGGCTGACTGAAGGGCCCGGCTCTTGGCCCTCGGAGCCAAACAGCAAGCTCCCAGCGCTGGGCCGGTGTCTCTGCCAAGGGTCCGGCTGGGAGTGGGCCTTGTGCTAGCATAAGGGGATGTAAAGCAAAGGAGAGCCTGTTTTGCATTCTCTAGCCCCAGGACACGTGTTTGGGGTGTGTGTGTGTGGTTGTGGGTGTGTGTGTGGTGCTCAGCTCACAGTCTTCTTTGCAGACAGCGGCTGTGGTAAAGGCACAGCACTCTCCAGGCAGAGGTCTGGTTTCTGTACTGCTCCTGGAAACCTGCGAGTGCCATGAAGAGGTATTGCTGTCTTCTAGCCTATTCCAATTCAACAGTATGCTCTGACCTTGATGATGTTGGTTTAAATAGGATATGAAATGCAAATATAGCCTAAGCTGAACAATTCTGGCACCCAGCAGAGAGACAGAAGGGTGGAACGCTTCCCAGAAGGGTCAGCAAGAGCAGGAAAAATTATATAGAGCAAATAAACAGAATAAAAGGCTTCTCTATTATCCTGGTGCACAGGGCTGCAGCTCCAACGGACTGCAGGAGCCTGCATTGCTCTGGGCTTACACTCAGGGGCAAACTGCTGATCAGGAAAAAAAGAAGGAGCTAAGGGCAAGGAGACAAGTTGCTTTTAAATTTCTGTACGCCAGGAGGGTGTCACCCTCATCCTGCCCCTCAGCTGCTCCTACATCATCCGTCACCCCACCCCACAGCCAGGGCAGCCGCCCCAGCAATTTCCCTGGGATCTGGGGCCAGACCTTAGGAGAAGGTTTAACGTGCTGCCGGGCTGCAGACGGTGAATTGTTCCCTGACCTGTAGCTAAGACACCCTGCAGGCGAGGGCCGCCTCCATTTAACCAGCCTCCCCATTGCTTTGGAGGAGCTGCTGTCACCAGCCTTGTCTGAAGCTGAATGCCACAAGCCTAGGACACCACGAGACATTTGAACACATCAGATTTAACAGGTATAAATGCCTATTTTCAAATCAAGGTGGGATTTGCATATTGTCAGTAATTTTCTAGGGAAGCCATCCAGAAAGTTAACCCTAGCTTCACACCTGCCAGGAGAGCAGCCCACTGGTGGGCCAGGGGGGCAGAGCCCTGCTCGTTCAGACCCTGCAGTGCCGGAGGGACCTCGTTGCAGGCTCCCGCACGGCGCCAGGGGCACCGGACGGACCTGTGGGGGGTGTTGCAGCCAGGGTGAGTTTGTCTCCCTTCTTCTTCATGCTGTTAAGGAGCCCCTACTCCTGTCTGTGCTGCAAGCAGCTCAGAGATTAAATTCAGCTCAGACTAGGACCAACTTCCCACCTTGGGGAGATGCCAGCACCACGGGGGCAGCCCCGTGCCTCCTGGGGAGAGGCCGGTGGTGCACAAGGGTTGGGTCCGTGGAGCAGCCTCACTTAGGCATCTGCAGAGCCATCGTGACTTTATTAAAAATTTAGAACAAAAATTACAACATTCACCCAGGAAGAATCGCTTTCCTACCAATTACAGTTAATGGGGTAAAATTAATGTACCAATTAATATGGCTGCTTCTAAACTCAGTCTAATATGTTAAATACTGTTCCTGCCTCTGTAAATGCAGCAAAATAAAGTGATGATCAGGATGGGAGCTAATAAAGTTTTGCTTCTCTGTACTTAAAGTATTTGGCATCACTGACTTAAGGCACAGGAAAAAGGAGATTATTTAACATTTTAAGGTTTGTAAGACCCATAAATCATTTCATACATGTCATATTTGTTGAAAAGGATAGAATACATTCAATTTTACAGTATATTAAACTTCATCTAATTTGAACGTAAGAACAGACCAGCAAAATAAATGACCAATTTCTGAAGCAGAAATTACCATTTGGCTGCTGCCATTATGAAGCTGCTGGTATTTTATCATGTTCTTAACATAATATTGCTTGTCTATTGATGCATAGTTATAGTGCTAGTCCAAATTGGAAGGCGGTGAAAGAGGACAGTGCAGAGGTTTTTTTAATAGGCATCATTTGTCAGATGTTATTTCAGAGGTCTTTGCACTGATGATAATATGCAGATTAAAGCAGAAGTAAATAGGAAAAAAAAAAGAGAGAGAGAGAGAGAGAGAGAAGGAAAGAAAGGAAAGCAGAGAGGGAATGAGTATTTCGGTATGTTCTGGCTGCAGCAGACGAGAGGCAGGCAGGTGGACCGGGCCCCAGCGGGTACAGATAACAGTAATTAATCTGGGTTGAAGGGTTTCTTCTGAAACCCCCGTAGTGTTTGACAAAAGGATGCATCCTCCTCTGAATGTCAATGCTGCTGAGGACCACAGGGACAGGCGGCAGCAGCAGTGGCTCGGCCCCAGCTCCCTGCCCCGTGGGTCCCTCCTCCTGCCCCACGTGCTCCGCCTGCAGGAGCCACAAATCTGAGCACAAATAAAAATTATGTTTAGTTTGCAAAACAGGAGGAAGGTATCTCCATCCTCTAGAGTTCATTGTTCTGCTAGACTTGGTATTATAGTGGCAATATATTAAAGCGAAGAAAAATCAGCTGGTCGCATTGCATCCAGAATGACAATGGAAAGCCACAGAACACAAAGGAGGTGCGGCTGGCTGGAGGAGATCGCTGCGGGGGACTCCGAGGCAGCTGGCACGACCAGGAAGGGCGCTGACAAGGAAGGAGTCCCCATGGAGCAGAGCCACAGCCCCCGGAGCAAACAAATCCCTCTTACGAGAGCACGGCATTGCTGGGAAGAGGGGCTGGCAGCCAGGCTCCTGCACCACGTCCACCTGCTGCTTCACAGCCACGGCAGGCTCCTCTTGCAGCAGCTGCTCTGCCAGCAGCAGGGCAGTGCCCCAGGACGGTGCCGTGCCCCAGGGCAGCGCCCAGCGCAGGGGAGCTGCCCGCGGGGGATGAGAGGCACCCGCTGCGCCCTGGGGAGGCTGCCGGGCCGAGGGGAAATTCGGGCTGTGTGTGGGCAACAGCACTGCTGCCGCCGAGCAACCTGCGCGGATGTTCCACACCGACACTTAACAAGAACAGCTCAGACCCTGTGTCTGCTTAAACCAAATGAATTGCTTGAATATTAGAGCTGAAACTGTGCTCCATGACTGCAAATCTGTGCAGGGATATATTGTGCTATAACATAGATTTCAATTACTTTCCAACCTTCAGCGTGATGATGCGACATTACGCTCCACTGTCAGAGTTTGCCAGCATGCCCTTACTTTTATTTCTCCTGTTAAATATGGTCTTTGTTGCGCTTCATTGATCTCTGAGCATATTCTGCTGTTTACAACTTTGATAATCTTTGTGTAATCTTCAGGGGTAATTGAATTCCGACAAACATAGCTGAATTTTAAACACCACACAGATTTAAGTACGTTGAAAAGCTATGATGTGAAAGTCAAGCCTGAAGAAAGGAAGAAGCACTTGCTCTCAGCTCTTTCCTGAAAATCTGGGGGTAAGCCAGTCCCTGAGCCTGGGGAAGACACAAACACGCTAGGAGAACACAGCTGGGTGTGGCACCAGACCTATCCCAGAATTTAATCCCAGGCAGGAAATATCATTGCATTTAATGATTTTTGTATATGCAAACACCAAAAGCTTCTGCACTCATGCAAAGTTCCAGGGAATTCCACTGGGTCTCACTCTCTACTAGTACAGGGTAGTCAAGAGCTATCAATCTTTGGTTTAATACCTAGGGAATTGCCCTTGTACAGATAAATTATTGTTTTTATGGGCATATTTTGTGAATTAGACAAGGGGGAAAATGTTACAGTTGGCTTTCAATGTAAAAGGTTTTTTTTTGCAGAGCCCTAGGGGCACATGCACAATGCTTTCATAATCATTATTGTTATTTATTACTTGCCGAGGACCAAGAATGTGCCAAGCACCGCGCAGGCACTGTGCAACATGGCCACAGGCCACCACCACTCCCAGGCAGGCGCCGTGCTGCGATGGTGCTGGACACTGACCTAACCTTGTCCTCGCTGGGACGCGAGCACCATGGCCCCTGCACCCGCAGCAAAGGGGTCCTTCCTTCTCCCTCTGCTGACCCCAGAGCTGCTGCGGCTGGTTATGCCTTCCCTTTTGGTGGATGGAAAAACAGATGTCTTGCTTGAGGACATCGGATTTTTGATGCATTTCATACAAAATTTAATTTCCCAAACCATCCTCGTTCAGGATGCAAGGGGATTGCATGAGTATGATATAAATTAGTATGCTAGAGGAGCTTCTCCTGGAAGGGGGATAAGCTCAGCCAGACAAGAAGGAGCCTCCAAAAATCTCAGTGCTGTAAGGGAAAACCTGCTTCTGTTCCGCTGCTGTGCTGGAGCCGTGTCTCCCGTTTATTGCAGCAGCAGCACGCAGCAGCCTCCGCACAGCAAAGATTTCCTGCCGAAGGGTCTGCGGTGTGTGGAAGGGTCCCTGCACAATCGAAAGAAAAGGAATTTAAGGGCTGTCTGGCTAGAGAAAAGGGATATTGAATCTAATCAGAGCTGGTGTAATTTGGAAATCCAATTGCACTTGTCTGTCAACAAAGGCAGCACAGGGGGAGGGGTGTCCTGGCCCCAGGGGGCCCCAGCCTGCAGGGCCAGGAGGAGCCCTAGGACACAGACACGTTCCCCAGACCGGCAGCAGGGCAGGAGCTACACACAGGACAAGTGGTACGCAGGGCAGAGCAGCTCTCCATCACCTCCACCTGCAGCTTGAGGGCTGCAGAGGGACGAGGCTGGCTGTCCCCCCGCACAGCTCAGCCCTCTGCTGGGCAGCTGCAACGAGCCCCCTGCACCAGAGCAAACCGCAGCATTCCTGCAGCTCCCTCCTTGGAGATTTTCCAGCAGAGACCAAACTCCGATTACAATTGATTCAAATGTTTCTGCTAGGATTTTTAATTTGGACTCAGATACCTCTTCATACCTCACTTGCCCTGAGTCATTACGCTGATATTTTACCAGCAGCCAGACTTAAGGTCCTTGATGGACTCTGCAGATGTGCCTGTGTCTCCTGCCACATGGCACCAGCCTTGCCCCTCGTTGAAAGGTTCCTGCAAACTACTCACAGCCGTTCCTTGCACGTTTCCCCAGGGACAAGAGGCTCAGGGGGCTCATCGGTATTTCGGATTCCAAATGTACATTACTTCGCATCCAGCCTTTGACTGTAATGGAATAACCACAAGTCTGATTGCAGCAGAGCACACCATGTGGGCTCTTCTCCGGTGCGCGTGGCAGGGTGCTGGTCCATGCTTGCAGAGCACACTACAAAGCCTCTCAGCGAAGAAGCTGCTCACTCAGCAGCTCCCCCTCTCACCAGCTTGCAGGGAACCATGAGTCAAGTGAGCAGGAAAAGCGTGCAGGAGGGCCCATGGTGCGAGCAGCCTGAACCTTGTAGACAGACCCTGGTTCCTCCACAGACAAGAAAATGAGGGCAGAGAAATGGAAAACAAGACTCAGGCCGGGACGTGTCCCCTGCAGGGCTGCGGAACCCACAAGTCCCCAGGGGCGGGAGCAGCTGCTGGCTCAGGGTCAGCCCTGTCCTTACAGAACAGAGTCCAGAGCAGGCGGCCGAGCAGCACGGCTCAGCTGTCGTCTCCCCACCCAGGGCTTCACAGGGCTGCTCGGAAGATGGGTGCTGAGCATCTCGCTGGCACACTGCAGCAGGAGAGGTGGAGCAGAGCTACTCTGAGCCATTATCCCTCCCACATGTGCTGTATTTTCTGAATTAAAGAGCAGAATTATAATGAGACTTGACGTTAAATTCCATAAAAAGTCAAGCTAATCAGTGACCGAACCTGTAATTGATTCTTTTGCTAGTTCAATACTTAATGCTACATGTTAAGCAATAGGATTTTACAATTTGCTAGCACTTCACTTACAGAGAATTAAGCAATAAAAATCCATTCTGAGCACAAACAGCAAGGAGGGAGCCACATTCACTAATAAGTGAACGAGCCAATAAAGTAGCTCAACACTCACATCGATCTCTTGTTTTTCAAAGTATCTACCCCATATGATACATGCAGCCTCTTTAACAAATGTAAGCATGGTTTGAAACCCCCCCCCGCCCAGGTCACACCGAGACAAGAAGTGCCACTAACAAAGCCTGAGCAGCAAAAGTGCCCCTGCAGGTGCAGGAGGCCTGGGTGGTGTAGACTGCACGGCAGCACAGGGAGCAGCGGGAAGCCCTGGGGGTACCCAGACCCCAGCGCCACAGGGCTCGCCCAGAGGAGCCAGCCCCACGGAGATGCTGGTCACCAAGCAAGTGCAGCCTGGCATCAGAACTTAGTTAAAAGATTTTTCCCCTAAAAAAAAAAATCTAGCATTTTTCTTTGGCTACTGTTTTCAAAGATGCTTTCCTCTTTTTGTCTTCTATTGGTTTTCAGCAAAAAAATCTTTGTCTCAGAGCAGCAAGGTGCTTCTGCAAAATGATTAACCTGTAGCAGTAACAGGAAAATAAGCAGCAGTGGATCTCATGGATGCCCATGAAATAAACGTACTCATTCCCCAGCTTGTGGGTTGATCCCAGCAGGAAAAACCCTTTTGTGTCACGAGCTGCCACTTCCAGGGCATCATTATCAGCATGGGGAGAGACAGTGCGCAGCCACATCGCCATCCGCTCTTTATAAACTGACAGCATTTTGGAGATCTCTCAGAAGGCTTACTTCTCCTCCCGGAGAACAGGGCTTTCCTTCATGTGAGGCCAGTGCCCAAGAACACGCAGAGACATCAGACCGGCCCACGCCACCACAGCCCTGGTGCTCCCCAGGCTCTGTGGGGCACTGACTTGTTCCCAGCTGCAGCTCCAGCAGGCATTTGGGGCAGGGCTGTCGAGCAGGATGCCCCCAGGTCCCCATACACCAGAACCGTGCTCCCCTCAGCACCTCGACCCAGCAGCCTCACTCCAGAAGCACCAGGGGTGCAGATGCTGCAGCAGAGCATTCCCCCGCACCGCCTGGTCTGGCTGCAGCATCTCCTCCTTAGGTCCTCCTTCCAAAACCGTCTCTGCTAGGCCCTTGGCAGGAGAGACATGCTTCAGAAATACAATTATTATTGTAACAGGAATGCCTGCGCTCCCGCTCTCCATGGGGGTTAGGCATCCTGCTGCGATGATTCAGGGAATCTGTCGAGGCACATTTTATGAATTCCACTGAAGTTGTGGAATTGCTGCATTAGGTGAATACCTCAATGGTTGTCAAGTCAGCCACGTGCTGTCAGAGCCGCTTTACATTGCCCAGACCAGGGACAGCAGATACTCATAAATAGCAGTCATTTTCTCCACTCTTTTCAGCACTAATCCTGCACTGACTGCATCTCACCCAAAGCCTACAGCAACACATGCTGCAGACCCACACATTTTTCTGGGCTCTTTTTGAAGGTACTTGTCAAGTGGCTGCAGAGATGTTGCAAAGGTGTCTCCAGAGCCACCTTAAAAATACCCAGAGTCTGGGTGGCTGTGGAGCCAGCAGACCCTTCACAACACAGAACCAAGCCATCCTGCTCATCACACACAAAGTTGTTGTTTGAAGAAGAGAATGCTGAGCAATGAGACTGATTAGGACAAAACCCACCCCTGTTCTCCAAGCTCATGCAGCCAAGCCCAGGGCACAGGCACACCACACTGCAAAGAGCTGTTGCATGAAGCCTAAGATGAGCACACGGCACTGTAGGATATTGCTGCTGGAATGAAGTGTTGAAAAATAGCAAGAAAATTGCTCTATAGTCCTAGAAAGAGTTTCCAGATTAAAACTTTAAGTAGTAGTAAATCTCAGTTTAAATAATGCAGATTAACATTGCTGTGAGATGTGGCAGAGCAAATCAAATTGTGCTGAGCTGGAGAAGAAAGAAGAAATAAAACCCCATCAGGAGGCGACAGCAGCAGGCTCAGGCAGGCTGGGTGAACCCGTGCTCAGCAGCAGCACATGAGAGCAGCAGAATCCCACAGGCCAGCATCATCACTGCCTGAGAGTCTACAGGCAGCATGGGTCAGCCCTGGAGATCGTATCTTCAGAATATACCTGGCTAATGAATTTGTGTCTGACAGATCTAAGTGTTAGACAATTTGTACAGTATGAGAATGCATCTGAGCACTTGTCACTCTAAAGGCATAAAGAAGTGCTGTGACCACGCATCTGGCATGCCCCACATCTATTACAAGCACATCCATCACTTTCTGCAGACAAGCTATGTAAATAGCTGAAGCACACAAGCAACGTGCTGCTGTCACCACAGAGCACGCAGTAAGGACATGCAGTCCCAACGCCCCATACATATTCCCTCCCCTCCACAGCCCTGGTCCAGTTGTGCTTGGGCTGGCTAGCAAGTGGCTGGAGAGGCAGAATAACATTGGTTGAAAGGTTTTGCTGGGATGCAGAGAGCGCAACTGGGTATAGAGGTGTACACACAGATGGGAGGGAAGGAAATCACCATCTACGCAAGCAAAGACAGGAGATCTAGGAAGCAGACGAAGGCTATAGGACAGCAGAACATACCTTCACACGGTTCAAGAAAAGGAGATTACAGACTTTTAGTGACAAGAACTCCAACGATGGCAGGTCTTATTTCCAGTGGCACAGCAAATGTACATACATGATTTGTATGCACCTTCTCCACACATTCAGCAGTTACTTTTGTTCAGTACTCAGAACCATTATGCTCATTTACCACACACGGATAAGTGCTTGCAATCAGTTACTAGCTGAGGCTGTCACAGAACTAGTGGTAATTATTACAGTATCCCATGCCTGAAAAATTCACTTCCATGAAACCTTGGAAGAGGTAGAAGCAAAGCACCTAGCCCCATTGCTTGTTTCTATTCAGGTTTGGAGTCAAGGGGAAATAAATTAGTGTTCTGGAAAATAAGGAGACTAACAAGGACCTTGATATTTAGAAAGGATGAACAGAAGATCTGCTCTTAGGGGAGTTAGAGACATTTTATAAACTACTGGGGAGTAACCACAGTCTCAAGGGAAAAATAATAGGAAAATCCAGGGGGGACCCATAAAGATTTAACAGGTGGAGATAAGTCCAGTTCACATGGAGCAATAGAAAATAGGCCTTGTCAAACAATCCCTACCTCCTTCTGCACAGAGATTACAAGTTTGGCTGATTAAGGCAATTACGTTGATGTAACAGACTTCCGTGAGTTGCTTGGCTCCATATCACATGCCATTCCAATCGAAATCCTGTGCTCTACAAGAGCCCGCACTGAACAGATTCAGCAGCAGCCGAATCTCCTGTCGGTGAGGAATCCCCACCAGCGTGCTGCTCCCCGGGACAGGGAGGGCAGGGCGCTGCTGGGGCCGGCGGCTGCGGCAGGCGCGGGGCAGGAGGCAGCGGGGCCTGGGCACACAGACAGCTCCTCCAGAAGCTACACCCTGCCCGTCAGCACCCTGGCAAAGCACCTGGGACACGGTGACAAGCAGCATGGCAGCAGGTCCCAGCATGAGGTGGGGGCCAAGCAGGCTGGTGTGTAAACAGAGGCATCGTCACGAGCAGAGGAGAATCTCCCCGTGCAGCTCTGGGGGGACTCCGCAGGGTATCACAGCTGTTCTCCTCCTGTGCTGCTGTGAGGCGTGCAAGCTGCAGGGAGGGAACGAGAGACAAAGAACACAGATGAAAAGCTCAGGAGAACACCTGCTATTGAAAGCCCTAGATCAGACTGGTCCCAAGCAGCGAATGGCAGCAGTAGCCCTGGAAGTCAGCTAGTGACCTCAGGTCCATTTGGGGGGGGGCATGTGAAGAGATTCAGCACTGCTTCGGTACCCTCATTTTCTGCCTGGGCTGAGAGCAAGAGCAAACCTCCCCTGGCACAGGCATCAGGAGCAGCAGCAGTGCACATCTATGCCCAGATGCGAGGATCTGGGAGGCCTGAGCACTCCTGAAATGGGATTTTCAGGGCAGCAGGTATGCCCCTCGCCCTCAGCTCCTGCCAGGGTCAGAGCTCAGGGTACGCTGGGTGTTTGGTACCACACCTCAGCCCCAAATGCTGTCAGTGCTCCTTCAGTGGCACTCCCCCTACAATACCAAACACCTGATCAGCAAGGTTTCTGCTACAGACGAGTCTTCAACCATGAAATTATATGACTCTGCCTTGACCTCTGATTTTCTACAGTTAATATCTCCTGCAAAATATATACTGCAGCTCAGGGCCATTTCTCTGACTCAGCCAACAAGAAATGCAGTCTCAAAACATGCCTCCACTAATTCACTGGGATGCCTTTCCCAAATACCTTTCCCCTTTCTCAGCACCAAGACCAGAAACTGGCTTGCTCTGGCAAGGGCAGCAGCAAAGCTCCCCTGGGGCCGACACCTCCTGGCAGAGACCTGATTCCTTGTCCCCCATCCACATGCTGGGCTGACTCCAGCAGCCCAACCAGGCACAGATGCTGTCAAAGCCTACGCCTGATGCTCTGAGGACAGTGGCAGTAACCCCACAGGGCCCCTGCTGTCCATGAGAATGGGGCAAGGCCTACAGAAGTGGGCCAAGAACTCCAGCTGAGGGGTGGCTACCTGGTGGAGTCCTGCTCCGTTTGAGATCCCCAGGAAGCAGTGCCCTGCAGCCCCTCTGGAAGCCAGAACTGTTCAGAGCTCCGCAGCCCCCGCCCGGAGCACCCGACAGCAGCAGCTTCTGGCCATTGCCTTTTGCTGACTGCCAGCAGAAAGACCCCGGCTGCTGGAGGCACGGGGCAAGCAGGGCACCCCCTGCCCAGGGCGCCAGCTGCTCCCCAGAGCAAACCTCCCCACCCTGAGCCAAGCAACTGCAGCCAACACAACCCAAGTGCCACAGGATGGCCGAAAGCATTGCCCTAGGCCCCTGGAGGAAAGGGGAAAAATCTCACTTTTCTCACACTCTTAAGATTGCTCTAACAATCAGATGCATCTGATCTGCCAGGAGACTGATAGAGAGGGGATGCTGGTGTCATTATCAAGTTAATTAGAAAAACTTAAATGGAGCTTTAAACATTTTTATAATACATTTGCGAGCCTTTTTGGCAGGATTATTGCATCTTTTGGGTTTCCATTTCCCATTAAAGCATTCTCAGTAGTGCATATATAAAAGCCATGTGATCTTGGCTCCTTGCTGCCTTTTTTTTTAAAGGCATCTTTTTTTTGGTAAGATTTATTAAATATTGTAATCAGTTAAATTCTGGCAGCTTAAACATTTTCTTTAATAGCCTTGTTAAATGTGGATTAGATTTAAAGTCCCTGCCTCTGAACTCTTGAGCAGCAATATTTATATGCAGCGTTAAAAAAAATTAAAAGCTTTACAAACTAGTAATTACTCCTCTGCCGTAGGAGGAAAGAGACTGACTTTTTAAGTTATTTTAAGCTAAGTTTTTCTGCCTCACCCTTCTTGGGCCACACTACACACAGACACTCTTTTCTTCCCAGTGCATCCTCATTTCAGAGCGCACGAAGCATCAATTGCAGAGCCCACACCATTTAAGGTGATACCAGTTTTTGCTCAGTTTTGGAGCAAGGCAAGCAAGCTGCACGGCCCTGTGACACCAGGAGCAACCAGAGGTAGCTGGTAGCACCGCTCTCAGCGCGTACCACAAGCAGGACCCCCACACCACGCCACGCCAGGGAAGGGCCCACGGCAGCACACCCCCAGCACCCACCTGGAGAACAAGCCCCAGCACTGTCAGCCTCCAGAACAGGCAGGGCACAACCCTCAGCAGCACCAGGCCCTGGCCCCCTTCCCTTTGTAAACTGCCCAGCAGCTGCAGCCCATGAGCCCTGACAGGCAGCAGCTGCGGCCCCTCTGGAGCTGCTCCCCTGTCGGACAAACGGCCTCGGCCTTCAATAAGGCAAGCAGAAGTGGTGAGGCCAGGCTGGACACTTCGATTACCCTGTTATTGACATTTTTAAAAGCATTTGTTGTATCTAAATGATGCACAGCCTGATCATCATCACTTTTTTTTTTTTTTTTTTTGCTATGCTTGCAGGGAGGGGAGCACTGCACAGAGCCATGGTTTGGTGTTACTTTAACCCCAGGAAAACTTCCAGGTGGCATTACGGACAGCTGATGCAGGGCGGTAGTTCCCTTCCCAGTTGCCCTCTCTGTCTCCTGTGCAGTAGCTTCATGCTGCCCCAGGGTCCCAGCCAGGTGTGGCTCCCACCCTCTGCACCACAGGCAGCTGCCTGCCAGCCCAGAGGGGTTTTGCTGAAAACGAGGCCAGCCCAAGGGGTTGCAGCACAAGGCCAGGCACCAGAACCACGCTCACGGCGCCTGCAGCCTCTTTCAGGGCTGCGGACAAGTGGTTCTGCACCGCTGCTTCCCTGTGCCAAACACGGGTGCTGCTCGCCCCTGAAGGCTGAGCGGTGCTGGGGGCCGGCAGCCCCGGCCCAGCCCTCCTGCCCCGCTCTGCACGGGCAGGCGCAAGGCTTCCAGCAGCCCTGGCTGGCCATGGAGCAGCTGCGGCAGGAGGCAGCATCCGTCCGCACCTCGCTGCGTCTTAGCAGCTGTGGTGTCAGCTCTGCAGTTGGTCCTGTTTGTTAACAAACGTGTTAATGAGCTGTAAAGGGCAGGGAGGGCAAGCAGCGATGTACAAAATGTGCAGACACCGGTTGAGGCTGGCAGTAGCAGAGCAGCCCCACAGGGGCGAGCACGCCCTCTGGGGACAGCACCCTTCAGCCCTGGCCAGGAGGCAGCGCTTCTCCCTGCAGCTGGCTGCACGGACGGCCCTGAGGGTGCTGCCAGGAAGCTGCAGGGCTTGTGCACGGCACCCTGCGCTGGTGAAATAAAGTTACCAGCCACGTGCTTTGGAGAGCGGTCCGGTTCAGAGACCGTGTCCACTTGCACAGGGCTATCGCAGCCCTGCCTGGGTGGCACCATAACTCCTCAGTTCATGTTGTGGAAAGTACCAGGTTTGCTGAATATTTTTGAAGAACGGAAGGTACCTTTGGGAACCTTAACTGGGTTTTAATGAAGCTTTTTGCCATTGAATGTAAGTCAGTTTTCTTGGAGTGATTACCCTGTCTCTAGAGGAATAGATGACAACTAGAGAGGGACAAGAATAATACCAAGGGCTAAAAAAAATTTCAAATAAGGACAGACAGAAAAACAAGGTAAAAAGAATGAATAAATAATGAATGGTCTTGAAAAGACAGTCTGGGAGCTCCTCTTATCCCATTCTCATAACGAAGAGGAAACATGATGTTGAATTAAAAGGTGGAATAAAAGGGTGATAAAAGGGAATTACTTTTCTTATGTGAGCTGTAACAAGTGGGTAGGTCTCAGCACTGCACAAGGTCCCAGCACAAAGCCCAGGTGTGCTCCATGGGGTTGCTCTGCATTGCCCGAAATGTGCAGAGTGTTTCCCCATGTGGGGGCTGTTTGGGGAGAACAAGGGAACCTCATGTGGCTTTTGTCCAGCCTCCAAACTGGTTTGACTTTCGCCTTGTGTAGGCAATTCACTGCTGGCTGCCTCGGCAGGTGGGATTACTTGCCTGTAAAGCACCGTGGCATGCACCCTCCCTTGTGCTGTAGTTTCCCTGTTAGACACAGCAGGGAGTGGAGCAGGGCGGCGAAGCAAGGCTCATCAGGCTCTGGCACATCAGCAATCGCCTCTTTTTGGGCTGCTTATCCAAAAGCACTGTGTTAGTGTTGCATCTCTGCCCTGATCACCTGCACAATCCTCTCGAGGCATCTACACAAGCTGCACTGTGCAGCCAGAGAGCTCCAAGCTTGGGGACACCAGGGCAGTGACCTCTAGAAGGAAAGAAACCTTCCTGTGTGGAGAAGGGAACTGCAACAACTGAGGCTGGTATATTTGTGGGGATCCTTCCACTTGCACATGTTCAGGCCTGTCCAACACAGGCATTGATGTCAGGAGACAAAATTAATTCCAGCAGTATTCTGCATATCCTTTGACCATGCAGCAGGTGCTCCCACCTGGTCTGCAGGCCCAGGATATAGCGAAGGGTGTCTGGGGACCTGACTCAGGTCCTCCATCATGGCAGAGAGGTGCTTAACCTTGTCTGCTTCTGGAGTGGCTGGCTTTTCTTTATCTTTCTTTCATGTGGAGCTCACTTGTGGCTCCCTTTCTGCAGGAAAGACATCCATCCTGAACCAGTGAGAAACCTGGACTCGGGATTTTAGGGCTGGGGTCTCTGCAGCCAGAAGCCAGGGAAGGGCGTTCTGCTGGTGCCCCAGCATGCAGATGTTGTGTTCCCGCCCCAGGTGCCAGTTTCCATCCTCTGGATCTGCTGGTGGCACCCGCAGGGACTGTCACTGAGTCACAGATAAAACACAGGGATAAATAGATTTAAAATGTGCTAAAGCAGAAAGAGGTCTGTGAGCACATTTTTCCTGTCTCACAGCTGGGAGCTGGCTACTGGGGACGCAACTTCAGGGAGAAAGAAACCCTTCAGTACCGAACTACAGAATGAATATTTTCTCCTTTTAAAATTCATAAACCAACATAGACAGTAAGTTAAAAAATAAGGTTCTCCTATTTACATATATCACTGAAACAACCACAGGGCTCGTTATGAATTATTTAACATAATGCATTTTCACATCGTCCCTGCTTGCTCAGTGGCCTCCTCTCAATTAGGCGTTTATGGCAGAGGGGTCAGTAATAACAGGTCACTTAAAATGTAAATAAAGGTGGCGGTGGGAGATATAGTGGAGCATTTATTTATTCCATTCTATTACTGTAAAAGTGTGTTTATGAAGACCAGTTCCAATCATGTTTCCTTGTCATGAAGAAAGCTCTTTGGCAAACTGAGCATTAAACATGACGCAGCAGGAGCAGAAGCGCTGGATTTGGGCTGGGGGTGCAAGGCCACTGCCGCCAGCACAGCACGGCTCTGCCTCGGCCCCAGGGGCACACGCCGAGCCCTGCCGTGGTGCAGGGGTCCTGAGTCGGGGACCTCAGCCCAGCACAGCACCAGGCCCCCCCCACCCCGTTGCCTTCGGGGCCCTGTGGGAAGCAGGGGGCAGCTCTGCAGCTCCGAGTCCAGCTGGCACCTCGCTGTCCTGGCAAGCTCTTATTACGGGGAGCCATGCAGGCACGAGAAAACAGCCAGAAGATGTTCTTCTAATGAAGTATTTTGTGGCAAAGAAACGAAGTGAAACTTCTCACAGATTGAGTCTGATTTTGCCAATGAATTTGCCTGATTTGCCTTTAAAAAGGACAGTATTCTAAGCAGAAGTTTTGAGGGGGTGTCCATCTGAAGCAACTTAATATTCTTAAAAAGTACATTCAGTGAGGAAGCTTTGTTCTTTATTCTGGACCAAATTAAGCACTTTGACCACATAGAAAGGTTAGCCTTTGTTTGAGGTTTCTACAGCGCTTTTTGCTTTGCTGAAGTTTTTGAACAGTTCTTTAATGCCAAGCCAATGTTCCTGGGCTTTCTGAGCTGCAAGCAAACAGAAAAATCAGCTGCTTGCACTGCTCCCCTGGAACACTCCCAGCCAGCAGCCAGCCCTCTTTTCCTCTCCTTTCTATATGGTAGCCTCCATCCTCGGCCTATTGATCTTCGTTAGAGCAGTTCCTCAGCTCTGCATCCACTGAAGTGTGGCTTCCAGCTCCACTTAGACTGCCCCAATGCTAACAGCACCATCACTGAATATGCAGGAGGCCAGGCTCGCAACAACAGGGCTAGCAGGAGGAGCCCCGTGCCTTGTCTTTCCACTGGGCAGGAATCACTCCTGTCCGTCTGCAATATTCCACAAATTCCTTTACCATGGAATTGGTACCAATACCAATGGTACAAATACCTTTACCATGGAATGGTTACCATGGGATTAAAATGCATCAGAAATCAAGCCGCTGCCCAACAGAGCTACTTGTTAGCAGGCAATAATCCCCTGGGATTGTCTACGGTGTGAAGGGAAGCAGAGGCGAGAGGTACAAGGTTTCCCTGCCAGTCCAACATGCACCTTTACAAGTGCATTTCTGGCTCCATTTGCCCCTGGGGAGGATGCAGCTGGCTCAGCTTCTCTTTTTGCTTTGCCTTTGCAAAAGGAAGGTTCTGAATTACAAACTGTGTAGGGAAGGACAGCTTCATGAGCTGTGCTGAGATGTTTCTTCCCTGAGAAAGCGAAGGGGTCCTTGTCAGGGCCAGGCCCTGGGCACTGGGAAATGGGGCAGAGCCCGGGCAGCCCCGGGGCCCCGCCAGACCCTGGTCACCCCCCGGGAGGTGTCGGGAGAGGTTAGGGGAGCCCCTGGGCCTGTAGCACAGGGGCCAACTCCAGTCTGCCCTTGGACACCCAGCGCCTTCCCAGCTCCTGCTGGGGCCATCGCAGGGGACGTGGCTGTGCCCTGCACAGCCCCAGCTGCCAGCGCTGTCTCTGGACTCAGACACAGTTTTTCCCAGGAGCTGCTATTAGCCCTGTATGGGATGGTGGTAATAACAAACCATTAATAGGAATCTGTTTGAGTGCCACTGTGTGGCAAGATCGTAAATTAATGGCCGTTTCATTTATTGTCATTTTATCCATAACAAGATGCTGATTTTCCCCCTGGGATAGCAAAATTGGTCTGTAAGAACCATAAATCCTCACTGTGGTACCAGGCTGGAGGAAGGTGTTGGATTAACGGGCTAATGACACAAATGTGAAGGGTTTTAAATTGTGCTGCTGCTGCACGGAGTAGGCAGGCACAGGGAGGAGCAGGGCCGTGTGAACCATCCCCATCCCCAGCACTGGCCACATTTCAAAGGTTAACAGCTGGTTATTTCAGATGTCAGACCAGAACGATCCAGATTTCTCCCCTTGGCATGCCCCCACTGGTTTGTATTTTCTGCCCATGGAAAATCAGTTTTTAAGGGCAAACCTGTCAGACCAAAATGGCCCAGGATGTCTGACTGACCTCCAGTACCATCAGCAGTGTCATGGGTAGATGCTGCCTAGTCTACCCACAGCATCAGCAGTTCAGGGCCAGCCAGGAGGGAGAATCGATTACTCCTGCTCCCTTCACCTGAAGCTTAAAACAAAAATATATTCTGGAAATTTACAGGGTCCGTTGAGCTGAAATGTTTCCTTGTGCTATGTGTTCCCTACAGTTCCCAGGACTATCAAACAAGAACCTTTAATTTTAATGTGAGGGCAAGTATGAATTCAAAACTACTACTACCAAAAATTAAAATTAACAAAAGCTTTTCACAATTAATTGGCCTTTCAATGGAAAAAGAGTTAGGCAGAGCTTTCAGGGTGAGAGTGAACCTCTCCATCCTGCTGCAGAGGTAGCGGCAGCGCTGGAAAGAAAGGCACCTGCAGGCAGCTCCCGTGGCAGCACGAGTGCACGTGCCAGGACAGACCTAGGTGGTGAGGAAGGCTCCAGCTCGTGCTGCTCTGAGAGCTCAGCTGCCTCGATCGCACCAGGGTGCTGGCATCTTCTCACACCCTTCGAGAGCTTTAACCACCTGCCCGGGGTTTGTCAGAGAGCTCCCTCTTCCTCTGTTCCTCCCTCCTAATCCCGCTCTCCCCTTGTTTTTCACATTCACAAAGCATGCAGACTAGGCTGAATTGCTTTACCCCATGCAAGGCAGGAAATCTCGTGAGGGCAGGCTGGACAGAAAGCCTCTACCTGCCCAGAACTGCTTGGAGGCACCTGAGGCGTCCTGCAAGAGAGGAGTGTGATGTGTAGGAAGCCCAGGAGAGCCCCGGCTGCTCCTGGGGAGCACCTCTGCAGACCTGCACCTCCTGCTGCACCGTGTCAACTGAGGAGTCTGCAAAGGGCTCACAGCTTTCACTTTTTCTCTCCTTGCATAATTCAGCAGAGATTTCATTTTAAATGTTGCTATTTTCTCACTCAGATGAGAGAAATATTAACTGGCCAAACTTTGCTGTTGCTGTCACCGTCCTTTTCACAGCATGATTGCCATTGGGGGATTTATAGTCCTTCCCGTGCCTGGGTTATTTGAGTTCTGCTTTGCTGCAGGGCCAGGGCAACAATAAATTTCCTTCTCCTCTGGAACATGCACTAACCTCTCATTTTCTAATAAAGCGTTAAACCTTGAAGCAAGCCACACTGGCTGTGGTGCTTGAGTTTCACCCGAGCTGATGAGCCACTTGCCGCTGGCTGTAGCACACCTTTCTGGGCCAGCACGACCCTCCCAGCACAGCAATGATTAGTTCTAATTCCCTTTCCAAGGAGAGCCCCATCCCCAGGCAGCAGCTGCCCCCATCCCTATCCCCAGGCTGGGCTGCTGGGAAGGCTCAGGCTGGCAAGGCAGAGAAAACCAGGCCGAGTGCTGAGGCATTCCTGCTCAGCGAGGGGCTCACTTTGCCCCGCTCACCAGGGCAGGGGAACCAAAAGCAAGCCGAGTAAACCAGAGGGTGTGAAGCAGCTCAGAGAGCTGCATGTTTCCCCCGGCACATCCCGGTGCAGCCCCCTCGTCTGCACCAGCCCACGCCCCTGCGGCATGCAGTGGCTGCAAGATGTGGGCAGGCTGGACTGCAAGAGCCACCAGCAGCACAGCATCCATCATCAGAACAGGGTTTGCCGTGCTAAAAGTGGTCCTGGGTGACAGTCTGCAGCCGCTCGTGCCATCCGCAGACCCTCCCTGCTCAGTGCAGTGTTTTAGGAGAGGTTAACAGTGCATAAAGGGTGGATGGATGGATGGATGGATGGATGGATGGATGGATGGATGGATGGATGGATGGATGGATGTTGCATCTGTTGCTCATCTCATTACA
Source organism: Anser brachyrhynchus (assembly GCF_964034855.1). Classification (NCBI taxonomy): domain Eukaryota; kingdom Metazoa; phylum Chordata; class Aves; order Anseriformes; family Anatidae; genus Anser; species Anser brachyrhynchus. The sequence continues at coordinate 17,779,542 of NC_137733.1, forward strand.
GTAAAAGAGGTGGACACAGTGTTAGGCTTTCACTGGCTGAGCTGTTAGGTGAATTACAGCAAGGTTCTGCATTGTGGTAATATGATTTTTTCCGTATATTCTGTTTGGATTGGCAGGTTGGTCTCACTCTTTCTCAACTGACTGATAAAGCACTAGACAGAGGATTAGTCCTCTTGGAAGCTAAAGAAAGAGGTAATTTGGATTGTTTATAGCCTGCAGGGGTAGAATCAAAATGTACAATACTGAGAGAGTCAAATTTTTACAGCATACGGCACAGCTATAACTCAGAGCAAGTATCAAACATTACAGTCCTGTGAAATGCATTCCCGTGACAAAAGGCTGGAAAGACAGGAAGAATGAGAGGAATTAATCTGTTCTTGGGACAAATATTGTAATGAAGACAGGAAATGCCAAACAAAAAAGTAACCCTTGCCTGGACCAGTTTTAGCATTAGGCTGTTTGGTCCAGAACTTCAGAGCTGTGTAGGAGACAGAGGAGACATCGGGGAGTCTGCTGCTGGTTACATGTAGCAGCAGCCCAAATCTGACCTTGGCTTTTCTGCATTAAAAGAATAACAGCTTTCCCTTAACTGGGTTTTGCAGGATTTTCATGGCTATTAAATCTAATTGCTGAGATATAGTTATAAAATTATAATTTTAACCATGCAATTTAGATGGAGTAACTGGTCGTCTATTTCTGTGATTATCCCTGATTATTAAATGAACAGCTGCCTCCAAATATGTTTGCAACAAACTAATTCAATCAGTGCATGTGCCTGAATATTCATGCCCCTGATTTGCAGTACAGAGTTTTAAGACTTTTTCATTGTGGCTTTAAAAGTTCATTTATCTTGACAATTTAAATAAATACACTTCCATCAGCTTTGGTTAGTGCTCCAGACTTTAGCGCTATGTTTGGCAGCAAGCAAAGGTGTTCCAGTGCCTGCTTTGACTCCCGCTCACTGCAGAACAATTTCAGTGGAGATAGACATTGGTGTTTGTGTTGATTTCAGGCTTCTCCCATGTCTTGTTTGCTGGTTTGACAACCCTTCTCCATGCAGCACTAACAGAATGTGACACTCTACAGTCTGTTTGTTTTAGCTTTTCCAGTAAATTTTGCAACCATGTCAAGCAGCCAGGAAATAACCTGCCCTCCCAAATGCTGAAATATGGATCGGACTGGCCTAGGTGGCAGCCAGAGAGCAGCTTGCCTGTCCTGCCTGGCTGCGGCTGAGCTGGGGAACAGCACACAGACCGGCCTCCAGCCCTCATTTGGTCAGGAATGACATTTCCCCCCGCACCTCTCCATCCCCTCACAGGAGGTACCCCCTCCCCAGTCTCCACGCAGGGGCATGGCAGAGGGCTGGGAGCATCCCCGTGGAGCAGGAGTGGTTTCCAGCAGGCAGCGCACAAGGGGCAGCTGTGCAGCACACCCAGGCTTTGTCCAGCCGAGCTGAACAATCCCCTCCCAGCCGAGCTCGCAGGCTCGGGCTGCGCCCCAGAGCCACAGCACCCGCTCGGACTACAGCCTCTCTCCTGCACGTGGTCCCATAAATGTTTGTGTGGAGCTGGAAACCCTCTGGGAGAGTGGTCTGCCTCAGCCGCCTTGCAGCACACATGGGCTGCTTCTCAGTCCCCTTGCTGACAGCGCAACCTCCGCAACCCATCCGTGGAGCCACCAACAGCCACAGCCCCAGAGCCACAGCCACCTGCTGGGCTGCAGCTACCGGGCTCTGGAGCCGCAGGGGTTACGGGTGCTGCAGAGCGGCCGTGCCGCCCTCCTCCCTGCCGCAAGCCGGGCAGCAGCGCCCGGCAGCAGCACGCAGCCGCCACGCCGCTCCTGCCAGCGCCAGGCCTCCAGCCACAGCCGCGGCAGCACGGGCACGGCTGGCACCCGCCTCCACACAGGTCTCTTCGCACCACATCAGGAATTGATCAAATGCAGCAGGGTGTGCACCAGCACCTTCACACAGCATCTTTCTGGCCCTAGCAGCCACTTGTGTCCCCAGCACCGTGGCAGAGAGCACGGGCTGGAGCAGATCTGTGCAGGACTCTGTCTCTCCATCCGGTGAACACCCACTCTCCCCAGCATGGTCCACAATAACATTAAATGTATTGCTGGCTCTTAAACTTCTGCATACTGTTCAAAGTAAGCTGTGATTTTACTGATTGGTAGAACATTTTTAATAATAGTCATAGCATGGCACAGTTTGTTTAAAATAGGGGTTAATGCCAAGAACAGTTATTTCACCCAATGCTGCTCATACCGTGGTGCACCACTTTACTGTGGGGTCTCCCAGCCTCCCTGCAGTGTGCAGCCTCTAGAGCCTGAAAGAAATCTCGGGAACTTGGGAATGTGCTGGGATTTACATAGTTACTGGAGAGAAACAGCTGCCGCTCACGAAAGAGGCACAGCTCCCAGGATGCATTCCTGAGGCACCTATTAGGCAAATGTTTGCAGCCGCAGCGCCTCGGTTCTCCAGGCAATTCCTCTGGCCTCCTCCTCTGGCCTCCCCCACAGGCATGCGTGCAGCCGCTGGGCTGGAACAGGCAAGCACCAGCCCAGAAAGTTGAGCAGTTTGGGGCAGTGACTTTTGCGACCTCTGACTGCAGTGTCTTCCCCATGTCCTCATAGACTCATCCCTTGGCAAGCAATCACCATGAAAAAATAATAATAATAAAGTTCTTTTAAAAGCTTTTATTAAAGATCTAAGAAAAAAAAATCTTTTAAAGTATTTGAAATGTAAAGCAGGGCTTTCATTTTAACATCATCCCTTATTCCTTTTGTCTTTCTGTAGAGAGGTTTCACAAGAAAATACACAGTTTGACAGACTTTCAGATGATATTAAAGAAGGCATCATCTGATTGTGTGGGAAAAGAAACAGTTTAATTGAGCCGGGCTAGAGCTGTTTGACCCCGACCTGCTGCTTTGTAGAAGCAACCAGACGAAGGCAGGTGGTTATCCAAACACCGATGGGTGCTGGTGCTGCGCTGCAGCTGCAGCCTCTGCCAGAGAGGCACAAACCCACCACAGCCCTCCCCACACTCCCCAAACTCGGTCAGGGCTGGGTGCTCCAGAATGCTTCTCACTGCTCTCCTTTTGCCCACAGGGCTGCAGAACACCCCGTGCCTGTGGCGCTGGGCCAGTTCCCGCCGACCACCAGCAGCTTGTGTTCCCAGCGGACGTCCCTCCACTGGCTCCGAGGGGGGTGTCCCATGGTTGCAGCAGAGTTTTTCACATTTTTCCAGGGGGGGGGTGGTACTTCCAGCTTCCCCATCGAAGCCTGCAGCAGCACGAGCCCTTGTCCCCTCCACAGCCATGGTTCTGCAGAAGCCCTGACACCAGGCCCAGGTCAGGGTGCTGCGATGCGCTGGGCTGTGTCCCTTGAGAAGGGCAGACAGGGGAAGGGGCCAGCAGTGCTTCCCCAGGTCTGAGCTGACGTTCAGTGTGCAGGAAGATCACCAACCACTGAGCAACATGGTGCAGCTGTCTGCTGAAGTTAGATACGGAAATACAGACACGTGAAGTTGCAGAAGGGCTGTGATGCTCTGCAGAAAAAGCAGCACAAGAACAGGGAAGCAGCAGGCACATGGAGTGGGCTTTGCCAGCTGGACCCCCCCTACTATGTGCTCAGAAGTCGGCTGTTGCCACGTCCAGCGGCGGGCAGAGCTACACTGCTGATACAGGCAGTGACCAGAGCACTTCTTACCCCACACCTGCAGTTTCCCAAGGGGGAGCTTGCCGAACAGACTCGAGAGTAAAGAAAATGTGCAGCAGCAACCAAAGCCAAGCAGCCTCAGATCAGCCACTGACAGCAGGAGGACAGAGCAGTGAGGCTGCGACTGGCGCTGAGCCTCCCGGGAGCTGTGCCGGGGGCACTGGTGCGGGGCCAGGACAGGCCCTGCTGGCAGGGCCGGGGCCTGGGCCTGGGCTGGGGCCAGGCGCAACAGGAGGAACCGCGCACAACAGGGCAACAAAATCAGCAGCCATGCAACAGCCCCGGCACCTCCCTGCTGATCACAGCAAGGCCACGCCATGGCCATGCCCTCCACCAGCTTTAATTTATCCACATGCTTGATGCTGAGGTTACACTGCTCACGAGGCTCAGATTGCAATGGGCTTGGGAAAGGGACAAAGAAACAGGTGACTATAAATTTTGTCAGCCCCTTCCCAAAGATTTCCCGGTCTGCTGGACTCTGCTTTCCCCATGCATCACTTAAGGCAGTTTCCAAAGAACTGCAGGGAAACTTGTCCCTGCCTCCAGCCATCTCTAGGAGAAGCCAGTCGGCAGGGATGGGGATTGCTGAGCACCCCCGACTGCCTGTAGCCACCTCCCTGCTGGTGGCAGGGGGACACGTCCCCATGCAGCAGTGCCTAAGTGTGCCCACGGGCCAAGCCGGCGGGGCCATGGGAGCTGGAGGTACACAAACAAGCACCAAGAAATGTTATTGCTTTTCTAACAAGAAGCAATAGATTAAAAAGCTAGTTAAAAATTCATCCAAGAGAGGCAGAGTTTCCCAAGCATATCAGAGTTAATATTTATAAAGGGGATTGTTGCTCAGTCTCAATTATCCTAAAAGCTGGGTACAACTGATGCATTGAAGAAACCACGAATATAGGCATGTCAAGGGAAAACCATTCCCTGTGACCACTAACAAAATGCAATCAGATCTGCAACATGTGGAGCCAATTGATTTTCAACAAGTTATACAATGTAAACAAATGATTGATTCTTGGGCTCCTTTTATTTCTGAGCAAGCAGTCAGAAATCTCTCTGACTACTCTAAGCAGGTAAAGCTGGTGGTAAACAAGGGCTACAGAGGGGCAGCATGCAGTCCTTCCATCAACCTGCAAACAGCAGGAGCTTTGATTTTATTTTTTTTTCCCAGCCCCTTAAGCAGCCACTAAATAATCAACAATTCCTCAAGTAAGCAACTCCCTGCTCGTATGAAATCTTTCTGTTGCCAGTGGTCATGTCAGACCAGATTCTGCCTTCAGTGAGAGTCGGGAGGTTTTTATTGCTTTTGCATTTTGTCTGTTCTGATGTCTCCAGCCTTCCTCTGATTTACACGAGACAGATGAGACAGGAATATCTCAAAGAGCTTTATCACTTCTCTCTGTCAGCGGCTGCTGCTAAGTCAACAGTGCGATGGTGTGTGTCTGGACCGGAGAGCACAGAGGTTGCTCAAATCGTTCTCTGCTCCCGGTGAAACCAATAAGCCATACTCCACTGCCTCGGCTCGGCTCCCCAGCCGTGCCCCGTGGTTATGTCAAATTAAATCTCCCCCCCTCGCCAGCAGACTTCCAATACTGAAGCAAAGCCTCTGCCCCCCAGGGAGGGCAAGGGGGAGCACAGGCCTGGCAGGAGGCGGTGCGGACCTGCAGGGGGGCTGCAGCTGCCGGCCCAGTGGAGCCATGGGGAGCCACGGCCCACAGGGCGCTGCCCATCGTCTGCCTCCAGCCACCTCCTTCCAACACGGCTGCAGGGGTGCAGGTCCACAGGCGCTCCTGCCCGTGGGAGCTGTTTGCGTGGAAGTGAATGTGCCCTTCTGGGGGCAAGGAGGTTTCTCGCACCCCGCCCGGGTGAGCGCACACCTCTGCCTCAGCCGCCCCTTTGTGCCACGGCACGCCTGCCTAACACAAGAACTGCTCTCTTGGCACGGGCTGGTCTGGGACAGGCACCACTGAAACACTGCCCATCGCATCCAGGAGCACCCAAGCGTCTCACCTGCCACTCTGCTCTGTGCAGTGCCTCTGGTTTTGCTTAGGAGACTCATTGCCACAAAGGTACCCAGAGACAATGAGGACTGCTCCATCCTTCCCATGTAGTGCTGCACACCTCTTACAAACTGGAAACAGCCACATGTTGCACCTCATATTTTATTTACCCATCACTCTACTTCTCCTTTCTTCCCCTTACTTACACTTACCCATCCTCACCGGCCCAGCAGCAGGGGGGTGTTTCAGCGATAGGCACCAATGCCCGGGCAGAGCACACCCCGCATGCAGCCTGCTCGGCCGCTGCTCTCCCACCCTTTGGAGCACCTGCCTGCTGCACTGTTGAGACTACGGACTAAATATCAGAGAAAAGAATTGTATTTACACAAACTGTGATAATTATTGCGACAATAGCAATAAAAATACATTTCCAGAGTGCCACGAGCTGCGTGTTCACACTCATTTGGGATGGGACTAACCGCTGTTGGCGGCCTCCGCAAAGGGACTGCTGTGGTTCAGGCTGCAGACTTAGGGAGAGGAAGATCAGGGGTGGAGAGGAGAGGAGAGCATCAGGGAAGAGAAGGGGCGAGAGGCTTATTCCAGCCCTGCCCAAGAAAATCAGGGCCCATTCCCTGACCAGTGGAGATACTCAAGCAGCTGTGGGTGACTCTTGCCATCAGGCAGGAGCTAGAGTGGTGTTTTTCTCATTCCATACTGCTCTGTGCTGTGTTCCTGTTTTCCAAGAGCCTCACTCTGCTCTGCCCTTGTTTTCACCGGTGCTCTCGCAGGGCTGCAGCCACCCCAGCACCCCGACCAGGCTGAGGGCTCCCAGCTCTGCTCTGGGCTGCCAGGCTGGGGCGTGCAGTCCCCCAGGAGCCAGCCCCCAGCTCCCGGGACAGCCCGACCACCCAGCCCATCAAGCCCCTGGAGAGCACATCCTCCCCAGGAAAAGAGCCTCCTGTTTCCAGGGGCCTCGGCGTGGGGGCACTTCTGGAACGAGCCGCTCCAGAGCTGCAAGGCGCTGTAAACAGCCAAGAGCCCGAGCCAGAGCCTGCCCGCCTGCCGCCGCCCCCGGCAGTGTTTACGGTGGCACATATGCTGTGCAGTGGGTTTGTAGTGCCTGCGGCGTGTCTCACTGTTGTCAGGCTCAATGCCCGTTCTTGGTGCCAAAGTCTGGCACAATTCCTTGCAAGTGGGCACAAATTCATCCTAAAACACAAACAAAGGAGGAGGTAGCACAGTCATCGCTTGTGTGGGCACCGAGAGATTCCTGCACAGGGAGGGACTTCACCAGGGCCAGGAGAATTTCTGTTTAAAATTAAAATGGTCTTTTTAAAGCAGATTAAAACTCATTATGAAAGCAACCATGAACAGCTGTGATCTCACAGCAAAGACTTTCCTGGCTCTTATAGAAATTGCCCTGTTCCCTTTATAATACCAGAATAATTCTACCTCTTTATTTCAAGCTTGCAAGATATTTATATTTTATATAATTTTGACAGATCTCAACTGCGAATTGCAAGTTGTTTTTTTTTTTTTTCTGCATATGTATTAATTGTATGTGTGTCCGGTGCTAACCCTTATTGCCATGTAATTTGTACAACGTAATTAACCGTATACAAACCATAATACGTTGCATTTGGAAGAGTTACATCTAGTTAATTTAATTGACTAATAACATGTTTTCATTTAGCAGCACGTACTGTATTTCCAGTGATTGAATTAATGTCATGTTAACGGCTGCCTTTTGCAACAACATTTGGCATAAATTGCATTAAAAATTGATGTTCGTACAAATGTATTTTGAATACAGCTCAGCATGTGGTCTGGGAAAACACTCCTGTTGTTTATTAAATCAGCTCAGTTCACAAGTGTACTCAGAGGAGCATCGCTGCTGCCCTGCACCCTTTGCTGGCAGGTCTGGAGGAGCCACAGCCGTGTTTCTCCTGCCCCAGCCCCAGACAGCCTCGTGATGCCTCCCCCAGCTGCAGGACCAGAGATTTTTCACGCTTGTTGGCTTGCACTGCCCGAGGTTACAGCTTCCCTGCATGGGCTCCTGAAACAGGTTTTAAAAGGATTTTGTGTTGAGAGGGAGTGCAGTAGGAAAGCTCTGGGCGCCCACTGGGAAAGAGGCAGACCTGGAGACACAATTAGCTGTGTCCCTCCGCAAACCCCACACCACTGTGACTGTCTAGCCTGCCCGCCTTCCTCCCTCAGCATCCACGAGAGCAGAATGAAAACATGCTCTGCAGCTGCCTCCTTCCCCTCTGTCTTTATTTGCACGTGGTCCCAAGGGTGGCGATCGATGCTGTCACTGCGGCCAGGAGCCTGGCACTCACTCTCGCCTAATGCTGGAAACAAATCGGGCTGCACAGAACGGGCCTCCTGCTGCCCAGCCTGTGATTTTGAGAGGCAAGAGGAAACCAAGCATCTGCAAGCCTCAGCCTGCAGCCACAGCCGTGGACCAGCTGCATTTGAGTCTCCTGTCACCAGCAAGACGAAAGAGCCCAAAGCTTTCTCTTATGCTGAAGGTGGCTTCAGAAGTTGTTCCACCATGGACAGCAGGTGGAGAGCGCAATTAGAGGAAAGGCTTGGAAGATCAGATCTGTTGCACTGAAGTTAAACCTCCAGCAGGGGCTGCAGTGTCTTTGCAGGCTGGCTTGCTTAGTTTCCACATCTGTCATCAGTTCCTAGCTTCAATTTAAGCCAAAAGCAAAAATATGGAAATACAGGGACAGAGGAGGTGTTAGTGGCATCACAGAGCAGCCCAGACCACAGCTTTCTGGAGCCCGCTGGGAGGGAGCCCTGCCCAGCAGGGAGGAGGATGAGCCCACCACATCCCCCAGGCACCGAGCAGGAGCAGGGGGGGTGGCACAGCCACCCCCAACACCCTCATGTGTCCTGTCCTGGACGAGCAGCCCTAGAGCCTCAGCCCCAGCACGTCATGGAGGGGCAGAGCCTGCACCGTGCTCGGCTGTCCCCTAACAGGCACCGCCTGGCAGGGTGCCTGGGCTCTGGGCAGACTACTTCTGTGCACATTTCAAATGAACTTAAATTAATAACCAGCTCCTCGGGCTGGAGCCGGGGCTGCACAGAGGAGAGTAAGCCACAGCTCCCGGAGCTGCCTGGGCTCCCCGTCAGTGCTGGGGGCTCCACGCGTGTTTGGAGATGTACACGAGGGCTCTGCTGGGCAGCACAGGGACTACGGCTGCAGGTGGCTCCCAGCTCTTGTGCACGCACAGGTGGTTGCATGCAGTCACGCACGTACAGGCACGAACACGCAGGCATGCACATGCTTTTTTCCTCACAGTGGTTCAGAAGTCTTTTTTCTTTGTGGTGAATAAATAACAAGAGCTGGGTTTTGATTATGCATGGCATAGATGCTGCTTTGAGAGCTGTCTGTGATCCCAAGGAGCCTGCTCGTTCTGCCTCTGTTGTACATCAGTACTAGTGAGGAAAAAAATGGCTTATGAAATTCAAGGTGCAGAACAGAGACTGTCAAGGCAAATGGTAAGCCCACACTGACTTTTTCCATTTTGTGCTTAAATCCATGCAGGACACCCTGGGCTTTGTTATTTATGGGCTGTGTCTTCCATAATTCCTTTGCACAGGTCCTTTCTCAGAGAACATGCCAGACTGGGAGTGGCAGGAGAGGGGGCACAAATACAAAGCCAGGGACCATTTCAGATACACCATTGCTGGGCACATCTCTGTCCTTCCCTCTCCCCTCTGTACTGAATCATTCGCAATGCACAAATCTGAAATGTAAGAGCAGAAGTACCCTGCTGGTGCAACCTTCTCCTTAGGTCGTTACCTGTTACTTATTACTCCTGCCTTGTGTGGGCAGAGCCTGTTTGCAAGTGGCAGCATTAGTGCTGGAGCACACGTGCCACTGTGACATACAGACAAGGGGAGCCCTTCCTCTTCTTTCCCAGGAGCAGCAGCCTCCTTCTCCTTCTGCCTGGTCCTGCCCCCCCATGCTGGGTGATAATGGGTGTTCAAGTATCTCAGCATGTTCTTTCTTCACTGATCATCACTGTGCGTTCATCAACAGATGTGGGCATAATTACATCAGCCCAGCAAAGAGGATAATGTCAACAGCTGGGAGGCTGGCCAAGGGAAAGGGCTGCCCCGAGCATCCTAAGAGTCAGAGAGGGGACCCTGAATCAGAGCTGATGAAATCAGAGTTTCTTGCCTCTACTGTGCTGCCAAAGGACAAGAAACAAGCCCTTGGGATGATGATCAGGAGATTCCAGAGGTACCCAGCAAGCTCATGGGGTGAGCATCCTGGAGCAGGATTCTGAAGTGCCCTGGCCTTGAGGTCTGCAACTGTCTCGAGCTGGAGCCTCTCCACCTTCTGCTTAGATAAATCCCGTGTTTCTGATTTGATTTCAGCTGTGGCAGGTTCCTCTCCCGAGTACCTTTCCAAGTTCAGTCCTTTTGACCAAGTCTCATGGCACTTTGAAAGCACTGGCTCTACATATGTCATGTTTGTCACTTTTTAGGTACAGGAACAGATGAGCTATGTCCTTTGTCTCTTCAGCAATATACAACTCCATCTTTAAGAAACAATATAGAAGAAACAATTAAGAAACAGTTCTTGCAAAGCCTTGATGTTTCTGGATTCAGTAGCAAAAGCATTACCTGCTTGCCTAGATCATGTTTATAAGGACCACAGCTCCACTATTGATTATGATTTTTTTACAATTTGAAATCAATTAAAGTGATTAAAGTGAAATCAATTAAAGCTCTGTGGGAAGATCTGTATGTAGTTAGGAGATAATGCAAAACAATTCTCACATGGCCAAAGCAAATCACCTTCCCATGGAAGATGGATCTGAGTTTGAATAACAAAGCAAACACACCAGGATGTCAGGGTTCATCTCACAGCTAAGCTCAGAGCTGGTGGCTGAAATTCACAGATCAGCACATCACGCTTCCACTGAACAACTCAGGAATCTCTGCAAGATGTGGCCACTGGTTAGCAGCCCTGAAGGTGTAAAATTTTCTTAATTTAAAGCAACAGCTAAAATGAGATTTATTTCAGAGAACTTTATCTAACTTCAGAGTGAGTGAACTAAATGCTTAAAGGCCACTTTTTAAAATGAGTTCAAATAGAGTAAGTAGTGCAGAACCCATGAATGGCATTTTTATTTTAAAGGAGCACCTATTGTTTCCTTTCAGATCTGTGAACAAATGTAGTGCTCCTAAACACAGCCTAAAAGCACAAGATATAAGCACACCAGGCAACATGCAAGATTCCCAGCAGCTCTGCTGATGCACCTGCGTCCCAGGGGGCAGCTGCATCAGCCTGGTCACCTGTATGCTCACCTGCTGCCTCTTACCTCTGCCTGCCCCGATGCAGAAAAAATGAATTTCTCTTCTCTCTCTAAAATGGGTGTTCTACTCTAGTGAATAAAACAATTCTATAGAAAATTATATAACTTTCCTACAGGGAAAACCTGCAATGGCATGTTTTAGCCCCCTTTGGAACAGAGCAGACCCCAGCACACAGCAGGACAAGGCAAGCTGCTGCCTCCTGTGCCGCCTGAGCCAGCCGGTGGGAGTACCTGCGAGAGCACTGCTCGGCCCAGGGAGCCGGGAGGATTGTGACCAGGCACATGGCTCGGTGGTGTGCAGGAGCTTCCCCGCGCTCTCTGGCATGCTGGGGACCCCAACTCTGGCACTGGCTATGCAGGGCAGGCAGGTGCAAGGACACAGGTGAGCCTTCACTGCTGGGACAGTGAGAGGAGGCTGCTGCTGGCACGGGCCTGGCCCAGCTCTGCTCCCTGCTCCCGGGGTTCAAGCAGCCCATACACTGACCAGCTAGGTTTCCTGTCCTGGATTTTGTCTTTGTTTCCTGAGCTTCTTTGTCCCATCAACCTGAAGGCAGTGTTGGTTCCCCATTCCAAGAGAGAAATTGTCTCCAACAGGAATTTGAGCTCTTTTGCCTTCTCTGGAGACACCCTGCAGAGCCAGTGGGATGATGACAGCTGCACCTCGCAGGGCAGCACTGCAGGACCTGCTCTGCAGAAAGGAAAAGGCGCCTCTGTGGGAACATCCTGCAAACCTGGGGAGGCACCAGAGAGGTTGACCTGGAGCAGAAATGCTGAGAAATACCCCTGCTGCTGCCCAGCCAAGGCACCCAACTGCTCCTCAGGCAGGCAGGCACAGGGCCCCTGCACCCTCCCCAGCACCCACCTTCCCAGCACACGTTCCCCACCCATTGCTCTCCAAACCCTGGGAACTATCTACTTCTACCCCATCAGCTTTCCCATTCCTTCAGTCTGCTCGCTGCCTCTGCTTTACAGCAGCCTGGGATGCCCGCTTCTGCCTCCTCACCGCTTGCTCTGCCTCCCTGTCCCAAATTTCCCTGTCCCCTGTGTCGAACACTAACCATGTTTTATAGACACACCTCTCATACTCATTTACTGTCTGGGGCGTTCCATTTCACAGTCTACCTCCTCGGTCTACATTTCTACATTGCTTCGGATAAATATCTGGCCCATACAAAAATTTCCTCGAGTTCTTTGTTCAGGGATATTTGCTTATCACAGCACTGCTGACACAGAGACATTTCTGAATATGTTTTGTTCCAAATAAATGGGCCAGCCAGACAACCAGGTAAAGCCTATCACACTGCTATCATTGCTAGACAAACCCACCCTGCACACTCAGCCCCAGGGACAGGCAGTCCAGTCTCACTTCTATGGCTCCAGCAAATACATTTACCTCTTCTTTGCTCCACGTGGGAGGACAAAACGGAAAGACAAAGCCATTGGACAGCGGTTCCCCGTACTGGCTGCCTGCTCCTACTATGACCCAGGCTCAGCCTGCAGCAGTTGGTGCTAGTTTTTATCCCTGTATGGGACTCCATCCCAGGCAGCAGAGAAAGGAAAGTGAGGGCTGTCCCACACACGCATTGCTTTCCCCACCTTTGCCCAGGACTTGACGCAGTGGAGCTGGGGAGCAGGTGGCTGCACAGGGCGCTGCTGAGCTCCTCCCCAGCCCCTGGGCACAGGGAAGGGGGAATGCAGAGAGCTCAGTGGGCATTCGCTAAATCCAACAGAAGATATTCCCCTGATTCTCCTCAATAAATCCAAAATCACAATTTTATTAGTTCTATACCCAGTGGTGCATTCTGTTCCTGCTGGAAAAGAGGGGCAAGGAAAAAAAGACAGGAAAATTGTTGGTTGTAGTGGCATTTGTCTGGGAGCCTGGAAAAACAGGAAGACAATGCACAGTACGTTTGTGCTGATGACAGCCTGATATCTTGTCTACACATAGACATTTTCTATGCCTTCACAAAAACATATCTTCACCATCTGTGTAAGCACCATTCATGTGCTGCAGCAAAATCTGAGGGGCTGTAAAAGACACCACAAGGGGCTTGTGAACTGGGAGCATTTCACAGTTTGTGGGGAAGAAAGTTCCCCTTCCTCGGCTTGCTATGTTCTTTGCAGGTTAGACAGGCTTGATTTTCCATCTCTCATCCAGTTGTTGCTTACTAGCTCCATGGGTGAACATTCCTGCACACAATTTGTACTATGGTAAGGGGATGTACAGGAGTTTGGTTATTACTACCAGTGTCATCAGCTTTAATCTCATGGCAACCACAACCTATGGGAGAGTAACAGACAACTGCCTCTAGTGCATGTTCAACTCAGCACAGCCTAACTGCTTGTGTTGCTATAACACAGTTTGCACACAGTGAGGGTAGGAGCACTGTCCTACAGATTACGTTTGAATCATCAGAGACGTGGTGTGAAAGGCAATGCCAACCTGCAAGGCAAACAGCACAGCAGAGAACAGCTTTTGCCCCAGTGGGCATAACTGCTGGAAAGCACACCTCAGTCAAAGGGGGAATCAGGGAATCAGCAGTCAGCAAGGAGGCAGGGTGTGGGCTCATGCCACCAGCCAAGAACGCTGCTTCTGAGGAGTTCTTGGCACAGCGCAGAGCCAACCTCTGCAGATTTCAAAGGCAAATCAGCAATTCTAGTTCCATCCGAGAATCAGCACAAACAGGATTGACAGCCCCAACTCGCTGGAATGTGCCTTGCTCGTCCCCAGCGTGTCATTGCAATCAGCATCCCAACTGAAATCTCTGGGAAACAAAAGCGCATCCAGAGAAAGACTTAAATCACAGAACCATACAGCAATTAAAAGTCGTGTTCATAACAGAGTCATTTGTGCTGGTTCTCATATTCTTTACATTGGAGCAGCACGTAATAACCATTTCAATTAAATTACGCTTCTCCAAGGTGCATTAACCACTTTTATCCATCCGATTAATTGGACCCATCTCTACTGCATTGAGCAGAATTACATCACTCCAGAGGGAAAGCAGACAGTTAATAAAAAGTGTTGTTGTGGTACTAATGCAGGAACACTTTGCTATCAAGCACGTACACTCACACACGTTTATTACAAATTGTCTACTCAAACACAGATGCATGGTTTTACCTGCACGCATGTAGTTAAGCACATCTAGCAGGCAAACACACATCTGCTCTCGGAAAGGATGAATTGCTGTAGGCTTGCATGTTTTGCAGCATCAACATCTCCAGAAGATGTCCTTCAAGTCCAGCGTTATCATCCGATTTTCTTTGCTTCCTGGGACTTCAGTCCCTTGCCCCGTAACTCCCAGGCAGCTCTGCACGGGGTAACAAAGCCCTTGCGCTGCCTGGAGCCAACAAACGGGCATCCCATCACACACTCCAAGCACTGCTGCCTTTGTGTGGCTAGATGTGCTTGGCCCTGTGCTCCGCTAATTACCACTGTGTGACAGGGCAACTTCCCAGTTGCCTGGACGTCACACCAGTGGGCTCTGATCCTGCTGCTTCCCTTCCTCCTAGGGTACAGAGCCTGGCAGTTCTGCTGAAGGCAAAGGCTTCGGTGAAGGAAATTGCACAGGGCCCAATTTGTGCAGAAAGAGCTGACCTGCTGCCATGACCTGGGGGTGAGATTTTATTTACTTGAGAGGGATGAATGGTTCCATGCAAATTCTTCAGGCACTCAGTTCTTCAGATTCTTCTGGACAAGAAACGAAGAGTGATGCTTCCCATGCAGCAAAGGAGACATCGGCGATGAGCAGCAGCTGTAGAAGGGCAGCGTATACATAAAATATGGTGAATGGGACATCTTGATGTGTGCATGGTGGTCACAGTGCATTTGCAGTCAGCACACAGACACCACGGCAGCTGTGCATGGGCTGGAGCCCCAAGGTGTGCTCCCAACAACAGCTAAGAAAAGATCTTAAAAAAATTTGCTTGCTGGCTCTGGGGCTTTGTAAATAGGGTCCTTATGGTTCAATGAGCCCTGCCGCTTTGTCATGATTCCAGTTTCTCTATGGGAGCAGCTACCTTGACACCTCTTGGGAATTAAATTCTTTTGATGTGAGACAGTGCATACAGGAGAGCTGCCAAATGCACCTAGATGAGTATAGCCCACATGAACTCTGGGGAGTTGCGCTAGAATATGGTAAGACTAGGTAGGCACTGGAACCTTACCCTTTTCCCCAAACCAGACATATACTGAAAGGAGCAGGAATGGAAGAGAGACAGCTGTGCCAAAGAGGGAAATGTCTTTTTCAGGATCCTGCCTGATCAACCTCTGATCTGTGCTGGAGGGAAGGTGTTGGGATGGCAGAGAGGCACACACGTTTGTATTTCTACATGCAAGCATCCATGTTGTAGGAAGGGCAGCTATCTCATTCATTCTCTCCACAGGCACAGATAATATAGCCTCAGGAGCATGCAGTTATCAAAATGTTATAAATTGTTACCTTTTAAATAGTGTGGTAATTTGCTAGTCCATTACAGGAGGAGTTCTAGGATACAAGGAGCACGCTATGAAAAATTATGCCTTCTGAGTCACTGCTGACCTCTGTAGCTGAGGTGCTCTCGGAACTGCTCCATTATGTCAGACTACCCTGAGCAATTAGCCATCCATCAGAGCTCGTCAATGTGTCATGGTGCTACAGAAGACACCACACATTCCTGACAGTTCCCTTACTGGAAACGCTTGCTGCATAGGTGCCACTTGCAATCATGCTCGTGTAACCTGCTGCCACCAGCAGAATGCTCCCAGCAGGGAAAACCTCAGTTGCTCTCTGTAGCCACCTCTCCTTCCGTAATTAAGGTATTTTCATAGACCTCACAAATGAAATAAGCCAGTTAATTTTAGTCCAGTGGTTCCAATTTAAGAATTCTGCAAAATTGGAAATAAATAAAATCCTTTTTTACAATCACTGCTTTTTTTTTTTTTTTTCTGACAGTGCTGCTGCTGAGCACTGTCCGTGCACAAGCCAGCAGAAAAGCTGCTTGCTCTGGCATGGCAGCACTGATGCTTCCCAATAGGACCCGCTCCTTTGTGGACACAGTGGAGAGAGCCATGCTGCCTGTCTGGCACCTTCCTGACAGATGTTCAGGTCTCTTCTTTTCATGGCAGTCCTCCAGCTCTATTACAAAGTCTCATTATTTCTGAGATTCCCAAATCCTACTTTCTCTGTGTCAAGTCTTTCTGTATGGCCTGAACGGTCATAAAAAGCCTCCACACGTTTCACAGACCACCCTGTTTTGTGCCATCAAAGGCTGTTTCTTGCAACTAAGCCTCCAGGCAAGATCCTCGTAACAGTGAGATATGGCCAGCAAGGCCGCTTATCAGCCCACTGTTTTCTTGCAGTTTGGGGAAGGAGGTAGCTCCAGGTCTATTCAGCTCACAACAGGAGAATTACATCTGTTACATTGTTTTTGTGCAAAGCAAAGGGATATTTCTCCTAACCTATGTTTTAATTTCTGCACATAAATCCCTCCAAACTTAAACCTCCCATTTATTTTACGTGCTTAGATATTTCCTCGTGAGTTGCAGGTGAAATCCACGTCCTGGCATCCACATAAAAGCAAATGCAGAAGGAACGTGTCCCGGCTATATAAGGTATCATCCCTGGAGACAAATCTTTCCTTGCTGGGGAGGAAATCCTCAAGGCTCATGAATTTCTCTATGAAAAATACATACGTTTCAGGACACAAATAAACATGTAAATACATGACGTGCTATTCCTAGGCTCTCTGGTCAGGAAGCAACAGACAACTTGCAGTTCCTAAAAAACTTGCACCCAGCTTCCTTGCAAGCCACTTATTAAATACACAGAAAATATCCAGCACCTGGGGAAGAGTTACCACCTTGGAAACATGCACAGTGCACTATGATAACATCACACACAAAACACACGTGCTGGTACCACTCTGATCTAGCAAACCACTGCAGAATGACAACACTTGGGAAGCTGCCACTGTAATTCAGGAGCTGCTGGGCCAGGAAGGTGAAGAGAGGAGCGCTGGCGTGGCTGGCAGAGCTTCGCCACAGGGCCCACGACTACTCCCTGTCCTCTGGGAGTACCCAGAGCTGCCTGCTGTCCGTCCAGGAAAAGTATCCAAAGGTTTCAGCCACAGGGTGGCTGCTGCAGTGCTTGTTGGCATAGGACAGCGTGAGGCAGAGGGCAGGTCTTCCCTAGTTTGTTTCCTCCGCATACATATTTCTCAGAGGAAACACTATCAGGGAGCTCTGTGGGATCGTGAATATGAATTGCTTTGACCTCACTTAGTCTGATATGGTGGAGTATTAAATCTCTATTTTTCAAGCATTAAGCCTGTGTAATAGAAGGATGCTGCGAGCAATTTGCAATAAGATGAAGGGATATTACTGTCCTGGGAGACAGACAATCCAACCACATCCACAAATTGATAACAGAGATAGTGGCTTAGGTTCACCCTAGCTATTAATTAAGGGCATGTTTTATGTGGAGGACAATACCAGTTTACACAGGCAGGTACTACTGGTCTTCCCTTCCCTGTTGTGAGCAGCTTTCCTGGACCTGGAGCGCAGCCAGGTGGGTCAGCTTACCTTGCTGAACCTCAGTTCACGCACTTACACCTGAATCTCTGACAGGCAAAATTAATTTCTCAAGCCTTTAGCACAGCAGCGTCAGAGCTGCTGTTCTGCCTGCTCGTGAGCAGCCGGCGCTGCTGGAAGCAGCTGCAGCTGGGCGCAGTGTGCAAGCCCTCCTTCCAGGGACATTCAAAGACTTGGCCAGACCAAAGAGTTACCAACTGTGTTGAGAGCTAACATGTCTCTAGTCGCTAATGAGCAGCTAACCATGTCCTGAGCTCTTCCTTTGCCCTCAGAACTTGCTGCCTCATTATCTGGCTGATCCCCATCTCTCAGGAAAGAAACCCAAAACCAGATTTCATTCTTTTTTACCTCTGTATTTCTCATCTTTGCTGCTCACATCATCCTGCTCAGTCGAGACAGGATCCGTCTCCCACCCAATGCCCTCAGCAGGCTTTCACTTTCCTTCCCCTGCACTGAGTGCAGTGGGACTCTCACATCCATTACTCGGGCTGATTACAGGGCCACTAACTTGTCTTAATTACCAGCAGAATATTATCCTCTTATAGCCTTTTGCTCCTCTCCCTAGAATTTAGCAGCAAGCCTGCAACAAGCCCTGAAAGCTGATCCCCGCACCGGCTTGCAAGACCCACTGCTGCTCCTGCCTGACTTGAGAGAATGCCCCACAGGTTGCACTCCGGTCCTCTGGGTGAGGCCAGGCCAGCGTAAAGGGGCCACTGGCAGCACGCTGCAAGGCGAAGCACAGCAGAGGGCAAGAACCGAGTCAGGTGTGAGGCAGCTCCCCGGAGTAAGGACAGCGACCCGCACCCTCCGGAGTCAGCCAGATGGATGGAGCTGAAGCACGCTGAAAACCCCACCGAGCTCCAGCAGTAACATCGTGTCGGACTGCTCTTCTGGAGAGTGCCTGCCCTTGCTGGTGGCTGCCCAAGATGTTCTATAGAGCTAAATAATGCAGGTCAGCAGTGGAAGTACGTATATAATACTGGAGGAAATAGTGCAAGAGTCCTGTGTAATGAATCAGTTAAAGCATCTCTTCTCACAGACAGACACCCCTTGGGAAGAACTGAGTCAGAGATACATCGGTGGGATAGGTCAGGAGGGCAGAAGAGCTATATTTTTCCCAGATGCAATTAAAAAGTGGAGAATTGATGTGGTAGTGAGGACAGGAAGACTGTTCCAGACTCCTGCTCCTGCTGACTGCTGCCCATCCCTAATGCTCTGTGTTAGGGCCCACATGAAGGTCATGCACACACATTTCTGGAAAATCATGTTCAAAGACATGGTGAGCTTCCAGATGGAAAGTGTGAGCCCTTACAAACAGAAAGCAAAAATTTACAAAACAAAGGGAGGGAAACAAAAAGTTGGAAGTCGGGCCATCAAGAGTGAAAGGAGCATCCTTTGGTGTCAGTGAGCATGTGTCCACAGCCTGCAGACCACGCCTGGTTGCAGCCTCACCCTCCATCTGCCCACCTATGAAGCCAAAACTCATCCTGGGACAGCAGCGGTCATCAGCCCAGCAAGCAGGGAAACCTCTGTGCTTTTGCGTGCCGTTCAATTGTGCCACATCCTAGCCTGCTCTTTGAAATCAAGATCTCTACTGTATCCTGGCATATTGTGGATTACAAGATTTCAGTCTGCCTGCTGCAGCTCAGCTGTATGTCTGATCTTGGGTGAGGAATTTCTCTTTATACCAAACTGTCTATTCAAGTCATAAAAATAGGCTTTTTTTCCTTCTGTAAGTGCAACACTTTTCATATTTTTACTTCCAGCTGTCTAGATAGTATTTCACTTTTTTCATTTCTAGTGCTCGCTCTCAGTTATTTAATGTGAATTTCTAGGGCATGGTGCCCTTAGCAGACATCAGAGCAATATAACACAAGAAATCAGATATATGCTGTTCCAGGAGAAAGCAGGAACAAAAAGACAAACTAGGCTCTTAATACATATGGTGCTTTTGATTCATGGAATATAGAAAATTGTATTTGATTATATCTGTAATGGATCCTCGTAACTTTAGATTAGGGTTATGCTGATGGCCCAACTAATGGACAGTTTATTGCAGGAATAGATTTCATCCCATCATATTTTTTTCCTGATATCAATTACTTTGAATGTTTAAATGTCTCATTTCTCTGGATGTTTATTGCTCAATTTTCTTTTCTAAAAAAAACCCCTACACACACAATGCCCCTGGTGTTCCTCTGCTAAGTTGCAAGGAACTGGTTTGCCTGCTCCTGGAATCCAGAAGCATACTGTCACCTACCAGGTGCATAGGTTGGAGTAAGATCCATGTTTGTGGCTTACAGCTATTGAAGTCATCCCAGCGTGATGCCATGAGGTAATAGAGTCAAAGTTCTCTTAGCAGACAAGTGGATGTTATTGGAAAAGAAAAAAGAAAAAAAGAAAAAAAAAAAAACAATAATAAAAAGCTCATTAAATTAATCTCTCTAAGAAGGAAAAAGAACTTGTAGGATTGCTGCCTGTGAGATTAACAGCAAATCTGATGATAAAAGAGGTTGGAAGCAAAGATGGTTTGGCGGAAAGCATTTCGTTTTCGGTCAACTTATATTAGTAAAGCCCTGAAGAATAGAATCATTAAATTATTACTCTCTGAAGCAGTGCAGAACGGCCTTGAAGGAAATGCTGTCATGTCAGTAAAGAGTTTAGGCGTCTGTGGAGGTACCAGAGATGTTCCTTATTGATTTGAGGGCTAGGGGCAGAGGGCAGCAAGGTTGGTGGATTTTTCACTTTGACTGGCTCTCACCATGTCTGAAACTATCTAGGAAAAAAAAAAAAAACTTGCAGAGAAAAATGCCACCTTTGTCCTACTTTAAATACCAGCCAAACTGCTTGACACCAGTGATTTCAGAATGATCTCTGCTATGTACTTTGCAGAAGTATGTTCTGCCTCACTCCAGAACTGATCACCGTCAGTCAAAGGGTGGCACGATGCCGATTTCCCTGAGGAGCTATGGTCCCCAATCAAGAAAAGATACAGAGCTGTTTGAGGGCATTTGTCAGGGCCATGGGCTGACACGTGTCAGTGAGGAACAGTGGGTGCACGTTTCAAGGAGAGTTTTTTATTTTTATTTTTTTAATCTTCAGCTAAATTCTTCAGTTTGGCCAATGTGCCCAGAGGAGAAAACCCAGGGGCTCCTCAGCCCAGAGGCATTTTACTGTCACAGCCCTGATTTCTTGGAGAAGAAGAGAAAAACCTGATGACAGAGTTGTATGAGAGCTCCATCAAAGAGGGCAAGGCTGCTGTGCCCAGAGGAACAGATTTTCCCAAGCAGAACAAACCCCAGGTGCCTGGTGCTTTGCAGGCACGTCCCTGGCCATTTCATCCCATCTCCATTAGCTGCAGAGCCCAGTGCCAGATGCTCAAGGCCACTGTGGTGCCCGGCTCCCTGCTCGCATGGCCCAGCACCAGGAAGGCAGGCTCTGGCTCCGCAGAGAAGCCCAGGAGTCTCCCATGGTCTGAGATCATTGCTGCAAGCCTGGGGTCCAAGCCAAGCACCCCTCTCCTGAAGACCTCAGACTGCCTGTGGATGAGACTAAAAGACTCTTCCAAGGATTGAGGATGCCCTTGGGTCAGCATGAGCATCAAGATAAAGCCCACATGCCCATAAGGCTGCCAGGCTGGCAGAAGGTCAGGAGTCAGTGCTGTGCAGAGACGAAAGGGCATGCAAGGTCCCCTCGTGATGAAGGTGACACACCGAAGCAAGACACACTTCTGCATTACAGTCCCTGAACGGGGCACCACACCAACCGCAGAGGCTTCAGCAAGGGCAGAGGAGAGGGGACGTGCCCGGGGCAGTGCCTCGCACTGCCAGCAAGAGCAGCAGGCCCCTTGCACCAGCAGAAATTCCTGCACCCGGGAATGCAGAGCTGCTTCACCCTCTGCAAAAGCACACTCATTCACATACAGGCCGCATGTTATTGCTGCTCCAAGAAGAGAACTAGATCCACTTATTTTTTTCATTAAAATGCAAATTAATTTAATAAAAAGTAGAATTGTAAATTAATGAAGCACTTAAAAATTCTACATAATACAAGGCTAATACTTACTCTGTAGAATTTCCTCCAGTTAATATCACCACTAACTCTCCCGAGCGGGACCAGCCTGGCAGCTCCACCGATCTAAATCAGTCTCTTTGATCGGTGATGGGATCAGAGCTCGCCGAATGGGCACGTTGCCTTTTTATTGCTTTGCAATTACTGGGGGCAGCTGAGAAGCCTGCCTCCTCTGCGGGAAGCTCATCCTGCGAGGATGTGCCTGCCCCGTCTCGGCCGACGCACCCCGGAGCGGGGACATTCCCTCTCCCCTCCGCAGAGGAGCGGCGGATCCCGGTGGGTGGCCGCAGCCCCGGCTCGCCCGGCAGCACGGGGGCTGCTGCCCTGCACCGAGCTCCGGGGGAGGGCTGCCCTCCCACGGCCTCAGGCTGTAACAACTTTTTTTTTTTTTCTTTCCCCTAATACAAAGCGCTAGATTCAGGCGTTGGCTCCCACGACAAAATGTGCAGCATGCGGGCTGCGGGGCTGTCTCCAAGGAAGGGCTGGTGGCCAGTCCCATCTCACTGCTGTCAGGCTCACAGACACACCAGCTGCCATAGATCTTCCCCAGGGAGCGACTGGATTCGTGGCAGCCCCTCAGCATCACTGTCCCTTTTCTGCAGGGTGGGAGCAGGGTGACAGGAGAAAGTGCCTTGGTAAGGTCTGATATTGTCCCAGGCTGCCTTCAAGACAAATCTGACTCAAGGAAACAAACCGTTCCCCTGAAGGGACAGGTGCAAGGCTTGTTTTCTGCACTTTCCCTTTTTAATACCTCTACGGAAACGCTGTAGAAAATTCATCCTTAAAGCAGAACAAGAGAAGCATGCTCAGAAAATGGTGGCCAAGGCAAGCAAGGTATTTCCAGTGGGATGAATCCCTCCTGGCTTACAGGTCCACATCTGAGCTGATCGCCTTCTGCTTTTTATAGTAAATGGAGAGCAAATGCGATTTTGAAACTGTTCAATTCACCTTAAGGTAAGCAACTGAAGTAGGTCAGGTAAACCACGCCACAAAATCACCCTTCCCTCTCCGCTAGCTATAAAGAGAGCCCAGGCAGACAGCTTCATGGGGACGTTGCACTGGTATGTGCCCAGAGTTGGAGGACACGAATCGTGCCCCTGACCTGTCTGGATGGGACCCCGTGCACCCCATGTGCACCCACCACAACTCACGCAGCACGGAGCCCCAGGTGGCATGTGCCACACTGCAGGCTGTCACAGGCCGGCCCTGGTGGCCCCAGCAGGACCTCCCTGCCACGCCAGGACCTGCCAGGCTCCTCTGCTTCTGGCCAGCCAGCAGGGACCGCGAAGGCTTCGCGATGGTGTTAATCACCCGCCACACTCATTTACTGCCATGTGTACACCACTGCCAGGAACATTATCCCTTAAATAAAACTCACCCACCCTATTATTGTAATGTCAACTGTGAACCTCTCAGATAAGCCCTGCAGACAATTTATAATTACACAGAAGTAGCTCTTGTACATTGCACCAAGGGGCCATCAGGAGAGGATTTAGGTCTTTCACAGAGCCAGCATTTGACAGGTCTTTTTGCTGTTATTTCATCTTGACAGCTCCTTGCCACCCAGCTCCTCCTGTGGCTCCACACTCATGCTTTGTTGTGTGATCTCAGGTGAAAAGAGCACGTAATGGGCAATAATTGTGGGTGATTACTGTTTACTTGTTAACTTTGCTTGGCAGAGCAGCTGTGATGGATGCAGGGACTAGAATATTCTCTTTATCCCCTGTAGCACTTAGAGTGAACTGGTGCTTAATTCAAAGGCTGAAATCTATAAAAAAGAAGACGAAACCCATCATTAAATTTCTCTTAGTGGCTATGTGCATAATTCATCCAAACACCATCAAATATAAATGGCCTTGTGTCAGGATGAACAGTACAGGCACAGCAAATCCAACCTGCTCTAGGAGACGAAACTGTGAAGATGCCTCTTACCACATTAATGAGATCAGGCACCAAAGCACGTCCAAGGAGCATCCTAAGCAGGACATGACGATTGGACTGAGCCGCCTGTGAGCAGCCCCTGCTCCCCAGGCATACCTGGCCCTGTCCTTGCCGATCAGCCCCCAGGCCCCTCGCTACTGCTGGGCATAACTGGCTGGGGAAGTCTGGAGATTTATTGGTCCGGGTCTTCTGTCCAAAAAAAAAAAAACACCAACAAAACAAAAAAACATTACTTTTAAAGCCTGATCAATATTTACAAACAGCGGGCAAAATGAGTCATACAGATTGCACGTTAGCAGTCATGGTGCTAATGGGAAGCTGGGCAATGCCTTCCCCACGCCACAGCAGGGACCAGAGCAGTGGTCACCCCCCAGAGCCAGCTGCCCTGCCGGTACACCAGGCTGGGCCACAGTCTCCCTGCCGGTGGCCAGCACAGAGCTCGGGCAGTGCAGAGCTGCCTCCAGCACGGTGAGGGACACGAGGAGCCCGAGTGAGCTCTGCAGTCCCTCATTCTCTTATGGCCTCGACTTGTTCGGCAAAGCTGTTTGCTTGCAGTGGTACACCACTTTATTTTTTTTTCCACAATTTAAAAACATTTGTATAGATTATGATATCTAAATTGTTTATTGTTCCATGCTAGTGTCTGAACTTTGACTGGGAGCTGAATGACCCCAATTTCACAAGCAGCAGTCATATACTGGTAAACAATCCTTGTTTCACACAAGCAGATGTTAATCTACAGTGGTTTAGCAAAGGTTTGTAACAAGTTTTCTAGAAAGTTGAGATTTTTTTCAATTATTTGAAAAACACCAAGTTATTTAATAAATCACAGCAAGTTGTTTTGCAAAAGTATCCTTTGAACCATTAGATATTATTGTGAATGCCAATTTTTCTTCCCACCTTATGGCAGGATAAAGATACCCCACTCAATTTTCATCAAAAGCACATGAAAGCAATCAAAGCTCCTGTAGTTTCTATGGAAATAAGGGATGCAAATTGGGATTGCGTGGTGCCTTTTTTCTTGAATTTATCCATAAAAATGCAAATACTCTTCAACAGATACTGAAATATTTGCCTTGTTCTAAGGGAAGCAAAATATACAGATGAGACTCTTTTGTCCACTGGCTCTCCTGGCAAAGAGATTTGACAGCTCTTGGAGCATGAGCTGAACAAGCCCTGTCAGAGCATGAAAACAGTGGCAGAACTGGCTCTGCCATGTGTGTACCTGGTCCCAAAGGGCTGCAGCTTGCTCCTCACAGGTCCCTCAGCCACCAGTATTAACAAACAGGTTCTCCCACCCTTTCCCACAATGCAGACTCCTCCATCCACAGGTATCTTGTGGCTCCCTGCCCAAAATGCAAGGTCATCCCAGCCCCTCTGCTGCTGAGCTAGAAGAGCAACATTATCTCTTTGGTGTGGAAAACAGACAAGCCAGAGGAACAGCACAAACAAATCACATTTGTGATGCATCTGCTTTACTTTCTTGCCAGACATTTCAGAGGAGAAAACACAATGGAGGATATCCTGCTCCTGTGCACAGCCACATCCTATCCAGCAGCAGGGACTGATCAAGACTGTACAGCAGGGGGGGTTGATTAACTCCCTTCTAAACTGAAGGATACAGAAGAGTTAATGCTAGCAAAGGCCTTTGGGTTATTCCCCTAAGTGCTCTCCTGCTCTCTCCTTTTATTCTGTAAGCTGTCTTGTGTGCTTCGTACAGCACTTACTGATAAATAATCAAACAGTTCTGGGAAATGCTGATCCATAGCTGGGTCTCTCGCTCTGCAGTGAGGTCCAGGTGCCCAAGAGCAGCAGTACCACTGCCACATGGAGACCTCACAGGAAGATGGGGCTTGTCCCTGGTGCATACCCTCTGCTTCAGGGCTTAGGGAAATTTAAAAGGTCTAGGAATGGTATTTTGTATCACTGTCACTGTGCCAAAATTAATGACAAACCCTGGAATTCTACTACTAAAACTGCAAGAGTGAACTAGAGAATGCTTCATCTTCACGATTGTAACTTGCAATTAATTGTGCTGCCACTATATGCACAACAGCTAGATCAAAGAACTGAACAGAGATCAAAACAATTAGAAGATCACTTCATTTACAGTTGAAAGAACCAAATTAGATATAGCAAAGACATAGCCTGGCTTAGCTGCTTCTCTTAACACCTCTGGAAGAGAAAAGCCATTCAATAAACTGTGGAAAAAATAAAGATTGTTTACAGTACAGACAGAGAAGTCATGATGGTCTGTCTGCTGACTTTTCCTTTCCGAGGGTGCAAAACATCTAAATGAGATTGCCTGTGTAGTTCTGCAGACCTAACAGCCTCCTAAAACAGGTCCCGAGAGCTACCTGGTCTGGCATTTCCTAGGGTAGAGATAGTTCTGGGTTTTTTGAAACATAATAGCTTTCACACCTGCTAGTACATTACTAAGCACCTGTACCAGCTGCTCAGTTCAGATTTAGCCACTCCCCACAATTTTTCCTAAAATTCTTGTGAAAATACATTCCAGCTACACCTAACATTGATTCCCAAATACCTCCAGCAGGACTGTGTCGTGCTGTCTGGGGACACTCCCCCTTCCCTGAGCAGGTGGAAGAGATCAGTGAGGGACACTGTGGATTTTTATTTTAAGTTTTTAGCCTTGGAGTGCTATCTTTGAGAAAGATGCTGTAGTGTAACCAGACAGCAATTCTTCTGGTGAGCTTGTATAAGTGATTCCTGACATACATTAAGCTGGATGCCACATTCGTGACCACAAACAGTCGCTCTGGACTGCAGTGCCGGTCTGTATCATTGCAGGGTTACAGATGTGGGCTCCATGCTGGGACTGCTCACTACCACAAGCCCGGAGGGTGCCCACCTTGCCAAAGTCTCCTCCAGGAGCCCCTTACAAGCCCCACACACAGACCAAGCACAGAAGACAGCTGTTGACATGCATTAGAAAGATTAGAAATAAGGGGCTTTGCCGGACCTCACTGCCAGCAGGAGAGAAGGGACCAGGAACAGAGAGGCAAGACCTAGGAGGCAATGCCTCCCGAACAGCGAGCGTGGAGCAGTTACTGCTGCCAGCCCCACCACCAGGTGACTCCCACCGTCCCGTGAGACGACTGTAAAGATCTGCACTAGGCACAGCAGTGCTGCGGCTAGGCACTGACTGCTGTACGCATACTTGGTGTCCTTGCTGAAGATACACTTCAGCACTGAGCTTTGTCTCCATTGTCGTGTTTGTCACATTGTTTAATTTCTCTTTTTAATTGACTCAGACATTGTTTAATTTCTCTGTTTAATTGGCTCAGACAGAGAGGCTGCAGGCAATGTCATTCTCAAATCATCTCTGAGAACCATCGCAGGCATGAGGGTGACAGTACTGGTCATAGGCAGCAAAGTGCTACAGCACCCCTAAAGGTCCACCCCCAGCTGGTAACAAGGAGGCAGTAACAGAGGCAGGTATAAATCATAGATGTTTGCAGGACAAAGGCTATTAGCAAGGTGCCATCCTAGCTTGTATAGGAGTTGCTTTCATTTAACATACATGCCAACAAGTGAGACAGCAGGTAGGGTGAAAATTCAGCAAAACACACAGCTGACAACAGTATTTGCATCGTTCAAATGAGATGTGCCTGAAGGGAACTTCCAAGACATCTCACCACATGAGCTGGAGGCAGGTAAAGATGGTGAGCAACGAAATCATGCCACATACTTGCAGTCTTAAGAGTAGCCAGTGCAGGGTATATTAAGGCACAATTTTAACAATTTATTGAGACAGATTCAACACATACCTGAAAAAAATATTCAACAAACGTTCTTTTGCATTTTCAAACGTCTTGCATCTGGCATGACCCATACTTTCCCAGTCACACGTATTACACAAACAGATGTTTATCTCTCTAGGTTCAACAGGTACAGTACAATGGCTATTTCAATGGATCAGTTTTGACAGACTGAGGTGCTTCAGAAAGTTATTTTCCACGCTCATTTCTTTTGGTGGGTGCCAGTCTGGACTGGAACAAATAGAGGTGAAAATTTGTAAGCTTAAACTTTCCCTGGAGAGCTACAAGTGTTTGGAGATCTGCAGCACTGCTCACTGAAAAGATTTTTAATAGCTTTGACCTTTGTGTGTTCTGTGCAGTCTCCTTTTGTCAAAAAGTATACATGGAAGAATCCTGGAAAAGAGCTCAAGATAATACCAATGTTCTGCAGATTTTGTAGAGAATAACAGAATGTTTCTTCATGTTTCTGCGATATTGTTCCAAAATTT
Source organism: Anser brachyrhynchus (assembly GCF_964034855.1). Classification (NCBI taxonomy): domain Eukaryota; kingdom Metazoa; phylum Chordata; class Aves; order Anseriformes; family Anatidae; genus Anser; species Anser brachyrhynchus. The sequence continues at coordinate 17,807,452 of NC_137733.1, forward strand.
AGACTACCAGCATCAGCTACCGCAAGCATATAGCGGTTTATAAACAGGAAGGGCAAGTAATTGCTGGTCAGGAGGCAATATAAATATTTGTTATTGCAGATGAGTTATAAATAAGTTATTTGAAATGATGAAATGAATCAGACAATTCATTTGACAAATAAGTATTTGATCAGCTCTGTCTGAATCACTGTGGCCAGCTAGGCACCCTGTAAAGAGAGCTCCTTGAATACATGGAATTTATGGGAAGAAATATCACTTCACCTCAGGACACGGAAGCAGATAGCGAAGTGGCCAGATCATCAATTAGCAGGCGTCTGAGCTCTAGAAGAAGGCTCCTAGTGCAAAGGCAGCCCCAGCCAGGGACGCAGGAGGACGAGCAGAAGCAGCCCTGCACAAGCAGAGGTCTCCTGCCTGCAGGGGACGCATGAGGCCGGGGGACACAGCCGCCTGCTGCAGCACCCCTAAATCTGGCAGAGATGCCGCACCCCCTGCACTGGTATTTCCCTGGAAGGGGCACTCATGAGCAGACCAGCGATTTCAGCAAGTTCAGGGACTATTGCTACTGGGGTGTTTAGGTGTCATGGTTTTCAAAGTATGCTAGGCAAACCTGATCCATTTTTTCCCCCCACGTAGATACACAAAAATGAGTGTGTCAGTCTAATAGCTCTGTGTACATTGTGTCTCATCTGTATTCAGCACATCACTAAAATGTGAAGAAGAAAATAGCCCCTGAAAAATAAAAGTATGAGAGATAGGAGGAAACGAGAACTGTGAAAAAAGCAAACAGCTCTCTGCCTGTATTTGACTTCCCAGTCTCTGTCACTCCCACACCCTCTGAGCTGCTGTGTACAGCTCTTAGCTGTTTTGGACTCATGAATGTTCAGAAACATTAGTGTAATCTGCTCTGAGATGTGCACATATTATCCATACTGAAATGTAAAATAGGCAAGAAACAGCATATTTTTGGTGATTTTTTTTCCTTTGTGCATTTTAGCTCAGAACAATCTAATATCTATCTATATAGTTCTTGCCTCCAATAGCTTAAATGCCAGTTTTCTACTGTTTTTACAATCTGGTCTCAAGGGATATAAAGGGCACAATACCCCCCTTAACAAGGAGGAATCACAGAGCTTTGGCTTTACGTGATGAAGGAATGAGAAACATCATCCAAGACAGCTGGAAGTAAAGCCATACCTACTCTTCCCCCACAACAGCAGGTTAGAGCAAGAACACGACAGTAAGGATGGGATGCTACCAAGCAATTCATGAAGTTTTGATCTGCCAGCGCACAAGCTGGAAGTTTCTCCATCAAAAATCCCGTCTGCTTAACCAACGTGGCTGGAAGATTAGCAAGTGTCCAGGAGAATGAAAAGTTTAGCCACAGCAAAAGGGGCAACCTGTTGTCAGAGTACTAGATCTTGGCAGCAAGATGGATAGTTGGATGGCAAGACCCTACCCGTGACAGTAGTGGGTAGGTTAGGCACCACCACTGTAAAACTGCAGTGCTGTTAGCTTCTGGGATTATTAGAACAAAATAAGCGTTCTCCACAGGCTCCTGCACTGGGGTGAAGCGCAGCCCCACAGGGCCACGGCCCCCGGCACCGGGCTCTCTGCACAGGCAGGGACCAGCCCACAGCAGCCACACCAAAGCAGCAGGAACAGCCGCGGGCAGGGTGCTGGGAACAGGGCCACAGCTGCTCCACCAGCACTGGGCCCTGCTTGTTAATGCTTCACATCTCTGGCATCATCATCAGAAACGTTAGCTCCGTGAGCTCTTCTTGGGGAGGGAGGCTTGTGAGGAAGTGAGGATCCCTTGATAAGAAAAGATGTTAGCGCCTCAAGCGTAAGTTTTAGGAAGAAACTCCCACAGAAATCTCATAAATGTGATTTTCCTACAGTCTCTAAACCCCCAGCCTCTTCCGGCTGGCGCCAATAAAACCTGGGTATTCAGTTTGTACCAGAAGGCTCTGGCACCTGCCCCCAGGACCGGAGGATCACCCAAAGCCAGGAGGAGGAATTGGCAGGTTAAACTTCTCATAGCCAACAACTTCATGGTTTGATTTTTATCAAGGAGTTTTAATGTCACAAAGCAGCAACGGTCCTGCCAGTAGGAGTGATGCTGTGGTCCCCCCGTGGTTCATTTGACAGGGATGTGGGGGGTGGGTGTGCTGGCAAGTGGCAGGTAATCCTTGTGCTGGTGAGGAGCAGCAATGGACCTGTCCATCAGAGGGACCCTCCAAGGCCAGTGCCACCCTCGCCACAGGGGTTGCACCAAAGGCCATGCTTAGCACTGCTGTGAGGACACAGGCTGTGCTCCTCTCTCTGGCTGCAGGAACATCGGGCACCCTGCAGGACAGGTCCAGGCCGGCGTGTAGCAGAATTTTCCGCTCTGTTGTGAATATTTTCTACTCTGTCAACCCTTTATTTAAATGACATTTGGCTGCAGTGCTAAAAGTACAGTATTGAAAATCAATATGTGGAAAGTGTTTGAAAGCCAATCTAAATCAAATATTACAATATGGTGAAGTTAATCATCTGAAATTAACCTTATAACTGCTTGAATCACTCTAATCTATAAAGAAAATCAATATATGCATATCAAATCCTACTCCAAACTGATGTCTGTTCCAGCTGACCATGCAAATGGAAAATAATAGCCAGCAGATGCTTATTGTTCCTTATTATACATTAACATTCAGCATGGGGCTGAGATACTCTGACAAGGATTCCCCAGGGAGATTTTACCATGAGATGCAGGCAAGGGATCCCACTCTGCAAAATCCAGAGCAGCACTGCAGCAGCAAACCCCCTCCAAGTCGCTCTCACAGCAGTTAATTTCATAGAGCCAGACAGAGCTGTGAGTGACTAACAGGCTGTTTCATGAGGAGAATTGATTGTCTCAGGATAAAAAACAGCTGCTGAAGCACCAGCACCCTCCCAGGACCCAGCTCAGCCCCCAGGCTGCACCCTGGGCTCCACAGCCCAGCAGTGAACAGAGCCAGCTCTGGGCACCAAGCATGGACACAGGCACGTAGGACCCCCAAGTACTTCCAGCACCGCATGTGCAGCGCCCAGGGGAGCCATCGCAGCCACCTGCACCACACCGGTGTCCTGGGCCAAGTCACAACAGCAGTCCCAAATGTCACCACAGCTGATGCAGCAATCACTGCCTTGTGAGGAATTCACCCAAGGCTGACCAAACCACCCGCCGGCTGTATTCTGTTCTCACAGAAAGCCACTCGAAAATCAAAGCGCGCTGGTGACGCACCCTCACAGTGGCAGCCGCCTGGCAGCGAGAGGCGCAGAGCGATTACCCTCCCTGTCTAGCCATATTTCCAAAGTGGCCATCAACACAGCATTTGCTAGGAGGCTCCGGGATATGACAGTGATAAGTGCTTTGATAGCAGATAGAAATCTATAAATAACAACAGCTTCTCTTAAAAACCTGATTTTAAAATAATGAAGACATTTCTTAAAGTGACACATCTGAACTGTTGATAGTAAAAGCTGGGGGAGGGTCTTTTTGACATCTCAGGAACAGACACAAGGAGTGAGATCTCAGCAGCAACCTGCACTGCCTCAGGAAGGAGCCTGGCATTAGTCAGAGCAAAGCGGAGCAATCATAGGTTTTCCAGATGCTCCTTATTGGCTCCAGAGACAAAGATGGATGAAGGTTCATGGACAGATGCTGTCATCCAGGGAGCATGGCCACTGCAAAGGGGTCCTGCCTGTACCCAGAATGACGAGAAGCACTTGCCTCCACATTCCCCTCGTTGGCAGACCTCCCAGTGTGTGCCAGATACCCTGAGGTCAAAATATTTTCTGCATTAAACCAAATGAAGAAAACAGTAGCAGTTTTCTATCCACCAACCTAACACATATCAGCTCCCTGTCTCTTATCCCAATTCTTCTCCTGCAACAGTCTGTGAGGGTACAACACCCCCAACAATCCCACCAAGACCAGAAGAATTCCAGCAACAACCTGCAAGCCCAGGGTGTTTCTCTTCATGGGGTGCCTGGCAAGACGATCACAAGGCAGTGGATAATACAGGGTGAAGGGAAACCACCAGTAGCTGCTGCTGACTGAACCAAACACTTCTGGATCATTTCCTTTCATCTGAGATAGGATGAAATTGAATTAAAAAATCCTGTTTCCTTCTATCGTATGAGTGCAGGACTTAAGTCTGGGCTCAGGGTACCCAAGCCCCAAACATTCATTTTAATCTTCTAAAGCTCATGAGAGCACTGCCATAAACTTGTCTCTACTGGATGGGAGGGATCCTGCATGCCACCTGCTGCCATTGTCCCCTCCTGGCAAGGAGCCACACACAGCGTAGCCACACAGCTTGGCCAGAACACAATTATCCCCAAGCCTGAGGCATTGGCTGGTGCTGACAGAGTCCAGATCTGCCTGCAGAGAGAGGAGAGCAGTCTTGCACCTGTGGTCCGAGCACACTCCAGAGATTCCTTTGGCCAATGGAGGTGTCCTTGTCCCCAGACCACTGACAGCACAGCAGCAGCACAGCCACACCTGCTGCAGGATCCATCTCAGGACAGGCACGGGACCAACAGCTTTTCGTGCCAGGTCACCCAGAGGCACAGGTGAGAGCCCACAGCACACATGCACCACACTGCAGCGGCTGCTCGCAATTAGCCTTTGACTCAGCATCACCTTCTGAAGTTTTGCATGGGTTTGAAATCCAGACGCAAACAATACATTTCCCCCAGAAGGAAGGAGAACCAGCACTGAACTGCACAGACAGTGCCTCAGAATTGAGGCATGCCTACTGGAAATGCTTCCTGAAGCAGCAGGTTGTTACAGAGTGATTAAGAATGGCCCTTTGATAACAGAAATGTGTTTTAATGAATTTCCTGTAATACAAATCCTTTGGGTTCCTCTGGAAAGGCTTTGCACAATCCTCCCTTGCCCTCACTGAAAGGGATACCAAAATATGCAAAAATGCCCCTTTTTAAATACTTTAAGCTGAATTTTAAGTAACTGGCAGCTTTCTCAGTGGTTAAGAATCTCTTAATTTCTTTAAATTACTAGGAGGAGCTGCATCTTCAGAATCAATACTCAGAATTTACAAACAACTCTTCAGGTAAAGAGATTCAATAGCAGAGCTTAGTTCTCACAAAAAGAGCTGGGAGCAGATGCCTTACATCCGAGCTGTGGCAGGGGGCAAGTTTCAGCTGTGGATCTGGCAGAACCATGCTCTCCACCATCACCGGAGGGTGTTATTTTACATTACAAGTTATTTTACACCTAGAGGTTTCTGAGGAAGAAATTGTATTTAACTTAATGGGGGTAGAGTATACAGTGACCAGGATAGAAAAATCTGTCTGCTGGAGCCATGAGCTTCTGCCACAGCATGAAAAGTGATTATTAGAGTAATGACAAATATTAATATCCCAGGCTGTCAGTGAAAGCTCTGGTGAGGGTGGCATTGCACTGGAAATAAGGGGTGCCACAGCAGGGAGCTGGGGTTTGCTGTCCCCACCCTGACTTAGCCTTCACATCTCCTTCACAGACCCTCAGAAATAGGAACAAGAAGTGGTAAAAGCCCCCCCGGTGCTGGCACTGCTGTGAGCTCCTCCTCATCACCCACGACAGCCCTGGTATCTCCCAGCAACTGACAGAAGAGCTTTGGCAGCCTTCCCTCCGGGTCCCACCCAGCTGCTCCCAGGAAAAAGCCGTCACTTCCCCCGCTACACACACCTGGTGTATTAAGAGGTATTGAGCATACCAGTAATCACAACTGTAAAACAGAGGGCAGGATTTTGCCCAATGTCACTAAAACCATTTGTAGTCTATTGGAGGGGACAGTTGTCCCATTAAGAAACCAAAAAGACATTCTGGCTTTCTTCAGCCTCAGGGCTTGGAAGAAAGAAGCATTTACTGCCTAATTAAATTTTAATATACTGGCAGAGTCAAGCTCTTCTTAGGGATCTGCATTGCCAGACTGTGCAGAAAAAGAGCAGGCCAGAGCTGCCTGCAGCCACCAGTGCCTGCTCCCAGCTAGCACGGCATCATCCTGCAGCGCAGGGAGCACAGCACGTCACAGCACACCAGTGTGCTGCTTGCTTCTGCGCATGGATGCACCACCCAGGGAGTCCGAGTCTCTACACAGAGAAGAAGAAATCAGGAAATAAGACATGCACTCCGATGCAGGAACAGAATGTGACTCTGGTACCGGAGGTACAACGCTTTCCTGAGATCTGAAGGACAGCAAAGACAGAGGCAGGGACTTCGCTGACCTTTAACAGGACACTGGTCTGCCACATGCATAGTTGCAGTAGTTTCACATCTCAGTTTGTTATTTATTCTCCACTGCTTGCCAATACACTACATCTGAAGCCAATTAGCTTTCCCTTCCTCATAGTGCTGCCCTTTTTTGCTTGCTAAATGAGAACTCCTCTGCAGGCATGTCTGCTCATTTTTAATGGACAGAGCGCTGTCACAAGGGCTGATGCCACTCCAGGGGGACATTACTACTTTGCACCAGTGTGAAGAGTCCTGGACATGTGGTAGGAAGCTGCTCTTCTCATGCTCCCTTTTTTGGCCCCAGCAGCATCTGTTGTGCAGCATATGGCTCCCTCCATCCACAACCCAGAGAGTGGTGGTGGTCCCTCACCTGTCCCAGCTTTGCCAGGACATAGCTCAGCATAGGCCTGAGCCTACCAAAAAAATGCTCCCACCACTTGCTCTGTGGCTTCCTGCACCAGGGCACAAGCAAGGAGCCAGGCAGACAAGCTCGCTGCTTCTGGGTGCCCCTTGCTCCTCCTGCCATGACACCAGCCCTCACCTGAATGCAGCCTGGGCACCGCTCACTGCACAGACATAGCGAGCAAGCTACTGGGATCTCCAGCACGGTGCTGAGGGGGCACTGGTCTCCAGCCAGTATTGCCTTGGTAGATAGATGCCTGAAAAGCACCCAGGTGAGATTAGGCTGCGACAGATGGCCAAGAGCAGAGACATGTCCTGTTGCTAAAAACACTATGATTTTTAAATGGGTGACTCATGTGTTTTCATTGTGCCACAGCTCTCCCACCATGAAGTTGCCTGCAAGAAATGTTCACACAAGCCTTCCAGAGCACTGTGCAGAAATAAGGTGCTGTCAAAACAGCATATATTTGTGCAGCTGCCACAAAGAGTTGTTATTGTATTTTTCTTTAATAGAGAGACAAGTGTGCTCCTGTGCACAGACTGGTAGCAATCATCTGTGCCTGTGCTAGGAAACGAGGGATCTCAGAGTGATGGCCCAGGGCTGCAACAGGCACAGGCAGAAACAAAGGATTGAGTTTCAAGTCTAAGGCGGAGTAAGCCAAAGCACTCTTGCTGGCCAAAACACAGATCCGAATGCCCTTGGAAATACACAGCTCTGAATGTGGCAGTCTACTACTGAGTTAGAAACACTCCAAACCCTCTCCTCCCAAACACCATAAAACCTTTTCCTCTAAACACACATGCCACCTTCCCTCTTTGTTGCCACACTCCAGGACTCTGCAGGCACAGCCAGTGCAAGACGAGGAGATTGGGCAGGAGGAAAGCCACCCTGCAGTAGGGGATCAGCCATACCCCAACTCCAGAAGAACCACTGCCGGGAGCACTGGAGGGTGAAAAACCCCAGCAGCCACTACCTGCTCCTGCCACCTGCCACCCCCCCCACACACACACTCATGCACACACACACTCTTCCATAGCTGTCTGCACACAAAGCAAGATGTTAAGTGATTGAGTAACTGTAACGCTGTTTCAGTCCAGCCAGGGAACAGACGGTGTTTGATCAATATTTTCCACAACAGCCACTTCCATGTGATAAATGCACTTATGGGGAAGAGGAACAAATTAACCTTCTGGTGCAGATGGCAGCTACTGCCTGGGAAAAAAAGATGGCTCAATTCAGTAGGGAAGCAAGGGAAGGGACACAGCCAGAATTCCTTCAAAACTGACCATACAAAGCAGCATCTGGGAAGCATTAATGAAAAATCAGCCCCAGCAGTGCACACCCACCCATGCACAGGGAAGCTGAAACAGTCTGTCATGACAAGTGTCATCTGCACATCTAGGAAAGCAGCAGGGAGAGACTCATGCAGGAAGCAGGAGCAGCTGAACCAGTAGATAATATATATACTTGGGGCAGCTGATGGATGAAGACAGAGCAATTGTGTTGCAGCACTATGCATGTGGGAAGATAAAAGGCACCTCAAAATTTGCTTTCCAACATCAATCCTTCCACTCGTGACAAATTGTTTGGAGTCAGGGTAAATCAGCAGCTAGCTGGATCAGAGATTACATCAGAGACTTCTCACCCACAAGTTAATTGGATGCAAATGGCAGTGAGCAGCAATGTGCTGAAGGGTCCAAGTGTGAAAGGAACCATGCACAGGAGAGCCACAACTGAGGACCCTGAAGACTGGAAAGACAGAGAGGTAACTGCCTTTGCAAAGAAAGGAATAGTAGACAGACCCAGCATATTATGAGTGATGTCTTTGAGCTGCCTGTCCATAACCTGTACCAAAGGACAGGAGAAGGCACGAAAGGCTTCTCAAGCAGGAAAAAAAATGTAGAAAAAGATGAAAAACACACCAGGAGTCCACATCTGCTTCTTCCTGGGTATGCTTCTCCGACCACTCAGTCTATTTTTGCTCTTCTCCCAGATGCAAACACAGGGTGAAAAGAAGCTCTTACTTCACTGCTCTGTAATCCATCATGATCTTAAGTATGTCTATTTGAATGCAACCATGTACTGTATCAGCCTCAGCATCAAGAGCAGAGCAAATAGGATTCGGTGTCAGACCCTGGTCTTATGTTGTCCAAGAGCTCAGATTCCCTTCTGAACCATGTCCCACTTCTGTCACCGCCAGTTTGCATGGCTTTGTGTCCCTGCCACCCTTGTACTGCAGGCAACAGCATGGGCTGCTCATAGGCCAGTCCCTGTGCAACACTATGTTGCACAACTGTATGGAACCAGGAGTTGGACTCAATCCTTGTGGATCCCTTCCAACTTGGGATATTCTATGCTTCCCTAGGTTGCTTGGTTTTTTTCTCTGTAAGATCTAAGCAGACCTTACCTGCTGGATTAAGAAACAAATGTAGTTTTATGCTTGCATTTTATAAATACCTCTTTGCTACTAGCCACATGCGATCCAAGGTGGCCTGTAAGAAAATATCCAGAACTGTGTTTATTGTAAAGTACAGCAGGGAGAAGACCACACAGCTCAAGAGGACTTCCCACCTGTCAGAACAGTGCCTTCCATTACACAACCAGAGGATAAACCATGCTCTGCAAGTAGCCCTACTGATGAAATAGATCAAGATGACATGCTGTCCAGCCCTAATTTGACCCCACATAGGTGCTCCTGACCTGGAAGGTCTAAAAGCCTGTTCTGACAATATAATAAAGGAAAAATAGAGCACACGTGACCTAGTAACGGTGAACTACAAGGAAAAGGGGGAGGGGGAGTTGTCAAAAAAACCTGTCCAAAGATGAAAACCTGTTCTTATTCTGATTTTGCACTGAAACAAATATACAGGGTGCGATTTTGCTGGAAATTCATTAATTTTCCACATATTCCCAGTAAGTTAATGTATCAACTAGCAACTGCATAAATAGAACAGGCAAAAATGCTGAAAGTAGATTAAACATTGATGTAAGTATATATTGATTTGAACATTCCTGCGCATTTGCTTGTGACACATCAATAAAATTAAATAATATCTTAATAAAATGTCTTGGTAATTATGTCTTTTCCCTTGGGTAAGTGTGCCCTCCAGCAATGTAATTAAAACCAAAATTACATTAACCCTCCAGTGACTATTTGACATAAAATTAAGAGCCTAGAGAGTTCTCTGAACTCTTATGCCCAGCTGGATTACTCTGTGCTCAGTCTAGCTTTCATGAACCCCTGCACATCCCACTTCCATTTGGGCTTTGGCTTGAAGAAAGATTGTCCTCACTTACAACATGCACATACCAAGAAAGCCAGGTCCCTGCCCTGCCCAGGAAAACAGGAGCACTGCAAAGATTCTCCCTCCTGATGCAGGGAGGACCTGGCTCCCCCATCCCAGGAACAAATGCCCCCGTGAAAACTCAGCTGAGCAGCGACAAGCCAAAGTTGGGCCAAGCGTACTTTGCTGGCACTCAGAGCACAGATGAGGCCAGTACTGCCATTGCCACAGCACTCCAGACGGACCCCTGATGTGAGGCCACCACCTGGACTTCACCCACCCCAAGCCACAGGAACTGGACCAGGCCAGCGATTCTCAAAGACTCCAAGGCAAACAGCACTGATAGGAGTCGTGTGGTGATCACGATGTGCTAACATGACAGATTTCCCCCTAGAGAAAGTCAGTTTGCCAGTGAGACAAACAGACCCAGCAGGATGGAAGTGAGCATTTATCAAGAGATATACAATTGTATTAAAATTTTGGTGACTCAAAGTGAACAGCCCGGTGACAGGTCATGCTAGCTGTGCAGAAAAGAGAAGAGATGTGGAGCCAGGCTCCCCCCAGATGCAGGGTATCCCATGTTGTGCCAAGCAAAGTCCATAGGTGCTAGGAAGGTGCCAAAGCAGCACTGGGGCCAGTGCTCCTGCAACTACTTCTTGCCTACAGGAAGCTATTTCCTCCCCTAGTTGCACTGTTTCTGAAGGGTGGCTCAGCTGCTGCTGTACTCAGTTACAATTCCCAGTCAAAAACAGCCAAGAAGCACCAAATAATCAACACGCTGCATCTGTTTTTCTACTGAATCAAGACCACAATCCAAATCCCAGCCTGCAGCACCTCATCCTTCACACACCATTCTTCTTTCCAACCAACCAGCCTCCTCTGCTTCTCTCTGCTCTGCCAACACCAGCACAAAACCCTCTTTGCCTCCTGCTCCTGTGCTTATCATCTGCCTTCTGCAACAAACGGCAACAGCCAAAAAACAACCAACTTTGCCCAGACACGGTGAGTGATACAGATGCGAGGCAAATGGTGGACATGAGCTCTTTGGGGCAGAAGCAGGATCCTGCATGTTCCGCTCAGCCCCTCCTGCAGTGGAGCTTCTGGCAGAAATGAGCTGGTGCATAGCATGAACCTGCAGCCTCCCTGCAGCACTCAAGGTCCTGCCCCAAGTGTGGTATGGATGAGGGACAGCAGCTTGCTGACACATTGAGCAGAAAACAGCAGTTGAAGACCAGGTGAAAGGACTCAGCACTTGCCATCACTTTCAAAACCCCAGAAATCTGGCTCAGTTGGCCAGTCTAGTGCAGGTGCTGGGAGGCGAGCAGGGCAGAGGCCCCCTCACCATGGGATGCCAGCACAGTGGCACCAGCAGTAGTTCTGACTGAGGAGCAGCTATTTGGAAATGTCACCAAGAATCTTTGTTACTCACAAATGCTCAGAACACATAAGAGAGCCCATCATTAACATCCCAGACACCAAAGCCCCTTGTCACTTCCCATTTGGCAGCAATGAACAGCAGCTCTCCCCACTGATGGGGGCACTGATATGACCTTTCAGGAACCACCGAGTCATCTGTTTGCTCCAACTCCGCTGTGCCACACTGTCAGCCTGTCACCAAAACTTGCCACTCACATAACCTATTAGTTGTCCAAATTGTCTTTCTGTCATGGACTTTGATACTCAGCCCAGTGACTATGCATTTCTAATACACTTGTTAGTTAACAAAACAACACTTCATAGTTTGAGGGGTGGAAAAGCCATCTCCTTTACAGCACGTTTGCCCTCATGGGCGCCCAGCATGTCCTGCTGCACCTCACCAGATCTGCCGTGCGGGACTTGGAAGCAGTGGCCACAGCCTTGCCTGGGCCCTCCCTGCAGAAGCAATCCTCCAGGCTGCCAAAGAGACCTGCTGAGGCCTGCTGCAAAGGCACCTCCCCTGCCCGGGGCCACAGCCTCTACCACCTCCGGCAGGAGCTGGTCTCCAGCTGTCCTGCCCCCCGCTCCCTCCCCTTCCCTCCCCATCCCTCCTCTCAGCCCTCTGCCAGGACCAGAGCCAAGCTCTGGGGTCTTGCAGCAAGCTCCTGGGGAAGATGTGGATCTTCCTCAAGAGGCTTGCATGACCCTGTGCTTGGCTTTAATACTTCTGCTTCACTTCTAACCTTCAAAGGTGGGTTTGCAGGTTAGTACTGTCTGAGGGGCCCAAGCGGGACAAAGGACCAGCAGCTGCAAGGAAGGTGGGAAATATTTTCCTGCCACCTGTGAGAAATGGAGACAGACCAGGGAAAAAGGAGTACAGGAAATGGGGACTTGGGTGTTAGGTCTGATCAGAGGCTTCTCCTCCTGTCCCAGCACCACAACTGAGAGTCGAGCCTTTGTCACAGACACCTCTGTCCCAGACACCACATCCAAGGTCTTTGTGCCACTTTGTTATGTGCTCAACCCGTTACATTCAGGACTGTCAGGCAGGATCTTTCCCCCACCCTCAAAAGATGATCACAGCTCCATATCTGAACTGAATCCAGCAGAACAAAGCCTTTACGTCTTGACTTGCATCACAGTTTGTTTTGAGAGGTGACTATGCCCTGCGCTGGGCTTCTATAGATGTTTTCACCTGAAGACCTCACAGAACTTTGCAGCCATTCATTAGCAAAGAACATCATGGCACTATCAGCTAATAAGTGAAGGGAGACAAAAAAAAGCCAATTCCTGAAAACCTGGATCGATCCTGAATTAACAGCAAAGTTTGGGGCTTTTTTTGCTTATTGGGTTTGGAATTAAAACAATCTAGCAAACTATTGTGCTGCTTTGCATAGCTAGCAAACAGGTATTTGTCTGTTTGGATAAAATTACAAAGTGAATCTTTAGCTGTGCAGGAAAGAGTATGGAGTTTCTGCTTGCTTAACTTTTCATTGAAATCCTAATAATACTGTGTGCTATACTTTATCATGCATTTAAACACCATAGTTAAAACTCCAGTATGACATTTTACACCTGACTTAACCAGCACTAGATTATCCACTGTTAGGCTGAGAGTGCATTTTTTACAGCTTGCTTTTCTCTGAACTTGCATTAAAGGGCCCTGGAAACCAAGTGGGACTGAGAAGGCTCAAGACAGTCACATTGTAACCTTACAACTCTTGGCATGCTAGTACAGACCATTAGCTGCAGATGTCCTTCTGAAGATCAAGAGCACTTCAAAGCCTCCTAAATTCCTTCCAAAACTCCAGAGGCTTGGAACATTTGCACAGCTTACACGAGCTGACCTTGATTCATAAAGCAGCACTCAGATTCAGAGTAAGACTTTTCCTGAAAGTAGTTTAAATATTTCCCATCCTCTGCCATGAGATAAGACTGCTGTCCTGGTTTTGGCTGGATAGTTTTCTTCCTAGTAGCTGATATGGTGCCATGTTTTGGATTTAGGGTGAGAATAATGCTGATAACACACCAATGTTTTAGTTGTTGCAGAGCAGTACTTACATGGAGCCAAGGACTATTCAGCTTCTCATGATGCCCTGCCAGTGAGCAGGCTGGGGGTGCACAAGAAGCTGGGAGGGGACACAGTCAGGACAGTGACTGACACTGGCCAACGGGGTATCCCATACCATGGGGCGTCAGGCTCAGCAATAAAACCGGCAGGGTTGGCCTGCTGAGCAGCTGCTGCTCAGGGGCTGGGTGGGCATCAGTCAGCTGGGGGTGAGCAACTGCACTGTGCATCACCTGCAGTATGTGTTTTTACATTTTGGCTTCCTACCCCCACCTCCCCTCCCTTCTTTCCTATTATTCTTTATCTCAACACAGGAGTTTTGCACCACACCACCACACCAGTTCTCTCCCCCATCCCACTGGGTGAGGAGTGAACAAACAGTTGTGTGGTGCAGAGCTGCCTCCCAGATTAAACTACAACCACTATAAACTACAACCACTAACACTAATCCACAAAGAGAATGTATTATATGCAGTAGGAGTGAAGGATTATAAAGATCTACACAAGTTTCTGTTGCTCACAGGTTCCCTGTCCTAACCATGGAGATCACACCAGTTATCCAACACCTGGGTGTCACAGGATGGGCCTTGAGACCGGTAGGGAAAAGGGGCTGCCCTGCAAATCTCCAGGATGAGGCACAGGTTAAGAATCAAGATACCAGATCCAGAGATTTGAGGGCAGTAACAATAGTGTAAAAAAAAGGCAACAGCCCAGCTGCTCTACTGATTTATCTTCCAGCAGAGAAATGACATTTCATTCCTGTACTGAAACACTTTTCCAGACAAAACAGATTCATCCAGCTCTCAAACTACAGAATGGCAAGGCTTTTCTAAAAGAAAAGCAACAAGGTTGCAAATCCGAATTTGCTGTTTGTTCTGTCATGAAAGTTTGAAAATTAATCTGGCAACACCTCTCTATATTCTGAAGGACCTGATTTTTAACCTCTCATAGCCTAAAAATATCATGAGTGCTTCCTTTTGTGAAAAGACTATGATCACCTGCAAAGACAGAAGCTCAAACATGTTTCATGTGCCAAAACACTGCTCTGTAACAAAGGGATTCTTCCCCTCTACAACTGGTGCATTAATGCAAAGAATTCAGAAGACAGTATGATGGGTGAAAAACATGTTGCCTCATATAATACCTCAAGTATATTCTTGTAGATAGCTGTCTACAATAAATTTGAGGGAAACTCCCCGTTCGCTTTAAGTACAGTGAAGATGTAGGTCGTTTCCTGGTACCAATAGTGTCAGGAAGAACAGACATTAGTACTTGCATGTTCAAAAGAAACACTGAAAATAATCACTGATCTGAAAACAATCATTAAATAATTTGAAAATATTCCAGAGGTAAGTGCTTTGGAATTTGAGATCACTGAATATTTCTTTTGGTAGCACTTACTGCCATAATATTGGTAGAAAAATTAAAGTTATGGATAAATGCTTCATAAAAAAACAATCCCATTGCGTCTGTGTTTTCAAAGGTCCAGGGGCACTGACATTCCCAAGGAAGCTAATCATTTAATCTGCATTTGTATGTTTGGAAGGACAGGACTTGCTGGTACACCAACCTCACACTACTTCTCTCCACCGCAGATCTCCTGACTTACCAGAGTGACAACAAGGATAATTAATTCCATTGTTTTTAATCAAGTGAACCAGACGTTGCATAAATAGCACAGTCCAAAATCAGAGAAGCAAACACCAGAACAAAGACCAGACAGCTTGAGCAGTCTAAGTGCCATGACGGCATTCTGTTCCAAAGATGGAAAAATAGCACAAATGGCAATGAGTCTGTGCCCTGGCAGCTCCTGCCAGTTACAAGTTCATAGAAGGACATCGATCTAACATGAGTTTGTTTAGTGTCAGCTGTGATGGCGCTATATGGGAAATTGATTTCTTCTTTAGTACATTCTCCTCCAATGGAAGCTGACTCTCTCCATGGCGATGGGATGTGTTGATCAGTTTAACAAACTGCCAATGGGATTATGCACAATCACTTCAATTGGTTTTCAGTAGCTGTGTGAAATGTCATTTGCCAGAAACACACGTCTGTGAACCTAACTGAAAAGGCAATGAGATCTGAGCCTCAAAGCCTTATGCTAAAGAGCAAAAGACACAGAGCCTGAACATCTTCAATATTTCAGTGTGAAGAAGTACAGCTTCCACAAACAGCGGGCATTCCTGGAGTAGCTAGGCTTCCTAAGATAGGGAGGAATTTTCAGCACCGTGCGTAAAGAAACTAATAGCAACACACCGACAAGCAACTATTGCAGCAGCAGCTCACAGAGGGCTGGTCAGCCCACTTGTATGGAAGCGCTGAGCTCTATCCCACAAAGACATCTCCACATTGCACTTCTTGCCAAGGAAAAGCAAAGGAAGATTGCTTCTTGACCTTCATTACTGTCAGGACCCTAAAAAAAAGAGCTCAGGTCCTCCTAGTGAAAGGTGAACAGCTCACCTAACTTCATTAAAAAATAGCAACATTAGTTATTTCAGCCTTCCAGGGCAGGCAAAGATAGATGAAAGGAATAAGGCAAGCTGGGAACATCAATAAATTACTGCAGCCTCTTATTGGCTGCAGTATTCAATAGCTTAAAATGTTTTCTGGTGCCTTAGGCAAGCAGAAGATTTGCAGAAATGCTGAGCCTGTCGCCTGTGATGTATCATTGTCACTCATCAGCTGCTAAGTTGCATTTCCTCTTCCTTTCCATGCAGCGTGTGTAACTGAATGGCCCCAGCAGTGAGTTAGAGAGATATCTCCAGGCTAGCGTGAGCTGCCTGGTGACTAAATGTTAGGAGGACAGTCTAATTTCTGCTATTCAGAGACAGATGTATGAAACCAACAGATATCTAGGTGCAAAGAAAAGGAAATACTTTAGTGCATCGCTGGTTACCCTAAAAGAATCAGACATCTTCACAGACGAGGCAAACTGCCTGCCCACATGCAGACCTCCCTGACCTGCTGGCAGATGAAAGGGTCCCCAGGTAGTGACATGCCCCGCAGCCGTGCCCTGCCCAGAGCCCCTTTACCCTCTGGCTGCATGGGAAAGCAGAGGTGAAGGCTCAGCTTGGGCAAGTCCAAGCTCAGCAGCGATGCACCAAGCAAGACCTCACTGCAACCAGAGCCAGCTGCAGCTTCCAGGTGTTTTGGGGCCCCAGACAGGGAAGCATGTTCTTCAGCACAGCAGCACCCAGTGGTGAAGGGCCAAGGTGTTGTGAGTAGGAGGATGTAAGAAGATATCGGCCTGTCCCCAGGTCCTCCCTCCAAAGGGGGACATGTAGCAGAGCAGGAACAGGCAGGGATGATCTCAGAGGAGGACTTGACATCTCATATAATACAAAACAGGGTTTCCACTGATGGAAGGACAGGCTGAGCTTTTGCAGTGGGGCCAAGGAGGAACTGAGCTCATGCTACCCTGCAACATCATGAGCAGGCTCTTCTGTTCTGGGGAAAAAAACTTGGTTTCAATTTATATGTAAAGAGCCCATTAATGGAAAGGACTGTTTATAAAAAATTTGGCCCCAGTACATATATGGGATGAGACAGGCCCGTCAACCCACTAATACAGAAAGCACTCAAAAGTGTCCTTGCAGTATCCCAGGGAAAACCTGATCCAATTAAAAATGATTTTGGCTGGCCCACTCCTGGTAAGTGCCATATATCCACAAAGATATTCACAAACGTAGTGGACCGCTCCATGTGGCTTTGACTACTGTTGGAAATATTTAATAAACTCTGAAATATGAATCACTATCAAGGACCCTGAACATTAATTTTAGACACAGTTGGCCACACTGTATCACCCTATAAACACCTCTCTAGTTTCAATTAACATTTCTCTATCTCCTGTCTCACTGAATATTATATTTAACTAATTTAAGAGGATTGGTAAAGATAGTTTTCACACTTCACAGGAAAGCATAATGAAATAATTATACCTGTACCTACAAAAAGCATGAGGATATTGCATAAAAAGCTTTAAAGTCATCTGAAGCAAAAACTTCTCCAGGAGACCTTCATTTGAGCTTTGACTGCTGAGCCTACTGCGCAGGTGTCTGCCACCTCCTTCCTCAGTGCCTGTTTCTGGGCTTCTTCACTGCAGCAGCCACTGCTGGCTCAGCCGGGAGCTCCCCCCGCAGAGCAGGCATCTCCTGCAGATGGGGAGGACACTGCACATAGCAAAGAACTACTCCCAGATGAATCAGGGCTAAAGCTGCTATACCTTCAGATGCCTGTTTCCAAGCTATAGGCTTGCTGGTATACACAGCTGTTCTCAAATGACTTGCTTGAACAGACCTGTAGCCCCAAAGTTTAACACTCTACTCATGTATCACAGCTGAAGCACTGATCCCAGGCATCTGTGGTCCCAGGACATATTATGCGCAAGGACCAGGACACAAGAAGTTCCCTCTTCAGTGCAGAGGCCTGTCTGTAGATCTGTTTATACCACTTCAGAGCACAGCAGCCACAAAAACATGCAGAAAGGCACAGAAAGTCCCGTATGTCATGTCTGTGTGCCCCAGGCACCCACAGATGAGCAGCCCAAGGGCACCCCACCTCCTCCACCCCAGTACTCTGCTCCAGGGAAAACAGCTCCATGCAGCAGCGGCTGGAGGCCAGCTTTGTCAGTGCCTCAGGCAGCCCTCCACCCACACTGCTGCTCTGTGTGCCATCTGGAGGTGAGATGCAGGTTTGAGCTGCGAACACACGCTGGTCTGCGAAGGAGTGGGAAAGGCCTGGCAGCACAGGCAGCAAGGGCAGCTCCAGCACCACAAGGGAACAGGCACCTGGGAGCACTTCTTGCCTCACCCCTCCTGTACCACGAGGCCAGTACACAGGGCAGAGGGGGCCAACAGGTCCTCGAGCCCCCACAATAGAACATGGCAGCAAGGGGCTTGCATAACATTGCCATCCCCAAACCTCTGGAGATTGCAGGACAGAGGGGTATCTGCCTTGCGGTAGCTTTGATGTGTCAGTATGCCCTTGCACAGGCAGCAGCGAGACCAATGCACTGAAACAAGCAGATCTGAGAGCATGTACATGCAGAATCACATGGAGAGGAAAGGCTCTTCTTTCATAGCATTTCAAAGTTGCTGCAGCTCCTGCAGGGCTCCAGAGGTAGCTGCAGAATTGAACAGCTCAGGGACCCTCACAGGAGCCACTGTTTCCCAGCCTGATCTTAGTCTAGGTCAAGGCTATAGCCCTGCAGTCTATGGAAGTTTCCTTAATTCAGACTCTACCAAAAGAATTGCACTCCAGTACTTTGCAGCAGCTCACTAGTGTTAATGATTTGAACCTGAGGCACTGTCAGCACAAAGTCATAAGGAGTCACCACACGCTGGACCCCATTGACTGCTGAACTCACATTGGGCTCACCACACTTCTCCCCCACACTCAAAAACTCCAAAAGTCCTTGTCCTAGTGTTTGCATTTCCTCATTCAGCATCACTGACTTTCTAAAGAATATGAACATTGCATCCTTCCTTGGAGGACGGTCACTGGACTTCCACTCTCCTCTACCTGACGGACATTACTGTTGCCCTTAAAAACAGCTTCAGAGTACCAGATGAGGAGTACTAACATGTGGTTAGCTAGGAGACAAGGGGGATTCCCAAAATTAATTCAGAAAACGGGGTAATCCACAATTAATCAGAAAAAATAATTAAACAAGCCGTGTGTGTTTGCAATTGCACTATTCACAGTGCAGTTGTCTGTCCCTGGACTTTCATATGGGCTAAATGCACAGGATAGTGCCTTGGGATTCCCATAGAACATACAGACTATCCTGCCCTCACCTGAGGTCCATCACAGCAAAAAAAAATCTACCTGACCACAGCCAAGCTTTATCTCTAGATCCTAATATACATTAGACTATTCTTGCTTATGAATTGAAATTAATTCAGTTACAGGGAGCTACAGTACTTGTTTCTGTGCACTATAGAAAACATTGTCTGTGGAGAAGATGCTGGAATTGATAGATCATTAAAGGATAAGATTTCATTTTCATCTCATCACCAATAAAGCCATCCTACCAGGGATGCTTCCATGGTTAGAAACACAAGGTTCAGAGGTAGACAGCCACAGATACAAGCCAGCCCACATGTCCAGCACCCAGTGCCTATGGCATCATTACCCCCACGCTGCTCTGATCATAGATGTCAGCACTGTCCCTTCTACAAGGCGTAATGACAAATTCCTGCAAGTCTTGGGGAAGATGTATCTGAGTCCCTGAACAGTTCAGAGCATCCATGTTGGAGATATTTTCCTGGTTAGCTTCAACACTTTACTCAAAGTTTAAAATCTTCACCCTGACTCAATCCATCTGTGCAGGTTTCATAGTACTTGCTCATTTTCAGTTTGGAGAGGAAAAATGCGGGGCAAGCAGATAAAGCAGCTGCCTGATTTGAATTTCACTTCTATCCTGTAACTCTGCAGAGGTCAAGAAGAAAATGACATGTGAAAAATGCATCTTGGAATCAGCAACTAGAGTTTTATGGTGTTTCCACAACATTACTGCACACAGCAAGAAGTAAACAGGACCTACCAACTGAATCAATAGCGCAGGATTAGAAGGGCATGTACAGCCTGCCAGGACAGGATCAGATAGCACAGCGCTCCTTCTGCCTTTCTGAAAGTGCTCTGATTTAAACCTGCTTTTGAACATTAGAGAATGTTCAGTTTCACTGTCCTAGGCAAAACCCAGTCCTGTAACCAACACGCACACTGCACACACCATGCCAAAACTGTGCTCTACTGCACAGGTGCCTCCAGGTTGCCAGGGCTCTCCCTCTGCTGCTTGCACCTGGCTGCCAGCTGGTTTCCGTGCCAGAACATCACACTGCACTTTGAGTTTGGGAGCTGCAAGTAAACTTGAACTCATTTAATGTCTCTCAGACCTACCAAGTTCAAGTTTTAATTTCACTAATTAGATAAAACTTTCTGCCTGCACAGGACAGTGGCTTGTGTATATAACTTCCTCAAAACTTGTGAGAAGTCACTGAAAGCATCACAAAATGAGGACGACATACACTCTTTCCCCTACAAAACTACCACATCAGCAAGATTTAAGATGTAACTACATACATATTTTGTTGCTGCTCCGTAACCAAATTCATAAATCAGTATTTGTAAGGAGACAAAGCACAGGGATCCATCTCATGTCACCACCCTGGGACATGCACTTTCAGCCCTTTGATAATTTCAAGGAGAATAGCGTGCTGACCTCTCAGGCAAAGCTGTGAGGGGAACCCCCATGGACCGCACTTCACAAATACTGTGCAGCAAGCAGCACCCGCAAGCATGCGATAAACTTCTCTGGCATAGTACAGACACATGAAAATACCTGATGTGCCAGGCCTCCAGACCACCCAGGCTAGATTCACACAGTCTCCAGGTCTGCTGCAAGCCGATACACAGCTTCCATCTAGATCTGCCCCAGGCAGCCTCCCTCTACAGCAGCAGGAGGCTCAAGCCATTGTGTCACACACCTGAACAGGGAGATGTGCCCACCCATTGGGTGTGGGGACACAGAGCCAAGGGGGTAGGTCACTGAGGCCATGGGGCTGGCATGTCCTGGAACAAGCACAGGCATCTGACCCTGCAAAGAGTGGTGCCACCATGGGGGTTGCCCAGGGGAGAACAATTTTGAAATGGTTCTTGCTTACATCAGATGCTGCATCTCCGTGGAGGTCCAGGGCTTCTTGCAGCCACAGGTCCCAGCTGGCCCTGTCTTCTCCCACATGGGCACAGCTCAGGGCTACGCGGGGCCAGCACTGTGCCCCCAGGGACATGCCCACTCTTGGAAAGTATTTCTAGGCTTAGTTTCCTGCTGGAAGCTGTTAACAGCAGCAGATCCCTCCTGCTTTCTGGAGACAGCCAATTTCCTCATTGGCAGTGACAGGTTCAGAACTGCAGCTCAGCACAGACATCTTGTATTCAGCACAAGGACAGAATTCCTTTCACACATTTCAACTCTACCAACCTGCTTATGCAGCCCTGTCACCAGAAAGTCCAGAAGCCTCCCTAGGATTTAAAAATAGCAAATCACTATGCCTTGTACTTTTTCCTTTCTCATGTACAGGCACTTCCTGAGACTGCATGTATCTTGCCAGTGGGAAATTGTGCTAAGGATGTTTTATATCTACTCCTCAATGCAGACCTGACTCCAGCCCTACATGCAGGAGGGTCCTGCAATGTGACTATTCCTGGGAAGACCTAGCAGATGAGCCATCAGCAAGCCTGGTCCACCAGCACTGCCACCTGGGAGCATCAGCAGGGAGCCCCAGGAGCTGTGCCAAACAAGCAGCTCTGCCGGACGACCAGCTCAGCCAAAGGGGACCAGCACTTCACCCCAGCTGCCTGCTGTCTCCAACACCATCACACTCATTGGGGTTTTCAGTCTCTATCTTTCCAGCAGCTACACCACTCACCATCACGTATCTTAGTCAAAAGCAGCAACTCCAATTGCACATTTTTCTGCAGAGACAGGTCAGGTCTCCCTCCAGCTTTTGCAGAGCTGTAACAGCACAAACTCATAGGCATACACACCTAGCATTGCTCCATCAGCAGCCATTAACTTCTCCAGTAAAGCCTAGCAATGCCTCCTAGAACACTGCCCTGATGCTTTTTCTCATATCACTGGTATCCCCATCACACACATCTTGATGCCCAAATGCTACCCAGCTGTGCCACCCAGGCATTTGTGGTCTTGATCACCTTTTGGGTGCCACCAGCTCCTTGCTCGTTTCCAGAGAAAGCTTTTGTTTGGGAACAACTATGCCTGGGAAGCATTTGTCTTTGCTTTATTTGTGGTCATGGAACCCTTACTGGAGGGTAAGTTACTACATTGTCCCAGTTTACAAATCCTAAGTGCTCCATTTCCAAGACACAGTAATTACACAGGTTTCGGTTTCTGCAAAAAAAAACTCACACCAGCATAGCTCAAACTTGTGAGCATCTGCCCTGTCCTTCCTTGAGCACATGACTGTAGAGACTGATGGTTTAATATTGTCATTTCTTTTAGATTGTAATGCTCTCACTTTAGCACAGCAACTCATTTTTAATAGAGTTTGGAAAGATTTTTTTGTATGTCTCCCCTTCTATGCCAAGGATGTTTGCTCTCAATTTATTTCTGCTCTTCTTATCTTCTCAAGAACTGCATCTCTTGTTCCAAGTCCTGCTCATTTTCTGCTCCTTATTGCAATTTTTCTTTAATTTCATCTTGTTCCCACACTTCCCAATCACACATTTCATCACTTCTGCTTCCCTATTTCCAACAATATGCGATTTCTTTATCTTAATTGTATCACCCAGTCATCTGGTTCCAGGATGGCATCTCTTTACCTCACAGTGCAGTCCCTTTAATCATTACTGCTTCTGGCATGTATAATAATAGCTGAGACAAGCTGTTAGCTTTCACCTCCCAGTTATAGTCACACATTTTCCCCCCATGTAAGTCCTAATGACAACACAAATGCAAAATCCTCCAAACATCACTCTTTACAGCTCGCAGAAGGAACCCACCACTTCATAAGCTCCTCTGCTCAGGTGAGCAGCAGGGTGACATACAAAACCAGCCCCATAGGGAAGAGAAGCCTTTCTGAAGGATCATCCCCAGCCTCTCAGAAGCACCTACGAGCAGACAGCCCTGTGTACCATCTGCCCAGCAATGCAGCCCAGTTTCTGCTCCCCATCCGCTCCCAGCAAGATGCTCCTGCCCACAGAACCTGTGCTCTGCTGAGTCCCCAGCCATAGCCCAGCAAAGGGCAGAACTCTGTGGGCGGGAGGAATGCAACCTTCCCTACAGCACCAGGCACCCTTCTTCCTCCAATCCACCAGGCTGGGACTCTCCAAGGGCCACCTACTCGTAAAGAAACAGAGCTCTGCGTGCTTCATAGCTAGCCAAGGAAGTGAAGCAGAAGCTTCAGGCTGCTGCTGGCTCACCCATCCCCTCCACACCGCACAGCAGAGGGGGCCCCTCACCACCACTTCCCCCCCAGGCTAAGGTACTTGCTGAGCATCCTGGCACAGAAGGCAGCACTGACTAGCTGTGCCACCTGACTCTGAACATACAAGGGCCCTGGCACTGCCAGGCAGCCTGCACAGTTGGATTGCAGGCACCTTCACACACTTCGCTGCCACTTACGGCTCCACTCCTCAGTTCACAGCACCCACAGACCCCCATGCCAAGTTTTCGGGTGGCTTGTTCATGTTTTGGAGCATTTCCAGTGCTTGGGGAGGTGCCGCTCAGCATGGGACATAATAGCTCCTCTCCAGGGAGAGGGGAGGGGACTGGCCTCAAAGCGGACTTGAAGGAAAGCCCTCTGCAGGGCACCCCAGCAGCCACAGAGCAAGCACTGTCACGGACAGCCCTGCACCTGTGTGCCTCCTCCATACTTGTGGGCTTTCTGGATGGAGTCAAAGCTCTCCAAATCTGATCTCCAGCCTTAGCTCCAGGAGAAGGCAGAGAGCTGTGAACACGTTGCAATTTGTCAGCTCTAAGAAG
Source organism: Anser brachyrhynchus (assembly GCF_964034855.1). Lineage (NCBI taxonomy): Eukaryota > Metazoa > Chordata > Aves > Anseriformes > Anatidae > Anser > Anser brachyrhynchus. Next base: position 17,831,395 of record NC_137733.1, read on the forward strand.
TTGTCTATGTGGGTAGGAATAATATTGATACTAAGAACACCTTAAATGCCACCACAGGAGCTATCATGGTGTTGAAGGAATAGCTGCAAGTGTCACTCAGTGCCTCTGTTCATATTCTGATCTGCAGGCATTGCATGGGAGGTTAGCAAGATCTTGGCTCACAAGGAGGAGCATTTTACATGTCAGAGGGCATTATGGTACCAGCCATGAATCAGTGGACAAGAATATCCAGCCACCTGATTTGCATAATAGTAGAATTGAATCAGAGCTTGAACAATACAAGTCGAACAAAAAGAGAACAGAATGCAGGGAATTATAAAGCAGGAGAATCTGGAAGTTATTTAGTTTGGAGAAAAGCCCTTTACACAAGGCACCATATTGAGTATTTGTCAATGTAAAGTGATCCTTGCTGATCTATCAGAGGTCTCTAGACAGGCCCATGCTAAAGGTCAGCAGCTCAAGTGGAGGAATAATGTTCTCCTGTCAGTTTTCCGGGGTGCAGGCTGTGGTCATGCTCCATGTCTCAGTCATACACTATGCACAAGACCATGGCCACAACATCTGGGCATGATGGTACTGCAGGTCAGCAAATTAACTGATATGTTACAGACAGAAGCAGTCAGAAAGGACCAACCACTCTGTCCCCTAGCACTTCGAAGATAAATCAACCCTTTAAAAAGCGACTGCACTTGTAGGGTTCAAAAGTTTAACGTATCACAGGTGTAACCACTTAGAAACCTGTGCAGAGAGATTGAGGAGCAGCCAGAAAGCATCTAGGAGCGGAGAAGATTCCAAATATTTCCAGAACTGACAAGCCCATGAACTGCTGCAGGATGAAGAGCTGCATATGAGAGACAAAAGGAGAGGAAGTTTCTGTTTAGTAATAAAGCAAGCTGTGCAGCAGCTGGAACAGAAGGACAGCACTGATTGACTCAGATGCCTGTGCATTTATGTACAGAGGAAGAAAAGCATACAAAAAACTACGCAAGGTTCTAACTAGTAGCAAATCTGTTTAACTGCCCCGTTAAGCCTCACACCTGGCAAAGCAGAAGCATATAGAGAAAGAACAGATTCAGAGAACAATGCCACAGTCTCATACCATGCCTCCGTCTCAAAGGTTTTTGCCAACCAAGGTAAGTGTGGACAAACACTAGTAAGAGGCAGAATATGCAAGTATTGGCAAAGATGTGTAAGACGACCATCAAAAGAGTGTCAGCAACTGCTGCTGGTAGAAACAAGGGGAAGGTGCTGGACTGGTCCCTGGGAAGCAGCAGCTGTGCAGACACCCTCTGAGAACCAAACCCAGCTCTCCACAGGTTGCTTTAGAGAACTTGCTTCATAGTACTGAGACTGGGCAGTCCTGGATCAAGACACGTTCTAACCCAGAAGACAAGGCCATGGGTGCAATTTATTTAGTGCATGTGATCACAGAGGGTCACAAGAGCAGGAAAGTGCTGCCTTCCAGAGAGTAAGATCAATGCTTAAACAGTTGTTGCCCTTCTTGGTCTTACTGATGCATTGAGACACTGTCAGAACAGAGTAAAAGCCTGCAGGGCTTTTGAGAAGCCAGGCACAACACAGGATAGTGAAAAACCACTGACAAAGCACAGCTGTTGGCAAGAGCCCCTGCTCCAGACAGCCTCACATTGTGAACCTGGGGGTCTGCTTCCTTCTATGTTAGAGGAAGCCACTGCATTTTCCATCTGCTTGGAAGCCGCCAAAGCAGCCAAGAGAAGCTTGGAGCTGCAACAGTCCTGGGGAAGGGGAGATGCAGCAGGCAGCATGAGCACATGCTGGAACCTCAAGTTCAGAAGTCCCTGAGGCTCAACTCTGCTGAAAGTTACTCAAAGAGCAGTGTGGCAATAACGCTGTTTTCATTCCTCCTTATTCCCATACATTAAATGGGCATACTCATGTGGTTTAAATCTTATGCATTCAAGACATGTTGATGTACTCAAATATTTCTTCCATGCAAATAAGACTATATAATCCATTCTAGGCAGCCATAACTTAAAATGACAGCTACTAAAAACTGGGGGAGACTGTCATAGACATGACAAATACAGATAAGAATACTTAAATACAAAGTGAAATGCACCAGTAGTCAACCATGGAAACAGATGGGGAAATTCCTGATGGGCATTCAAAGGTAAATGAAACCTTGATTCACCTGCACAGGTCTGGGGCTCAGTGAATATCTCAGTGTCAGCATTTCTAATGCTCCTCACTCCCCACCCCACCCTCCCCGAAGAGTTGCCAGAGGAAAAATAACATCAACAAGGGATGCTGTCTGAAGCAAAGTTAGAGACTTCTCAGAGAGGAGCTCTCCAAGGCATGCATTTTTGCTGCAGCAGAGCAGCCTTGCCAGCAAGCAGCCAGGAGAGGTGGCCCCCCCACACAGCATCAGTCACAGAAGCAGCACCGCACCACCCCGGGGAGGATCCACAGGCACAGCCCCTCACTCCCCCCCTGCACTGCTTAAAGACCCTCATACCTGGCATTCTTTTGCTGCTCCTGCCTCTCCCCAGGACACGAACGCCCCTCTAAGACCACCACCAGGACCAGAGCTGCTCTCTGCTGCAGTCCCCCAGCCATCTCATTCTGAAACAGCTCTACTCCGGCTGCTTATCTGGAGCATCCCCTGTGCTCCGGCCTTGCCAGTCTGATTTTTGATGACCATTTTTAACCTATCTGCATATACATTTGCATATAATAAGGCAAGGAAGGACCTGATGGTCACCCAGGCTGACCTCATGCCAAGCACAGGCCGTCAGACTGCCTGAGATTAAAACCAGTTTGAACAACCACAAATCTTTTTAGAAAGAAGACATTTGATCTTCTCTACAGCATTTCTAATGAAGAAATCCTAGGTGCATTACTTCAGTGCTTAATTACACTCAGTTTCCACTGTGTAGTTTATTTCTAATATGTACTTGTCTGTCTTCAGCTGCATGTAGTTAGACTTTTGTCTGCCAGGCAACAAAGCAGTCTGCTATCAGGGTTTGATTCCCTACATAAGTACTTCTAGGAGTAGTAAGTAGCTTTCTCAGCCCAACTTTGATAGGAAAAAAAATCTCCCTCCTTCAGGCTCTCACCTTATGGCAAAATTTAATTCCTGTAATCATCTTGCAGTTCTTCCTATTGTTTCCTCTTACATTCCAGCTTCCACCTTCGCATAGACAGCAGAACTGGACACATTGCTCCAGCCACGCTGACATGAGAACCTGACATCTGCCTGTTTTTAATACTGCATCCACAAAAGGACTTGGCCCTTCCAGCCTGGCTGAGAGTACGCCTTCCTCCTTTGCAGGGTCACCACTTCCCAGGGAGGTTTTCTCTGCCCTTTATCAACATCCCATAAGACATTTATCAACATCCCATAAGACATGGCTTCTCATTTACATTCATTATTCTCAGCTGTTTTCTTTCACTCATTTACATCTTCCTCCTGAAATCCTTGTTCCCAAATTGTACACCTGAATTATTTGCAACACTGTGAAGCTAGCCATATTAAAACACCAAGTGTATGTCCATATTACTGAATGGGATTTTATTACGGTCACACATAACAGACATAGCTAAGTCACAATCCCTTGTATATAAGCTACCACAAAGGTTTAGTTCTGCGACCAGTCCCCCTTTGTCAAAATGAGGGCTAACGCAGTATTCCTGTGCTGGTCACAACTCCTGAGTCAGGAAATCATCCTCCATGGTTTTTGGAAATTAAAAGGCCATTTTAATTATGGCAGTATAGGACATCCATCAAATGCAAACCTGATCTTTCCTTCCTCATTCTGTACATCTGCACAGAGGTGATCCTCCTATCGTACAATCTGTTTTTCACAGCAAACACCCACTACCACCCCACATCCTGCTTTGCATACCAGGACATCCATATCTATGTACCTCAGATCGCTTTCTTCTGAGTTACCAGCAGCAGAAATGCCACTTTAATGCAGACCAACTCTCCACCACATTTGCCTCTCTAGTCTTTCACAGAGACATATAACCTGTCACTTTTCTGTTTATAGTTTTTCCAATGTTAACTTTCCAATTGTTTAACCTTCCCAGCAAGCCTCAGCAATAAAAAATAGTTCAGACTGGCTCTCAGAAATGAGCAGTTCTGAATCTTCTTGTTTATCACCCATGCTCTTGGCACAAGTGCATAGAAATTAAATAACTTTGTTAATGTACCTTTCCTAATTCCTCGCTGCACAGACACAAATGCCTCAAGATCTTATCAACCCCACTTACAGTCAGGGACTTGTAAGCACAGGCAGCAACTCAGATGAAGATACTCCAATTGGTGCATGAAATCATACCAAAGCTCTCCCCAGTCCTCCCTCCATAGACTGCTGCAGCCCTGCTGCTTCAGAGAGACATTGCCCCCAGCTAGATCTCTGAGAACTGAAATTCCCTTCTAATCAAATTATCATGCCAATGACTGTCTTTGCCATCATCATAATTAACCTCCTCACACATGAAATGCAAATGATCAAAATGTTTCTCTTCTCCAGGGCTCTGTGCAACTCACTGTCTGACACAAGCAGTGGCTGGTCCGTCACCGTACTGGGCTCAGGCTCTGCACCCTCCACGTGCACCTGCAGACCAGCAGTACTACTGAAGCTCCCCTGCCCTCCCTTTTATCTCTTCTCTTCCTCAGGAGAGAGAGAGGGTGGGGAGGGAGCACAAATCTAAAGGCAATGGGCAGTTGATTACCCTGATGAGGTGGGATGGGGGAGTGGGAGCAATAGCAATGAGGTTGGTAATTAGGACACCCCCCCCCCCCCATGAAGCCTGTAGGACAGGCACAAGGCAGGTGAAGCCTGAGAGCTGCTCTGAGGCTGTCCCAAGCTCAGGAGAGGTGCTTGCTCCATGCGGACATGTGCTGCCCATGCTTCAGCGCTGGCAGGGTTTGCTAGGGAGCAAAGGACACCTCCACTTTCTCCCCTGCACTTCTGACAAAGCTTGTCTGTGGCACATTACCTCCTGAGGTTACTGAGAGCTCTCTTCATCCTGATGTCCCCCCCCCTTTTTTTTTTGATGCTGCTTTGCTTTCACTTGGGAACAATGCCCTCTGTATAGGATGGGTGGACAGCCACAGAGAGAAAGGGAAGCTGAAAAAATATTTCTTTTTTCATTCCAGGCCCAAAGCTCTGAAACTGCCCAGTGAAAACCGTTTGTTTCCAGGTGGAATCTACACAGAATGCAGCCTACGTGGCCAACTTTCTGTTTTGGTGTCTGGAAAAGGAAAATCACAAATATCCATGCTTTTCTTTGACTCCTAGCAACAGTGCTCAGTGTTGTGAATAAAACCACCCTGGAGCTCCGCAGGAAGTACAGGAGGAGGACAAGCCCTTGGGCTAATTTACAAGTAATGAAAACACTTTTTACACAATGTCCTGACACTGTAGCAGCCATTTTCTCTACACAAAACAAATCCGGTATTTGTTGTTCTTTTGGCCAGGCTTTTCCTGCTCTAGAAACAGTTCTGAAGCGCTCCTCAGCATCCCCTGTGTTGCTAAATTACTTGCGGCTGCTGCAGCAACAGGAGCGTTCTGGTGGAAGTCTCTGCCAGCCAGGCGGCGCACACAGCACCGCAGCTCAGCTCCCCGCTCGCCACGGGCACCGAGCTGTGCTCCTTTGCCTCCCGGCCAGGATCAGCCGCTCCTCGCAGCTGTAGGCCGGCTCCCGTGAGACACCGCTCCGGCATCCCCAGGCAGGCAGCGTGGCGGGCAGGACGGGCCCTGTGGCTTGTAAAAGCTTTGAGGCACCTGCCTTGCAAAGCCATGGGAGCCCGCAGAGCACCCTTGCAGACTCAATACTGGTGACCCATTAATAGCCAGATCAAAAAAAAAGCCTTTTCCTCATGCACCAGCCAGCAACAGCAACCGTGTCTGCACCATCCTCAGAGCTGCAGCACACACAGCAAAGCACACCCACCAGCCCAGCCTTAAGAGCACTCTCCAGTGTCCGCTCCACACAGTGCAGCTCACAGCTCTTGCACACATCTGTAAGGAGCTACGCTCTTCCTGTACACCAGACACTTCTTGGACGAGGGATTTTCAGAGGCCCCAGCTCAGCAAGCTGACATCATGTGCCTGATGTTGCCAAACAAGGATGAGCTGTTGCTAGAACAATCAATTTTTAAAAATCTCTGACTGTTACCCTTAGTCCTGCAGTAACTATAGTAACAGTGCTCAGGGCTTCCCCCTCTCCAAAAGGCTCTGCAGCTGCACAGCTCCGCAGCACACAAGGCTGCATGTGGTGGCAGGCAGGTTGCTGGCTCCCAGTACCACCCTCCAGGCCAAGCTGCAGGTGCTGGTGCCCCATGGGCTCTGGCCCTGGTCACCTCAGGGCTGCCCACCTTCCCCTGCCCTGGTGGCACTGTCCTGGGCTGCAGCAGCCAGCTCTGGCCCCCTGCAAAGGGGCTGTGTGGGCACAGGCAGCCCTTGCCCTCTGACCCACCCATCCTGTGCAGTGCCGTCTCCGACACCTGCACTCACAGAGGGACCATGCATGCCACAAGGCAAGAGTGAAAAGCAAATCACACTTGACTTGTTTGTTGAGCTAACAGATCAAGCAATTGATACTGGAATCAGAAGCACACAAAGAAGGAACGGCCAAGTGCATTGTCAGTATGGGACACTTTGGTTGCTGCCAGCTGATCTCTGGGCTCCCTCCAGCATGCACAGTGCCGCCGAGGCTGGTGCCAGTGCCAGCAGAAGCAGGCCTCTCTCTTTGAAGTGGGGGCAGAAACGCTGCCATAGGGGTACACCCTGGTTCAGCTGGTGATCCCATCCTCAAGGCACTGGCTGCACACAGCCTGGTCCAGGGCGTAGCGAATCACACAGCCCTGGCAATGTGTAAGGGGACCCCTCCCCAGGCAACCCCCTCCCCAGGCATAGGAAAACAGGTTGCCCTATAGCTTAGGTTTCCTGGAAGACACATGAAAGTAAAGATGTCCTTAGGCTTTGGAGGGGACATTTACCTCATTTCTCTCTACTTCCATTCTGCTCAGTAAAAATGCAAATGAAGTGTTGTCATTAAGTTCACTCTTTCTTGCAATGCAAATGATGTGTATGTTCCCACTGTACCTGCCCACCTTCCAGATTCAGGAGGTGGAGAAGCAAGGAGGGAGGTGGGCTGGCTGAATTGCAATCTTAATTGGACTCCTCCCCAGAAAACATACACTGAATTTTTCAAAATCATATAAAACACGTACTATCAATTATTCAATCATTCTGCTAATCTCAAGGCTTCCAAGAAGACCTTTAGCTTTGTACAAAAGCTATACATGAAGTATCAATTATTGACAGCCTTCTCATCAGAGGATTAACACCCAAGCACATATCCCTTCTGAAACGCAAGTGGAGCATGTGGTGCTCCCCTGGGAGGTATTACCTCTACTACTCAAAAGTGCTCTTGGAGAGGCTTCATCACACCAGATTCCATCACTGCATTTTATAAATCCTGTATGATTTGACACTTTTATCCTGCAAACAACTTTACTGTATAATTCGTAGTTCTTTCCTGACATTACCGAGGTATGTGTATCAAGGTACATAAGCTTAAGAGATTAATACAGAGGGCACATTTGACAATTATGTATACAGGCGATGTCCAGTGTCCCATGGAATTGCTCAGAAGGACCTCACTGCATGCACACACCATATCAAGAAGGGTCAGACCTTTTGCACACAGTGAAGAGAGCGGACTGTAACACACATCAGGGTAACCTTGAATTCAGCTAGCCTTGTTTCCCTTTCCCAGCCCCAATACAGACGGCTGCATCCTTCATTTGAGCAGAAGGGGGTCTAGGTGTTCTCTGTTGCTCATGCTCAGCTGTACAAGCAGGCAGAGCATGCACACCAAACGCCATGCCCTGCAGAGCACAGGAACCTGCTTTGTGTGCTTGGCGTCACCCAGTGACCATCTCCCAGTCAGCATTCATCAGGGAAGGGTTCAGCTCCAGCCCAAACTCTCCTGTCCCACAGCAGAACACTGCAGTGCATCACAGGCTGTGCATTGCAGAATCTGTCCCCCAGGCCAGCTGGTGACTCGCCTCGTGCCAGAGCCGTGCTGGGGATCCGCACGTGGCTCTGATGCACATGGGGCAGCCTGAGTCAGCATCTGGCTGTTTCAGCTAGGGACAGCACTTTCTGTGGGTGTAACTGAGCACGTGCAGAACCTGTTTTTTTTGCACCGTGTTAGTTTTCTGCCACTCCATCAAGGCTAGAGATCATAGACACCCTCAAAATCCCTCACCAGGGAAGAGGCATGGTAAGATGATGTCCCTCAGAACAGAGGTTTCATGGCCGATACCCCACAGCCTCCATGGACTGCTGCCCCCACAAGGCCTCTCATTAGCTAGCAGCTCCAACTGCCTAATGAGATGGGGCTTCTGTCATCTGCATTTAGAATTTCCTTCTCTCTGTGGGCTACGAACAATGACCCAATGACTTTTCACCAAGTGGACAGCTCTGCACACCCTAGTCATACATTCTCAGGTGCACAATAGAGGGGAAGCATGTGCAGCCTTGGAGTTACAGCTTTTACACTCAGGAAAGCAGAAGATGGAATGAAAGCTGGTTGTATTTGGAGAAAGGTTCTCCGTGACACACAGACCCAGGCTGAATTCATCCCTGGAACTGAAGGAGGGGTCTGGGCCACTCACCGTTGCTGCAACAGAAATCATTGTCAAAATGCATATCCTAGGTTTACAATTTTAGCTCAATAGCTTGGGTTGGAAGGAGGACATGGGCATGACCTAGTGCTGCTATTGCAAGGATTATGTGTATCTAGCAGAGTGCTGGTCCTGGAGTTTTCCTCCTGCTCATATTGGACAGTTTCAGAATTGTTCTTCAGATGCAATGAAACAGTACCTCTGCCACTGGCACGTATTCCTCTAGAGAGCTACCATGTCTCCTCTCAACCTTTGTTTCAGGAGACCGTTTAAGCTGAGCTTCTCTCACAAACTGGGTTTTCCCTGCATAACCTTTCTCACACAGTGCTGGGCATCATGTTCACAAAGGGCAGCTCCCGCACCCTGTTCCCCAGACAGGGATGCTCTCTTCATACCCTGCTGCTGTCAGGACCACTTGCTGTGGAGGCAGCCCAGCAGCTGTCCAGGCATCATCCTAGGCACAGGGTGAATGGCAGAGACTGGCCAAGGCAGATGTTTTTCACTCAGTTCTGAAAGCAGTTGATGCAGCTGCTGCAGGCTGCAAAAAGCCAGGAGCCTGCCAGCACCATGCAGAGGGATTGGATGCCTCCCACAGGCAGGAGGGGCAGGGAGAGTTAATTAAAACACACTGAGCAAGTGTAAAGTTTTATTACAGAACACAAAGGTAGGCTGGTTTCTCCAACACACATCTGCATAATCCAGCCTGGGCTCCTGCAGCTGCACTGCGCTGTGCACGCTGCTGACACCGATATTGTTTTCATCTATTTTATTGAAAAAACAGTATCCAAGGTTTAAGCTGCATAACAAGCCCTGCTGTGCAGTAATGCCTTGCTTTCTTTCTGCTGACAAATCTAACTGGAAACTCCCAGGTAGTAAGTGACCATCCTGCAGACAGGCATGCCCATCTTCCTGCCACCTCCTTTTCAGCAAAAATGTGAAATCTCGGGAACAGGCAACATGACAGCAGGAGGGGAATTCCAGATCCACGGCAGGTTGCAGTTATACCCCATGCTCCCAAGCCATGCCAGAACTGTCTCTGCTGGGCATAGGATAGTCACCAGGAGACGTGAGGTGGGTACATTTCTCCTGCACAGGTGACTGTGTACATATGCCCTGGTAGCAAGTACCAATTCCCATGGGGAAATGAGCTACACATGAGTTATACATGAGGCAGAGCCAAGGAAATGGGTCAGCACTAGCAGGCTGAGACCTGCTCCAGCCCAGCCAAGCACAGGAGCCAGAGTGCATCTGAGCTCTGTCTGGAAGCTCCAGCAACACTGCAGGGCTGTTAGAGCCCAGATCGCTGCCTGTCCCTCCGCCCAGGCAGACTGCAGGAAGCAAATGCCTTTCAGAAAATGTATTGGCAGAAGCAATGAGCACCTCGAACTCTGGAGGTGTGAGAAGCACGGGGTTTGGGGCAATACTCAGCCCCGAACCTCTGTTCGTGCCTTTACTGCCAAGCAGGGAGGAGAGGGCATGGGGGAGGCAGGACTGTGGATTCCACTTTGGCAGGACAGATTACATAAAGGGGGAACGAGATTGTGCTGCCTCATTAATCATGATAAAGAACATGCTCAAAGAGAGCCTGGCTTTCAGCATAGTAATTAATGAGCTCTTTAATTTTAGGCTGTAACATCCAAACTACCCCATTAGTCAGCAGAGCAGCTCCAAGTGTCCTTGCCATGTGATGTCAGGGAGATGCAGGGGGAGCTCTGGAGTGCAAAGCACAATGGGCTTTTCCCACAGTGTCAGAGGTTCATGGGCCATGGTTTCAGCACACTGGAGGTTTAAAGCCCTCCTGACCAGGTCAGCCATCCTGTTGGCCTGGAAGAAGCCAGGGATCTGCCATGCCTTCCTGTCCTGTTTCTGCAGGGGCTCTGGGATTCCATGTTTCTGGGGATCAAAACGAAGGGCTGGAGAAAGCAGGCAACTGCCTCCACTCTCAAATAGATCTTGTTGGTGTCCGCATCGCTGTGAGGGGATGATCCTAGCCCTACGTCTGAGAGCAGCCCAGAAGGCATACAGCACTGGGGACTGGGTATTTCCACACCCCACCTGCATGTAGACAGGCGGCACAGCTGAGCCCAGGAAACCTCCTACAGGGAGCAGGTTGTCTTAGAGCAGCAGGCCATGGCTCCTGCAAGCTGTCTGGCCTCCTGACGGTGGAGAAAGGAGCATATGTTGGGAAGAGAAGGTAGGGTTTGGTCCTTCCATGCAATCTTCCTGGGATTTCCTAGTGGGTTGATGTTCTGTGGCATCCTGGATGCTATGCAGGAGCTGTGGGGGTTACAGCTAAAAGGTAGTCATCCTTGCCTCTCCCTCCCCATCTCCTGCCACCTTTCCCAAAGCGCACTGCTCTGCCATGCCAGAATTTCCACTGCGAGCTCCTTGGGGCTACCTCTGCTGCTGGCTGCACGGCCTGGCAGGTGAGCAGAGTGCTCAGCAGTGAGCAGCTGCACTGAGAAGCACCAGCTCCACAGCTTGGGAGGGTCCAGCACCATCAGGAGGGCTCCCATGGCCACCCCTGCCAGGGCCACCATGCCAGGACTGGGCTGTGCCCCCCATGCCACCTTGGGCCAGGGGCAGTGCCTCCAGGAGAACTGGAGGGTGCCCAGGATGGGTGCTCCCACTGCGGTTCATTTTTCTAGAATAGCATTAGCAAAAATATTTCTGACTCCCTGGTTAAAACCCAGCCCAGCCCCTGCTGTTCAGGGGAGCGACTATACCATATATACAAACTGGAGATTTGCCCCACATATTTTTCTCAAAGATTGTATGTCTTTTCTTTTTTCTTTTTTTTTTTTTTCATAATTCTAGTCATAAATGTCACATGTTAGAACCCAGATCTCATTATTGTGAGCAGGGAAATGTATGCCATGTAATAAATTCTTTTGTGGGAAATAACCCTGGTGACTAGTGGAATGTATGAATTTATTACTCTTTGTAGGAGCCTTTCCTCCTATGACTTAAGGAGAGATCTATCATCCTACAGGAGACCTTGCTGGTTCTCTGTTTGGAAACCTTTATAAAGCTTTATGTCACATTTCCTGCCTTCATGTCCTAGGGATTCATTCAGCATGAATCACATTAAAAACAAGGTGTTTTGAAAACAGGCATCAGTGCATCAGAACTGCAAGGGCAAGGTGTGCTGACACCGTTCCCACACCAACCACCCTGCATGAGTGGCCAGCTTCAGTGTCCACCAGGGCTTTTCTCCCAGTGCACACAACTGCTGCAATTTTAACAGCTGAAAGGTGCTGAGACCACTCAGCCAGAGGCAGCAATCTAGGCAACACCGAATAGCACAAAAGAAAATATTTCACTTCTTGTTGTAAGGAATCTTTGATGGTGGCTATGGTCATAGGAAAGGGCCACAAAGTCCCTGTCTTGTTGCATTGTGAGTTGAGGACAGGTAGATCTGCCACACTTCAGGAGAGGTGCTCAGCTGCAGCCGCAGCGGGTGTTCAGGACCTCTTTGTCTCCTAGGTGAGGAAGCCCCTGGAATAAAGAAAACAGCATAATCTGAAACCTCGTGACCTGAGCCCTGTCCCCCCCGTGCCCCCCTCCCAGTGCACATCACCTCTCCACCCGGCTCCCCAAGCACAGCCAGAGCAGGCATTGGGTGGCCACGGCATGGTGTCCAGCAACAGCCCTCAGCAGCACTGCAGCCTCCTCTCCTTCCTGAGGCCAGCAGCTGCAGCACCGCAGGGCCTGCCAGCAATGACTTCCCCTTTGGGGTGCAAGGGAGTGGGTGGAAACGCCCCGCCCTGAGCATTTTGAGCACATGGGCTCCATTTGGGAAGCTGCCCCACAGGGAGGCTGCAGGTACCCTGTGTCTCCAGCAGGAGCATTAGGTGTTCTGCTGGCTCCATTGAGAATGGGTGAGCATGCTGCAGTGGCGGTGAGATGGGGCTGACAAATGTGGAATATCGCAGGAGTAAATTGCATCAGTTCAGCTCCAGACATTGCGTTAGAGAGAAATGACACTCCCAGCAGGACACTACCCCACTGCACAGGTATGGGTGTGTGAGCACTTAATGACAAAGCTGCTGCAAAATTATGCCTTGGTATCCCATTGTCAAGTTTATTTTAATATACATTCAAAACACTCAGAATACAAACCTTTTCTGTAAGATTACAAAATGCTCAAGCACTTCTGCAATTTGGATGGCAGGGGATCAATTATTTGGGCATGGTTTTGCATATAATGGCCTGCAACAGATTGTAAAGTTTCTCAGTTAGTGAAGCAATTATGAATACTGAATACAAACTAATGGCTAGAGAGCGGTGGAACTGGGCCATCTGGACTCAGAGACATGCTTCTGGCTAAGAGGGGAAGGACTGTGGGGAGGAGACTAAGCAACATGCTTTAAGTACTTTGTTAAGTGTGATCTTTACGGAGCCTGCTGTAACAGAAAAGATGTGGTGTAAGAAACATACTCCAGGAACAAAAATAAAAATAAAAGTAAGCATAAACAAATGCAAAAATAAAAATAAGAGAGAGAGAAGTGCTGAAAATTGTATTGCTAAGAAAGAAGTTCAGACTTCACTTCCGTGTGATTACTGTTTATTCCAGAAGACCGGATCACTTTGTTTGTTTAATGATTCAAAGCAGAATATTTTCAAAAATCCTTGAAAGCATTCACAAACAGTCTCCCATCCAGCCAAAACCCAGCTGGCAAAATTCCTGGGTGCGAGGAAAGATTTATTTATCACTTCTCAGTAATGAATATTTGGTTTTATTTTGTTGAAAAGGGAAATCAGTCAGAGCTTTGACCATGCACAATTACAATTACTGCTCTCCCTAAAACAGAACTGAGAAGAATGGCTCCAGAAACCACCTCCTTACAGCACGTTCCCAGCACAGGGCTCAGGCACACACAGTCCCAGGCTATGTCCTGCTGCTCCAGGTTTGAGCGGGCTGACCCCAGGCTCCCCAGTATGTCCATGCTCCCATCCTGCTTCCCACCATCATGCCCAGGGCATCGGGCCCCGCACATCCCTCCGGTGGCATGCAGACCTGCTGTTCTTGTGCTTCTGGAAGCATTTTATCGCCAGCACACCAGTATTCGTCATCATGAGAAGTATCACTGCACGAGTGCCCCTGGAAATCGAGGCATCGTGCACCCTGGAACTGCCCTGCTCCGTACTGGCTGAGCAGCCCTGGTCCACATGCAGCGACAATTGGAGCTACATGTTTTATTTCTTGTGTTTTTCAGTCCATTCATAAAAAATGCATGTAGGATGAAAGGTTTTACACAGCAAACAGAACTGAGATTTAGGGCTATAAATGTCAGATTTCACAACGCTCCCTCCATACAACTGCTCAGAGGAAAATCACATCACAGATATCATGAGCTGGGGGATGGGGCCACAGATTTCCTAAAAGTAAATGAAAATGACATCAGGATTCATTTTTCTCCTACTTTTAAAAATCAGCCTAGCAGGAACATCAAAGTAATACATGAGTCTGGTCATTCCCGTAACGTATTATTATAAATCAAAAACAAAACCGTGGTCAAGTCAGGTAGAAAATCATCTTCCAGAGAGATCTGACTGAGCTCAGCAAAGGAGAAAAGGCTGACACAACATCTTTAAACATTTTTAATTACCCTGTCAAACTGACAATTATAGAGCTAATTATTAGGAAGACAATACCAGATATACCAAATAGCACATTACCAGTATTTTTATGTAATTATGTAATTTAATGAATTGAAGGCTACAGTAATGGACTATATCTGGTTAATTAGGGACTCCCTTTCTGCTAATAATGCCATTTATGTTCAGTTCACTATGTTTGTTTTTCTTCTGTAAAACCGGGCATATTTTCTCAGACGATGAAGGATTCTATACAGCAGCTCATATGCCCCTTCTGTTATTGATGGTACGCAGTTTTTTTTTTGTTTGTTTTTGTTGTTTTTTTTTTTTTTTTTCATGGTGTGGACAATGTGCTCCACTGACTCCTTTTCATTTCCAGCTTTGCCCTATTCACTAAGGGTTAATATGGCCCAGGGCTGGGCTGCTGCAGCTCTGTTGGCACTGGCATCCCAAAGCCATGCAGCACCCTGGAAGAAGCACCCGCCTGCCCCAGCAGCCCCAGCCAGGGCAACGTGAGGGTGGGGAGTGCAGCAGCTCGCAAGGACCCTGCCCAGCAGCATGCTCCTTGCCCTGCACCCACACCGGCAGCAGCACCCATGCCTCTGCCAGCCTCCATCCCTGCACCCCACGGTCAGGGCATGGGGAGCCGCTGCAGAAACGTGCCCAAGCACAATGGGCTGGCCAGTGAGGGTGCGCCCCATGGCATGAGCCACATGAAAGAAAATAAATAATTTAAACATTTTCCCTTGCAGATAAAATGTTGGGAAGGTTCGGAGTCTCCTAATTCCTCGTTGTTGAATGAAAATTGTCTCATAAATTATTGATTGTATTTTAAATGTACCCATAGAAGCCATTTTAATTCTTCTTTTCTCTTTTTGGCAATAATTAACCTATTTACATTTTTTAATCACTTGAAGATATTTCCTGCTGATTGTTAGCTGGACGGGAGGGGTTGCCTGCTACACAAGCCCACCAGTTTTGGGAGATTCCAAAGGGAGGAACTGGCCATGGGAAACCTCACGGCCATGCTCCACTGCCAGGCCAGAGCCTCACATCCCGGTAAGGTAAACCTTTCCCTAATCAGAACAGCAACATTAACGGAAGTACCAAATCCCTCCTGAGTCCTAGCCCAGCCCCAATCAAAGATTGTCACCTGGCTGCCCTGTGGGAAGGGGCTTCTGTGCAGAGAGATGCACCGGGGCTGGATGGGGCTGGGCAGCAGCAGGTCCCATCAGCTGCTCCTTGCTGCCCGGTCACTGCTGCTCAGATGCTTGGCACCAAGGGCCAGTCCCAGCCAGTTCACCTGCACATCCCAGCACCAGCCACTAGCAGAAAACAATGCTTAGGATTAACAAGCAGTTCCACAGAGATCCACCTCAGGGGGTGGGACATGTACTCTTGAGCACACATCATGGCAGGATGGTCCACTGCCCTTGGCTGCAGCATGGAGAGGACACTGCAAGCAGAGTGAGGCATTCTGTGAAGGCACTAACATAGCAGGCTCATCGCAGAAGATGAGATCTAGCAGAGAGGATTTGTCTAGGACATGAACTGCTGACAGATAGAAAGCAGCCTAAAATTTGCATCTGCCCCATCACTTCTGCAGAAAAAGTTGCTGAGCTACCTCTACTGTCCCTTGATCTCCTGCAGATGCACAGCAGAAGAAGCTGCAGCTGAGATGGTATATGCATCTGGGGAGCAGCTTGACTAAGTGGGCAATAGAAAGGAAATCTGTTAAAGCCCATGGGTACAGGCACTTGGATCATAGGAGCAAAACTGCAGTGCTGCCCACTGTGGGTGAGTCAACAACACATCAAAGATGAGTTTGGGAACATGAGCTATGAAGTTTCTGCTGTCTCTCTGAATTAGACGCTGTCATCACAGGTTATGGTAAGCATTGCTTTATGTGCTGCCCACCTCCAAGAGGAATGCTCATCTTCTGGCTTTTCACCCTTCCTTCAGGCAGAGGTGCACATGCAAGGGTAGGGGGCTCTAATCCTGACAGTCAGCCCACACACACCATCTGCCACACTGCTCTTTTGCATTGGTCTCAGTAGCTTTAGTTCTTGTTACAGAATTGGTTAACAGATCCCAAAACAAGGTTAAAAATAGTAGCGCTTCACCCCAGAAATCATGGAAAATGTTGTAGTACTGTATCAGTTTGCTCAGTTTCTGGGCACAATGGGTTCCCTTCAATGGAATTGGCAGCATGTATTTAAAGCAAGTGGTACTATTGAAGTGGAAAAAGCAAAGATGCCAAATTAACTTCTCTGGTAGCCAAAAACACCAAGAACTGAAAGAGAATGGGATTAAGGAGCATCTCTGTGTGCTAAGTGTTGGTGTAACTCACAGACTGTCCAGGACAGCCTTACAGAAAGTGAGCTGGGTGCCCATGAGCCAGCTCCGTATTCCAGGGCTGACTTCACACTGCCTGCACAGAGAGGCAGTCAGTCCCCTTTTGCAACGTGCTCCAAGACCTGGCAAACAAAAGCACCAAACCAGCCTCATCATATTTACACTTTCAATAAACTGTAAATATTAATGCATTAATGGCACAAATTTTGGGCCCCTCACTACAAGAAAGACATCAAGGCCCTGGAGCATGTCCAGAGAAGGGCTACGAAGCTGGTGAAGGGCCTGGGACACAAGTCCTGTGAGGAGCGGCTGAGGGAACTGGGGGTGTTCAGTCTGGGGAAGAAGATTCTCAGGGGAGACCTCATGGCTCTCTGCAACTACCTGAAAGGAAGGTGTGGGGAGCTGGGGGTCGGCCTCTTCTTGGAAATGAGGAGACATTTCTTCTCAGAAAGAGCGGTCAGGCATTGGGACAGGTTGCCCAGGGTGGTGGTGGAGTCACCGTCCCTGGGGGTGTTTATGGAAAGGTTGGACATGGCGATTAGGGACATGGTTTAGTGGGTGATATTGGTGGCAGGGGGACAGTCAGACCAGATGATCTTCGAGGTCTTTTCCAGCCTTAATGATTCTATGAAATATTTTGCAGGTGACTTCCCCGCAGAGTTCTACTAGCTTTGCCTACCATGCACAACCAAACATATTCAAGCAGTTCTCGTCTAAGTGAAAGCTGCTGTTAAGAAGGAAGAAATTCAATAATGTACTTGTAAATTAATAAAATCCTGGCAATTGTGAAAACATTCTGGGCTTTTGTTGGCCTGGAGATTTATTCAGTGTTGCTGGCTTCCCAGCTGAGGCAGAAAATATCATAAACCTGCCAAGAGAAATGCCTCTGCAAAATGTTCCAGGCTCAGCTATAACATTCTTCTACCTGCTGGCACAGCAGCCATGGTGCCCCAAAAAGGCCAAGAGCTGAACCTGCACACTCTGTCCCCTTTGTCCCTGCCACGGACCAGTGAGTAGCATTAAAGCTGACAAGAGTTGATTGTTCCGCAGTTTGGATTCAGTTCGGGGGGATCTTTCAAAGCGTCATTCTTTCTAGGAATATAATAAGCCTGAAACTGCGTTATATGCCTATCAAAATCAGCACTGTCCACGAGGGAGTGCTGGGAAAGCTGTTACAGGGATCTGGTCTGTGTACCAGCTCCTGTTTGCAGCCAGCCCAGGTTCCTGGCTGTGCTAGTGTTCACTGCTCGCTCAGGCAGCGGCAGCTTTTGTCAAAGCACTCCCATGACGCAACCACCTCTCCCCCGAGCTCCCATTTGGTTCCTGGTTTCCCTTTGGGTTGCACCTTCAGACAGCTAGACATCCATGCAAGCTGGGTCTGCAACCTCCTTGCTGGCAGGGCCCCAGTTCACCATGCTCTTTGCGAGAGCAGCGTCATGCACAGAGCTGTCAGGACACTACCACACTGCACATGGGGTGCTGCCAGGGTGAGGAGTGTGCAGGGAGCAACATGTCAGCCACTGCCATGCCTCCTAGGACAAGAGCAGGACATGCCGTACAGGTTCAGGCAGAGCCAGGCTGGGTCCCCTGCAGCCCAAGCCCAGCAGACATCCCAGGACACAGCAGACCTGACTGCTGCAGCAAGCCCCAAAGGAGGAGCATTACTACCTCTAGGACAAGGGCTGAAGGCCATAGTGACCTTCAAAGCCCAGCAACCCCCACAGAATGTGAATCAGAGGAACAAGAGTAGACACTTGCATGTTCCCCAGCGAGCTATGAGCCCGGCAGCTGGTGCTCCAGGGTCCTGCCAGCCTCCAGCTGTCATTGCACATATCCCATGGGAACCAAAGCAAACATCAAGGTTTATATTTGCTTTCTTGAATACAGAATAATGAAGGAGCAGTGTGCGTATGGGGAAGGCTGTTGGCATTGTGCCATGCCAAAGAAATGATACTGTTTAATGAAGGTCAGAAGAAGAATGTTTTCCCATTTAACAGACAGAGAGCTCTGTGCTGAGGACCATCAGAACAGCCTGCAGCTGGCCACACCAAAGGGCAGATGCATTTGCTGCAATTGGTTATTGTTACCTACACCTCAGGGCTTATAGACAGGAGTGCATACCCTGGGCTCCCGGTCGTGCCCACGGCCTGTGCTGGCAGTATCCCACTTCCCTGTCCTGCATCAGAAATGAGGGTGCTACAGAAACTTGGCCAAACAAAATTTCTTCTCTGAGTGATCCCATCCCAGCTGTGTATGAAAACTCATTATAAGTTTAGGCAGAAATCAAAGCACTTTATCTCTGAAGACATATCAGCACGAAGGAGGGGAATAGTACAGGGCACCATTGCCTCCACAGCAGTAAGGTCCAGGAGAAAAAGCTGCACACAGACACCTCTTAGAGGACTTGGCAACAACCACAGCTTTGGGCTTCCCCAAGAACAGGCTCTGCTCACTCACAATGGAAAAAGCACAGGGATAATGAGCAAAGCCATGTGCCCTGTTAGAGTAGGGGTACACGGGGTAAGGAGACCAAACTTACCCCACAGAGCCAGGAGCTTACAGTGAGGGAAGGCAAGGAAGGAACAGCCACATCCTGTGAGAGCACAGCAGCAACAGCAGCAGCCCATCTAAAGTGACACCCGTGTTCCTGCACCTGCCTTTTAAACAGGCCAGACACAGTTCTCTTGCCCTCAGTCCCTGCTTTGAGACAGAACATTTTGCTCCTGCGACCTGAGTCAAAAGCATTAACTTCAGCCCTCCAGAGAGTCTCTGAGCACTGTACCTACCTCTGCCACTTCTGTGGGGGTCAGCAGCTGATCCAACATCTTGCTGGTTATCTGTCAAGACAGCAGAATTCACAGCAATTTTTCTAGGGTTTATAAATGCTCTGGAGCCCCCAGCTCAGGCACAGGAGATCCAGGCTCTCTATGAGTAGCATCATTACAAGATGAACTACAGCTGAGATGACAGGGTTGCTGATGGGACCCCTGCCTTGCAAACTCGTAGTCCATATCCAAATGGACAACAAGAACCCTGCTGCTCTGCCCCACATCAGGCCAGCTCTGCAGACTCCCACTTGATGAAATGACATATCACTCTGCCCCTGTGAAGCCAGACACATCCACCAGCACAAATTCAAACTGCCCAGCAAAGACCAATCAATAACTGGTGGTGCAGACACCTGAGTACAGGATGCTTTGTCTTCATAGGTGCAGGAAGGAGGCTGCATCCAGGGACTGGAAAGGGCTGAGCACCGAGGATGATGCTAGAGCTGCAGACTTCACCAAATATTTAATAGACAAATGATCCTGAACAAACACTTCTTCTGAGGAGCAGCAGCATTTCATTTTCATTGGGGAATGCTTAGCTAGCTGATTTTATGACAATATGTATTTTATATATATATAAAATTTGTGAGTGAATTTAGTGCTTGTGAATGCAAAGGAGTAATAGTGCTGGCAAGAATCAAGCATTAGGTGGAAAGATGTGCCAGCCACCTCATGTGGTCATGATGCAGCACAATACTCATGAAAGAAGTTGCTTGTGCCAGTCCTCGTGTGCTGCAAATGATAACAATGAAACTTAATGCGGCTCTATCTGTCAGAGATTCATACTGCTAGTCTCCAGCACGGTTAGCTGAAATCTCCAAAGAGGTACCAGAAGAGAGAGGAACAAGTCATTTATTTTCCTACCGAGCTAAGCATAAATATCAAGGACCTTTCCTACTGTACTCTCTGGGAAGCATCTCAGGTACACCAGCCCTTCCCACAGCACCACTCCCTGCTTCCAGACTCCAGCTGCTCTCCTATACGTTAACGCCAAATTGTCTGAAAACTACCCAGGCCTTTTGTAATGTCTAGCCATCTGCACAAGCAGTAATGGTCGTGTTGATGCAACATGTATTTCCTCTACAGAATACAAACACGCTGCCTCAGCCCCGAGCCTCTGTATCTCTTGTTTTACTCAGCTTCTCTCCTGTATTCTTCCGCTGCCTTATCAGCCGTGCTGAAGCTCAGTGTCCATCTTTCTTCATCACCATTTCATGCAGTGATACAGACTTTTCTTTCCTCCAGTCATTTACACATTTTTGCTACTTAAAGTCTAAGATTTTCTGGCTGAAAAATCATCAGGAGGGACATCCCCATCACTCTGCTCAGTTGACTGCCTCTTACAACTGCTGGGCTTTTAAATATCTAGGCTGAACTTGAAGAGCCAGCTGCACTTTTCCTTCTAGCTCATTCTCATGCAGACCTTCCTGGACAGCTGTTTCCTATTCCCCCTCCTATTGTGGCAGGTCTTTGGCAGGAGGTCAGCTTGGAGAAGCAAAGCAGTCCCCTCTGGTCTGGAACCAGAAATGCCAGATTCTGCTCTGGAGCTCGGTTTCCATCTATTTAGTGATCAGCAATCCATTAGCTGGCAGTACAGGGTAAGTGGAACTGTGCAGAATCCACAGGGGAAGACAAGGGGCTAGCAGAGCTGTGAGAGCAGGAGAGATGCTCATGGCACAAAGGCAGCACCAGACAACAACAACTACCATTTTTTCTCCTGATGCCATCAGCCCATTAGCGCAATCCTTCGTACCAGGAAGAAACTGGTGTGCTGGAGGACACACAGAGAGGACGAGGGGGATGCCGGCGTCGAGGACCTGACCCCAAACAAAACAAAACTGATCCATCCACCTGCTCTTCCTGCAAGCCCGGGGCACAGAGCAGGGATGAGGGAAGGTCGGGCAGCACCCAGGCTCCAGGGAGGCAGCCCAGGTGCTGAGCAGCTGCAGGGTCCCCACGGCAGCCGCTCCTGCCCCTGCCCGCCCCCCCAGGGGCAGCGCAGCGCGGACCCGAGGCTTTTGGGATGGCCGGAACGGGTGGGTGCGGGGCAACACGAGGCTCCTGCCTGCTTGCTTCCAAATGTTTTTGCAGAGCTCCATCTAGGGGGGATGCTGCTGGACAAGGCTGCAGAAGAAGGCAGGTACCGGTAAACAAGTAAATGGCTCCTTCCCCTGGCCTGAGGCCCCTTGTTACACACTTACGGTGCTAATTAAAAAAGGGAGGGAGCAGCCCATAAATTTTACAGTTTACTCTAACTTCAGTTCCAGCTGGTTTTAAAAGAGCTAATGAAGGTAAGTGCATCTGTGCAGATCACTGGTGCATCACAGACAGCAAGCCAGCATGCTTAATTAAATGTTATTCTAGGAATAAAATTTAGCCCTCAACTGACAAGACTGAATATTAAAGCATCAGTTTCCTGAAGACCAGCTGTAACCAGAGTATCCTACTATGGGAAAGCAAAAGTAATCCCTGCTACTGACACAAACATCCCTCGGACAATGGTTAAAAAAAGTACCACAGCCACAGAAATGCACAGTGCTGCCAAAGGACAGAGCTGCCTCTGTGGGGCAACCAGCCGCCTTACCAGATTCCCCAGGCATCCTTTGCTCTTGGACTGAAGACAGTAGCAGGGAACCAAAGTCCTGCACAGAACAATGACTCCAAATAGTACCTCTTCCTAGGCAGCATGGAGCAATCCTCTAGTACAGAGGACTGCCTTTAAGGCATTAATAGCAAGCTGCTGCTCATAGTTTCTCCCGGCACCCGAGGCATTCTTCCCTACTGCTCTCACCCCTTTCCTGGCTACCAGGAGAGCCCTGAGAGCTAACAAGGGAGAGCAGCACAGCTGCTAAAAAGAAACCAGGAAACGCCCCCGGCCCTGCTGCACCCCGAGCTAACAGACGTGCAGGCGAAAGGGCTAAGTCTCAGCAGTGCAGCAACAAGCTGCAATGCAGGTAGCTGAAGACCCCTCTGGGGATGGGATACAAGAGATCTACTCACATCCTCCATGTATTTTTGTTTCCAAGTGAATTGTGGTGTCTCATTTTACAGCATCAGCCCCGGGAAGAAAGACTAGCGCTAAACTACACAAATCCTCTCATATTGCTGTGCCTACAGTTGGAGGCCTTTACATATGCAGATATTGCTTCTCCTTTGCTCAGAGGTCTCTTTCTAATATAATACTTCCCCAATATTGCAGAAGTCATAACAGGGGCTTCTCCAGGGGAACACATCTTACCTCCCAGGAAAGAGCAGTCTGTCACTGCAGCCTGATTCTCAGCGCTTCTGCCACATCCCCACATCAGGACAGCAGGGTGGTGGCTGGGAGGCCAGCATGCACATCTCTGCACCCAGGCCAGGCAGTCAGTGCCCAATCCAGCCCGAAAACAAGCAGCAATGACCTGCAGGGTTCCTTCCCTCCTCTGATGGTTCCCACTAGCACCCTGTGTGGAGTCTTGACAAATCTCTAATCCTCATGATATTAGCCAAGGGGGCTGGCAGCTTGATCTGCCCTTTACTGGTACTGTCAGATCAAATAGCTGCTAATTGACCAATGTGTCTCCTTTTGCTGAGCTATTAGCAACGGCACCACGGCGGCTTTCTGACATTAATTATCTGTGAGTTAGCAGTATTTGAAAACATAAATAATAGTTTGCAGGGCGAGCTCGCAGCTCCAGACGTACGAGGGCAGGCTGACATGGCCACCGCAGCGTGGTGCAGACTTTCTCCTGAGCCCTCGCTGGGCCCTGTAACCAGGGAGGGCTCGGGCCACGCTCAGGAACAGCTGGCCTGGCTGGAAGTTTAGTCGGGCTGTCAGGGCCCAGGGCCACCTAGCCTCTCAGGCCACCTTCACCTCACATCACAAACCCATCCTTCATGTGATCAGCTTCCTGAAGAAGCGATCCCAATGCCAGCCCCAAAACCTGATGAATGGCAGGCAACAGCACCCCAGCATGAGGCAGACGGGCTGGGCTTAGCCCTGTTTTTGCTATATTATCTTACAGCCAAAGCCAAGCACAAAGTGCAAGAGAACAGCCCATGCAAAGGCCACAAGGCATATTCCTCCAGCAGACCATCACCAAAGCAAGAAAAGGATCAAAAATAGCAAACCTCAGTACACATTTCCTTTCCTGGCAGCTCTAAGAGGTTCCCATTAACCCCAACACCCTTTGTTAGAGGGGCAAACTGTCTCCACAGCAGCTACCCCTGGGATTATCAGAGCTCAACAGTTAGCAAGTAAAACAGCCACAGCAAAACAGACACGCTCCAGGCACTCGCTGCTGAGAGGGCTGGGACAGGTTTGATACTCACTTCTCTGCATTTCACACATGCATTCGCATTTAGCAAACACTCATCTGAAAAACCCTGACCCCTCCTTTCCTCACGGTAGCACTGCTGTGAGACAACCCCTGCACAGTCCTCCAGCCTGGCCCTTCTGGCTCCTCTCAAGGGCCCAGACAGGCACACTGCTGCCTGCCACGGAGCTCAGACACCCGTGGAAGAGGCTTCCTCGTGCCTGGTCATTGGGGAATGGACGTGGCATCCAAGGATTGCTTCCCAAAGCAGAATCTTGTTGTCTGCAGAGAGGCAGACCAAACCCCATCATCTGGAGCAATGCTGCCAGCCACCACATCTGAGGGGGAAGCAGCTCGAGAAAGCAACCTGGGTTTGTGGCAGTGAGGGGCAGGACATCCCTCTGAGGTGGCTCCTGTCAGCTGGGAAGAGCCAGTTTACCTCTCATGCTAGAGGTGACCCACTGAAGGTTATGCTGTCATCCCCTTTTTGAATAATGTAGCTGACACATGATACAAAAACTGAGATTAAGCGAGGAATAATAAATTGATTTTCACAGGTTAATCCAAAGGCTGGACCCTAAATTTTCTGTCTGCAATAATCACTGTGGCTATTGCACAAGAGCAGCTAGAGGACTCAAGAAATATACTTAATGAAGATTCTGTCACTCAGAAGCTTTGCGTAACACCAGCTAAGAATTAACTAACATTTATACCAGTCATTTTTGATGTAATAGAGTAGCACACAACACACTCTTCTAAGTGAGAAGTGCACTGCCTGCCCTGGCACTAGCATTCCCCTCACTGACCCCAGTGTCCCACTGCCTTTGTGTTTTGATCCCAGATGTTTTTTTTCTAACAAAGCCTCTCACCTTGGGCTATCAGCCCTGTTTTGCCATGCCTTCCTTTCCTCCCACGTTGAACAGACACAGGAGCTCAGTGTCTTAGCAGCCCAGCCTGCGCCCCTTCTACACCCCAGCCCAGGGCCCCTCCAGTCTGTGGCCTACCAACACTGTAGGACTTTCACAAAGTTACATCCAGGAGGAAATGGGAGTAGTCTCAAACCAGTGCTTCGCTCCACCAGTGTCAAGCTCAGAAACAGAAAGGATCTAACTGTCATCCAGCTCAATGCTCTTTGCCTGCATCTGGTCTATCCCAGGAAACTTGCGTCTCAGACTGACGAAGACAGGCAGGGCTGCCAGCAGCAGCCACAACTCTTCTCCTGCCATTCTCTAGGTGCTTGCACCCTTGGTGTCCCTTGGTCTGCCATGGTAGCTGTCCCAGGCAGCTTTTCCTCTAGCAGGTGTGGCTGCTCACTGCAGTGGTGAGCCAGGGTGTCACAGCCCGTGGGGTCGGCACTGGATGTGGGTGACGCACACTGAAGAAAGAACATCCCCTCACCCACGTCCCTCTGTCACCCTGCCCAGGCTCCATCCACTTCCAGCCCGGTGCACTTCTCTTATCCTGGCATTTCTGGCAGAAAAGAGCGTCCTGAGTCCATGCTGGGAGACAGCAAGCTGTGCCATCAGCCCTTCTGCCCAGTGAGCTCCCCAGGCAATCATTTCAGGCCTGTAGGGAGCCCATTCTGCCCATGGCCCCCCACCTGCTCAGCCCTGCATTACTGAGGGAAGGTGTGAGCAGCAGGAGTCAGCCCCTGGCACTGCCATGCCCTCCAGTGTTCCTGTAGCAAGTGTGCCAGGACATGAACTGCTGGACCCAGGGGTACTTTCCTTCAGGCCTTCCATCTCCATGACATCTGTCAGCTCCTCTTCTCGTGTTCAGGACATGCTGCTGTGCCCAGCGAGTGCTGTGGCTCTGGGAAGGGTGGGAGGGTTGTGAGGCCCACTGCCAGTGCTGCAGTGGCCCAAGCATTTTTTTTTTTTTTTATTTAACAAGTATATGGATAAGGAAGAAGGAAAGATGGAGAAAAATCTCCTTCCACCTCCAAGAGACCCCTTCTGGGCTGTGAAGTCTCAGCTGCAGTGGGGCTGGGCTCTCTGACCCACCGGGGAGCTGCAGAGAGCAGGCAGCAGCACAGCTGGCAGGAGACTGAAAAGCATTCCATAATGCGAAGTGAATCGCTTCTAGCTACGGAACTATGTGAGCCTTCCCTGTCCTTATTCTCCTTGTGTTTGCAGTCCTATCCTTGGAACCCATTATGTTCTTGCTCTGTTGAAACAGCTTGTGGGTTCAGACTTGAGGAAATGGAGTATGATTGGTTTCCATCTCCTCAGGGCAAGCTCATACCCCAAGAGCCAACTGGCCAGTACCGTGAAACATAATATCCTCCATGATATTTCACCAATTATCCTTCTGGATGAAGCATGTAGCAAGTTAAACAAGCTGGGATCATCTTCCACTGGATGGTGGTAGCTTTAAGGAAATTCAGACCTTTAGCCAGAGGTAGATGGATATGACCTTCCGTAGTGTAATTGTAACAATCTTACCATTTTTATTCCCTAGTAGTTGAAATATTTCAAAAACTAAATGACCCAAGGTCATTAAACTTTGTAAAGAGATTGCTGCAGGTATTTCCAGACATCTATCAAAAACTAAGTCACCATGACTGCCTACGACTAGAGGAGAGCACAGACTGGTAAATTGTCTTGTTTCATATCCCTCCAGCATTTTTGCTGAGGTTTCCTAATTTTTCATAGCCATTTTGTTGGCAATGCTAATTAAAATTAGAGTTGAGTAAGAGGTATCTTTATCTGCTTATCACCTTATCTGATATGAAAAATGAGTCTGTCTTGAGAAATAGCATGAAGACAGATACCTGCATAACACGGGACTTTTTAACCAGTTTCTGATTTGAGCCAGGTTACTTCAAGTGACTGCTTCTGCTTGTCTGGGATATTTAAGAGGGTTGTGCAAAAAATTTCCACACTTCTGCTTCCTCTGCTCGTAGCTGCACAATTTGTATAAATATGAGAAGATGCAGGTCTGGGATATATTCATCTCATTTCTGATATTCTCAGTGTCTATCACAGTGTTTATCACAAGAATAAAAGCAATGAAAACAACAAGACGTTTTTAAGCAAAATGCCCAAGCAAACTCCCCAGAGCTCAGAGAGCCACTTGCCCTGGTCAGGGCCACCAGCCAGTGAGAAGTGCAGCGCCCACCAAGGCTCGGCCTAGCTTCTGCCGCAGTGACAGCCTGCCCCACAGAGATGGGCTCTTTCATGCCAGGTCCTAGGCCACGGTCCCCACCTCACCACAGGAACCACTTGTTGGTGAAAAAAAGTCAGAACAGTTTTAAAGAAATTGTACGTTACGCCTGCATAGCTTCTGACATTACTTCATGCAAGGCTCACTATGGAAGATCCCTACTAACCCCTCTGGACAGCAGTAACATCACTGATGTTCCTTGAGCAATGGATGCAGGAAATAAGATCTTCATTGGCCTCTGTCCCCATATGGGTCTCCCAGGCCAGCAGCTCATGCAGTGTGCAGGATGAGGCCAGCATACTCAGTGCAGGAGTAGGCCTGGTCCCAGGAAGACTCTCTCTGCAAATGGCATATAGCGGCATCAGCTACCGTGCATCTCATTTTAAAAGCATGACACAAACTTATATCACAAGATTAGATTGTTTTTTTCTTGCCATTCTTCTTGCTTTGTTTCAGTGGGGGAGAGGAAAAAAAAAATCAAGCCACAGATAACTCGATCAGGGTGTGCATGGTGAGTAGCCCAGAATGCTGTGAAATCACATAAAAGATTTGATCAGAGTCAATATCAGCTGCTGAGCTATAATAGCTTTTGTGATTCTCCTAACAGGATTTTAATTTTATGTTTATTATTTGGGGACTAGCAAAGCACATGAAATGCCTGTGTGGTGGTGTGGGCTCCCTTTTCCTCTCTTCTCTGAAAGGCTGGGAAAACTCAAGTGCAAAGCAAGCTGACTTTCAGTATTTTTAATTTTTGCTTGTGTTCCCCAGGCTTGGCAGGAGAGAGTGAACTTAATTAAAATCAATGGAGAAAAAGAATGGGATAAATCACAATATGAATATTCTCAGTGTCTGTATGCAAGCGTAGCATATGCAGGCTTCTGCCTGCATTCAAAACAGCAACTCCTTCAAAGCACAGCGGAGCCTCCTTGCTTTCCATTGTCTCCAAGAAACAACAGCTTTTCAAAGCGTTGCAGCTCCAATTTGGAGGCTGCTCCCTCCTTCCGTAACTTGCTCTGCTGGGATGGGTGATGGTCAGAAGCAGTCAAGAAGGTGCTTTTGCAGAGTTTTCCAGTGTGTGCTATCCTGAGCAAACAGCTGCTCTCCCTGGGCAGCCCCTAATGCAGGCACTGCCATAGCCTGGGCTTACAGGGCCAGTCCAGCCTCTGCCCAGCACTGCCCGCATGCAACAGCGGTACCACCACCTGCCCACAGGCCCCAGCACAGCCAGGGAGACTGTTTCACAAGCCATTTTCTTTTTCTTCTCTTTTTGGCATTTTGCTAGTAGTAAAGGGAAGCCATCCGATTCTTTTCTTCAATTGGGAAATGTGCTTTCAAAGCGTGTACTTTCCACAACATGCAGAATTGTCCTTTACTCATTTTTATTTGTGCATCTGCAACGAATGCATCTGTCCTAGTGCCTGGGACCTTCCTGCTGCAGAGCAAGAGCTGGGAGGGCTGGGGACAGTAATGGCAGGGCAGTAAAATGGGTTCAGCTCTCCTAAGGACCATCACTGACCCTGAACCATCATGGATCAGAAAACGTGAGCAAAAGAATTGGAGAGAGGAGTAGAAGAAGAAGGAACACTGGGAAGGAAACCATCTCTCTGAGCATGATTCAGCCCCAGCACGGTGAGCACCAGCACTGCCCACTCTGCTCATTCCCAAACGGGCTGTTTCGGGGAAATCTCGGGCTGGTTTTCAGAGCAAATAACAGCTCTTTAGAGTCACCTGCCAGCATAAGTTGATGATGTCAAAGCCTTCACCACATCGGTCAGACTTTAATTGCAATGTGTGGTGTGCTGAGCTGTTTAGTGGGTTAAAGCAGCAACAGGTGCACCTCGCTCCAGGGCCAGGGAGGCATCTGGCTGTGCTGGCTCAGCGGCTGCTCCAGCGTGTAGCAGGGACAGCCCGGGCTGCCCTGATCCTGTGCCGTGTGGGCAGTGCTGCGCAGACGACTGGAGGGCGCTCCCAGGTGTTCCTCTCCTGCCGAAAGCAGACACTGCTGCCCAGCAGCCTCCTGCATTACCAGTTTTCTCAAAGCCCTTGGGACTCACAAGCATTAGGCAGGCCCCATTGTTGACCTGAGCCTTGCCAGGCCGACGCATCTCAGCAGGTCCGTTTGGATCTCCGCTACCCAGACCTGCCTCCTCTCCGCACTCTGAACTCGTGGTTGGCACCGTGCCTGGGCCTGTTCCTCCCCCCCATTTAGCTAAGGCCAGGAACGCACCACTGTAGCCATAAAGCAAGAGCTACAGGGCTTCCTCTCACCATGCAGCCAGGGCTTTAGTTTTAATAACATAAAATAAAAAATCATTATTCCATTGTTTAGCACTTGTTGCCAGTCCCTTCCAGATGAATTAATTTCTTAATCACGCTTTTAATAGGGGAGACTGTTAGAGCCCATGCGGGAATGGTTAATATTAGTAGTATTTAACTGTCAAAAGCTTTTCATATCGTAAACCAGTCTCACGGTCAAACAATAAAATTCACAGTCTAATTGGTGGGTAACAGGCCTCCAGGCACTCATCACTTATGACAGCCAACAGCAGCAATGCCGCGTGCCGGACCACGACAGCCAGCTGCTCTGGGCAGCCCACGAGCAGCTCTGTTCATTCCCAGCCCCAGAGGCGCCCCAGCCCCCTCCCACCAGCAGGGAGACCCTCAGAATGACAGCGGGGCCATTCACCATTGCCCATTCGGATGTCTGCTCATAGCGGCTCCATGCGAGTGGGTGTACAGCACAAGCGAGCACTCAGCATCTACGTGGGTTGCTCAAGACAGCGTTTTTCTTCCAGTCAATCTTTCACAGATTTATGCTGGAGAAATGGGAGCATTAAATATCCCCTTGCTGTAATTCAGCATGCAGCAAGAGATACAGATTTAAATATTTAGTAGCACATAACTGGCTAAAAGCCTCAGCAACATTTTTAAAAATCACTTCTTAATAAAACTGGACTGAAATATTCCCCGCAGTTAGAATTTATGGTTGGTAATTGGTGTTCTTGTGATAAATAGGAGTGAATATATATTTATGAACAACAAATATTAATGAAGAAATAATACAGGAGCCCAACTTCAGGCTGTGCAGCTCGCTATTACTCTACAGTATTCCCCAAGGAACACTGACATTAAGCAAACACAAAGGCATAATCTTGTTTGACTGAAAAATCCAGGAGAAAGGAAGTGTGGTCCTAGGGCACAGAGGCTTCCCCCAGAGGCTGCAAGATTCAACGAAAGAATCCATGCAGTCCATACAGGGACGCTTGCATCCGATGCGAACTCTACTCCCTAGGCTATGTATCAGATACATCTCGTATCTGAGTTGCAGTTTGCAAACACTCCAGCACTATTGATTCTTATCATGGGTGAGACATTAATTTGCATGTGTTCCACTATGATTAAAAACTTGGAGGCAGAGTCTACAGTAACTGCTCCTTTTCTGTATGATGGCAGGATGAGATTTATCTATAGGTGATGATCTTGATTACTGCTTAGGCACAGCTTATGCAGGAGAAGCATGTTGATTAATCTTCATTTTTCACCCATCAAGAGCAGTTTTTAATGCCTGTTGCCTTCTGCACCAGAATCTCAAATTAACGCATAAGCCAGATAGAGAAATCCCACAGAGCCCCGTCCACCAGCACACAGGTCCTCTCCTGAACACAATACTGCTCTGAGGCTGTGCCTGGGCCCAAGCTGGGGGCACGGAGGAAGAGGCAAGCCTGGCTGGTGTCTGCAGCATGCCAGGCACCTCTGACAGGCTCACTG
The DNA here is from genome assembly GCF_964034855.1 of Anser brachyrhynchus. Classification (NCBI taxonomy): domain Eukaryota; kingdom Metazoa; phylum Chordata; class Aves; order Anseriformes; family Anatidae; genus Anser; species Anser brachyrhynchus. Next base: position 17,862,093 of record NC_137733.1, read on the forward strand.
GAGCCTACTGGAGTAAGCCATCACATTTCCCAAGGTCCATGGAAGGTACCAAAGCCCACAGGCAGGCAGAAACAAGGTACTGACACAACCACAAGAGACTGGCTTCAGGGAGTGAGTCCTGCTGCATGAGCAGTTGGACCAGTGGTGATGCCCCAAGCCTGGCTCTTCTCCCTGCTGCTGTAACTGCCCTCCCACAGAGGCTGGCACTCTCCACCATGCTCTGACAGCGTGGAAGAGCAACATTGTCTGTGAAAACCACAGCAGCCACAGGAAACATTTCTAGCATTAAATAAAATAAAAGAGACTTTTTTTCTGCAATAGAAACTCTGTGATCTTGCAACACAATTTGCATAAACAGATAATTTGGCTATAAACACTTTCAATGTTAACTTGTAATTACATATAGAACAACTCACTCAAAATACAATTAAAGACCTTGATGAATTGGAAAATGTCAAAACATTTAAAAGGCTTCAACATACATTTGATTTACATCTCCTTGGTCAGACATTAAACTGGAGATTGTTTACATTTTCTCTTCCAGAGCCCAGAGCACATGGAGATTCTGTCTCCCCGCATCAACAACCCAGCCCACCAGCACATGCAGGGATCATTAGCGGTTATTCTTCCACACAGAGAATCATCTGTGTTTTCTCTAAGAACAAATTTAAAATGAGAAGTTTACAGCTCAGATTCCTAGACTCACTTCACAGCTGTCTCCACTCATTCGTTACCCTTAAAGGAATCAGTAGGCCCAATATTTTTCACATTGTCCAGAAAATACAGGCTGGGAGGATGCTACTCATCCTTCAGAAATACAGAGCTACTTCAGCAGAAGGCAACAAAGCAAAGAAAAGCCCATCTCACTCCAAGCAGGCTGCTACCACAGTTAGGGCGCCTGACACATATATGTTCAAATGCCCTTGGAGGGAAGGTAAGACACAGCCCGGGCCCCCCTCATCCTAGAAGACCCTCTGCCAGAATGATTGGTGAAGGAAGGAGCCTTGCTTGCACTGCACACACCTGCACAGCAGCATTTGCCAGTGGGGACCAGAGAGGGCCCAAGTAGGCAAGGTGAGACAGCAGAGCTTTACAGAACACAAGTGCCAAGTTACATATTCAGAACCAGGCCTCGGGCCTCTGTTTCTCTCATTTTCTTACCACCAGAGCATGTCTGCCTGGGACCAGAACATGAAGCAACCTGGCTTCGGAGACTGTCCTGATCTCCAGGAGCTAAGGACCCCTGGAAATCTCACCAAAAACTTGGTATTTTTTCTGCCAAGTTCTCTGCCTCTGATTGCACACTGAGGTTATCTGATAGCTAGTAGAGTCCTGGAGAGCGAGTTGCTTCCCAAACCACACCAACCTAACAAGGCTCACCTACTGCTGAAATAATAAGCAAGAATGCTTGTCCTTTCTGTTTCCAGAACATTTTGAAGGCTGGTCACAGCTGTATGTCTTCTCTTCAAGGTCAGATTCCTTAAGGGTTACAGGCTGAACAATTCCACATATATCCTAAAAATACACAGCTTTATTTGTAAATCACCTAATATATTTTAAAGGGCAGGCACTCCATGTTTTACTTTTTATTGCCACTTATCTTCCATCTCTGCCACGGTGTTTATCCTCCGCTATGCAAAGGCGCATATCCACAGCCCTCTGTTTCTGGAAGGCTGACACGGCAGAACACCAGGAGCTCAATCAAGTGTGGCCCTTGTAATCTGTTAGAGAGCTCATGAAGGAGATCAGCGCGCTTTCTGAAATACCACTGAGCATATAAAGCAAAGCAAAAACCTATAAACAATCATTGACCATGGAGCTCAAAGGAGATAAAGTCTGAGTCGCACTCATGAAGCCCACAAAATTAGCCTGGGAACGTGGTGCACATGCAGCTCCAGAAGGGAACATGCTTTGCTGCTGGTAGAGCAATGTCCCTGGTACTGGGAGTTCGTCCACCTTACAAGGAGTCACTTGCTTCATACTGCTCTTCTATACTTCCCTCCAGGCTACGGTCACCACCAAACCTCTGTGCCTGCATGCTGGGATGAATGCTGCTTCTGCCTGGATGAAGCTGCTGAAAACATGTCCCAGCCCCCGGCCAGCCCCCAGATGCACCAGCCTGCCTTGGGCTACGCTTGTCCCACAGCACCAGCACTCAGCCCCGCAGCCAGTGTTGGGCAAGCAGCAGGATGAAGCACACATTCACGCCACCTAGGTCACCAGTGCAGTACTAATTCAGCTCACAGAGGGTTCTCATCCCTCGTTAGTCTGTCACCCGACATCCATTAGCTCCTAGCAGGGCGCTCCCATAGCAAATCCTCAGCCTGAGCCCTCCTTCCCAGGCCATGGTTAGAGCCCTTTTTTAGAGCTGCTGCTGCTACTGCCCAACAAGTCGCAAGCTGTAGGTTATTACAACACAGCATACAGATGCTCTCTTTTTCCATTTGTCTGCATTAAATAATTATTTAAGCTATATTAGGTATTTATCAAGTAAACTGTCAGCATCTGAAGTTTCCTTATTGTAGCTGAAGATTGAGAGCAGCAATTTGTATGCATCCTGGCACTTGTATGGTGTCTCTGCACACTGAAATTATGATATGAACATGATGTTTTATGAGATACTAGAACTTAATTTCAAAATTTTGGGAGGAGGGAGAAGGAAGTGAGGGGAAGCTGGTTCGCCAGGTCCTCCAGTATAGCGAGGGGCTCTCAATTGTGTTTCTCCTGGAAACTCCGGGGCAGCAGCTGATGTTCAGGACAGTGAGAGACTAGCCAGTGGCACTGCCAACCCTGGGTTAAGGGTGCTGAATGTGACACTGCAGAGCACCTCTGCATCCCCAGAGGGACTCGTGTGAGAAAGCAGTCCCTGGCTGCTGTCATCTCCACTCCCACCCCAGCCTTTCCATTTCCCACCTCTTCTGGGATCTCACAGGCTTCCATGAGGGTGCTTCACTAGTGAACTGGAAGCCAAATTCAAGCCAAGCACTTCCTCCAAGGATCCTGCCCACAAACACCCCATCTGCAGGGCAGGAGAATGGGTCCTTGGTTAAAAAAACACAACTCCATGTGGAGGGCTGCCTCCACCCCATGCACACATACTGCATGCCTACCCTGGAGGATCTCAGCACAGCTGGGGTTCACTGCACCATTTATTACCCCAAGTTTCCTGCATGTTGTTCTTACACTCCTGACTCAGGAGCCAAAATGGTGAGGGAGGCTGTGTGCAGAGTGGCAGCAGTTCCTACCTTTCTGAGAATGTTCCCTGAAACCCCAGGAAGCCTGGTGAAGAGGCCTGGCCTGGGAGAACTGATACAATAGTTCTTTTTCCTTACTTCCAGCTTTGGAATTTCTCTCTTCCACTCTGGTTCTGACAATTTTCACAGCAGGAACCCCTCCATGCTGGAAACTGTTTCCTTGAATTTCACAGATGTCTCATGCTGCTCCTTTCCTTTCCCTCTCTCCTCTTTGCTTTCCTCCATGTCTTGTCCAAGCTGGACATCCCTGGGGGGAAAATGAGAGATGCTGTTTACAAAAGATGTCAGCTCTTGGCAACCTGCATATCTGAGGGATTTATCTGTTCTCTGCATGAGCAGCAACTGCCGCAACCCCAGCCACTCTCCAGCCATCACCATAACTACCGTCTATGTCAGCCTCCCACAGCAGGTCTTTCAACAGATTAATTTAAAAGGTTTCAGTTTGGCTGATTGCATCTAATTTGCCTTGAACCACTGTCGTGATGTGGTGGCAGAGTTGTAGCTCTTGTTCTGGCAGCCTCCTCTCACCTCACCAGATGGCTGCCTTGGCAATTGCACTTCAACTGAAGAGGATCAACACGTACAGTGCACACTAGGTGAGCCCCAGGAGATGGCACAGTGCTCCTTCCCATGCTCAGCTGAAGTTTTGCTCCATACCAAAGGAGTCAGAGAGCTCTGGGAAGTGCTTCAGCCCCCTAAGGAGACCTGGCAGGGCTACGCATTCAGCTCTTCTGGAGAAATTAGCAGCAGGAGTTATTATGGGAACAGGAGAGTTAGGAGAGCGCCAGAGAAGGGGGCCTGTGTGGGCAATGATCCCAGGTCCCCAGTAGTGCCACAGTTCCCTAGTGGGAAGAGGAGGCTGGAGGGGTGTGTGCAGCAGAGCCCAGTCAGCAGAAGTCTTGGTGATTGGCATGACCCCAGGCCAAGGATCAGCTAGCTCTGGGAGAGGCTCCATCTCTGCGCCTCTCGGAACTGCCAGTTGTCACCTTTGCCGTAGGAGAAGCTGCGCAGACAAGGGCACTTGGTCTGCATTTTGCTAGCTGTGTTTCATCTGGTTGGTGTGTGTAAGCGTATAGCGTACACAAGCGTCTTGTATCATTCCAACAACAGCTTCAACCTATGAGAAAACAGAAACAACTTCAAAGACTGAAGGAAAAGTTGCTTCTGAAACACAGCAGCAGAGAAAAAGCACAGACACCAGCACTCGGTAAGTTCAGACCAGGGCTGAATTGTGAGATGATAAGGACAGAGGTAGAAACCCATCCCATTTTCAATTCCTATAAGAATGAGCACGAGCCATTTTTTCCTTTATATATTCTTGACACTTAACCTACTCAATGCTCTTTATTTGCATTGACCACATTTTGTAGTACGATTAAATTTGTATGGAAGAGAACCAATTAGTTTTGTTTTACACTTATTGAATGCACTTTATGGTCAGACAAATTAACTCTCAGCAGTTAGTTTGATTTATCCAGCAGCATAAAGTTTGACAATCTGTCCTCTCAGATAATCCGTTTTAAAAGAATTATCTTTATTGTTATTTTTCTTGTTTGGGAGAAACCATTAAACCTGGAGGCAGGTATGAAGAGGAAGCAAACACTGTCAGGAGACTGGCCCTGTCCAGAGAATTCAAAAGCAAACATGCCTGTTTGCCTCTTGACAAAGCCTCTGCTGAGAGGCACCAGTATGTTCTGGAACAGTGACTGTCTTTGCAGACAAAGTGGAGCTCCAAAGAGGAGCAAGTGCCAGTCTGTTTTAGAAATGATGCCTTATCCTGTCAGAGAATTTTAGGTAGGCACAGGACATAACAGAGGAGCAGGTGCCCAAGCAGCTGCCCTGGGGAGCAGGTGGCAGTGCTGAGCAAAGAGGACACTAACCAGGGAAAATTACCGCCAGGAAAGCTAGCGGGAGAGCTCTGGGAAAGAGAGCAGTCTGGGCATTCTGTCTAGACCTGCCAAACATGGAGGACATGCTGATGGAAAGCCCTTCCCTCAGCCCCACCTGAGATCTGCCTGTCCTGGCCGGTGTGTGGCCTGCCCTGAGGATGAGCTCCATCCACGCTGCTGCAGTGGGCACTGGGCTACCAGCACGATGCCCAAGGCATCCACCGAGCATCTCTGGCAGGGCTCACCACTCTGCTTCATGTGGGCAGCCAGAATCAGAGGGGACACTGGCAGCTCCTTTCCAGCCCATATTTATGACGTGCTGTGCTTAACAGGCTACACTGTCCAGGAGAAGCAAGCCTCAGCTGTGAATGACCTGAGCAGCCTGCCTCTGGCTGCATGGGCAGTTGGCTCCACAGGCCTGGACGCTGAGAGACCAGGATGCCCAGGATGAATGCCTAGCACAAGCCCATTGCCACAGCAAGAGTGCATCCTGCCTCTGCTCCCAGGCCTCACAGGAACCCTGATTCCTCCTGATACCCCCATGCCAGGAGGGGCTGCCACCGTGTCTAGGGGGAAGGCAGGGAAAGACATGGCTGGGAATGCTGCAGGAGAAGGAATAAGCAAGCGGTCACAGACTGTGAAAACCTCTCCTGAGAAAGGTGTGGCAGAGCTGATGCTTGAATCAGGAATGATAGATTGGAAAGCCCTCATGAGAAGTGTGTGCAATTGGAACAATCCTTGCTGGGCCCAGCACACAGCCCAAAGGGCATCACTCTTTACCATTGCTCTTTCATTACAGATACGTCTGTTGGCATTGGGCACAAGGCATGGCTGATGGTTGTGCTAAAGAAGTTGCCTGCTCTAAGGCTGTTCCCTCTCTCTCTGTTGCTTGGACAGTTTGGAATAAATGATTGCCAGTGCTGGTAATGCACCCCTCCAAGCTGGAGCAGACTGCTCCCAACACAGTGCGCAGAGGTGGGTCTCCCAGTGAGTCTGGTCTTCCTCTTGTGTAAGCATTGATTAGCTTGGGCTCAGCAGCCCACTCCCATCTAACAGGAACAATCCTGCTAGAGGTTTATTACTAGCAGAGTGACACTGCCATTGACACAAGGACAAATGGGCCAAGGAAGCTGTGTGGTGCCTGGGAAGCTCTGAAGCCCAGTCTCGTTTGTATTTGGCAACTATACGTAAAAAGAATTTGGACCCAGTTAGTAAATGAAATTTAGATAATAAATTGACTCATGTGAGCATGCTGCCGGTTCTTCTCATGCAATGGAAGAAACAAGGAGATGAAGGTTTATTATTTCATAAGAACGAGCTGTTTTCATACAGGACAAGATACTGGAGAGGCACTGCTATTTTTTGGCAGACAGTGGCCACATTTGATGATCATTCATTTTAAGGATCTAAGCTTAGCAGACAGGATGTTTCCCAAGCCAACTAAGCGATCAAGAAGAGCCCCCTCCTGACAGTTCTGTCACCCACCATGTCCTCCCCACTTCCTCAGCATCCTCAGGCAGGCAGGTATGGTTGAGGATGATGCAAGTCCCACATACAGCAGTGACAGAAGGTGCCCAATCACATTACTTTGTACAATAGATAGAGATCCACTCAGTGCTGCAGGTCAAACACAGATTGATGTGAAAACCAGGTATGGTAGAACTGAAAAACATCCCAACAAGAAGACCTCGGAATCCCTCCAGATTTCCCGTTCCTTTGCCCTTTTGTTCACAACCAACTTTCATCCCTTGCTAATTCCACACAGACAGGCACCATAATCTAGCATTTGTTAGCAAACATAAAATGATTCTTCTCTTCATGATAGATGAAGACGTCCTTGTCTGGTTCTTACAAAGGTCTTGTGGTCATCTGTCCTGCAAACATCTAGTGTATGTGTTTAGATCCTATAGTGTAAAATGCAAAAGTAGCATTTCTTATCAGATATAACACTACTTGTCCTCTAACATACAGAGCCTAAACATGATACTGAAAGCATATCAGGAACAGACTTACAAGCTGGGGGACAGAACTGCAATTTGGAGGACAGCACCCAATAAACAAGACAAACCTAGCACTCCTCTGAAGCGGACACTAACTTTGGAGGGTCCTCAAAGGACACAGTTGCTCCTCTTCCTGTGCAAGAATCCCCTTGAGAAGCTTCACATGTGTAGACTATGCAGCTGCCATTTGGCCAAGTCACAAAGTATTATGAAAGTCAAAGCTTGCACTGGGAGTAGCATGCCATCTGTTCAGGCTTGAAAGACAGGAAATAACTATCAAAACTACAGTCTAATCACAATCAGCTGGCTGGCAGCTAACAAGTACACACGTTGTCTGGCAAAGAGCTAAGATGCTTATCAGCTGAGCATCTTGCAAGAGAGAAATGAAGTATCTGACGGGCTGAGGGAGAAATACAACAAGAGCAGGCAGCCAAAACAAGGCTAATTAATGGGGAGTCACATGGTCCACTGAAAACTAGGAAGCATCTACACAAGGATCCTCTCATTGCTCCTGTACACCTCTGTTTAAATTCATATCCACTATTAAAGGATACAGAAAATGCATAGGCTGGGAAGCAGCCAACTATGTCTGCACGTAGCAAACTAAAGACAACAACAGAGATGGGAACTGAACCACAAAGCACAGCAACTAAAATATACAGTCGATAGAAGAGCTTAATCTACAGGGAAGTATGTAAGATGATCTGTGAATAGGGATACTGACAGCTCATGGTCAGTAAAGGTCAGTTAGGTTGCTGGTCTGCTTGACTCCAAGTAGGATGTCACCATAATTAGTAGTAATGCTTTGGTTCTTGCTATTTGCTATTTAGCTCAATAAAGAAGTGACATATTCATCACAGAGTTACATCTCTGCTCAAAGAGAACTGATCTCAGATCAATTCCTCAGTATGCCTGAAGAATCTACATTGCTAATGGATGTTGGGTGAACAGATGTTCCTGGGGTAACAAGGCTCTGGAAGGAGATAAACACAGAAGATACATTTGAACCCAAGGAGATGCTACTTTTTAAATCAGTCAGCAATGAGAGACAGTCTCATCCTCACCAACCTGTCTGAATTTTCAGCCAATTGACAGTCACAAGGGAGCACACATCCACTTATGCTCTATGCACCCAAACCAGTAGTCCCTAACTGTCTGTATGAAGAAATATCAAAAGATTTTGCACGGACAAACTACTCAGCAGCCTAAAAAAATGAAAGTCAAGAACACCAGACTCATCTTTGGGCTACGCATGTCCAGAGGCAGATGGTAAATCTTCAGAAACAGTAACAAGCCATCTGCATTCCCTGTGTGCTGCAGCAAGCCATCACTGTCAGCCTCAAGAGGAGGGACTAGGCGAGTCTTTTGGAACATGACCAGCCGACTGACATGGATGAAGAAAGAAGATGAGGAAATATGTGACTGTTAAAAAAACCATGGGGCCTTGGGACTGTGATACCCATGGATGAAGATGTTGTAGAAAGGAGAAAGACAAATTGTTCAGCTGCATAGCTGTCCTCTCTCAATACTTTGTTGAAAGACCCACCTCAATAGCATCAACATTCAATGTTCGACAAATTGGAAGATAAGGTGAAAAACTTAACAGAGGCATATTCACTGTAACAGCTGTGACAGATATTCCTCAAGCACCACAAAGCACAGCTCTACTTGTGCTCAGTTCTGCACAGTAAACGGTAATTAGACTTTGCCAATCAATGTTGTTTCCTTATTGATGACGATGGGGAGATGAAGGATCTGTGATAGACAGATTCTACCGAAGCTTTTCCCTCCTATTTGTTATTTCAAGCTTGCAGTCAGAGCAACGGGATTTGCTCAAACTGTGTTTCAAGGATTTTTTTTCTACATTCCTGTTCTATATGTAAAAAACTTCAATTGTTTCTGAAAAGGGTTTGTTTCAGTCATCTTTAGCACACAGAAAAGTGCAGCAACACAGACACACCATAAAATAATCGGCGCCAGATCACACCTACAGTATCCTATCAGCAAAATTATGAATCGGATCCTGCATTGGTCTTGACTTTTTAAGATAATTGTGAAGGCACTAACACAGAAATCAAGACCTACTTTTAGGCGTAACCCAACACAGCTTGTCCTTATCAAAAGATAAAGCATGCTGCATTTGATTACCATGATGGGCTAACTCCGTGGTCACAGGACATCCCACAAGAACCCACAGCAAATGGTAAAGAGTACCAGGGAGGACAGGTAGGATAAAACCCTCTTCACCTGGCCCAGGCCCAGGGACTGTTAAAGCTTCTACTCTTGAAGACTGCATTTGTGCTTAGGGTATGAAATGCAAGACTTGATATTGACCACACTGTCACTTGTTTCTTAATCAAAACAACTCTGTAAGCCAAAGGCAGCTGAGTGCAGTTGAGGCTGGGTACATGAAGGAGGATGCGCAGCATCTGCACAGCACAGGGTGCGGAGCAGGGCTCCAGGCTAGAGCCAGAGGCAGGGCTGGTCCCTGCTCCCCATCTCCTGCAGGCGGAAGGAGATAAGCAGAGCCCAGGCCAGGAGGCAGCTCAGGGGAGATGGCGGTGATGAGGTGACAGCTCTGCTTTCATGTTTGGATAGAATAGGCTGCCCCTCCATGAAAACTGAGAAACTTGCTTCAAGATCTGTAGCTCCACGAACACTTTTCTGCTGTTGAAATTCAGGCCATGCATCTCTGTACCTATGAGTAACGGCAAACAGAGCGCCCCTCAAGGCCCTGACCCTGGACAAGTGCTTGCACAGTCACAGTGCTCACAGAGGAGCACACATGCTGTCTGCTGGACAGCACAGTCTGCAGCTCCACCACCTCAGGGAGGACTTTCTTCCAGTGCAGGGAGCCAATTTCAGAGAAGGAACTAAACTCAGGAAGTTTTCAGGCTGGTGTGATACATTCAGTTTTGCTTTTTAATGTTTGCTTTTCTTTTTCTCATGTCCTTGGTCTTTGCACTTCTTTCTAGAAAGATAACAGGAGCAGAAAAGCTTAATCTGCTCCTGGTGAAAAGGTGGAATTCTGATTGCTTGCTTTGCCTCTTTTGGGCAAGCATTTTTATCCTGCATTACTGTGGGGAAAGGTCTTGGCTCTTCAGGCTCCAGCTTTTGTCTTTTTGTGAGCTGAAGGGTTTTTCCCAAAGTGAGTATTGAAATGCTTCAATGATCTTAAAAAAAAAAAAAAAAAAAAAAAGTGCAGATTTTGTGAGACTTTGGTCTGCAGTAAAAGAAAAATCTAACAAGCTGAATGTCATTTTTTTTTAAGGAGATAAGAAAAAGGCTACTGGAGCTGTCAGAGCTTAAGCTTCAACCTTTATGTTTACAAAGCAAAAAGGGCAATTAAATGTGGAAAAATAAATCTTTCCAAGACTCTGCCAGTGGTTCTTCTGGTTTGTACTCAGACTGCTGAATGACAGGCTAGTTTAGTGCCTTAGGCAGGGACTCAGAATAGAGCAGCCCTGACATTTCTTTGATGCTAAGTAGTGTACCCTAATAAAGATGTTCCTTAAAGACATTCCCTCTTGCCTGGCAACCAGGTGCTACAGAACATCCTCACTGCAACTGGATTGCCTGTCTGCTCTGTGCCTCGCCATGCCTGGCACTCTTCTTCCCTTCCTACCAAAGTGTAGCTGCTTCAGACCTCTTGTACATCTTTGTCATTGAATTTGAGGAAGAAATTGTTGGAATAAATCAAAGATATGGTAAGTTGGCAAATTCTGTGCTTTCACCTCCTGGCTATTTCACAAAGCCCAATTTCCACAGAGGTGCTGACGGATTGCAAACATCATGGTTCTGCAAGCACAGCGTCAACATGCAAGCACAGGCCATTATATGGCGAGGATGTCTGCCTGCACCTGCCACAAGCCGCAGCCCTCCTCGCATCTAAAAGAGCAGCTGAAGAAAGCCCTATTTTCTCAGTACATGGAGTAAGCTCCTTTCGGATGCTTGCCCTTAGCCCCTGGGCACACACCCACACAACTCCCAGGTGCAAGGCAGGGGATGGGCTGCAGAGAGGAGTACACCAATGCCAGCTGTGAGGTGCTGGATGCCAGTCAGGGAAGGACCGCATTCCCTTCCAGTTTCCTTCCCATAAGCCTCCAGCTCTTCACACATTTCTATTCTCTGCAAAGACTGAAGTGCAAAAAGAAAGATGAACAGAAGTAGGGGAAAGGACTGGGAAGCTCATCTCCAAGTGCTAAGTGACAGCAGATGGTCGAGGCGCTGCTCTATGACAGATGAAGAAATCAGTAATATATTTGTCAAAGGCAATGTCATTTCAGCAGCCTGCCTGGCTGCCTTAGCTCCCAGAGCTGCCAGCACCCATTGGACATGGATCTCCCAGGGACGCAGCATGTCCTTGTGCCTTCTCCCACAAGGCTGCATGCATTGGCATTGGCACAGCCCGCAAGGGAAGGACATACCGGTGTGGGATCAGATGATGTCCCTGCAGCACAAGATTTACTTAGTGTTGCCTGCGTGTGAAATGTTCTTCACATGTTCAGCAAAGTAACGTTGTTCCCTCTGCCATTCATCACCCAGAACATCACTAACTGAAAGCCAGGAATGGCTTTTGGCATGCCACCGCATACACAGCGATGTCTGGGAATGCAGTGCTGGGAGGGAGCAAGCTGGAACAATGGCAGCACAGCTTCCAGAGGAACAGAAAACAGAAAAGGTTCCATCTGCTGACCTGCAGCACCCCAGGGTCTCTCTATGCCTTGCTCTGCAGAGAACTGTAGTCTTACACATGAGAACTGGCACAGCACATGGCAAGGGAGATGTTCAGAGTGTACTGGGAATGGAGCAGGATGGGTGGTGAGCCTTGGGAGGCTCTAAATTTCCTGTTCATTTAAGGCCAGTTTCTACTTCCTTGGTTTTGTGCTCCTGCACTCACATGGCAGTTGGCTGATATAACACAGCCCTGGGCCTTCTCCTCTAGAGTCTTTCCACTACCTGGCCGCTGGCTCCACGCTCCAAGCTCCACTTTCACCATGTCTCCTGGCCTGCACACCACTCCACCCCATTAAAAATTGCATGCAATTAACAAACACTCTCCCAGGTGCTTCTGCAGAAAAGCATCAGGTTTGCAGTGTCTGTGAGAAGGTATCCAGCAGACAGTGACAAGTGACTTGTCCCCCCTCCCAATTCATTAGCCTGGGAAGATGAGTGCCTCCTGCCTACTGACCCAGAGCATTACAAACAGTGCAGGAGCATATGTCTAGGAGAGAGAATGCAAACTGAATTAACCTGTTGAACAAGCATGGAAAATCTCGTTCTCATTATTTACACAAATAAATTACACACTAGAGAAGATTCTACCTGCTAGTGAATAGAGTTAGTTACGTATCTCCCTGCTCCTTTGTAGAGTAGGAGAACACTGAGGTTGCCACATTCTTGCTGGAAGTGGTTTTGTGGCAAGCTCACAAGCCTGTCAGGCTTTAAAGAAATCCTTCAATATTGCAGGAAATAGCAGGCATTTGTAGAGGACAGGTGAATAGGGAAAAAAAAAGGAAAAAAGAAAAAAAAAAAACTTTTAAATGATGTAATGGCTAGTGAATTGCTTCCTCTGCTGTTTAAAAAAAAAAATAAGAATTTCTGCAGCAGTTGTTCAATGCACAATACAGGAACTTCAGAATTGGGTTTGAACACCACAGACAAAACAGTAAAGAAAACTGGAATGATGAAAGGCAGCTTTTAATTCTTTGCAGTATTTATCAGTCACAAGGGGTGGTATGGATTTCCTATTGCAGTAAACTGTACGTAAATAAAGAGGTTATCAGAGTTTCTAGGGTATGTTTCATCCTTCTTCAAACTACTCACATTTTCCACAGGAAATATATGTATTAAAGGTTTTCACATACTGCAAATTCACACAGGAAATACCACATCTAAGTGATACCCAAGGCAGAATCTACGTGTGCCCTTCTTAACAGTTGCCACAGACATCTAAAAAAGACAAACAAGTCATCAATTGCTGGTTTCATGTTGTACCCGCTGACAGAGCAACATGAGTTTAATCTAATATGCCTGACTGCTTCAGGTAATAAGTCTTCCATGCCCAAATAGCCAAAGTGCATACACAAACCTCCCTAGAATACCAGACAAAAGCAGGGTTTTCTGGAGTCCCAGTGAAGGTGCTCACGTGGTTTTCCAGGTAACAAGCATGAGAGCTGCAATGGGACTACTTTGCAGTCAGTGGAGTCTGCTGCAAGTCTGGCGCCACTATGCCCCCAGCCTCCTGCTCCCCACTGCCCCAACAACATGCCCTCTCTGAGTGTCCAAACCAGGATGCTGATGAATCCAGTGCATCACTGTGCTAACCAGCCTTCACAACATCCAGATGACTTTTTGGAGGAGGCAAAGAATGAGTAATAGACTCTGACATGATGCAAAGCATTCTGTTCCCCTAGAACTGCCAGCTAAGATTGTTCAGGGATCTTCTGTTCAGGTCATCAGTTTACTGTGATTTGCTCCAAGCTCTAAGTAAGCTGTTCACACTGAATGACAAGATAAATGCCTCTGTATCACATAGCACTGCCATTGTGCTTGTTACTTCTGGTTTGTGACCTGGCAAGTCATAGAAGAGCATGTGCAATAGGAGGTCAGTTCTCCTCACCCTTGCTTCCATGGCATCTAAAACTGACTGGTGGATAACAACCCTTCTCAGTGCCCCACTTACATTTTCTTTAAGGGGCTGGCACAGGAACAACTTCACACCAGCCCTCCTGTTCAGATCACAGTACCTGATGGCGTGTCCATGCCTGAACTGTCCTTTCCAGGGAGCAAAGAGAATCCAACACCTTGAAGAAGTCAGTTCTTATGGATGTGCTTTTTCATTTCTGTTTGAAAGACCCTTAAAACCCTGGTGTGGATGAGAGAGAGGAACTGGAATAAGCAGTCCGGTGAGGAGAAAAGACTCAACAGGGTGACAACAGTAGTTGTGCTCTGCTCTGGGGCTGAAAAGGAGGAGAGGAAGGTGCCTACCCTTGTGCAGTTCAGTGCCAGTGCCTAGGACCAAGAGAGCAGCAACAGATGAGGGCTCCTTCCCACATCACATGCTGCAGGTGCAGGAGATGGGCTTCAGAGAGACCAGCTCCCAAAAACATACCCACAGCGATGCAAGGTGAGGCCCAGCAATGGGCAATTTCCAGCCTCAGCTCCACAGTCAGCCCTGCCTGTGTTTCCCTTCACAGTCATGACCATGTCACTCTCCCTCTGCAGCCCCATCCTCTCCCAGCAGCAGTCAGGAGGTAGCAGCCTCCAAAGACAGGCGCAGCCAGCTCACACCCCCCAGAGCCATGGTGAGATCAGCGCATTGTTACCCCAGGGAGCTTGTGAAGCAGGGTGCAGTCAGCAAAACTGGAGACTTGACATTGCTGTTGCTTGTAATGAATCTCACAAATAGTGAAAACTTAATTAATAATAACACTTGGCACTGCTATGCTGCTTTTACATTTACAAAGCACTGTGTAAACATTAACTAATTAATCTGCTGTACTTAGCAATTATATAGTGCTTTATATTTTCCAGCTCCTGTGCAAACATTAGCTAATTAATCTACTTAATTATTTCCATGTTTTATACTCTGGAGCACTGCATACCAGCAGCACAAGGAAGAGGCCTTAGCAGGGATACTTTTGAGTGGCTCTTCAGCATTTACAGTGCCTGCCACGTTTTGGGGCGACACCTCCAGCAGGCATAAATACTGCCAGCAGGGCCGAGGATACAGCAAGTCTCCAGGGAGCAGAGGCAGAGCCTTCTACAAGTTATTTAAAAACCATAAGGGGTTCAGAGCACAGCTGTACGTCTACAAGACCTGCTGTGCAGTGAAAGACTAAAGTTACTCAGTATATAGTGCATATCAAAGGGAAATATAAAAGGCGACTTGATCACAGCCCATAAGCCCTGATACAAGGATAACACTTGAGATATTTAGATAACATCTAATTAGATTTGGCACCTGAAAGAGACAAGTAGGAAAACTGGAATTGAAATCTATTTTTCTACAAGTGAATGTGAGCAATGCCGAGCCAGGGAAGATCATACTGAGGGGCAGCTGAAATGGAATTTGGGAACTGTGATTCTGTGTACTGCTCTAATTGCTTTGGGCTTTACTGTTGCCTCAGATTTGACCACTTACAGAATGCACATTGATTTAGTTAAAGCACCTTGGCTTAAAAAAAAAAAAGATATGCACAGGTATGAAGCATTAATTCCTGGGGAAGTGAGGGCAGACTCCAGACGCACAGCGTGTGTGGCAACAGTACACTGCCTCTCCCGCTACATGGACCTGGGAGATGAACTGTCCTGGTACAGGACACAGGGTGACCAGGAAATTAGACAATCCACCCTAATTACCAAAGCTACAGAAATATGAAGCATTTTCCATCAGAAAAGTCCTGAAAGGACTAGGTTTGCCAATCAGACACTCTCTAACCAAGTATTAATGTACGCTCACTCATGCAGAGCTGTATCTCTCTGCTGCTTATTGCATTTTAACATTGTCAACAGAGCTTGCTGAAGCACTCACAGTGCTCTGCTGACCTCTATTATTTATGATAGCAGGTGAAATTGATTGTGGTTGAAAGATCCTTACTGGAATAAAATGAGCTTCTCTATTATTGCCACACACACACAAATCTCTGTTTTCCAGTGATCCCCCATAGGGAGCACTTGCCTAACCTTGAGTTCATGACTACAGATATCTCCATCTGGCAAAATACAGGTGACTGCATTGTAATGATCGTCAAGTTACAGGAGAGCAGAGGTCAAGTGATCCTCTCTCTGTATGACCACATGGAAGGTAAACTGTGGGGACAATGTAAGGTTTTCTGGTGTTTCTAGATGGATAAATGATAAAGTCTCCAGAAAAGCAAGTTGACATCATTTTTGATACTCTGTCAAACACAGAGCAGAAAACATGCTCTAAGTATTAATGGGATTATGAAAAGATGAACAAGACAAATGAGTCTTTCAGAAACTCTACCTCCTATTTGTCTTTCCTTTCTCAGAAAATCCTCAGCTACATATAATTTAATGAAAGAACTTAACCCACTGCAACAATCCTGGAAGAAGTCTTACTGTTGGTTTGCTGGTTTTATCTCTCTCTTTCCCAAGAAATGCAGAGCTCTGCCCATCCAATAGCCAATAGATTGAATGAGCATCCCCAGCATCCCCACATGCCCATTTGCCTCGGTCTCCTGGAGGGCAGACCCTCACCTCTACCTGCACCAGCTCCTAGCACACGCTGTCCTGCCCTGAAGCACCAGCCTCTCTGAATAGCTGAGTCCTGGTGGTGCTGACTTCAAGCTACAGGACTTCCCTCCCCGGCCGTGCATGTCAATGCATATCCAAAAGGGAAAGAGGTAGGCTTGGAAGAAAAGGAGTCATGGAGGGTCCTGCCCACACTATCCTGCAACAGGACTGTAACAGAGTGAAGAGAGAGGAAAGCCCACCCTGGGACACCCCTTACTGCCAAGCCTCATGCTCCTGCCCCTGAGGCCAGTTTCAGGTGACCTTGTGTGCTCTGTCCCAGCAGTCTGGGGCAGCCACGTGCTGCAGAGCCCTAGGAATAGCCTGACTGCTCACTTACTGGAGCAAACAAGTCCTCCAGCATCCATTTCAGGTGATTTTCCAGTAGTCTGGACCATATGATAGAGCATGCAGGAACCTGAACTGCTCTGCTCATCCTGCCTGCTGGGCAATCCCTTTTCATGCTCTCAGGAGGGCTGCTGAGTGTGCAGTGTCTGATCAGGTCCTCAGAGGGCATGCAGATAGAAGGGAAGTTGGCTGTGACTCAAGTCAGTCCACCTGAAGGGACAACTGCAGTGTGCAAGAAATATAAGAGTGAACACCCACGCTGCCCCAGAGCCTTACAGGTGCTGTGGTGGGCAGAGGCGAGGACATGAGACGGAGAAGGGCACAGAAAGGACTATTGCCAAGCTGCTGGTGGCAGACCGATGTTATCAGGCAGCATCATTATGGAGGAACCTTGGGAAGCCTTGGCTTACAGCTCAGCTCTTGCTGGAGAACCTGCTCCAGCCTTGATTCCAGTCAGACTCCCCACCCCTCCTGACAGGACACTAACCACCAGGCATGATGATCACCTGGCTCCTTTACTGCACAGCATGCCTCTCAGAGCCCGGGAGGATATGTCCTGGTGGCATGGTCTTCTGCCAGGTGCAAAGATATCCCTCCAAACACAGCTGGAGCACTTGGTCTTGGGGAGAAGTAGTCTCTGCCACTCAGGAGAATTTCACAGGAACAGAGACCCACTGGTGATGGAGCTTGGGCCCCCATTTTCACATTTCTATCAATGCCACAGTGAACTGAGGATTTCTCTTGCGCTGGTTAACACCATTTTTCTGTTCTTTTAGTTCTTTTAAAATCCCTTGTTGCTAATCTTCCAGGTGCATTCCCATTCAGTTGTATTTTCGTGGTGACCTTTAATATTAAGGAACATTATTAATTCTTGATTTATTTAAAGCAGTCTATTTTGACAAGATTGCAGGAGAAGACACCTCTCTGCTGAAGGGTTACAGACAAACCATTAATTAAATGCCAACAACAGAGCACTGAAAGCTTTCCAAATGTCCACTTAGGAGTCTCTCTCCCTGCTCCTTTCTCCCCCTTCCCGTTACAGAGACCTTTATGTGAGGTATGGAAACCTGACACACTCAAAGGAGACAGGAGCTCTCTCCTAACATGGTCTCCCTGAGCTTTTAGTCTCTGGGTAACCTGGACATTGAGCATCCACTCATTACTTGCCCATTTAACCTCCATTTGTAAATAGACAAGGCCTGCTTTCAGTCTCAAAACTGCCTTCCAAGGATCAGCAGACTGGATTAGCCCAAGTCATGTCTCTGGTCATCAGTTTGGACACCACAGCAGCTGTTTGAGCAGCAGCTGTAACATGCCACAGAAGGAAAGTACTATGTGGGTCCAGGGGCAAAGGTAGGACAGCTGGGCTGCAACATCTGCTACAGCAGCCTCTTTTCAGCGTCACTCTGCAGCGCAATCTGCTGCATGATCTCCAGTCTGCTTGCCTGGACCAGTACCCTACAAACTTGTGCAGTCCTGCGTTCCCACTGCTTACTCACGCAGCAAACCTAGGGTTTAAACCATGCCCAGCAGCTGCTCTCTGCCCTCTGTTCTTGGGACATCCCATCTGCCCATGCCAGGTGTACAGGAAAACCAGTGAGCACAGCTGGATGAGAGAGAAGCAACCCATGGTGCTGTGACTGCTGCTTTTGAGGGAGTCAAGGGTGAAACATAACTCCATCAGCCTACAAGGAAAAGAACCAATTATCTGGCAATTGTGTGCAGCCTATTTCAGTGGGAGGCTCATAACCTAACCAGTCCTTGTAGTCAAGGGGAATAAAATATATGCTGATATCAGTACACAGAGGTTCCCACTGGAAGCCACTTTCACTGCAGTGTCGTGAATCTTTTCAGAAACAGCTAGAGAAGACTCGTTCTGTGTATCAATCTTCCTGGGGAACAGAGCTGACAGTGGTCATACATAATAATGCTTAAGTCAATTCACATGCACAGTCAGTGTCTGTCTACAAGTCTTGGCCCTAATCAGTACATTAAATAGAAACTTATGACTAATAACTCTGAAAGGGCCTCTCCAGGGGCAAAGAAATGCTCCTCTTTGGCCACTGTCAGCTCCTCAGGCATGTGCTGTAACAGCACGCTTTCCCCTTGGGTCCAGAAAGGGAGAATGGAAAGTTATAACTCTTCTGTTTGTTTGGCTGACACATTTTTTATGAGATGAATTCTTTACTTTAGGTTTTGACAGTGATTCTGTGACTTTATGTCTGTCCTGTAATCACAGTGCCTCTCTGGAACAGGAACAAAGAACATAAAAGCTGCCAGTTTAGCCAGATCCAGGTTGGAGGTGAAGCAGGCATCCTGCCGTAGCCCTTCTAAAACTGCTCTGGCTGCCCTCTGCTCGGGCACAAAG
Organism: Anser brachyrhynchus; assembly: GCF_964034855.1. NCBI lineage: Eukaryota > Metazoa > Chordata > Aves > Anseriformes > Anatidae > Anser > Anser brachyrhynchus. The sequence goes on from NC_137733.1 coordinate 17,881,210, forward strand.
TGTGCAAGGGCGAGCTGGCTCTTGAGCACAGACTTCTCCCCTACAGCCGCAGGCCAGCATGGACAAGTGGACCCTGCACTGTGCTGCTTGCTCCTCATGCCATGAGAACCCTGGAAACTGCATGCTGAGCAGCAGTGCGGGCTGGGAAAGGACCGGGCTATCAGAAAGTGAGACATTCATTTTTCCAGCTTTGGGTATTCTTGCTTCTGACTCAGCTGTGCTCACAAGAGATGCACCTACCAGCAGCCTCTACATCCACAGCTTTGCCAAGAAAACAACACACAGCTGCTCTGCTTGAATAAAGTCTGCTGGACGAGCTCAGCCTTCCTCAGCAGGCAAAGGTAACCTCACTGCTCTTCCAGGAGCAGGCATGCAGAGCGTTCATCCAGCCCCTCACTAGTCCGGAAGGCTCCGACCAGCCCAGCTCTCTGCACAGCTGATTTCCATGCATGCCCTGTGGAGATGCAGCTGAGCTGAGCTTGGTCAGGGCAGAGTGGGTCCCAGGATCCAAACAGCCTGGGCAAACCCTGGGGGTGCAGGAGGAAAGGGCGAAACAGAAGACCATACCACAAGCAGCTAAGAGGAGCCCATGGCTTCCAGTTGTGTTCAGGACTCCTGCAGATCCAGTGCAGGCAGCACTTGGAGGTTTTCTCCCTAACCAGAAACCTCCAAGAACAGAATTAAAGAAATATGTTTTCTACACTTCCACATGCAAATGCCCAGAGCAGATCTGTCTTTGCTGTTCAGATGCATAGTTTTTATTGCTTGAAAAATTGGGATATGGAAAACTATTTCTTTCTTGAACAAAAAAACATTGGAGTTCGCTTCCTCACATTTTTTCTTTTACCTCCAGCTCCCTTGCTTCATAAGCCAGCTGACTTGAGGGATCTCCCTTTTATTCCTCAAAGGGAGAGCAGAAAGGCAGGCGCTGATCTCTTCTCTCTGGTGACCAGCAATAGGACCCAAGGGAATGGCTTGAAGTTGTGACGGGGGCAGTTCAGGCTGGGTATCAGGAAAAAGTTCTTCACCAAGAAGGTGGTCGGGCCCTGGAACAGGCTCCCCAGGGAAGTAGTCATAGCACCAAGCATGCCAAGAGTTCAAGAAGCATTTGGATAACACTGTCTGACATATGGTCTGATTTTCTGGGTGTTGGACCCAGGAGTTGGACTCAATGATCTTTGTGGGTCCCTTCCAACTCAGGATATTCTATGATTCTATGATCAGTACCTTTATTAGGGCTAACAGAAGCGTCCACCTCTCTTTTAAGCATTTAAAAATGACCACGTATACCAGTGCTTTCCAGATGGTGCTGAGCTGCTGGGAGCTGAAATGGGCACAATGGTATGGAGCTGAATGCACAAACCCAGATGAATAAAATCCCCCATCTTGTGCAGATATCATCGGCACCAGACACCCAAGTAGGCATCATATGCTCCAGTACTGTTGGGACTGTTCACTACATGTGCAGGAAAATTCCTCTAGGAGAAACATACTGCAGTGGGTAGATTTTACCGGGTAACAGTTCTCCTGAGACACTGTTTCTCTCTGAGGTTCTTGGTATTTTTGTTCGTGGTGGTGTTGGTGTTTTTTGTTGTTGTTGTTTTTTGTTCGTTTGTTTGTTTGTTTTAACAAGTAGCAAACCACCTCAAAACTCACCCTGTCATCAACATATAGAGAAAATCTGGCTATCAACCTCCTGTTCACCCCCTGTGCACAGACACCAGTCGTTATAGTGTCTGTGGGAGTCACTCATTTAAATAATGAAACACTTATTTGAAACTTGTTTGAACTTCAGTGAAGCTGCCAGAGGAATGTAGCATTTGAGAGAGAATCTAGTATTCACCCTTACTTACCTTGACATGCACTACACTGAGTGATTCACAGGTGGGCAGTGCATGGTGGGGCTGGCAGTAAGGTTATGCAGGATGCTGTAGAGGTAGGCAGCAATGCAGCAAACCAAGAATTTGACTCAGTGAGACACTGCCATGACTTTTTGGCAGATTTATAGGAGTGAACTGTCCTCCTAGATCAAATTCTTCTGAATTATTCCCCATAAAGAAGGGAGATAGAAAGGAAAACATTTTAGAAAGCAAATCCTGGCTGCCTCCACCATCCCCACCTCTGTGTGGCTGTGATGCTTCTCTCACTAGGAGCACATGGGAGATTGCTGGCTATGTCCAGATCATGCAGACAGCAGCTCTGAGCTAGGACTCTCTGTGGCATTCCCCATAACACCACACTGAGGACAGGAGAGCCTAGAAGGGGAGTCTAGGCTGTCCAAAGCCAGTGCAAAGAGCTTTCTATACATTTTCTACAACAGCTGAATCACAGATGGTGCTTCATTAAGTTTGAGATTCATCAGCCATTGTTAGTGTTGTGCTCTGTAATAAAATAATCATTTAAAGACAACACCTATCAGAACTAAGCAAGCTCACCGGCTGCTGGGTTGGACTTCCCCACAAGTCCTGGCAGACAGCCTGCTGCCTTCCGGTTCTGACAGGCAGGGCAGTGATGGGAAAACCCTGGATGGCTCTTTTTGTTGTGAAAGCACTATATGAAGCTGCAAACCTATCTGTCACCTTCCAGTACATTGTTTACCAGCTCTCCTCAACATTCCCCAAACAATATTTTCTAGAGACTGTAATTCAATACCTCACACCCCTGAGCTGTAGCATCAGCCCAGAGAGCGACATGATGCATGTGTCACATCCCTCTGGGGTTTGGGCTGGGGAACTGGTTTGTAGTGTTCCAGCTGTTAATTATCCCTCAGCTTTTTGTTATTCTCATCCCAGCTGTGCCTCAGTATTTATCATATGGGGCTACATGCACTAAAAACATTCTAATTGCTTTAAAGTATAAGGAACAATTTACCCCTTTTTTGCAACGCTAGACGGCTCAAGAGATCAAATGGCAAGATTTGATCAATAAGGTGCTCACTAGATTAGAGGCACCAGGGCTCAGACCTCAAAGTGCATATCTGTGAGAAGTGCAAGCGAAGGAATGCACCGAGAATGTTAAGCACAGACACACACACAACTTCCATCATTCTCCTTTCCACATCCCTTCCCCAGCCACCACCAGAGTCCCAGAGATATCCTCAGATTAATCCCTGCACTGAGACGAGTGCTGAACAGAGCATCTGAAGGCAGTGCAGCCCAGGCCCAGCTGTGTTCTGGGCAGAGCTGCTCCTGCTGCTCCCAGCCACAACTGCCTCGGCTTTGCTGGGAGCTGGCACTCAGCGAGCAGCGCCCAGACAGCACCACCGCTTTCTTGCTGGGGAGCACCATGCCAGTCCCGATCTGATCCAGCTCCCCAGCACCTGCACAACATGGGACAGTGGCCAGGGAACCTCCTGGCCCAGCAACAAACCATCCCCAAGCCACCCAGGCTCTTCCCCAGGAGAAGTGGGGAGGTAGCCTCCTACTTCTTCTTCTCCTTCGGCTGTTACCCTGCTTTTCCAACTCTCATGGTCTCACACAGGGAGTCTCAGATTCTGCCGCTCCTCAGGATACTTCTTTTTTTCTATATATTTCTACAGCTCTCAATCCCAAACCTTTTGTAAATGTGGAGTATAAATGCTAAGGGCAGCCCATGTGCCTTTTCACAATGTGCACCCCAAATGACTAGCCAGTGATACTGCCGTGGAACTTAACAATGTATTTCTATTGAGCGCGTATTATGCCTACATATATGCTACAATGCACCCTCCCCTTTGTCACAACTTCATTACTGCTGCAGAGCTTTTTCATACCTGCAATGAAGACTTTCGTTTGTTTATAATGACCACTTGGGTTCCTTGTGAAACATGCATCCTGACAAAACAGTCGTGATGTGATGTACCCAGTTCAGGATCCTCACAGACTCTCCATCCCACTCTCCTCCTGCACAGGCACTGCGCAACACCCAGCTCCTTCCAGAAGTGAGGGACAGTGGCTGCCTGCAGGCACAGTCTGCATGGGGCCCTGGCACTCTCAGCACTGTAGAAACATTACTCTTGGCAGTCCCCAGGAAACGGGGCAGCAAATACTCTTATGCCCACTTTGTTTCCAGGGACCATATGCAGGTAATTAAGACCCATGCTGCCACTTCTTGAGCTGTGAATTGCTGATATTTAATGACATTTCCCAAATATTTTAAATAGAAATTTCAGGTCTTGTTCCTAATCTGACATTTATCTTCTATTAGCATGAAAACAAATAGAAGGGCCTGAGAATCATTGCTTATATTATAAATGACTTTACTGTTGGTTTTATTACCTTCCCCATTAAGCTGTCACAATCTGTGCCTCTTCCCATTTCTGTGATGACCAGCCAGTGAAATCTGTCATCTTTTCCTTGTGATTTATACAGGACCCTAGTGATAACTTTATTCTTGTGGAGGATAATTATCAGCTATATTATTAAGGTTGCTCAGTTGCCCTAGGGGATAATGTGTCAGAAAGGTTAAAATATTGACAAGCAATAAAGCATGTATTATAATTATACAAGTGCCAGGATAGATAACTGGCTGTGAGCAAGGAGCTGAGCTACAGTTTTGCATTCACTCAGCACAGACAGTAATAGTATGGTCACATCTTACACCTTCCACTGGGACTGCAGAAGTCTAGGTCAGTTACTTGGAGGGCAACAAAGAATATGTCTTATCCCATTAATATATATTGATCGCTTAAACCTAGATGACCATGACCTACAGCTGATTTACCATTCATAATTGAACAGGGTGTGGCAGTTGAAGTGGACAAGGTTTTTCCACAATCCTTCGACATTTCTTCCCACACACCCCAAAGAGTTTGTCTTCACAAGAATGGCAAAAGGAGGAAGAGCAAAGAATTGGCATCTCTGAAATGAAACACGGATTTCTTCTGGGATTGGAGCAGCAGGTGAATGCCTTATTGGGCAAATGGTATATAGGTATAATCTTAAGGACATCACTGAGATGGATTGTCCTTTGGCTCAGGCACTAACAAAACGAATCACTGAATAACTTGGCAGTACATCTGAATTGAGACTATAAACCTAACCTTGGTCATTCCTCCAGATCTACTATTGTTACATCACGAAGAGTAGACGAGTGACTCAGGAGCTCATAAACAGTTTCTCATGGAAAGCACGTATGCTAGCCAGATGAAATCTCTCTCTGAAAAAATGTGGAAAAGTGGTAGATTTAACCTACTTCAAAATGTCATTTTTTGAAGGAAAAAAAAAAAAAAGTCAACACCACAATACACATTTCTTTCTCGATACTTAAAGGATGTGTTTGTACTGTAGAAGCATTTTAAACACCAAACTCTGGATTGGGCTTTGGGCAACTCGCTGCAGCAAACCCTACCAGTTCCCCCCTAGTATAATCATAGTGAAAGTATATTATGAACTATAGATAATCATGACCAGAGAAGAGCTGTAAGATATTTAATAAACTACATTGGTTAACTTCACTATGCAAAGGAAGTGCCAAAGACTATAGAAATATTGTTTAGCTCAGCTTCATCTATGTCTTTCTGGATACGTCCAGGGAAACATAATTCTTGTAAAGGATGGAGGTCCAGAAGACAGGGGTCAGAGTTCTAGCCCAGTCAGCAAGAGCCATCTGGCAGTGTTTCCATGAAATATGGGCTTGTACCACTCTTTCACTGACCCTTTGAACAAACCATGGACACTGGAGACAGCATCTAAATGCTATTAGAGCATATCCTTTCTCCGCTTGCTCTAAGAATAAACGTGAGAGCACACAGCTTTCTTCTTCTACCAAAACTAAGAAGCCTGATGCTGTAGATGAAGCCCTATGCTCATGAGTAACACAGTCTGTTCCATGCTGTACAAGGATGAGCCGAAGATGAGCAGTGAGAGCTGCAAACAGGAATTCATTTGGTCCATGGGAGCTGAGTGCATTTCAGTGCCACACCAGCAAACGGGGAACAGATTACATAAATGCAAGTGAATTAAAAACCATGATCTCAGGAGGGCAACAGCTGTTGCATGCAGCACCTGCTCAGCCTTCACCTTCAGATCAGCAGGAATTTTAAGTGTTACTATTTACAAAGGGTCATGTCCACCTTTTGTTTGACTGTAAATCTCTCAGACTTGCTTTGTAAAACAGGAGTGTGAGAAGTCAGGAGTGACAGAGGCACTCTCTCCCTCTGTCTCTCTCTCCAAATATGTTCCTTTCTGATGCATTATAGATCACCTCCACAAAGAGAATACATTTGTGTTATGGAACATGAATACACCTTGCAAATAAGTAACTAAGACACATGAGCACTACATGTGTTTGAGAGCAGGAAATTTGCATGTACCTGCTCCAACCATTAGCTGGGCCTGCTAAATTGCCCCTACAGTCCCCATTAATGGTCCTGCAATGCCCAGGAAGAATGGCCTGTGCAGAGCAGCCAGGGGAGTCTGGAAGTGCTCATTCTGCACTGTGGATGAATTTGTGCTGTAGCAAGGAAAGGGATATTACCTGCCGCAGTGCCCTCCCTGCCCTCCGTCAGGTGGTTATCTTCTTTCCGTCTTCCCCTCCGGCACTAACACTGTTTGACCAAGTGTCAGCAGCAGAGCATTTGTTCTCCTGTCTGTATGTGGTGGATATCTCCTGAATTCCTGTCCCAGATTTGCTTCAGTGGGCTGTCCTAGCTCCCTCAGGAATTTGCTTTATCAACCCAGACAGTTCGGAGTGTCCTGTGCCTTTCAGGACAGCTCTCTCTATGTACAAACTTGATGATCGGTGTAGTCAAAGACAAGTCTTGCCTGAGTCTGAGTATGCATTACTCTGAAACAACAGCCTAACTTACAAAAGCTATCTGAAGTGACAGTTCTGAAGAAGGGTTACAGACAGACATTAATATGGAGTGCAGGCAAAACAGGCGGCTGTTTCACATAGCCCAGATGGACAGGTGCTGTGTTTGGGTACCTGTCTCCCCATGTCCCCTTCTCCCCATGTCTTGGGCAGCTTCAAGCAGAGCCTCAGGCAGGGACTGCTGCTGCTGGGCTGCAGGACAGGAGGTGCAGAGACCTCACTCCGCCCCCACGGCACCCAAGCATCCGGCAGTTTCATGGACTTGGGGTAGTGTGTTGGGTAGGGCATGGCACAGGGACTGAATGTGCAATAGTTAACTTTAACACAGCAGGAAAAGATGCCTCTTTAAGACATGCAAGGGAAATCATAAACATCAAGTCAAAATAAGTGGCTATTCTCCCAAGCAACTGTATATGCTGTTTCCACTTTCTTTCATGTAATTTGTCCAATGGCATGCACACACATCACACGCAACATAGAAACTCCTTCCCTCCCTTGGTGGTCTAATGGAGCTAACCACAGCCATAACACAAGGGAAATGCACCTTCCAAGGTGCAGACTGCCTGTGTGAGGCTGCGGCAGCTGCAAGCTCCTAAACTGTTGGCACTGCTGAGCTGGAGACAGGTCTCAGCATGACACCCCCATGAGAGACACAGTGGCTGCTCAGGAAAGTGAGAAGTTAACACAGGGTGTTTTTACTACAGGAAGCAAAAGCACAGATCACACTACCTGGTAGAAGTTTTCCTGTGCTTGTCTTCTTCCCATTATTAAAATGTCCAGACGAAAACAAGGAGTGAGAGGGACTGGTGTCAACATGGAGAAAGCACAGAGAGAAGCTCTATATATTCTGTCTCCTACCAGAAGCACAGGAGGATGTATTCTCTCCCATACTTTGGAAGAAACCCTCCTAAGAGGTGTTTACTGACAGAGAATTAGGGAATACAGACTCTTAGAGGCAAGCATGTTTAAATAGCACCATTCCTAGCACAATGCATACAAATGCCTACTTAGGCTCTCTGAACACCAACATGTAGAATCACAATACTTTGCAGAACACCAGGAGACTATCTCTACAGGACTATTACCTCTGACTCTTGACAAAACATCCCCTGCTGTATTTTCTCCCTGTTGTGCTTTGCAGATGCTTCCTCTTTTAATTTGTCAGAGACAAGCAGCTGTAATTCTGAAAATAACACCCTTCGATAACGCTCTGTTTACTGCCAGATCTCCTTTCTCAGCTATAGTTATGTTTATACTTGTTTATCAGAAGGGAAAACTGCAGCCCAGGCCCATGGTTCAGGTTAACCTCACAGATATGCGCAAAATAAAAATCGACTTTGCACTATTCAAAGCTCTGTAGCTACAGAAAGATGGGAAACACAAAGTCTTATTTTAGCTACATATCATAGCTTTCCAGTTGTGATAACTTTGCTGAGGACAAAGGAGTTTTCTACTCCTTACGAATAAAAAACAGATGGCACAAATTTTGATAGTCACTTTCACAGAACTGAGAATGCTTTTGTAGTGCTGGATCTGTTGTAAGCTAGTTAGCTTCAAAGGTAATCAGATATTTAACATATCAGTAATTCAATGTGAAGAGCCTGGGATGAATGAAGTAACGAGCTTGTTAATTGTCAGCTATTTAGCCAGAAAACAATGTGGGGAGCTATTTAAAGGAAGTTATGAACACAGTATTTGCTATTTGGGGCAGAATGTCACTGGCACGCCCAATCTCAGTTTGCTCTCTCTCCTGGAAGAGAGACACCCAGCCCCTCCAGACAGCCTTTCACTGATGGGGAAAGTCATTCTATCATTTTTCATTCCAGGCCACTGAGCCAGGCACAGTTCACCATGAACAGGCACTTTAGCAAGCCAAGCCCATCCTCACCAGCACACTTGGAGCTCTTAGTTCCTTGTCTTCCCCATAGCATAAAAAATCCCCCGCTGCAGTGCTCCAGAGGGTTACAAGAGGCCTTCAGTAGACCTCTTCCACCTGCTGTTCTGGTTCCCAGGCTAGATTCACCTATCATCCTTTCTCAATCTCATACCAGTATCTGCAGATACATATTCCTATACCTCTCCTTAGCCAGTCCTGCTCCTGCTTTCTCAGCCCGTGCAGGACAGTGTTCAGGAAAAATTGCTCCATCCTTCCTGTTTCACATCTGCACTACTCCTGTTGCAAACCATCATGCTTGCATTGCATCAGCCTCCCTTTACAATCCTCTCAGACCCAGCTCTTGTTCACCTACAGGCTCCTATCTCATGCTCTCGTGTTCCACAACAGGAGTATATTATGAGAAAAAAGGTCCCTGATCTGTGTTTTCCTGTTTGGGTAGGACTGTGGTGCTATTATCAAAATAAGCTGTTTCCTTTAGACCACTTTCCCCTCTTAGAGGCAATGCTCTGTGGCCCAGGAGATGCCAATGGTTCCCTTCCATTTCTCTTAGCCAGTGAACCAAAATGAAATAGTGGATCTGATCCTGTATAATGAATGAACTGGACCTGGAAGCCTAAACCTTTCCAATTATTGCCGTTTCCAGCCAAGTCCTTCTGACCATCAAACACCAGAGCCTCAGATTTCTTCAAAGAAAGATGCACAGCTGTGCAAGCCAGGCAGTACTTCTCTGCTCCCATGCTCTTTGTAGCAACCACTGTTCCCTCATTTCACCTGGGTATCACCCTAGACCTCCTCCTTGTATCTGTGATTTTGTGCATTAACTTTTTGCCTTCATAATGCAAAAATTGCTGGTGTTTGATGACTTGGAATAGGATGAGGAGATAAGCAGGTACCAGTCAGAGAGCTAATAAACTCCACACACGGTGTGACTTGTTATTTACTTTGGGAACATGAATTTCAGGAAAGAGTATCTTGTGCCTTCTCCTAATAGCAACTTTAAAAATCCACCAGGGATCAGTTTGATGCTTTGGAAAAGGTTAATGTTGTTAGGGATTTACAGCTATATTTGAAATAGTTTAAACCATTATTTTTATTTCCTTGAGTAAAATGGAATTTCAGTGAATTGTGCAAAGTTAGATGGTCAGTTTGTATATGAAAGAGGTCATTAAAAGCTTGAGTAGTTTTAAAGAGAGTCTAATTCTGTCTGTTTGGCAGGGAGTGGGAAACTGCTATCACCTCTGGGTTAGCTTCTCCAAATAGATCCTGAAACTGCCTTCCTGTACTCTCAGTACAATGAGAACAAGCATAGCTAGCATGCCATGGGAGTGCAAAACTATTCCTGTCCACCCTACCCCTGTGCCACTCTCACAGGCCGACTGGCCTCTCTCACACACAGCAGGAAACTGCCAGGAAAGCAGGAGCTACCTCATGCATCCTAGGAGCACCCACAGCGCACAGAAGGCAGCGCAGAGAGCTCCAAGCGCGGCGCCCCATCCTGGCAGCTGCAGAGCTCTTGTGCCCCACTGAGCCTTCACATGAACTGCTGCCAGCTTCTCAGCACCAGAGCGGGCACTCATCATCCCGTGGACGTCTCAGGTCTCCTTACGCTTACCAACACCAGGAAGCTGTGCCCTCTTGAGGATGAGGATTTTGTATCTCAGTTTTAAGTTTTTGGGTCTGGTGAATGTCCCATGTGCCTACACTGCAAGTGAACACCAGCATCCCTAACAACTCCTCTGGTTTTCCCACTGTTGAACACAAATCCAAGGTGTTTTCTCCCCATGCACAGCATACCACCTTAGGCGCTGACATCGTTCTTCAGAGAAGCATCTCCAAGCTCCCTGACAACATGTCACTAACCCCCCCCCCCATCCATGGCAGGAGGTGTCTTGTGGAGAAAAATGCTGACAAGGTAAGTCTATGTGTAGGCTGTGCAAGAATCGAGTAATAACACTGCTTCTTGCACACAACAGCAGAGAAGTCTCTGCTTGAGATATTTGGCATTGGCCACACATTGCTCTGAGAGCCAGCAACTCTTTCCTGTGGTAGAAGTTCAGGGCATTGATGACTCCTGATGCTCATCTCAGGGGTCATCTGCTAGTCTACAATTGGTCATTTGTGCAAAATACTGTGACAATGTCAGCTGTAATTGCATCAGTCATGCCACACAACAAGACAAATGTGACTGGAGATGGCGTGTCAACATCAGAAATTGCTTAAGACTGAAAAGCAAGTGGAGGAAACAGCAATCATTCAGAAACAATCATTGTACTGTGGTAGGAATAACAACAGCTCTCATTTCCTACACACAGTTCTCCTGGGAAATGATATAGAAAGCTGCCAGAGTCTCCTCCCTTTCCCATGGGATACTATCAGACTGAAAAATAAATAAATAAAATAAAACTCAGAAAATGTGTCCCATTTCCTTTAGAGGTTCTGAAGATATAGGATGCACTTGTCCTGGACACAGGAGTATCCTTTCTGAAGTCTCCACTCTTCACAGCACACAATAGCACACAGATATCTGCCTCTACAGAAAGTCCAGTTCTGCTATATAGTGAGTAATTCTGCCCTGCCAAATTCATGTGTAAGAGAGAATGCAATGACTTGTCCCTGTTTCCTTCAGTGAGCTGTGAACAGACGTCTGATACAGCCCTGTGAAAATGTCGCCTTGACCGCACATGAGATTGGCAAGCCTGTGCTGAAATGACTTCACATTATACCCATGGGAAAGGACAGGGCAGGTTTCCACCTCAGCAGACTCTTAACCTTGTACCAGAGCTGCCTAGACCAAGTAGAGGGTGTGGGAGGGATTCTTCTTACTAAAATTAAATAAATCTTATGTGAAAAATGCCATTTTCAATGTCTTGAGCTGTCAATTGCAAGAGAAGGAGATATTGATTTCTACAGAAACTTTATTTAAGTGAGTGACCTATTAAATGAAACTTATTTGACACCAGATGGCTCTTGCAATTTAATTCCTGAATGAAGCGATGTCTCCAAGGCTTTATTATGTTCTTTATCTTGAATGATGAAAGGCATTTTCCTTACAGCCATTTGCACCTGTATCCCAGGACATTTGCAAACAAAGTCCTCCAGAGAATCCAGAATGCTTATACCTCCCATTAGCGAACTCCAGCCAATAAACAGATAGTCCAGCACATACCAATCCTTAGGAGCAAAGCTAAAAGGTGCAAAGAGACAGAGAACTGCCAGGCTCCAGCCTCCCAGACTAATGAAGGCGCTAAGGAAAGCAGGAGGAATGCCAGGACATCAGCTGCCACAGGCTCATCAGCCCTGGCCCTAGCAAATGCTTGTGGTCAGAGAAGTGCAGCTCCCAGAACTGAACAACCAGGGTGACCTTTCAGTCCTCATCGCAGAACTCTTCTTCTCAAAAGCATGCCTGAGGCTATGGAGCCTGCATACCACAACACAAGCATTCCCAAGAGTTGCCTGCAGAAGCCCTGGGGCTGCCTGGCCTCACCAAGCTCTCTCCTCCCACCCTGGGGCCATGGCAAGGCATTCACCCAGGTGAGCCCTCCTTTAACATCAAGGCAGTTACACTCATGGCTTTTCTGTCTGCACCAAGGTTAATTCCCTAGGAATGGTCTGCCAGTAAGGGGCTCCTGGGGACATACACCCAAACCCTTCCCTCACAGGCAAACTTGCCCTGGGGCCTGACCGTCACCCTGTCCTTCCCCAGCACCCACTGCCAGCCACAGCTTGGGCTCAGCATCTGCCACCAACAACCAGCCTTGGCAATCTGCACGAGCCACCAGTCCTACAGAGCAGACATCAGCAGGATGCTGCCTGAAGAGGAACAGGCCTGTGATTTACAAAAGCTGCAGATAAACCTCCTAAGCCAGCAATTCCTTCTACATGCAAACTGAACTCATCATGGTGGCTTTAGATTTGCTGCTTCCCAGATGCCTTGCAGCCTCTGTGGAAGGTGGTCTCACAAAGGTGACATGGGTCCAGGAAGCATCAAAACAGACACTCTGCCACCAACATCTGCACCCTAGAAAAAGTAAGTCTGTCACTGGCAGTCCCCAGGAGTGTCAGCCACTCCCAGGCAGCCCCTACAGATAAAATCTGCCACTGTGTGGTCCATGCCCCATCTCAGAAGGTGGCAGCAGCTCCTGAAACAGGCCACCACAGGAACAAAGAACCAGCCTCGGAAGGGTGAAGGAATTGATCACTATCAAACAGGTGATGCTACTACCTCCTTGACTGTTCCTTGCAGTATCCCCCGAGACCATCAGTTCTCTAGGGCAGGAACCATGTCTCCCAGAATGCTTGGGCAGCATCTGCACTTGATCTCACTCATCCCCTTGCGTGCACTGCAACAGAAACAGCAAGCAGAGAATGCACCAGTGTCACATTAACAGGTTTTCATAAGCAGTGAAAGTGAGAAGCACCCTGCCACTGAGGCAGGGAAGCACTGGGAAGAGCTCATCAGTGCCAGCAGCGTGCTCTCTGCAATGCTTTTGTGATGGTGTTGATGCTATGCCAGCCTTCTGGAGGGATGCTCAGGCTCTAAAACCTCCTGCCTTTCCTCCTGTGCATTTCTTTCCACAAGTCTCTCAAGGCAAAGCTAAAGGTGGGAAGAGGCATTTGCTTTACAATCCAGCCCACTCTGCACTGGCCATTGAAGTCCTTGTTATCTGGCTGTGCATATAGAGCTATCTGCCATGCTTCAGAGACCACTCACTTCTGTTTACAAAAGCTTTTCTGCAGTTTGTTCTTTTAAGAGAAGCCAATTTATTTTTATTCAAAATCTATAAGAAACAATTGAATAGTGAAACTGTCAGATTCTGTCTGTTCTATCAAAATGGTTTAGTCGTGTCTGAAATGCCAGCACCAAATAACAACCCAGCTCCTTTGCATGCCCACACTCCCAAATGCTTCTGCTGCTGCTGGGCATCGTGCAAGCTTAGCAAGCACTAAGCTCTGCAGCACAGCAGTAAGCTCTGCAGCACACTCCAGGACGCACCACTTTTACAGAGAGCTGAATCCTAATGGTCCTTCTCACTCAGAAGCCCTTCCCAAAGACCCTTCATGGGCACAGACCCACAGTTATTTTGTGGTTTTAATCTCTCTCTTCACCGAGACCAGGAGCTAAGTCTGTCCCAGTTTCAGGAAGCCTTCCTGCAGCTTCTTGCCATGCAGCACTCACAGGAGGACAAGGCAAAGCACCTTGCCTGTGTACAGGATCCTACTATGATGCTCTGAACCACGCGTGGGATGGGCAAAGCCACACCTTGTTTGTGCATGTGTTCATGGGACTGCTCCAGGAAGTTATGGGGCTTAGCAAACACCTCAAGGCTAATGATGGAGACAGAAGCAATGGCCGTAAGTCTGGGGAAGATGCCAAGCCAGTGGTACTCCTTCCTTCTGGGAGACCTCAGCCCATGGCACTGGATGCTGAGCAGCCCTAGGGAAGTAAAGTTGCCATCAACAAGCCAACAACACACTTACAACTTCTTGATCTGAGCAAGAAGCTATCTGACAGCTCTTCCCAGTAGGTGTCAGCAAACATCCCATCCCAGGGGCAGGTACAGCAAGCAGAGGCCTCTGTGTAGTACGTCCCCCTTACAACATCAGTGCAGCGTTATGGCTTCAAGAGCACTCAGCTTTTTCCTCATTTCTTATCACAAGCCTACTGTTGTCCCACCTGCGTCCTATAAAGGGGCAGTACAGCCCAGGCACCAAGTGCTTCCTCCTAGCAGGCAGACATCCAGACTGTTTCTATAAAACCACTTCTTATATTGCCCCTAATTCCAGTTCAGTCATGGCAGAGCAGCCCAAGGGATGTGAATGCAATTTTCTCATTGAGTTACACTAAATCCTTTGGGGAAGGAGCCAGAATTATGTAGAACCCATAAAAACAAAAGCAACATTACTATTCTGCATTTGAACTTTGTTATTATTTAGAGTTAACCTTTTCTACTTCTAAATCATAAACTCATTTTACATTCCACCATCAGATATGGGCCATAAGCTGCAGGAAACATGAGATGACTGTTTCATACTCTCATGAGTTAAAAGATAACGGGGCACCCAGTGGTCATTGCTCCTCAAAACCAGACCTAGAGCAATAAATTCACTGAAGCACACTAAACTATAGTCCTTTTGTTAAAAAAGGACAAAACAATGCAGATGAAAAGAAACATGGATTATACCGCAACTCACCCAGCTTGGCACAGGGTGCTTCATTGGCAGTGGACATAAAAAGCACTCTCATTGCAGCAGAGATCCTCCCACTGTCATCTCCATCAGATTTAAATGCATCGGTTGGAATCTAGAACATAAGTACTTGTACAGTAAATACTACAAAAATTGGAAGGCTACATGTAAAAAAGATCTGCTCTCTGCTAAGCTGTGAGAGGCAATACAGCCTGTAAGCAGCACTAGAAGCTGGAAGGACTACTCTCTTCCAAAGCAATGTGTATTAGTTTTTATTCCAGGAATGGAAAATGGACTTGATGAACAGAGAGTTATACTATGACCCCTTCCATGTTCACTACCTGCAGGACCAAGTTACTGAGGGCTGGAAGCAGCTGCCACAGCCACAGCTCTCATGTCCAATCTCTCAGCTGAACAGCAGTGTGGCATTTCCTCCACTCTGAACAGCCAGACTGCTGCACCTGTCCAGCCCCAGAGTTGCACTCCTGTGGCTTCTTGTACCACAAGAGTTAAGGTAAGATCATTTCAACCTTACCTTGGAGGGAGGAACAGAAGTGCCAAATATAGCCTCAAACGGAACAACAAATTGGACTGGTTTGTCAATGTATGTTGATGGTAGTTTGATTTTCCCAGGAACCACAGCCTCACCTGTTTTGATGGCAGTGCACCTGCACAGACTGCATGGACATGGCTGTGCAGGATCCTTTTCAGCTAAGCTTTGATGGTATCAGTATCTAAACTGCTTTGAAGCATAACAAGGCTTTCTGGCTAGTGCACTGGGCATGTGCTCTCTCACAGAAAGCAGCAACAAGTTTAATCATCCTGTCAGTTCAAAGCAGCAGCTCATGCCACAAACCAGCAATTTGCTACTAAAACCAATTCCTGCCAAAGGTATTGGTACACTGCTGGAGCCTCCCTGCATACAGCTGATGGACTGCCACAGTGATCTCTCACAGCTCTCTACAGATAACTGAAAGAATACATCCTTAAAAAGAAGTTTCCCTCATCTAATGTTTGTTTTCTGTCCCTGCTCCCTTTTCAAATGCCAAACTCTCTTTAAAAAGAAAGCACACAAGACAGAGTTTAATTTATAAAACACTAATTTCCTTCTGAAATTTCAGCAAAGCTGAAGCTTGACTTGAAAATTAAAACAAGCTGCATTTAATTCCCTTCATGCCAAGTGTTACTTTGGGAAAGAGAAGCAGTCATAAACATATTCACCTGTAAAAAAAAAAAAAAAAAAAAGATAAATAATTCAAGAGATTTAAAAATAAATTCGCACTTTAACAGAAACAGACTTCCAAGCTTCTTTTCATCTCTTCTCAGCAGCACCTTGCTGTAATAGAACAGTGATACAAATATAACGGGAGAGAGAACACAGAGCAGGTTCTGGGCCCGTCTAGCTTTAAAACCAAAGGAGTCTGTTTGCAGGGACAGAGTCCTATGAAATTCATACAGAGGCATCCTGGATTTGCAGGTACATCTAAAGAAATTAAACCCTTGATATTCTGGGAAAATACAGGCTTTCAAAGCATACAGGACTGTGTTCTGTTGAATTCCTGATCCAGGAAGGGGGACTCTACCATTGGCACACCCTCTTGGAGGACCAAGCATTTGCACTGGTGAAGGTACATTTTGCTTCTTGCTTCCAGGATCATATTTATACACAGCATTTGTCATACGTTAGGAATCTTCTTTGGGTGGAAATTTACTTCTTATAACCTTCATAGAAAAACTGCATTTCTCTTTGGTTAGAAAATGGCATTTACCTAGTCTCAGTAGCTAGGGAGAGCATGGCAGCAAGGTGACATCAATCGCCTTGCCAGGGTTTCCCTAGTTTTGGCAAAAGTCATACTTTCCACTCTCAAGCAGCATCTTGGTTAAATACACCTACCTCATGTAACATGAAGAGTGAAACTACCTTCCAGCCAAGAGCAAGAAGCAGTAATTCCTGGCAACTCCATCTAAAGCAATGCTATTATAATGTTCTTTAGGGCAGTTTCTGTGCCCGAAAGAGCATCCCAGTCTCATTGACTGAGACAGTTAGATACTTCCATGCCACAAATTGTTCTTATGGAAGTACTAAACACTGCCCAATGACTTTGTGCTGAGTCCCCTACCTTGGCAGATCTCTGGCAAGATGACTTCAAGTGCTCATCCAGCAAAGGAGAATGTGGTTTCCAGAAAAAGGCTGCATTTCATTCCTGACAACACTAAGAGTTCCTGATATCTCTTAGTTCAGCACAGGGTACACATATTCATGTTGAAAAGCACTTTGCTTAAATGTTACATCAGCCGAATCTCTCCAAAGCGTACCTGCCAAAGTACCCAAAGTCTTTCAGAAAATGTTTCCAGCATGTGCTGGCAACAGTAGGCTTGCAGGGCCCAATACTCATTCTTCATGATGTGGACCTGGTCGAGCAGAGAGACTGCCAGGCAGGTCCATGAAGGGATCTTGCCAGCATCTCTTGCTGAGACTGTGTGGGATATCAGCATTCTTTGGGCCCGTGCAAGCCAGCTCACTGGTGGCTGTGACACGGAGGATAAAACTGTCTCATGAGCCTTGTTCCCTGAAAGCATTTCTCTTTGCAGTGGTTCCTGGGAGAAGAAGCCAGAAGACCAGGCAACAGAACATGCGACCTATTGCTACACCTCCTGGGTTGTGTTGCAGGAGAAAGCGAGTCCAGACCATAGGTGTGCTGAATTCTGGAGATCACCCAGGAGCTGAGTGAGCAGAGACTGAAGAGGGATTGGGAAAGATATGCTTTGGACCTAGCACAGAGGCAGGGTGGATGTGGAGCCTGACACAGAGCACGTTGTTCATCTGCCGAGAGTGAGGAACAACAGCCCCACCTCAGCACAGCACGTCAGGACCACCCCCCGTCTGCTTCAGCAGCTTCCCCTCCTCTGCTTGGGAATAGGGAGAAGAGCTTGTCTTTCAGAGAATTTCATTTCTTGTCTTTTGCAATCTCAACAGCAGGATGGAAGCAGATAATGTACAATTTGTTTTAATTCATCTTTATCTTATCAGTCTTGGCTCTAATATTGTAATAAGCATCATTCTGAAGAATATAGTTGCAATGGTGCAGGATGAGACTCTGCAAACCCTATTGATTACATCACAAGTCATCGCTATAAATACTTGAAGGAGAGAAAAACCCTTGTTCTCTCTGAATATGTTCATCTAACAAGGTGTGCAAATGAGAGTGAGAGAGCTCTAACAGGACACAGATGCTAGAAATCAAAGCATTTAAGCTGTTTAACTTTGAGCTTAACATCCATTAAATAGAGGACTCAGACTATTAAGAGTGAAATACAAAGGATTCTGTGTGCAGGAGCCTCAGAGGTATAGTTGGTATGTCATGGAGAAAGCACTGTGTTCCTAAACACTGCAGAGAAAATAGGGTACTTTCTACAGCTCCTTTTAGGGCCAAGAACTGAAGCAAATGTAGAACAATGAAGTCTAGAATTTCTGGATGCATGTATGTGTATGGGCCATTGGGCAGTATACTGCAAGGATTTAGGTGATCGGCCAAGGACTGTTCTTGCTTAGTGCTATCTCCTGCATATTTCATATAGCCAGCCATATCTTGCTTGACCAAGGGTCAAGCTCACATAATGCTCTTGACTTTTCATATGAGTTCATTCCTATGTATCTATATTAACTTTACCAGACACAAAACCTGATCACACAGGGTGGTTGCTGAAAAAGTGAACCCACTGGGCTGCCGGCCACAACAATGAGCCCAAGACATTAATATGCACAAACTGTTACTAGAAAAGTGCTGCTTCTGTAAGTAGGAACAAGCCTCAACCACGGCCCAATGCTCCATGGTGCCTGGTGGTTCCCCTCATCCTGGTCGCGCTCTGGGACTTTCCCTGCGGTTTTCAGGCCTTTCCACATCTGGAGTGGTAAAAAACTGCATTGTATTTATTGGATACAGCGTGGATTCTTGCCAGCCATGAACCCCAGACCTTGTGCCCCATGCACCGTGCTGAGTGGAGGAGAGCTCTGACAGCATTTACAGACACGAGAGCACCACTGCAGCAGAGCAGCTCGTTTACACCCTGCTCAGTATTCCAAGTTTGTCATTATGTCAAAAACTACGTTCTCACTGTGGAGGCAGCAGAGAGAACAGGGCTGTCTGGTGGTCCCTGGCCTGTCAGCTCTTGGAAAGGAACCTGGGCTCCTGCTTTTCTCCAGAATAAAATCCAAATGCTGGGAGAAGATGATGCATGCAGTCAACACTGCCATTAGCAGCTGAGGGCTCTTGCCAAGTCTGTCAGGGTGATTTGCACGGCCAGTAGGCTGATCTCCCAAAAACAGGGCCTGTGGTCACAAACCCTGTTTCTTTCCTTGCCTATAGGAAGCAACCTTGATTCATTCATTCAGCTTGTATTGATCCTCTTTTCTTTATTTTTATGAGAAATGAATGGTGAGGAGCTTTTTCTCTGTTTAAACTTGAGGGGATATTGTTCAAGGACTTGCTGTGATGTTTTTCTGTCTGACAGCTTTATTGGGTAATAGCCACTGATGGTATATGTGTGCACAGACAGTCAGACCTTTTATACTATGTGTGTTCCCATAAAAATGATTGGTTTTAAGGTGTTATTCTAGCATTGTTGTGATTGTACCATGAGACCAAACAGCCAAAAAGGCAGATGTGAACTGAAGGCTGATTAGTAGATGTGCATTGATTCTCCCTCTTCTCCATACCCCAGCAGAGAGAAGCCAGGCCACTATCTGCCTGCTAAAGACAGACAGCAGGGAAGGCAAAAGCATGGCTTGTTGGAATTCAGTTAGTAAATAATAATCAAACATCCCAACTCCCAGGGAATGGCTGCACCCTGTATTTCCCTGCCCTCCTGAACCAAGCTGGAGAAATTTTTTGGGCCTAAACAGCCAAATGCATCTCTGTCACCCTAGGTACATTCTGCCCGTGACAGTGACCCCGGCACCCAGCGCCCAGGCAGACAGCACTGGACTTTCAGAGAAGCAGTGTTCTTTAGTAGGGCGACAACCAGAGCTCACTGCCCTCCAAAGCCTCTGGAAGCCCACTCTTCTAACACCAGAAATGTTATTAGAGCAGCCTCTGCACTGCTGCAATAACAGCAGCTATTTATGTAGACAGCTAGTTCTGCCCCCTTAAAAGCCATACTGAAGACATAATTGATGCCACTAGCATCCTTGTTACTCTATTTCCAAAAGAGAATGTGTGCTTTGTTAATTTCTTAGCCAGTGCCATTACCTACCAACAGTTAATTATCACACATTAATTGTAACCCAGATTTCAGATGATTTATAGTTTTGATTGCTTATTTTTTCATCAGTGGTTTCAAAACCCCATCCAGCCAGAAGTGAAAAAGTTTAAATGTTATCCCAGGGATGGCTGGCTCACTTTGACACTGGTTAGCGAAGGTAATAAGGAAGAGTCATTGATTATTTCAAAAGAGAAGAACAGATGTTCCACATATTAAGGAGCTATTACACTAAGTGTCATTCCAGTGACTTGCGGGAGTGGCACACTCATTTGTTTAAGATTAGCTGTTACAACAAGGTCATTTATGCTTTAATGTAATTAGTCATGCCAGTATTGATAAAGAAAGAAAAAATAGAACCCTGGAAATGAAGCATCAGTATCTCATCACAAGACTATCTCCTCGAGTTCAAGCTTCCTCAAAAATCCCAATAGAGTCCAGTTCATGCATGACACAAGGTTTTGCTCCTTCCTTTCCAGTGCTGCAGAGGAAAAAGGAGTATGTCTGTTGAACCCAATACCCCAACAAGAAATCAGAAAAAAATTTAGAACGCCACTCTCCTGGGAAGCAGCAGAACAGCTAGAGAGCCCAAGAGATCCTTGTCCGAAACAATATCCAGCCCCATGCACTTAGTGACCAAAAATATATTGACTCCAGTTACTCCTACTGCAACTTGGTAACTTCTCTTTGGGCTGCACCAGGCAGGACTTCGGTCCAGTGACCAAAACTTAAAACCTCCTCAGACCCAGCACTGGTTTTCTGGGCTTGACCTGATGTAGCTGTCATGGTAAAGGGCATTGTGTTCCTGGGAGTTACTGAAAGAACACAGCTTTTTTTGTATGTACATATTGTTAAGATTGAACCAGAAGCCTGGTGGCGATACCAGCATTTGTAAGCATTTCTATTTGCCTACATTCCAGAGGCGTGTTTTTTGTGGATGTCAACTAGTCATCATATGAAATACTGATGCACACAGTCTTGACATCTACAAACTGTGAAACAAAGCAACTTCAGAGCACTGCCTCCACTGCAGCATGCTGTTGAAACCTCACTAGCTGTTTCTGCAGCTTTTCAGCCTCTCCTTTCAGCAGCATCTTGAACAGCAGAGAGCAAGGAGGCCTCCATGTATCCTGCCCTGATGTGCAAGGAGACAGTGGCCTCTGGTTTGTCATCCTGGCAAAGGTTTCTGTCCTACAAACAAGCGAGATGAAACTCCAGGACCTTCTGGCAACAATGGGAAGAGTCCACCTTGTAATCTGGCATGGCAAGGGACAGGCAGGTATCTCACCTGGTGTGAAACAATGCCAGTATCACAGACAGTAACCATGCGAACCAGCTGCTAGAGCCAAGCACGTGAAAGGGATGCGGGAGCAAACATGCCCACAGTCTGCAGGCCCTCCTGCCACCAGAGCATGCTGCTCTTGGCTGCTGCGCCCAGGCCTGCCAGCTGCCTCAGCCCACCCAACTCCACTCAGTAGCCAGGTGAGCCTGCCGGGCCCCGCGCCGCAGCCAGCCACGGCCCTCACCTGTCCTGAGTGAGGCAGCCACGAGAGGCACCTGCAGCAGGTCCAGCCCCCGCGTCTCCTCTGAGCCCTGACCTCGGCACACTCCACCACAGGTCGCCCCCAGCCCACACCTCGTGTCGGTGGGCAGAAAACACACTGAGCGTGCATCCGCACCTTCTCAAATGGTGCAAAGTAAGTGAAAGAAGAAATGAGACTTTTAAGAATATTAAAATGGCTTGTGAAATTTGCAGGAAAGATATTTTAGAAGCTTGCATCATATTCAAATAGTCTAACAATAAGTTTTTCAACAGCTGTTTCAAGAAACCCAGCTCTGAATCCACCCTCTCTTCTCTACAATGCATGTCAAATCTGCATCAAACCGCTTGCCACCTGTTTCCACTTTGCAGGCAACCAATCATTGTTTATCAAAGTAACAAAGCTGCTTTCAGTTTGAAAGCAACAAATCAAAGTTTAATTATTTTGTCCTTCAGAGCTTTATGCTATCTTTTACGAAGGCTTTTTCAGATACGAAGAACTATCATTGGCTGCCTTAAAATAGGGAATAATTGACTGACAGCTGAAAAAACACTTCTAAGGACAATAGTATTTGTCAGTCTGGTATTTTTCACTCTGAAGACAAAACACATTTTATCAACACCCTGAAATTATTTTGTCAACAAAATTCACTTTGTTGCATTACCTTCATCTGTCAAACTGACAGGACATTCTCCAGAGCATTTAAAAAAAAAAACATTTTGCTAACACAATTAATTTCTGCAAAATTAAATTTTGCCATTTAATCATATGTATGGGAAGATGTTGCAATACATGCACAGGAAGGTGTGAACAGCAATGCCATTAGCTCGCCCACAACTAGAAAGAGGTCAGGCATGCAAAATCCATGCCAGCAGAACACTACATCAGCCTGATACAAGTTGAAGAGATGCAACAGCTGATCAGTTAAATGTAGACAAGATCCCCTCTTAAGTATATCATGTTTCTACAAATTATTTGATCATACTGAAAACATTTCATATAACTTTATATAGCATTTTCCACAGCAATTAGAGAAAAGTGTGTGTGAATACACAAAACGAAGCATTATCTCCCTAACACAAGTAGGATATATTATATATTCACTGGGTGGTTCCATCACCTAATGGCATGGATGAAGTAGAAAGATGTACAAGTACCCCACACAACAACAACACATTGTACTACTGGAGAATGATTTTTTACACACTCAGTACATTAATACAAGTGGGAAACAAGTGCTCTGGTTTTATGCCATATGTGGGATTTTTAAAAGGACTTTTCTGAACAGACCTTCATCAAATGCATACATGTGATTTAGACACCAAACTCTCAATTACTTTGTACATTTCCTCTCAGACTCTTCTGACTGTGCTTCTACCTGAATTTAAATCTGCAGCGGATACACAAATGGACAACTTTCATAGAATCTTCGAATCATTTGGGTTGGATATGTAAATAGACAATTTTCCTTATGCACACTTTGGTTTTTGGTAAAATAATCCACAAAGAGATCAAGTAACTTTCTTAATGTCATGCATTTAACCAACACCAGGTAAAGGAGAAAAACCTAAGCTTTCTGCCTCCAGTTCTCTCCCCCTACACAATAATACCAATGAATGTTACTCATGCATTGCCAGAATTACACGTGAGTGTGCCTAGATGAATAATGGATAAATTGAGATGTTCTCAGACAGGATTATATGTGCACTTGTAGGGACAGAAAGTATCACACACACACACACACACACACCCTTCATGAATCACACAAGTTGCATTTTGAAACACAGAAGGTTGAAGGAAAAGGCATTGATGAAACTTTAGAAATGAATTTACAGGCAACTGAAATACATTTCCCAAGAGCTGTATGACTGGGACACTTTGTGAAATCAGTAGATAACTAGAGAAAATGTTCAAACTAAAGTGTGGATCTTCCCAGACTTCTGGTCTTCTGTTCAGAAGCACAAACACACAGATGCTCACAAATACTCAATACGAGAGTTGACCAACACAGTCAGACATTCAAATTTATACTGTATGCTGAGAAATGCTGGTAATTGTTATTCTAGGAAACAAAACATTCCATCAAAGTGTCTCCTTAAGCTTGTTTCTACATCTTTTACCAGTTCCTATCATAAACCTCAGACTCGAAAGTCAAACTTGGAGAACAAGTTCTGCCTCACACCTTGGTTTCTTTTCTCTAGTATTCTGCAATGCACTTTCTGATTTCCTGGGAGCTGATTCAGGCTGAAGCAAGGAAAAGCTACTCAGTAAAGAAAAGCCAGAACACCTACGCAGGTTTCATCGTGAACACAAATTCCTTCCAGATATAGCAGTGTCTGTGCGGTATCTTCTTTATGACTTGTCTTCATGGTTAATGGCTGAGCTGCAAAACTTGAATTTTGACCTAGCAGGTGATGCAGCTGGTTATCTTTTACTTTGGCACTGCCTTCTGAATGCCCTGAGAGCCCACATCTTCAATAGCCATTCACTGTCATGGAGTTAAAATCTGGTACACCCCCTTCCCTGTCTTGTCTTTTCTGGGGCTTTGTAACAGCCACTCAGCCCCTCTCCCAATGCTCAGTCTTCCCAGCTCCAGAAAGTGCTGAGGTTTTCATAGTCACAGCCACATGACTTAAGTACACTTACTCTCTCTGAACCCCTTTTTGACACTGAATCATTTATTCATTAATCTGTTTTTCATATTTCTAAATAGAAACAGACAGTACTGGTGTGAATGATCAGTCGCGCTTTCTCTCATTCCTCTCAGTTTCCATCACTTTAGAATCTACCCTGCTTTTAATCTTGGGTCTTTTTATTAGAATTTGGTTTTGTTAAGAATTTGACACTTCATTATGGCAGTCCTATGCTAACAGAGTTATTAATTCCTATCTGCATTAGTCACTTATAGCTGACATTGTACATTCAAGTCACTCTTGCATCTACCAGAAATACACCCCAAGAGCAAAAAGACTGGCCTTTGGGATCTGTGCCTCACTTTACTGCCAGTAAAGATACTTCCAGGGTGCATCAGGGCTAAGTCCATGTGCCTTGCCTTCTGCTGCTAGGAGCATTCTGCTAGCGCTTTCCTCTCTCCTTTACACTAGCCTTGTGCATTTGATGCTAGCTGCAGCCAGCACAGCAGCCCAGCTCAGAAAGCACAGTCCAAAGCAGCAGAGGTGGTATAGCCTACAGCAGCACCGTAGCCTAAATCTCCACAAAGGGCTCCTTGCAGAGCTATCAAGACAAAGATACATTTGGCCAGACTCAGCCCAGACCCCTTCCAGCTCTGTACTCACATACCTGCCGGTTAACCTTCAGGAACCCATGTGCTAAATGCAGCGAGAGAGAGCCCCATTTCCTGCAGTACCAACCAGGTGACTCTGGCACATGGATTCCTGAAGCAAGAGACATTGCAGAGCCAAGCTAAAGCACACCATCTGGTGGAGTCCCATCTCTTCAAGTCACCTTGTTAGATGACATCTTCCCTAACAGGCAGCCCAGTATTGTCATCTCTCCACCTGTCCTGTTTTCTCTCCACCACAATCCCTCTGCTGTGATCCAACATGCTAGGCACATTCTCCTAGGCAGTGACTCTTCTCAGGCTGTGGTCCGATGTGCCAGCTGCACCCATCACTGGACTCACACAATCTCACATATGAGTGATCAAGTGAGCTGACAGGTGTGCAACACTGCAAGGCTTCATACAGAAGGCAGCTGACTGAAGAACCCTGTGACCAGAGCTGCCATCTGGCTATAATGTTCCAGAAAGAAAAGGACAAATTAAAGACAATCAGGTTCATAAAATTATTTGGGGCCCAAAGCTGAACACAGTACTCGAGGCGTGGCCTCACCAGAGCAGAGTACAGAGGGACGATCACCTCCCTGCTCCCGCTGGCTGCACTGTTCCTGATACAAGCCAGGATGCCGTTGGCCTTCCTGGCCACGTGGGCACACTGCTGGCTCACGTTCAGGCAAGCATCAACCAGCACCCCCAGATCCTTTTCCTCTGCACAGCTTTCTAGCTACTCTTCCCCGAGCCTGTAGCGTTGCATGGGGTTGTTGTGACCAAAGTGCAGGACCCAGCACTGAGCCATGCTGAACCTCATCACATTGGTCTCTGCCCATCGATCTGTCCTGTCCAGGTCCCTGTGCAGGGCCTCCCTACCCTCCAGCAGATCGACACCTCTCCCCAACTTGGTGTCATCTGCAAACTTATTGAGGGTGCAATCAATTTCCTCATCCAAATCAGTAAAGATATTAAAGAGGAAGGACCCCAACACCGGCCCCTGGGGAACACCACTGGTGACTGGTCACCAGCTGGATTTAACTCCATTCACCACCACTCTCTTGGACTGGCCGTCCAGCCAGTTTTTAACCCAGCAAACTGTGCAAGCCATGGGCTGTCAGCTTCTCATGGAGGATACTGTGGGAAACCGTGTCAAAGGCTTTGCTGAAGTCTAGGTAGACTACGTCAACAGCCTTTTACACCAGGTGGGTCACCTGGTCATAGAAGGAGATGAGGTTGGTCAGGCAGGACTTGCCTTTCATGAACCAGTGTTGCCTGGGACTGATCCAGGTTGTCCCACACGAACTGTGATAAAGGCATATCCCAGGATGTAGAGAGTACAAGAGAAAGTTGTAGTTGTCCTGCAAGAAGCAGTGCCAGAAAGAGGTCCTACAGTACCTGGCAGAGCTCAGGATGTTGCTGTCTGCTACCAGCAATGGATACAGGACAGAGACAGCTACTTGAAGTAGCCTTTATAGGAGAGGCATCTTTTCCTGCCAGGCAGCCTAACTCTTGCACAGATCCTCAGCACAATAAATCCCAGTATTACCTCTTGCAATCGTAGATAGCTCAGTTTTGCCCCTGAACTCTGTGATTTCTCTTGAAACCAGCTGTTCTAGAATCATGTGCCTCAGGGCAGGTCTTCTACTAGAAAATAGTTTATGAACACAAAAAGTTCACAAAGTTTACTTCAAACAGCTCAGCCTAAAAAAAAAAAAAAAAAAGGCAGACAACATATTTGCTGCAAATTTCAGAGAGAAAACCATGTCTCCTGCTTTTACGGTAACAGGAAAATCTGAAAAAGGCATTAACAGCTCCTTTAATCATTATTACAGAAGATGTCATTCTCTCTTCCTGAAATGAATGAACACATTGGTAGTTGGCCCCCAAACCCTCCGTAGCTGAATTACAACTGCTCTGTACTAGATTTCAAACCAGACTGAATGAAGGCTGCATTTCCTTTCACTGTTGCTATAGTAAAAGCCTAATGGTCAAGGCTGCTCCCTTGAAACAGGACTTTGCTCTGTATAAAAGGTTGTAAACCAGCCCAGGTTCAGCCCAACCAAAGAGGAAGCAACAAAACATGAGACAGACAGCTCTGCCCCACACTCAGCTCTGTACCCCACACTCTGTCCTGAGGGGAACACAAGGTAACCCAAGAGGTCTTTCCCACCTTTTACTCTGGTGGCTTTGGAAAGGGAAGGTTTTACCCTGGAGTTGCAAAGACAATGACAGAACATTATAACTTTTGTTTACCCAGTTCCTGCCTGTGCTTTCAGGAGGTACAAGAGACCACAGACTGCACCATTGCCTATGCAGTGTAGCGAGCTCTCTACTGAACCATGCAAAGATGAAAGCAGTGAACCAGGGACAGCACACAGAGCTGCTGCACCCTGTGGTGACTTGTGTGTGTGAGGCAGAGAGAGAGAAGGCAGCAGTGCCCACCTCCCTGTCAGAGAAGGGCCTACACCTTCCTGCAGCATGACACCAACAGAGCAACATAGCCCAAGCCGCCCATTCCTTCTCTCCTCCTGGCCCCTCCATGGTCCACCATGGAGGAGAACCTCTCACCCACATGGCAAGCAAAGGGGCAGAGAGGTGGATCACACAGGATTAGTGCCTTCAGCTGTTACACACACCTCTGGCACCAGCTCCCTTGTCAACCAACTCCAGCAAGAATTTATTAATGAAACTTGCCTGATTGTTGATTCATTTGATTGTTAAAGCTTGTGGAACTCATACTGTTATTATTCATTGTTATTAATGTTCACAGCCCAGGTTCTCTCTTTCCAATATGCTCCACAGAGGAAATCGAAGGCTGAAGCCAATCGTTAGAGTAAATGAATGATGAAGCAGCTCAAGGATAGGAGTACTCCTGCTGCTCTGGGACTGTTGCATGTTCCTGGGAGTCGGTTAATCTTCAGACACAAGAACTGCAAACTGAGAGGCTGTTTCAGGTCCGTTCTCTGCTCTGTGCACAGCTTCTTCAGTCAACTGGTCAGTGAGAGTCACCCTGACAAAGCTGTCTCTGCATAGGACCAGTTACCCAGGACAGGCTTTGATCTATGTGTAGGAACAGGCCTGAGTTCAGCAGGAGCACGGCCCCTGCTAGGTGTGTTAGACACAAACGCTGAGACAGACACTACAGGAAATTTGTCACAACCTTGCAGAAAGCACACCTCCATATGACTGCACATGCTGGAAAAAGCAGAGCTGGATGTCCTCAGAAAGTTTCTCCTTTGCACTCCTGTGCAAGTGCATAGGACAACACCAGAACAGTGCAGTAGGTGGTAGACAGAAGCTCAGGAGTGCAATACCTGTGCATACCGTGTAGAAGAGGAATAGCACACTGCTTGTTTCAGTATTTTCCCTCTCTTCCACTTCTGCAAGCCTTCTCCACCTTTCCACAGCCTCTTTGCTACATGATGATTTCCAATTCTTGCACCACTTATAAATTCCCCAGGCCAGAATGGTAGAGGCCCCACCTGTCTGGTAGTCAGAATGCCTCCAAATCCTCAACAGAGTTCTTAAGCCAGCTTTCCAGAACAATGTATTGGTTCATGTTATACCTTTGGTGTCTACAGAGCTGTCACATACCATATTCAGCCTATTATTCATCTCAAATAGAGAATTCTGCAAAGCAAGAGGAAATAAAAGAGAGCTTAATACAGCTTTACTAAAATGGAATTTGCCAAAGACTCTTAGAAAAATGGATTTAATTAGGGCTGCTAATGGGGAACAGTTTGTTCCTGTGATTTAAGGCAGAAGTTAGATAGTGTCTATAATTTCAACATTTTAAATTATATATGGCAAGTTATTTCTCATTTCTACCTTAATTACAAAAATTCATCTTTATGAATCACAATTTTGAGGCAAATAAAGCAAAGGCAGAAAAAATGATATTTTATTTAATAAAACTTGTAAGAACTCGCAAAAGAAGCAAAAGACAGTGTGGATGAAACAAACTTAGCAAAAAATTGTTGCTGGACAGACCTCCGTACAGTACTTATGGACAGCACAAAAAGGCTAATTTTTTATTTGGGAACAGATGTGTAAAGGAAGAAGGTGTGTTCTGTTATAAAAAAATGAAGCTCTGTATGTTTTTTATGCAATAACGTGAATGTCCTTCATTTTATTTTGCAGTTAAGCAGAATACTACAGTTGCAGGCACTAATTGCACTAATTGGCCTAATGTGCTCCCTCTAGAAATCCCATATTCTAGAATTCTCTGCTACCCCTTCTTAATTGATTATTGTCAAAATCTCTGAATTGCCTGAAAATTGTTTCTCTAGATAAAAGGGCCAAAAGATCTTGTTAGAACCACTCCTCCCATGCCTCTGCTGTAGCCTTGGTTTTATTTAAAAGTAGTGAATGTCGCTTTTGTGAAATTCCTCCTGTTAGTCGGCTATGACCAGGTGACCTAAGTAAATGAGTCCCAGAATTGTAAAGCACTGATTAATTTAATAACAAATAGCACAGACAACTGACTAGCAAGCTATACCTAGCTTCTGTCACTGCTGCAGCTTCTGTACCCACTGCAATGTATTTTAATGCTGCATCTCAGATCAGAACAGAATCAATGAGTGAAGTTCAAATGTGGCACATTTCCTATTTCCCTGACAGCTTATTTCATGGATCACAGGGACCAAAGTACAGCTGCTTACTCAACAGAGGAAAGAATGAATCAATTTTCATTCTTTAATACACTATGTGACCTATTCTCTGATGCTCTATCCTTTACAATGGCTCTAGTCTCTTCAAGGCCTTCAATTTTGTCGGATAGAGAAAATTTAAAATAATGACAAAATGCCCTGCCCTAGGTCTGCTTCCAACTAACTGCTCTGCTTGTAATAAGTCCAAATGAAAGATACTGTGTCACTCAGGTTGAATTAAACAGATGAACTATAATCCTATATCATTAAGAACGAACCTATCTCCTGGAAGATTTCTATGCTTTTGCTCCAAGTTACCCATGAAAGGTGCCGGACTCCATGAAGGTTTTGATCCTCATCTGCTCCAGTAATTTCCCCTACTTCTAAACATGAAGGAACAACATGACAAAATGGCAGCCACCGCAGCAGCATCTGGCTGGAAGAGCAGGCACTTTGCTGGGGAAATCCTGCACCCGCCTGCTCCCTTCTTACTCGCAGAGAGAGCTCTGGCCTTATGATGTCTCCCAGGAGGGTGCGAACTGCAGACTAGCAGGAAGGCGAGACACAGAAAGGCAGAGAATTCTCCCCAGCCCCAGTGCCTGCACTGAACTAGGAGATGAAGTTCTGTTGCTGTGCTCACCTCCATCAGACTTTCTCAAGATGGCAGATAAGGTCGACATTTCTATTTAGGCAGTGCTAATTTGGGCAGAATTAATATACTGAGAAGCATCATTTTGCAATTTCAGTGTGAAGATTATTTTTTTTCATTTAGAAATATCCCTTGGTATTGTGGTTTTAATTACCCTCTGTGTGCCTTGTGTTTGTCTTGCCTTATTATTTATTCCGAGTTCACAGGTGATATTCACACTGTTCTTGTCATTGATAACTTTGTTTCAGCCTGAGCATTCCCAGGATTGTAATCTTTTGCAGAGGGAAGCTCAGGTTCTGCAAAGGAGAAGGAAGCACAGCAGTGAGCGTGACAGACAGCCACCCTGGGCACCACGGCCAGTAGGTGCTGGCTCCCCTGAGCCTGGGCAGGGGGCTTCCTGCACCCCTGCTGAGGGCAGCATGCGTGCACCTGGCACCAAGATGATTAGGGAAGCTGAGGCGATTCCAGATAAGAAAGGGTTAAGAATGAAACTATTAAAGGAGAACAGAACATTAGGTGTAGGGCAGGAAGCAGATGTACGGACAATGTATCTCAAAATAGGACATACGGGCAATATATCTCGAACAAGACATTGGAATCCAAGATAAGAAAATAATGAGCAGAAGATTCGAAGAAAAAACAGTCCTTGCGGTTAGGAAGAAAGCTAATTCAGCAGAATCCTGACCAAGGGTGAAAAGTACACTGTGAGGAAGACTTATGGCCTTCCTCTCTGAGACCACCGACCACAGCTCGACGACCCCTGCCCAAGACCACTGAGAGGATCTGCGCAGGCGCAGGACACAATAAACTGATTAGCATGAGAAGCGAGAGTAGGCGGGGTTAGATAATGAATATGTATAGGCGTTAATAAAATATTAATCACTGTGATGTATAAATTTGGGACGGCTTTTCACCTCGGGATGCACGATAGGCGGAAAGATCCCCCGTGCATCCGGCGCCGTCAATAAAGAATAAATCACTTAAAGAAATTGGATTTATGATCTTTGAATCAATCTGGCACCCCAGATGGGACTTCTTCTCTGTCGGACCGCAGGACCCGCTGGGAACAGGACTCCCTAGGGTACCCCCGGGATTTCCCGGAGGGACTCCTCGACTCAACGGATCACTGCGGAGGCAGACACGGACCCCATCATTGTAAGTGATTATATTCTTTATTTTGGTTTATTTGGTTGACCGGTCAATTGGGGTCGTCTGTAAGTCAGAAAGTAAAAGTTTTCTGCAGGACGGCATTTGGTTTTTTGGAAAGCACTCAGTTGCTGTTGGGAAACAAGTAACCTTTGCATGCGAGGTTGGTATTACGTTGTGTTTAAATGTGGAACTTGACCTTGGCTATTGTCTTTGGGATTTTGATTATACTCTTTATAACGTTACTAGGATCTTGGTGTTATTGTGGAAAGCTGCCGGCTTGTATTGTGTAACAAGAAACATTCTGAACTGTAACATGGGGGGGCAGCAGAGTAGTGGGATTCCAAAGAAAAGCCCGTTGGGATGTATCTTGAGTCATTGGAAAGATATAGGGGGATCCCCCGGTGGAACTGAAAATAAGAAAACGTTGATAAAATATTGTAATCAATGGTGGCCACTTTATAAGTTGGATTGTGAGGAAAAATGGCCACTGAATGGAACCTTAAATTATAATACTTTACTACAGTTAATGTTGTTTCTAAGGAGAGAAGGAAAGTGGGATGAGGTGTCATACGCAGATATGTTTTTCACTTTGAGAAACCACCCGGAATGGCAGAAGGAGTGTGGAATTAACTTAGCCCCACAGGATCCTTTGATCCTGGCAATAGAAAAGGATATGAAGAAGGAAGGGGCAGGAAAAATGAAAAGATGTTGTTCGGCGTGCAGTATCGGGCAGAGATGTTTGAAATTGAATGAGTCAGAGGAGAGAATGGAGGATTATGTCCTCCCGCCCCAGATAATAGAACGAGGCGTGGGGGCGAGCTCAGGAAACGGCAGAATAGATAAGAAAAATGAGAGTTGGGGGAATGGAGACTTTACCCCGATCACGGCTCGAACCCGAAGTAAGGTCGGGCCCATTATTCAAGCCCCGTTACGACAGGCTATGGGGGCTAACGGACCAGCTCGGATAAAAGTACCTTTCACAACTGCTGAGTTAGATTCATGGAAGGAAGCTGTGAAAGGATACCGGGATGATCCAGAATCAGTGGCCCGGAGGTTTGAGCTGATTGTAAAGAATTTAGATCCCGATTGGAAAGATATAGAGATAATGCTGGCAGCATTATAGGAAACGGAAAAGCAACTGGTAATTAAGAATGCACAAACTCAAGTACAGACCCAGGTAACGTCAGGAGTTTTACCTGGAACTGTGGAGGTATATGTGCCCAGAGTGGACCCAAACTGGGACTATGATGATGAGGGTGATTATAGGTTATTAAAAAGATATCAGGAATGGATTAGGATCGCCTTGGAAAGTGCGATACCAAAGTCTGTAAAATGGTCTAGGTTATATACCATAAAACAGGGGCAAACTGAGACCCCATCAGAATTTCTCGATCGACTAAGGACAGCAATGCAAAAATTTACAACGATAGACCCCTCTTCTGAGGAAGGTAAAGTCCAGCTCGTATCATTGTTCTTGGGTCAGTCTGCGGACGATATAAGGCGGAAGCTTCAGAAAGTGAAGGAGCCGGATGTGAGAGATTTAGAAAGGCTGGTGGAAGAGGCATGGAGGGTATTTAGGAATCGAGAAGGGAATGAGAAACAAAGGCTGGGTAGGGCTATTGCTGCGGCAACTGTTGCGGCCTTACAGAGGCAAGAAGAACCTTTTCGGGGAAAAGGAAGAGGGAATGGGATAAGGGGAAGGTCAGTAAAGCCTCCCCTGAGACTGAATCAGTGTGCATATTGTAGGGAAGTGGGTCATTGGAAAAGGGAATGTCCAAAACAACGGGAGAAGAACAGGTTGATGGTAGCTAGTGTATCTCCCGACCAATGAAGTGGACCGGGGGATTCTACCCTAGCAGATCCGCTGGTTAAAATTAAGCTAGGGAAATCAGGACAGGAAGTGGAGTTTTTAATTGACACAGGAGCGACTTATTCTGTGTTAAACCAGAAATTGATACCAGAGGATGAGGATTTCGTGACGGTGATAGGAGCTACAGGCCAGCACGAGAAAGCCTTTTTCCTAAGGCCTTTAAAATATAAGTTAGGGAAACAGATGGGAATACATAGGTTTTTATATTTACCAGGATCCCCGAAGTCTTTGCTGGGGCGAGATTTACTAGAACAATTAGAAGCGGAAATTGTCTTTGAAAAAGGGAAGGTGGGGTTAAAGGTGAGAGAAGAAAAGCTGATAACCGCGCTAAGCTTAACGCTGATACAAGCAGACCCCATCGGTAAAGTACCTTCGGAGATTTTAGACCAAGTTTACCCAGGAGTCTGGGCTACTGACATCCCTGGGCGAGCCAAAAATGCAGCCCCGATAGTGGTGAGATTAAAGCCAGGGGAAAGGCCAGTTAAGATTAAGCAATATCCCCTAAGATTAGAAGACAGGAAAGGAATTAAGGGGATAGTGGATAAGTTTTTAAAACATGGACTGCTGGTTGAGTGTGAATCTGAATATAATACTCCTATACTACCAATTAAGAAGCCAGATGGGAAGAACTATAGATTAGTGCAGGATTTAAGAGCTATAAATAAGATCACTGAAGATATACACCCTGTGGTAGCCAACCCGTACACATTACTGACTAAATTAAAAGATAATTTAGTTTGGTTTACCGTACTGGATTTAAAAGATGCCTTCTTCTGCCTGACTTTAGCCCCAGAAAGTCAGAAGCTTTTTGCTTTTGAATGGGAAAATCCAGACTCAGGACGAAAGGCTCAATTGACCTGGACCGTATTGCCGCAGGGATTCAAAAACAGCCCCACGATTTTTGGGAATCAACTAGCAAAAGAGCTTGAGGTTTGGGAGGCCCCAAACACCGAAGGAGTTCTGCTGCAATACGTTGATGACCTTTTGATAGCCACTGAGAATAGGAGCAGCTGCATGCAATGGACGATAAGTCTCCTTAATTTTCTGGGTTTGAATGGGTATCGAGTCTCTCAACAGAAGGCTCAGCTGATTCAGTCACGTGTAACTTACTTGGGGTTTGAGATTTCAGGGGGACAAAGGGAGTTAGGAACAGAACGGAAAGAAACTATCTGCCGTACCCCAGAACCACAGACCATTAAGGAATTACGAACTTTTCTAGGGATGACAGGTTGGTGCCGTCTATGGATTAATAATTATGGACTAATTGTAAAACCCCTATATGACCTCATCAAGAATAACCAATCAAGATTGGTCTGGACGGGGGAAGCACGGGCTGCCTTTAAGAAGCTTAAATTGGAGTTAATGCGAGCACCAGCTTTGGGTCTACCGGACTTGTCTAAACCCTTTTGGTTGTACTCCTATGAGAGACAAGGGATGGCTCTGGGGGTGCTGGCACAGAAGCTGGGCCCCTACAGGAGAGCTGTGGCCTACTTCTCTAAACAACTGGATGAAGTAAGTAAAGGTTGGCCGGGTTGCCTTCGAGCGGTGGCCACTGTCATCATGAATATACAGGAGGCTCGGAAGTTCACTATGGGACAGAAGATAACCGTGCTGGTATCACACACTGTCTCGGCAGTCTTGGAGCAGAAAGGGGCACACTGGTTATCCCCTCAAAGATTTTTAAAATACCAAGCAATACTGGTGGAGCAAGATGACATAGAAATTGTGGTTACTAACATTGTGAACCCAGCTTCTTTCCTTAGTAACGCTCCTGACGAGCCAGTGGTCCACGATTGTATCGAAACTATGGAAACTGTGTATTCTAGCCGACCAGATCTCAAGGAGGAGCCCTTGGAAGACGCGGACGAATCATGGTATACTGATGGAAGCAGCTTTGTGAAACAAGGACAACGCAAAGCAGGGTATGCGGTGACGACCACTCAACAGGTAATTGAGTCGAAACCATTACCCCCTGGGACGTCTGCTCAGAAAGCAGAAATAATTGCCCTTACGCGGGCATTGGAACTAGCAGCAGGAAAGAAAGTAAATATCTGGACAGACTCTAAGTATGCATTTGGTGTGGTGCATGCACATGGGGCTATCTGGAAGGAACGAGGATTATTAACGGCCCAAGGAAAACAAATAAAATATGCTGAGGAGATTTTGAAGTTGTTGGAAGCGGTAAAGCACCCAGAGAAGGTGGCTGTTATACATTGCCGGGGACACCAAAAAGGAACCGCTGACTTCGAGGTAGGGAACCGATTGGCTGACCAAGAAGCAAAAAGGGTGGCCGGATTGGCTGAGGCAGAAGCGCTCACTTTAATACCAGACGGTAAAATACAAACTTTAGGTGAAGGACAGGAACCTAGGTACACACAGGAAGATCAAAAGTTAATTGGGGACCTGGGAGGAAAAGCAAGGAGTGATGGATGGGTATACCTGAAAGATAATAGGGTTGTACTACCCTCTAATTTAATATGGCCTACGGTCATGGCAGAACATAATAAGACTCATTGGGGAGCAGACACCTTATATAAAAATCTGAGTCGAGTCTTGGTGGGAAGAAATCTGTATACTACGGTAAAACAAGTAACCCAGCAATGCAGTATTTGTTTGCATCATAACCCTAATACAGAAAATAGGGTAAAGTTCGGAATAATCAGTAAAGGAAACTATCCAGGACAACAATGGCAGATAGATTTTTCAGAACTGCCAAGAAAAGGGGGGTATCGATACTTGTTGGTTTTGACAGATACTTTTTCCGGGTGGCCGGAGGCTTTTCCCTGTCGAACCAACAAGGCAAGAGAAGTGGTTAAGGTTTTACTGAATGAGATAATACCGCGTTTCGGAATTCCGGCAGCAATGTCCTCGGATAGAGGCTCTCATTTTTGTGCGCAAATAGTTCAAGAAGTAAGTAAGGTCTTAGGGGTAGACTGGCAACTCCATACCCCTTACAGACCACAGGCAAGCGGACAAGTGGAAAAGATGAATCATCTAATCAAACAACAAATAGCCAAAATAGGGCAAGAGACTAATTTATCATGGCCTCAGTCTCTCCCTTTGGCTTTACTTAGAATTAGAGTAAAACCACGGACAAAGGAAAATCTAAGCCCTTTTGAAATATTATACGGAAGACCCTATCAGTTTTTGTTCAGCGGGGAGGACCTGACGCAACTGGGGTCGGGATACTTGTATAATTATTTAATAGGACTCCAAAAACAGTTGGATCAAATATCTAAAGTTGTCTCAGGAACCAGGGCTAGAGGGCTGGACCAACCAATCCACCCCTTTAAACCTGGGGATTATGTGTATGTAAAAGCATTTGCAGGTCGCCCTTTG
This sequence comes from Anser brachyrhynchus, assembly GCF_964034855.1. Classification (NCBI taxonomy): domain Eukaryota; kingdom Metazoa; phylum Chordata; class Aves; order Anseriformes; family Anatidae; genus Anser; species Anser brachyrhynchus. The sequence continues at coordinate 17,917,830 of NC_137733.1, forward strand.
GAAGAAAAGTCGACGGGACCATACCAGGTGCTGCTGACAACACATACCGCCATCAAGATTAAGGAGCAAACGGCCTGGATCCATTATTCGAGAGTGAAGAAAGCTCCAAAAGCCCCCTGGAAAGTAACGCTGGGTGACGGTGAACTGAAACTAAAGTTCAGTCAAGCAAAATGAAGACACTATGGTCAGGAGTATTTAGTAATGTAGTTAGCAGAAATTTAGTTAACAGAATTGTTTTATTTCTGTGGCTTATAGTTGTAATTGTGATTCAAGAATTGGAAGGTGCTTCTATGATGATAGAGAATGGTGGGTGGCCTTGGTCTGAAGCCGTAACCACGGAGGATAAGAACATTAATGGAAAGTTAGCTGTTGTGGTTATTTGGCGAACAAATGGTGATCATTTACATGCATTATCAGAATGGCAAAATTTAGGGGAAGGGTGGATACACCAAAGAACTGTAGGGGACGAAATTGAAATAGGGTGCCGAATGATTAATGGAACAGCCCACGAGAAAGCAACGGGGATTTTAGTAAAACCGACTTCCAAAAGTGGCCAACAAGAAGGTTGTATCCGCCCAGGTAAATTAGATTGTTGGTATAATTTTATATTAACACAGACTGTAGCAGTTAACTGTTTTTGGACTAATAGTGGTCAAAAGCTCGAGATCAAGGAAGGCGAGAGCCTCATGATAAATTTTACAATATATGCTATACTTCCTACGACAGTGAGACCCCCTATTGCACTTCCTTCCCCTACAACCTATGCCCAAGCCCCAGTCAAGCTGGAACCCAAAATTTATGAAACAGGCCCGTATGTAGTAAGGAACACAGGCCAACAACAATTGTTATTTAATCCAGAATGGTCTCTCAAGCATGTTGAATTGCTAATACAAATTAACATCTCAGCAGTTCAACCAGCCTGTTCTCCTTTCCTAAAGACATCATTAGAAGGCTGGACAATATGGTCACAAAAGCAAGTACACCTCAGGGGCAGAACACAAAGAGACTTAACTGGAATGCTAGGAACAGGATTAGGAGTTTTAAGTTAACTTCATGGTTACCCAACTTTCAATAGTTAGAACAAGTTTTTAATGATCTGGTTATGTTATTGGTAGTAGGAATATTTGTATGTATGTCACTGCGATACTGCTAATGGTAAGGGCATGCAATGCAAAAGAATTTGCATGGGGAAAAGAAAAGGGGGGATTGATTAGGGAAGCTGAGGCGATTCCAGATAAGAAAGGGTTAAGAATGAAACTATTAAAGGAGAACAGAACATTAGGTGTAGGGCAGGAAGCGGATGTACGGACAATGTATCTCAAAATAGGACATACGGGCAATATATCTCGAACAAGACATTGGAATCCAAGATAAGAAAATAATGAGCAGAAGATTCGAAGAAAAAACAGTCCTTGCGGTTAGGAAGAAAGCTAATTCAGCAGAATCCTGACCAAGGGTGAAAAGTACACTGTGAGGAAGACTTATGGCCTTCCTCTCTGAGACCACCGACCACAGCTCGACGACCCCTGCCCAAGACCACTGAGAGGATCTGCGCAGGCGCAGGACACAATAAACTGATTAGCATGAGAAGCGAGAGTAGGCGGGGTTAGATAATGAATATGTATAGGCGTTAATAAAATATTAATCACTGTGATGTATAAATTTGGGACGGCTTTTCACCTCGGGATGCACGATAGGCGGAAAGATCCCCCGTGCATCCGGCGCCGTCAATAAAGAATAAATCACTTAAAGAAATTGGATTTATGATCTTTGAATCAAAGACACACAGGCGGACTACTGCACTGTGTGAACTGGAGAGACTGCCAGGGAAGCACTCAGAGACCTCCACTGGCAATCAGGATTTCTGGCTTTCTTTCTCAAGCTCTCCAGCAGGCCCTCCTTCTGCCTCCTTGTATTTTATGGTTGGGACAAAGGTGAGATCCCATAAGGCTTACCTGGGCTTAACCCATGATGGTAATAAATCAGGCTTTATCAGAATATTATGTAGATGAAACTGACATCTCATGGCTGCCTTTCTTTGCTTTTTTTTTTTTACTTTCTATTTATCAGGTAGTTCAATTTTAGGGCTTTCAAAGCATATGGATATAACAAATATCAGTACTTCAGGGCACATGGGCAGACAAATTACTTTTTCCAGTTCAGAAGATGAATCTGAAGAGGCTGGGTCACTAAACTGTTGCAACAAATGTTCCAGCCCAGACCTGTGTTTAAACAGGCTGGCAGCTGTTGTGGAGGTTGCTGGTTTGATTTGTTTGCTGCTGAGAGATTCATATTCCTTTTTTATTTTTCTGCCTTTCACGAAGGAAGTCCAGAGACACATCGCAGCTTAGAACACCCCATTAGCAACAGCTGTTCCACTTGCTGCTTTGGTCTAAAAGCAAACAGGACACTCAGTCTGTGGGAGCAGGTGGCTGAGCTGTGAGCACTACAATATTTGCCATCCCTCCTCCTGAGGCAGCATTTTAGATGACAAAAAGCAACTTGGAAGAGCAGAGAATAGCAAGTGCTCTGATTTTGACATGCAACCCTTCTCCTTCCCCTCTCCCCAGATTATCCATCTCTAATACAAAGATCTGTTCTTGTTGTTTGGTAATGGAGCAGTTCTGAATGTTAATCAATTCTCCTTTCAACCATTAAGCTGCCCTTGAGCCCTGAAGGCCTCTAGAATGAGAACAGACCTGAGGGTGCTGTCCAGCTTGCATTCCCTGAGCTCCCCCCCGGGAAGACAATTCTGCAGCAGCACTGGGTGCATCCCAGTTTGCCCTTTGCACACGTGGAATTGAAGTGAAGTGCATCTACATGAGAATATTACTGCTGAAGCACTCCCCAGTTTTGGGATCGCAACAGAGCCTCATAGCTGGCATTGAATGGTTTAGACCCTTCTCACCACAGACATCTTCCCTTCACCCCTGCCTGTAGACTTGAGGCTATCTTCACATCTTCCATAAAAGATTGATTTTTCCTTCACAGCTTTACCATGCTTATCCTTCTTCTCTCCTGTCCCTTTCCTGAGCAGATGAGCTGCCCATGGACTGGCTACTAGCAGTGCTCAGTTCACTGTGACAGTAACCTGGAGCTTTGCTCACCTGGCCAGGATTGTACTGCAGCTGAACTTCACATATATCAAGTTGGACTAGGTGATCTTGGAGGTCTCTTCCAAGCTAAATGATTCTGTGATTCTGTGAAGTTTTGGCAGCCAGTTCTAGAGGACAGTGTTGAGAGACGGAAACTGAGTGGCCAGCAGCTGTTGTACTGTCAGCTGCTGAGTAAGTGGATTTTGATGAGGTTCACCTGATTAGCTTTGGGTGCACAAACAGGAACTGTGTATGCAGCACTGAGCACATACAGCCATACGGGTTAGCAGTTCATATCCCTGTCACCAGCACCCATTTGTCCTCCAGCTAGCAGAGGACATGAAAACTGCCCACTATGCTCTGTCAAAGTAATGTTTAAAATGGAATTCTAACAAAACCTTTTCCCTTCAAACAAGCTACAAATTAACAGTCAGCAGCATTTGAAAAATGGCCCTAAGCCCTGTCTGCATTGGGAGTTTGTTCCCAGTGCAATGTGGCATATTATGACAACAATATATTCTTCAAGTGAATGAAAACTAATGAATAACTAACCTCCTGACAGTCTTGCTATTACTGAGTGCTTAGGAGTTGGGTAAAACTGACAGAGCAAGATGAATACGGCACTAAGATGAGATGTTACTTTGCATGACTGGTCAGGGGAATCCAGATTTAACGGACATTACAGATGGGTTAATTCTAAAGGCTGAATTTGATTCCAAGCTGTAGCTGCTCTTTGAGCGAGAGCTCATCTTGCAAATAGGAAGGCTTAATTACTTGGACGACTGAGTCACAGATTGTAGCCCCATTTGTGAAGGAAGCAGTGGGGACATGGTCCTGGGAAGAAAGAACGTGACCTGTTGTCTCCATCTCCTGGGAAGCAGGCAGAGCCCTTCACCCTCCTTGTCAGAGTCCAACAAAACTCAGGCAGATGCCTCATCTACAAATGCAGCCAGGAAGGTTGGACTGTCCCTAGGAGGGATCACCAGAGCACGATGAATGTGCACTAGCCTGTGTTCACAACACAGGAATCACAAGGCACCAGTGAAATTGTCAGGTATCAGGCTGAAAGAGGAAGGGCAATATGACCCCAGAACCAAATGTAGCACTTTGCCCAGAATGCTATGGAGCCCAGATGTCTTCACGGGTTTTAAGAGGCTTCAGGGACGCTCCTGGAGCATAGGCATAGTCTGATGGTAGGACACAACCACTACTCCAGAAGAACTGTGAGAAGAATCTCTGAGGACCACATGCAAATAATCATGTAATCCATGCCCTGTCTGTTACATGCTTTTCACAAGCGTCTGCCAATGGTTATGGCCAAGGAGAGGCCCTGAGCTGGCTGACCACCACACTGAGTTTTCTCTCAGATTGCCTCCATAGTGGTGCTGGAGACCTTTCAGCAAAGCATCACCTCTCCTGATCCTCAGCAGAGAACCACCGCCTCCTGTGCCTCAGTGAGCTCTTGTCCCTCCCCAGGCTAAGACAACCAAGTGCAAGGCTTGCAGCAGCAACCAAATAACACACATTCCTGGAGTTACGACATGGCTGCACCTTGTTTCCACCCTCTTTCCCGACCGTTTAAATGCAACCAAAGTCAGATCTCCTCTCTCCTCTGGAGATGTGGAACAGGCCCCAATCTGTACCTCTTTTTTCAGGTGATGATAACCTCACACTGCATCAGCCCAGTAAAACTGTGATCACAGTCATGTTGGGACATCAGGCACAAACCAGGAGGAGCCAGTTCCTGTAATTACAAAGTTGAACCATATCAGAGGAAAACTAATCAGCTTGCTGGATGCCAGCAAATTAAATATTAATCTAACTATTGTGAACACAAAAATGTTAAACTTCAGATATTTTCTGGCACAAGTGTCAAAATCAGAGCAGAACTAAGGCTTTGTTCATTTTTCATTATCAGTTTAAATAAAAACACTCAGAAAAAATGGGCAATGATGTACAGAAGCCACTCAGCACAGATAATTAGAATGTAAGTTTAGGCAGCTAATCACTCCTAGAATATGCTTCTGATCGAGATAACTCGGACTGGCTTGTTTCCCTACTTTGTTAAATCAGCTCAGACAGTCTCTCAGCTTTGCCTGATGGGGATGAAGCTCCCAGAGGCAGCATCTTTAAATAACAAGTCGGTTGTCTGGGAGGCTTGAAGGTTCACCCCACCAGCCTCTAGAACAGGAAAGCAAAGCAGGAATAGGGAGGGACACAGCAGCCACCATGCTGGGAGGTGGGGCAGGGAGAGCCAACAGGAGCTCTCTTGATGGTGCCCAGACAGGACAAGCTCCACAGGTTGCCCATGTAGCAGCCAGCTGCACAGTCCTCGTGCCTTGTCATGACCACACAGTGGTTGCATGGGGCTCTCACCTGCTGCTGTGCTCCAACCATCGCAGCGACCATTTTCCCCACTGAGCCCTAACAGGCTGGAGCAGCAACACTGAGAGAGAGGTCAGGCAATGCAGCCAAGAGGAAATACTGGCACTGAAACCAAAGGATTCTTCTCCAAGGAAATTCATTTATTTGGACTGTGGGCAAGAGGTAATTTTTTACAAATCTTTCATTGGCTTGTCCCAGTCCCAGCTTCCCAGCGGGTGCCAGTCCACCTGCTCTACGTCCCACTTTCAGCAAGGGCCTGACTGCTGCCCGCAGTCACAGCAAGCACACACGTCACGGTGGCAAGCAGGAATGGTGAACTCCCGCTCAGCATGGGGCAGATGCCATGAATGTGGTCTGTGTACTGGGAGATGGTGAAAGGAGCACCTGCATGAGACACAGAGTACACTCAGCTGCAATATGAATAATTTTGCATTCACCACTATGTTGAAGCAATGTCTGACCATTGTATTTACTTTATCCAGAATGGAAAAAAAATGAACTCCTCTTTATAGTTCCAGTTTCAATTTTTATGTTCTCAATCACTAATTTACATTGGCTTTTTGCTTGGAACTAGGGCAAGAAATATTTTATAACAGCAATCATGGATATTCTCTCTTCTGCTTAATTATTAATTTTGTTGTAGTAAATAAAGGGCGTTTATGAATTCCATCAATCTCAACAAACCTTTTGCATGTAAGGCACTCCAAGACATTTGTAATGAAGAAACAGCTTTCACTTTTCCTTTATTTAAAGGAATGAAGTGATAAATATAGTTCTGTGGATGCTCTTGTGCAGTTCCTTAAATTAGAATGCCTGCCAGCAATTATGCCTGACTTACTAGCTGCATGGTTATAACAACCTAAAAGATAGGAGTGGACTGGAATAAATTGGGACTTTAAGAGCTTATATGCCCTTCAGCAACACAGGTTTTCAGAGGCAGCAGAAGCTGTGTTAGTTACCACAGTGCTCAGTATTCTGTTTTGAAACTACGGTATCTCTCCATGTCAGGAAATGTGCATCAGTTGAACTCTTCAGACGTGTCTCTGAACTCTGCTGCTCACAGACTCTGATCACTGTGGTGGTAGAGAGCTGCTTTGGAGGGAAGTGCAGAAATTCCATATTTGTTTCCTTTAGCACATTTTATGTCCAGCCTTTCTTTAGTCATTCTGATGGGCTTGTATTTTGAGGAGTGCTGCATTGCTCTATTTATTGTCCTCAAGATCCCCATCAGACAGAATGCACAAGGGAAGTGCCAGACCCTGAATTATTCAGGGTAGCCCCCACAACTGGCCTCACCATTGCAAATGCATCTCTCTAGAGACAAAAACTAAAGCAGACACTGTTCCTGGCTGTTACACATCCCAAGACAGTTCTTTCATCTACTTATACCCCATATTGCTAAACAGGCATTGACAGGGTTTCTTCTTCTAATCGAGTCTGACCTGGACAAACAGATGTTTCCCTGAAACAGACACTGGAGAATGTTCACTTCTGTCTTCTAAATAACTATTCATCTTCCCTTTCCCCCCCCCCCGCCCCGATTTCAAAAAACCATAATCTTTGGGTGCTTAGTTGTGCTACTTAGGATGCTAAGGGCTCAATGCAAGCAACTGATACAGAAACCAGCAAATGATTTCAGCTGAGCAACATAAACAACTAGAGCTTTTGTCAATATAAAATGAAAATGACCATGCTCTCATTTGGGAAGAAACTGTGGTATTAGAAAGCACAGGTTTGACAAGAAAAACTAAAATCTACACTCTTCAGATTCCAATAGGCCTACACCATATTAATTATTTATCAAGATGTTTTCTTAAAGTAGTGTCTTTGTGCCTTTAATTTTCAATTCCCTTAATGCTATGAGGATCTCTGCTGGCAACTCATCAATTATTAACAGAGTTAAAACAATATTTGTTTTCCCCTTAATACATTTTTGAATGCTGTCCTCATACCAGTTAGGTTTTTCTGAAACTTTAATGAGGGTCTCTGATTTTCTCCAGACTCAGCTGAGGCACAGACTTGGCTGGGTCTTTGATTTGGCTGTCGGAGCATGCATAGCACTGCATCCTTCACACTGTCTCACTGGGGTTGGGGGAGTGATCAAGCTAAACAGCTGTGATGAGGGAGGAGATGCAGCAGCATGTCTGTAATTGGGAATTTCACTTGCTGAGTTCAGAGGTTCTTTTTTTCTAGGGACTTTTTTGCATTTTCTTATTCTAGCAGGTATCCCCAGGCTCAGTAAAGAAAGTCTGTGCTTTTCCCACTTTGGAATACTTTTCTCCTAACAAAGAAAACAACAGCACAGTTCCTTTAATCTACAAGAAAGCCATTTCAATTCAGCAAAAGGACATTGAAACATCACAGTTTTAAGAATTTTTTGCTATCTCAGCCACTTTTCTCACTGCCAGGGCAGATATAAAAAATTAAAACCCCAAATACTGCTTTGTGCTTTTTTATGCCCTAATTATAAATACATTTTCACAAGGAGGAGTCAACTTAAGCCTAATATTGTGTGAAATCTTATAATTTCAATAGTCTTCACTTGATGTGGCTTGGTAATTGGAGCTGTGGAATCAATTTTTCCCCTACTTGAAACACCCAAATGGGTATAAAATGTGTTGCATTTGTTCCATGCACGTCTACAGTATGATCATTCTGATGTATTTTTTATAACAGAGCAATGTTTCCTCAGACTTTGATGTTCCACGTATGGAGCTATTATAACCATTTGCTATTTAGATGCATGATCTGTGGCTAATCTCAAAAGCTTTGATGCATGCAGTAATTATTACTATTGATGTCATTCAACCATATTTAAAATATGAACATGTTTTTGTAAGTCCTCCACTAATAAAAAAGGGAGGCAACTTGTTCACCCCAAGGCTGGAGATTTCCTGTTGGTAAAGAGAAAACCTCTGAAACGGTGTAAGATGACATCCTATAACCTTCAGCGAGGCAATGGTGATGATGAATGCAAGGGCTCAGAGGGCGGGAAGGTGATGTAATGTCTGCTTTGGTCTCTGAACACAGAGAACCGCTCCAGGAAATTAAGCCCTGGGGTCTCCAGACGCTGCATTCTGACAATCTACTCTTGACGCTTGACCTCAACTCTGCCTTGAGGCATGTTTCAGCTAACTCCCGAATCTAGGACTCTGAGTAGTTTTATCTGTGCAGTGTGTCACTGGAGCCTGGTGTTCACTCAAACCTTGGTGTTCAGATCTGGCTAAGCAAAACACCTGGAAGTTCCCTGAAACTCCCCACTGCCCTATCATGAAAGCTGGGGCTGGACATGTTGTTACTTGGGTTGTTGTCATGATGTTTTTTTTTTTTATGAGGGCTGCAAAACACTGTGATTCAAACATCCCTCTTGGACTAGCCAAGACAATGTCTTTCAGATATTGACATTTAATCAGAACTGCTTGTCATGTACACATGCACAGGAACACGAGCATGGGGAGAAAGTGAAAGTCCCCAGACAAGTGTGCTACTTGGGCATAAATTTTGGGGGTGGGTTTAGAACTGGAGGAACAAATGTGTTTGTAAAATTGAAGATGCTGTGACGTGGCTTTGTTATGCTGCAGTGAAGTCAAGGTTTCTCATGAACTTCATCAAAAAGTTAACTTCTATTCTCCTGCAAAGTGTTCTTACTCATTGACTGCTTCTTCAGCTTTTGGGGGAACATCTGTGAAACAACAAAAGCCCAAATGTTCAATAGCAGCACCTTGTGATGAACTGGGGACCAGTGAGGAGGAAGAAGCTGCCATTTTTTTATGTCAAAGTAAACAGACCCTGGAGAGTCTTTCTGGTGTTGGAGGCAGAGGGAGAAAGCTGGGGTTCCTCTAAAAAATGTCCCTCTAATCAAAGTTTAAAAAATAGATGAATTCAAGAATCAGAGTAAGTTCAGAACACAGGCAATTGTTAATCATGTCTGGCCTGCATTCTGGACCTGGCCAAGAAACTCTCCGAGATGCACATGAAGATGACACAATCACCTCAACAAAGCTGCACAAGAATCTCTGGGGTATTTAACCATTCAACGGGCAATGTAGCACATTAGAGGGTTGCTTTAATGTAGATTACCAGCTGCCCTTCATGATTTGAGTTATTTAAAATAAAATGGAAGTACTGATGGGGGGCATTTCTCATAAAAATATGTTTGTGTATCTAGATGGTATGCTCTCTAGATGGAAAGCTCTCTGGTGTAAAATTGATAACACATTAACCCTAGGTGTATGTGCCTAGGGTTACCTACATTTCCAAACTAATATTTCCAAACAAACACTTCATCTAGATTGCTCTGAATTCACAGAAATAAGAAGCTCAGCCAGCACAAGGGCACTTCTGTCCCATCCCCGTGTGCTCAGTTCTTCTGCATCTGTCATCAGTTCCTGGATGGAGATGTGGCTGAGCAAGCAGCATTGGCTGAGGACAGTACCACTCTGTCAGATTACAATCTGAGCACAGCATTTTTTTCTGGACAGAGCTCTAGCACACCTGCATTGTCACCCAAGGACTCAGGATTATGGTGACAGGAAAGGAATGATGATATTTCCACAGGGAAAAAAAAAAAAAAGAGCCTGTTAACCTGCTGCAGAGCACAGTGCTCTTTCCCATGGCACAGGAATTTTTTGGGCTGTGTTTTATCTGGCAACTTGTTCCAAACTCATTTCTCAATGCGAAAACAGAAAGACACACTGGACGTTATCACCAGAAAGATGTTGCCTTGGATTTTATTGTACCCCCAAACAAGTACAGCTGAAATACATGGCACTTCATTTTTAGCCAGTAATGTCAGCCTTGGCTTTTTAACTCACTATTCAACCTTAACCTGCCACAGGAATCAGAACGAACAAGGCTTGCTCAGCTTCTGTAGCATTCTCTCATTTATTAGCTGCCCAGGTCTTAGCATGCAAAGCACATAGCAGTTGGAACAAATGAACAGTCCTGTCTGAGAGAGAAGCAGCTGAAATATCCATAATGAAATGTTCTGAACTTATTTTCATTTTGTCTGTCTCATACTGAAAATCATTATTATTATTACCAAACACTTGATTTCATTTTTAAAAGTGATTATAGAACTGAGAATAACAGTAATACTGAGTTAGCCTTCTCAAGGTAGGCATCAAAGGTAAAAACTTGTTTAGTTAACTACCGAGCCTGTAGATGGAATGCAGGCACCACATAGCTTCTAAGATACAAAATGGGAGTCTGGAAAGGATCCAGATATGACTCAACTGGAGAGCAGAAAGGAGAAAAAAGGAATTTCAGTAGTTGCTGGTCTGGTCACTCTGTCAACAAACCGATAAAAGAGCCTCAATATTTACCACAAGAACTTCAAATGCTGCATCATTTTTGCATCCTCAACAAGATACTGAGTAGTTTCCCTGTTCTCTGATATCAGTTCCAAAGAAGAAGAAATTTTTTATGAACAATTTGATGACACATTGGCTGAACAGGCTTTGCATAAGAACACCAGAACTCCTTATCTCTTGTCAGCCTACATAGGCAGTGGAAAACCTAGGGGGAAGTGACCAGGCATCATAGGCAGCAACAGTTACACTCAGTGCTTAGCAAAGACAAAAAAATAGCAAAGGATGAAATGCTACGCACAGAGAATTTCAACTATTTTTTCTTACTAAGTTCCTTATTTTTTCTGTACAATCTCTATCACACACGTTAGTGACTCCTAGCACAGTCAGATGATGGCCTTCTGTGGCCAAATTCTGTACACATATACCATGTGGGAAACTGTTTTTACCACTGGAAGTTTTTCTTCTGAATCCCAGAACAGAAAACAGCTGCCGATGCCTTTATAGCAGAGAGATAGGGCTTGGCAACAAAACAACAGTCACTTCAGTACCTTACTGCCTGTGAGAACTTTGGTTCTTGTCCCTACATCACATCTGCAGAGAGAGTTCTCCTCATTTTTCCCAGTGAGGCTGGAAAACTTCTCAGGGCTAGGTTCACTACAGCTCTCTCCAAGCAGTTAAGGAATGAAAAAACAGCATAATTTTTCTTTACTCAGCTCTCTCTCTCTTCCTCTCCCATATCTTTTTGGATAGCCAACTAGTCAAAGAGTCACGTTCTGGGCAACTTCAGGAATAACAAAAAGTCCCCAATTCTTTCAGCAAAGGCCCAGAGCTGCTTATCATCTGGATACACTGAAGAAATACCTGTATAGTATATAAATCACCTGTCATCACCCTCCCCAGAAAACTCATTATAATAATAGCCTAATCATTGTGATATCCACTGGTGTTGCTCCCACTAACATTAATCCTGATTAGTTCATCTGGTATTAATGTGGATGTCACAAATACTTCCACTGGATTTTCCAGATTTCTTGTATGCTTTAGCCCATCCTGGTTTCTGCTTTGGGGAAAGAAAAAAAAAAAAGGAAAAAAAGAAAAAAAAAAAAAAAAGCTGTTCATTCATCACTTGTAGACAGTCAGGCACCAAAGTCCCAGGATTTGTTAACTATAAGCTGATCCTTTCCCTTACATCTCAAAATGTCTTCCTTTTAGTGAAAAGCACTTCATACGCTGTCATTGTACAAGCTTCTTGGTTTAGGGGCTTTGTGTTTTCATTTTGTTATTTTGTGTATGTTCCACAGAATGGAGTACAACATCAGTGCTCAATAATTAATTCTAGAATCATCAAATCCAGCTGATATGTGGGGTCAGTCTTTTAAACTGGGGGGAATATTTGGGGTTTCCTAATGTTCTCTTCTGTGTCTGTGCATTCCACTGGACAACAGAGAAGGACCAGTCTGTAGACAGGTCACACAGGCACCACTTATTTTCATGTCAGACAGCCTGTGGCAAGGTAGCGCAACTGCTGGTGAGACACATATTCTCCCACAGTAACAGGAAGGGGGATAACTCTGTCTGCTCAGTCCAGGCATCTTATCACAGAACCAAGAGTTTTACTACCAATTCCTTCAATGCGCTTCTAGATTTTACTAGCCCTGCCTTAGACATGGCTGGAATATAAAGTATAAATCCATGGGAAGGAGCATGAGCTAACCCATGCTGCCCTCTTCAGGAGCTGCTATTAATTCATTTTCAGGGTGCAGCACCAGCCTGCTGGGTAGAGAAAAATTTGGGCTTGGTTTTCATAAACAGGCACATCAAGAACTTCACTTTAGCAAAGAAGAAAAATGTTATCTCTACGTGAAGAGAAACAAAACAGAGGACCCTTAAAACCCTAAACCTTAAAAACCCTTAGCAACAAGCTCCTGAAATCACTTCCCCAATGTCACTCCAGTGCGCAAAGTGCAGCAGGGGGGGCCCAGAGGCACACTAGGCAGAGGCAGAGCACCCGTTCTCTGGAAGCCATGTGGTGAGCAGAGCAAAACCACTCGTGTTGCAGAGCCCTGCAGAGGTTTTTAGGTCACTGGGCTGAGTGGCACAAGGTAAAGACAGTGCCCCTCAAAAGGAAGAGCTTTTTCTAAGGTACCAAATACTCTCGTATTTGGCCCAGGTGCATAGAAGCAAGAATCAGCTTTTCTTCAGGAAGAACATGCACCCAGGAGATGCAAAGGAAGATGAAGGGCAACCGTGGAAGTAGCTATAGCCTTTGTGTGTAACTGGGGTGGTGTTTAATGGATGGAAGGAGAACAGCAAAAGCAATACTCCCTGTTTCATCTCTGACAAGGGGTCTTATAAAAAGAATGGAGAAGGACTCTTTACTCGGGTAGATAATGACAGGACAAGGGGGAGTAGTCTTAAACTAAAGGAGGATAAATGTAGATTAGATATTAGGAGGAAATTCTTCACTGTAAGGGTAGTAAGGCACTGGAACAGGTTTTGGAGAGAAGTTGTGGATACCCCATCCCTGGAGATGTTCAAGGCCAGGCTGGATGGGGCCTTGGCCAACCTACTGTAGTGGGTGGCATCCCTGTCTATGGCACAGGGGTTGGACTTAAACGACCTTTAAGGTCCCTTCTAACCCAAGCCATTCTATGATTCTGTGATGCAGAGTATATCATTGAATCATTCTGGTTGGAAAAGACCTCTAAGATCATCTAGTCCAACCCTTAACTTTTAATATGGCACATACTGGCATTCCCTGATGGCATACACCATCACACTTAGATCATAGTGAGCTCAGTGGTTTGATCACAGTCACAGACTTGAAACACTGGAAGGTTCTACTTTGACAGAGGACTTCATTGCTTAGGAAGCACCAAAGCAAGCTAGTTGGTGCACCCAGTGATAGGAATATGTTTTCTCAGAACTGGAAAGAAGGACATCTCATGCAGAGGAGAGGAAGAAACGCCAGGAGCAGATGAACATTCTTGTCTGGGGCTTGTCCTGTCATAAACACCTGAAGTAGGTGTGGAGAAGGGATGAGTATCAAACAACACACACAACAGAGACATAACAATCAAAATGCAAACACGAATGGATCACATGAAGTGGGAACAAGGGAATATTTTAGCATTACATCAGTATGAGTGAAGACCTGAAAGAAACTCAGAGAATTTCAACTAATTATGTTTCATTAAAGAGCTAAGAACTCAGCACAAGTCTGTGTTTGAAAGGTGCAACTCTGTCTGGGAAGATCATAGTCTAGCATGTGCTGCAAAGGACTGCCGATAATGGTGTCTCAGTGAAGGGCTTTAAGCTTCCTCCCATTACACAAGAGAAAAAGCTAGACCCATCATATTCAAAGCAGATATCTGGAGGCAAGCTAAGGCACATTTCAGAGAGAGTGTGCTTATAGTCCAATGATATTTAAATCTTTTGCTTCCGTCTGCCACCCAGGGACATCTTTGCATTTTGCTTTTATTTATCACCAAAGTCTATTCTCATTCCAGCCCACAGAGACTGGTGAACAACATTTCTTTATTTTTCATTCCAGGGGAGTATTACTTATGTTGAACCCATTTGTCCCTAACAGAGATGCAAGATGTAGCTCCCTAGGAATTCAGATGTTATTTAAAGTTCTTTTACAATATCTAATTTGCCTTTTATTTATATAGGGAGTTATTTCAGCAGGAACCTTGCTGTTGAGAGACACCATGACTTGTTTACAGTGCTGGTCCTGAAGGCAGCCAGGAGTTGCAGGAGTCAGGCAGGCAACAACATTACAGATTAAAGAAGTAATTACAAGAGAGAATACAACACTATTAAAAAAAAAAAAAAAGACAAGGGAGGAAAAGGAAACATAAACTGGGAAGAACACACTAGTGCTTCGAATAATCACAGTGAGGGGACTGGACTGTGCTCTTGTGCAAGCACTTCTCAGCCAGACATCACCTCTTTTTGGAGCAGTTCTCCATACACATCGTGATGCAGTATATGACTGCTAAATGGGCTAGCATGTCACCTTTCCAAAAGCTGTAGGCCAGGACTAGTTGGTTGCCGGGCTACTTCAGTAAAAACTTGTCTTGCTGCAGCGTGAGCAAAGGGCTGATAACTCCCAGCAACAGATACAAGAATCCCTGTCCATGCCCAGCCCTGCCCCGTTGCAGAAATACTGCGCAGCCCTGAGCAGGTCTTTTCACTTTCTCTTCTGTCCGAGGCGCTAGGTGATAACAGCACTCCTTGCTCTCTCACAAGAAAGTGATATACTTGTGACTGTTCACAGCTGCTCTGAGCTTGCCTGGTAGGAGAGGAGGGGCTGAAGAAAATCTTGCAGCCAGGCATTCCCAGGCCCCCTCATGGCACAGCTTACAGCCAGACACAGCAAGGAAGGGGGCCTGACTCGGTCAGGGACCAGAGGCTGAGAAGCCTCATCCATGTGGAACCTCCCTGGGAGTAAGCCTGCTAGTACCGAGAGTGAGCTCAGGTCCCTGTACACGGCTCCACACTGCCAGACAGACACTCCCTCTGCAGCAGCAAAATAATGCACTCTAACTGCTCAGACTTCTGAACAAAAATTAAGAAGACATGTCCATGCCTCAGATACAAAGTAGCTGCTAATTATTCCCCCTGCTTTTGGTTTCATTTGGTCTCACTCTGTGATCATTTCATGGGAAGTAGTTTATGCAATAATTGAATGTTGGAACCAGCAGATCCCTCCACAGCAGGGGATATCTGTTATTTGCCCGTAAAAAGTATTCCAAAGGTTATTGCTATGTAAACTGTGATTAATTAAATTCACAGGATTTATTTCTGAGGCATGTAAGTGGGAAGATTCCTGCTAAGGAAAAGCTGGGAAGCTGGCTCCACCCTGGCAGAAACACAGCCATGCAGTGAGAGGAAGCCCTGAACTTACCCCCATGATTCTTGTACTTCAGAGACCAAAGCGTGCAAAGGTATGGGAGTGGTGGAGACTGGATTCCGTGTCCCATTAACTCATTGAAAATTTACATCTAGAAAGGACACAGCCTGCTGAACATCTGGTTTCCTCAGTGCTAGCAGGGTGTTATCCCCTTGCACAAGCATTAGGAATACTCAACAAAAAGCACATAGGCTTAGAACAGCATCCACTGCACAGAAGTTTCCATAAACACTCCCAGTGCCCCAGTGACTTTCTCACAGAGAATTCAGAATGGATCCTAAATGCTGACTGAGCCTCTCCTTCCTCTCTTTCTCCACCTCAGTCAGCAAAACATCACCAGATCAGGGGCTTGCTTACTGATCTCCAGTGGAATCTGAAAACTACGCAGCAAAGCACTTGTCTCCTGTCTTTAGATCTGGCTTTCAGGGCTGGCAACACAACCTTCACTGCAAGCACAAAACACAACACAGCCTGAGGCTGCAGTAATCTCTGAAGATTCAGAGGTAAATTTTAGAGATAAAGCTACAGTAAAAAATATTGGACCTAAACATCAAACTCTATCATATGCAATTTCTTACCTAAAATGTGTCAAATTTAGAATAATATGGACATATAAGAGTGGCCACATGAGTTCAAACCTAAAGTCCATCAGCCCAATATCCTGGTTTTGGTAACAGACAAGAGAAGAAGAACATTTAGAGAAGAATGTAAGAATTAGAGAAGACCACAGCAATATAACCCCAGCCTCCAGCAATGTGCATGCAGCTCCCAATCTACCTGAGACAGAGAAGGGTGGGTCTTTGGTATTTAATGTTCACAAATGGCTTTTTCTTCCACAATTGTATGCTGTCACTTTTTGAACTCCTGTAAATTTTTAGCACCTACAACATCCTTGTGCAAGGAGTTCCACAGCTCCACTATGCACAATGTGGATAAGTAGCCCCCTTTTCTTTTTGCTTTGAATTTGATATGTGTTATCACGTCTTTCCTACCATCCCCAGCTCCTTCATAAACAAAGGCAGTGAACAATCATTCCTTCCTCCTTCTTCCTATTCCACGTGATTTTATAGACACATATTTCATTTAACTGTCTTTTTTTCCAAGCCGAAGATTCCCCTGGAAAAAAAAAAAAAAAAAAAAAAAGATACAGACCTTTGATCATCTTTGTGACTCTTGTCTAACATTTTCTAGTTCTGTTTTCTGCTTTCTGAAAAGGGGGAACAGCACTTCATAGAGTGTTCAAGGTGTGCAGCACCAGGAATTTATGCAAGGACATAATCATGTTACCTGTTTTGCTCCTTCTCTAAGACCACCTGACATGTTATTTACTATTTGATTTATATATTGTCACTTACTATTGCATTACTACTGAGTACTAGGCCATCACTGCTGTATAAGTATTCATTACAATCCTAAGTCTTATCCATTACTTAACAATCACTGCTGTACTCATTATTGTACATGTAATGTATAGTTTTTTAGGGTTGTTTCTCCTTCTGTTCATCACTTTATATTTATCTACACTGAATTATATCAGATCAGTCACTCACTATACAGATGGGTTTCCACAGATCTCTGCATTCAGCTCATAGTTTTACTGTCTTCAATAGCTGAGTGTTGTCAGCAAACATGCAGTCATTGCTCCCCCTTTTCTCCAGAGCGTGTATAAGTATGTCAAACAGCTGAAGCACAGATCCCCAGAGGATCCCACTGTTGACCTCCCTTCACCATGAAAACTGACCATTTACTCCTACGCTTTTTGAGTTCCTTGTCCATCTGGGGATCTGTTCTGTTATCCCATAGCTGCTTGCTGTATTTAGAAGACTTTGACTAGGAACTTTCTTGAATTCTTTGGGGAAATCCAAGCAGAATATAAAAATCCATTTTTTTTTCTGTCCTGCATTTGCTGTCTCCTTCAGAGATCTCCACGGGATTTATGGGACATACCTTTCTCCACAGAAGTCTTAAGTCTTCAGTGCATCACATTTACTCGCATGCTACTGACTACATGCTTTCCTAAAAGAACAAGACACTGGATTCTTTCCCCTCTCACACCCTCTGCCCATGTTGTCTCCAGGTTTTCCCTAATTAGGTTGCAATGACTAATATACATGGAGCCTTCCCATATGCCAGCATTGGCCTATCCAGGGAATATTCAGCCAGTTGTTCCCATGAAATCCTGCCTGAAGCCACACTGAGCAGCACAGGCCAGCTGGGAGAGGTGCCTCCATTCCTCTCAGCTCAGGTGCATACCAGAAAGGTCATAAGTGGTGCAATGAGGAGCTCTGTCATATGTTCATGATAATGGTCCTTTCTCTAAGGGCACAGGAAAGTTTCCTGGCTCTAGCGTGCCAATCTGCAGTTCTGCCACTGGCAATGAGCTGTTGATCTCTGCCCACTCATGCAGCTCCTAACATCCCCCACCACAGGGATTCCTAAAAACAGCTTTAAAGCAAGGTTTCAGTTCCACTCTCAGAATAGCTGAACAGGTACAGACTGAAATAGCATGTGTAACTTGGGAGCCATTTGTCACAGACTTTGTTTAACTTCTTAGAGTGAAGAAGACAGAAGAGTATATTCATCACTTTAAATTCTATATAATGACAATCCAACAAGAGCATTTAAGAACTGAAATATACTTTATAGACAGTAATGGCCACTGTTAAAGTGTAACCTGGCATTTGGATTATCAAAGACAGAGGCTATCAGTTTTCGTTTTTGTATTAAAGTTGTTTGTTGGGGTTTTTTTGTTTGTTTGTTTGTTTTCCATCTGTTGAAAGTGGATCTTTGTGATTTCACAGGGCATTACACTTTATGTGTCTCATTTGCTGCACCCAAAGGATTTCATTCTGCTACATTAAATAATACCTTGGAATGCTGATTGAGCTTTTAACTTTCCAGAACATGCTGTTGCATGTCTATCTCCATCCCAGCAGTTAGCTTCTTTGAATGTCTTATTTATGCATACATACATATATGTATATGATGTAATTCACAAGTCATACTGGCCTTGTCACATCAGGATTCTGTCTCCATCCCTCTGTGCCAAATGCACAGTCATCAGCTCAGCTTCTACTACATTTGGTGGGAAATGGTATACTTGACCTCTGAAGAATACTTAGGTTCTGTATCAGTGCACTACACACAGATGGAGGAACAGGAAACTTCTTCAGAGTTCATTTTGCCACAGACATCATGCAGATGCATACTGCACTCACATACAGGTACATGTGGGCATTCTTTCACTCTCGTGTTATCCTTGATTTTTATTTTTATTTTAGGGTAAAGTACAGGTCGTTCTAGCTGTGTGTTACCAATACCAAAGTAGGACTAGCTCCTGAAGAATCATCCCAATCATAACACCATGACTACCATTCATGACAAGTGCCATCACAAAACCCACTACCAAATGCATCATCTGTATTTCCTCAGCAACCAAACATTGCTATCACCAGTAATCTTGCCTCAGGAGTAAGCCTGGTCTCCCATCTTGTCCCAGGCTCCCAATGCCTGCAGCTCCCTGCATGTTTGCCTTCCTGTTATTGTCCCTATTACTGCATTGGCTCAGATCTTGCTGTCATAAGATTCTTCTTCCAAAGGATCTTGCTACAAAGTAAATTTGGCAAGGTTTAGTACATTGCTCAACCAAAGCTTTCCACTGGGTCTTTCCCAGCTGTACTACTACTTCACAAAGCTGTTAACTGGAACTGATGGTATAGCGTGGTAGGTGACTTGAACCTGCCGTGCAACATTCACTGCCAAAAGCAAAGAAAGGGCTAGGTACTGCACAATTGTGCAACCTGGCAGACCACCGTTTTTAAGCACCACTCTAATCTGCAGCTTTCAAACACAAGCTGTGTGTACAACAAAGCTAGGTCACTCACTGAGAAATGCAGCCCACTTCAAGGATGATGCATATTACATTTCTTTTTAACTCACTGTGGAGAGAATTTCCAGGACAGGGGAATCTGCACAGCACTTTCATTGGTTTTTACAACACAAAGGGATACCGAGTGCATGCTGCTTTTCTCATCCTCACCGCAGTGACCCAGAAGGTTCTCTTCCCCAGTGGTTCCAGCCTGCTTGAACAAGGGAGTTGCTCACAAATTTGCTCACAAAGTTGCTCACACGCCTTCCCAGAGCATGTATGAAAACACACCCTTAACTTGCTATTAATTCTCCTCACCATGACAAGTAGCTGCTAATCTTCTGAGCACAATGGCAGTGTGAGCTGACTTTGCAGCATGTCAAGCACTCCAGCTCTGGCCAGACTCTGCATAATCTGTGAGGAGCTTTGCTACCACCCACACCATACACAGTTGCTCAAGAAAAGTCAAAAACAAAATTCTGCTTTGTGTCATCTTGGAACTAGTCAGGAAGAGGCAGCAGAGCAACAAGCATTTCTGTCACTGCAGCAAGCATCCATCTACAATCTGCCAGCATGGAGAAAGAAAAAAGTATGCCCAGCTTGAGAAAAATGATAGAGAGCAATGCTAAGAAAAAACCTCCTGTTTCTTGCTGAGCACATGCAGCATCGCAACAGAGTGGAGTTTCATTTTTTCTGCTACGATTCACACCAAATAACACCAAGGTATATAGGTGCTGGGCATCACAGGCAAAACAGAAAAGTCTGAGCTTGATGTGTTTCTCTCCAGCATTTTCTCACAACCTCCAATATTATTGTGACGCACAACACCAGAGAATATAATTGCTGTAGTGATTACTTACAGCCATTACATTAAGCTTTAAAATGCTCCTTTCAAATTGAACAATGTTTTTTCAAAGTCAACAGCTGGCTCACAGCTTGAAAGCAACAGTTAAGATAAATTAAATAAAAAGGGTAATAAAATCACAGACTAAATTTAATTTCTGAAGCACATGCAAACTCCAGCAAAGGCTTTAAAATATCTTTTAAAAACATTCAGAGAAACAAAAGTCAATACAACCAATAATTATAGAGTGCTCATTAATAAGAATGTGATGTATGAACACATATTACTGTGTACACTTCTAAATATACTTAAAACAGAGTACAAAAACAAATTCATGCAGCATTTATAGCCCCAGCCTAGGTGATAAATCAAACAGAAGTTTCAAATGACTTTAGTAAATCTTGGGGGGAAGAAAAAAAGTGTTTATGTATACATTCCTCTCATGGTACGTATGCATATATAATGTGTGGTTTATAAAAATGGTTTTCCCACCCTTAGGATAAAAAGGTGATCTGGTATATGCTCAAAATCAGTACAATAACAGGAGCCTTTATCAGCTCTTGAAATGAGCTACTGGAATGATATGCAAGATTTGAATTTATAGAGAGCACAACTACACTTAAATGTCAAGAGACTTTTCTCTGGCCTGGTTTTCTGTTTGCCATTGCAATTCATAATTCAAATGGCCTCTGCTCTGCTGGCTGACAAAGAAGTGACAAAACGAAACATCCATTTGGATGAGGCAGAGAAACTTAAAGGAGTCATGCGCTGAGCTTCTTTCACACTTCTGTCAAAAAAGCTTTCCGCCTACCACACCTTTCCAAACAGGCTGACTAGCAAGCTCTCTTTGCTTCCATCCTTCATACTGTTGATCAGCTGTTCAGTACTTTACATCCTATCACACTTCAAAAAGAAAATGACACAAGAATCAAGAATAAATATTCCACTTTCTTTATCACAACTTTTTTTTTTTTTTTCCTTATCAGAAAGGGTGTTTTTTCCCCAGTGCTCAAAAGACAGAAGAAATATCCTAAATCGATTTTCCTTGGACCTCTTCCAGTGGACAGACAGATTTGGTGTCACAGTTTTACAACACATCTATAAGAGACCTGCCTGAAACAGGCAGGTATGTTCTCTGAGCTATACACCATGTTCCTTCCTTGTGGTTCATTCCTTGCAAGGAACTAAGGAACTAAGGAACAACAGGATCTAAGACAGAAAGAAGAGATTGCTCAACTACTTTCCACAACAGGTGATGGCATTGGTGGACAAAGGAAGAGCAACAAATGTCACCTGCCTTGATTTGTGTAAAGCTTTTGATATGGTCTCACACAACCTTCTTGTCTCTACAGGTGATTCTCCCCCTCTACTCTGCTCTCATGAGCACTGCATTCAGCTCTCGGGGGCCCCAGCATAAGAAAGACATGGACCTGTTGGAGCAGGTCCACAAGAGGCCACAAGGGATGATCAAAGGGCTGGAGTACCACTCCTATGAAGAAAGACTGAGAAAGATGAGGATGTTCCGCCTGAAGAAGAGAAGGCTCCAGGGAGACCTCACTGCAGCCTTTCAGTACTTAAAGGGGCTTACAGAAAAGACGGAGGACAACTTTTTACATGGGTAGATAGTGATAGGACAAGGGGGGAACAGCTTTAAACTAAAAGAGGAGAGATTTAGATTAGACATTAAGAAGAAATTCTTTACTCAGAGGGTGGAAAGGCACTGGAAGAGGCTGCCCAGAGAAGCTGTGGATGCCCCATCCCTGGCAGTGCCCAAGTCCAGGCTGGATGGGGCTTTGGGTGACCTGGTCTAGTGGGAGGTATCCCTGCGCATGGCAGGGGGGCGGAAACAGTTGGTCTGTAAGGTCCTTTCCAACCCAAGTCATTCTGTGGTTCTACTTACTCTGGAAATCATTGGTACTACCTGTGTAGTAAAAACCACACTAAGCACACATCCAAAAGAATGAGTTGAATATATAAAAGAGGATGTATCCCATTAATCTTAAGTAGACATCTCTGTGAAGGTAGATTACACCAAATATTTTGCTACACTTCACGCACAGGCAAGCAAGCACTCAGAACAAGAGGATGTGTTGGTTTATATTCAGTATGTCATTCACCTCACCTATACCTTGCCATATGAGGAAGAACTTTATGGTTCAGGTAACAGAGCACTGGAACAGGCTGCCCAGAGAGGCTGTGGCGTCTCATTCTTTGGAGATATTCAAAACCCACCTGGATGCAATCCTGTGTAACATGCTCTAGGTGACCCTGCTTGAGGAGGGGGGTTGGACTAGATGATCTCTAGAGGTCTCTTCCAACCTCAACCATTCTGTGATTGTGAGACATTTATCTGCCTAAAAGGCAAGAAGGTCATCTAAGGTAGTCTTTTAGCTTCCTTCTCTAGCCTGAGGAGAGAAACAGACACCCACATAGAGCAATTTTTTCAACTTTCTTGTCCACCCTAACTACCCCATCTCAGGCTGGGAAGAATCCCTCTCTAAAGACATCTCTCTCTCCCATTACTCAAGAGAGCCTAGAAGAACACCTTAGACTGGACACTTCATGGAATAAAATTATACCCCCCCCCCAACACACACACACACCTAGGGTCCCCTAAGGTCCAGCTGAGACAACAGGAGGAGTACCTACTGCCATAAAGAATTTTGTAAAGATTTCTTGTGAAGATTTTTTGTTTCATTTAACGTTGAAGAAGCTGTCAGAACATGTTTGCAAATATGAAGGAGATTCAAACTGATATAAGCAAAAAGAGAAATAATTGAATTTTAAAAATAGTCTAACACACAATTTCCATTCAGCAAAGGTAATTAAGGCTACATATGTAAGCAATACTAATAGTGACTGTGTCTCATTTGCTTCTTAGCTCTGCCACGTATGTTCCAGATGGATGTTACATAAGATTTTTGGAAAAAGAAGCATTTTCCAATGATTTCTGAAAGTAGAACTTGGTGTGCTTTTATAGCTTGCTCCAGAAAGAACATTGTGTGTCCTACACATACTGCAATGAAATGCACTCTGAAGTGCCAAGCAAAATGCCACCTTATCTCACTTAAAGCTATTCCATCTAGTAATATCAGAGAAATTATGACAATATGTTGTTCTACATGAAAGTACATGACAGCGCTATTTGTGAGACCTGGCAGCTGCCACTCTGAGCAGAGCAGATGGCAGTGATAAAAACACAATGCAGGGAACAGGTTGATAAAGACATATCCATCATTACACTTTTGCTTTACAGTTATGCTTGACTCCAAGATACAATCAAAATGCGTGGCTCTGTCACTCTTGAGCAGGAAGTATTTGCTTATCTGTGGAAAATAATTCTTGTGCAACAATTAATTATCTATGTATTATTAATCAATATTATTTATCTCCTGTCCAAAGGAGCAGGTAGAGGCAGCCAGGAAGACATCCAAAATCTGTGTCTTATGAGTTTATTCTTTTGTTCTTCCAGAGAAAGAGACAACCATTCATCTTCTGTAATGGAAAATCAGAGTCAGTCATGATAACAAACACTGCCATGGCAATCATCAATTTACACTCTCACCAGAGGACCACAGGGCACATTGCACTTTTTTTTTTTTTTTGAGGGGGGGGGTGGCTGGGAGGAGGCTAGGAAGAGCATTAAACGAATGTAGTTCTCATGGAAGGTACAAGCCAACAGTCCCACTTACAATCTATTTACCCTAAAACACACATGGCAGGGCAGCGGCAGCACCAGCCTTTCCTCCACTTCATTCCCGAGCCCACTGCTAACACTGACAGGCACCCTCTGCTGGGATGAGCAATGAATGCTTACACCACCCAGGCCATTCGTGAGTGCATCTTCCCTGTTTAGACTCTTGCAGGGGATTAGATACCCACCATCTCACTCAAGCATCAAAATCACAGACATCAGTCACCATGGGCACAGCGCTAGTAACCCTGACATGGCAGGTTGCGGTGCTCGCAGCAGCCCAGCAGCTTGTATGCTTGTGCCTGCCACAGGACACAAACCCACCTGAACACCCTTCTCTCATGCTGCAGAATGAATGAGCTAACAGGTGCCAGCTCTGCCTAGACCAACTGCTGGAAATAGTGATTCAGAGAAAAATGGCTCTAAGCGATGTTCACTAATGTTAATGAATACTAACAATATTGTTAGCTCCTGTTAACTCCATTAAAACATTTGCATATATAAGGATTTCTTTTTAAATGGGCAAACTAATAAAATCAACTAGCATTTTAAGTTCTAACTGAAAATGTACTAGCTTTAGTAACAGAGAATCTAGGCCTGAGGCATGAACATGAAATGCATATGTACTGTTTGCTTTAATATATGAACCCCAACCATACTTTTTAAGGTTAGTTTCATTGCTGGAATTTGGGGATCTGAATTCCCAAGTTCCGATTGCTGCAGGAGGAGTGAATGTTGTAAAAGTGAATATTACTACAAATAATTAAATTCTGAACTGGCCAAATGCTTGATTTTTCCAGTGGAGACAAAGGCAAGACAAGATATGGAACATTTTTTTGATGTCTGGTGCAGATATTACTTCTCCAGCAGTGATGGTCAAGGTAACATCATTAACTGTGGGCCCCAGAATCAGGTTTAGAAGTAACACCAATAGAAGGACTCAGATCCACTAATTCTTTTATGAAAGCACTCACAACTGAGATTAGAACAAAGAATGGGTGATCTCAGTACAAAAAGTGATGATTTTACCTTTTTCTGTAAACTTAGGATTTTGCATCAAGTCTGACAAATCGAACACCTCACAAGCAATACCTCTAAGATTTTTCACAAGTTACAAACTCCTCATTTGTTATTATTTTGCTTCAGATTTTGGGTTACAATACTAAAACATTCTCCGGGGATGATGAATTTCAACTTAAGTAATATTTTCTTTGCAGTTAATCATTAAGTACTGACAACACATTCAGGGCACGTTACAAAATCAAGCTGGGGCTTGAAAGATGCCGTGTGATATCTGTTAGGAGAATAAGGTGCATATTCCACACAGGAAGTACATTTTCTTAAGCAAGGATTAAAGCATGCAACATAATCCACCAAAAAGATGTTGCCTCACAGTAGTGCACTTTCCTAAAGCTTCTAGCCTCCTCCCACATCACTGAAATCAGAAGGCAAGGCCCCAGGTGGGCTTTCTTTCTGATACTTTCTTTCTATCTTATACTTAGGACCAACATTGGCTACAAGAACCCCCAAGTCTTCCAGGAGTCATCTGCTCACTAACAGCAGTCCCGCTTTGGAAAAAAGAGACTGCAGACTGGAAAGAGCAATCTTCCTCGCACCATCAATGCGTGGTTAACATGTAAGACACCCCACAAAGAAAACTGGACTGGACGTGTATACTCCCCCTTAATACAAATAGCTGCACCAATCAATCACACGATTACTAAGTTCCAGTAGGTCTGCAGGTGAAGGGCCCAAGTGAGAACTAAATTGAGCGTCGGCGATTATTACATCGTTCACAGAGACCTGGGCCACAGGTGAGACCTGGGCTATAGGGGCACCTGGACCGCCGGCCCCCCCCCCGCGGGCCCGGCGGGACGCCCCCGCTCGCGGCCCCTGGGGCCGGGCCCAGCCGGCGCCGCCCGCCCCGCGCCCCGCCTGCGGACGCCGGCTCTGCGGCTGCGCCCGCTCTGCGGCTGCGCGCGCTCGGCAGCGCCGGGGCGTGCCCGCGCACAGCCGGCGGCGGCGCGGCCATGGCGGCGGCGGGCGCGCTGTGGGCGGAGGCGCGGGCGCTGCTGCCCGGTGCCGAGGAAGAGCTGTCCCTGGCGCTGAGCGGCGAGGTGGACGACTGCGTCCCGCCCCTGCTGCGGCGGGCCCGCGGGCTGCTCTACGGGGCGCCGGGCCGGCCGTGCGGGGCGGCGGCGGCGGAGCTGCGGCGCCTGGGCGACGTCCTGCGCGACTACGCCTGGGAGAAGCTGAACTCGGGGCCGTGGCGGGAGGTCGGCAAGGCCTGGCGGCAGGTCTACGCCTACGGCTGCCTCTTCGGCGCGCTGGCCGAGGTCGCCGCCTGCCGCCCGCTGGCGCCCGCCGTTCGCCTCTGCGACATGGGGCTGCTGATGGGCGCCTCCGTGCTGGACAACGTCCTCGCCCGCCTCGTCCGCCTCCTGCAGGCGCGGCTGCCCCGCGGGAAGCGGCGCGCCGCGGCCGGGGGCAGCGCCAAGGTACGGCGGCCCGCGGCTCCCCGCCGCCGCCAGGGACCGCCGGGCCCCGCCCGGCCCCGCTCCGGGCGCGGTGGGGCGGCGGCGGGGAGCCGCGGGGGCAGCCGCCTGAGGAGGGCGTTTCTGTTGCAGAGGGTCCGGGTTGACCCCCCTCCGGCGCCCGTGGTGCAGCCAGAAGAAGCGCTTCCGCACGTTCGCTGCCCTTCGCTAGAGCACTTCAGAGACAACTATCTAATTCCACAGCAGCCTGTTGTCTTGGAGGGAATTATTGACCACTGGCCGTGTATGAAGAAGTGGAGGTGAGAAATCAGTTTCCTCCCCGTGCTTATAAGACGGGGGTCATTTTGCGCATCAGATATCTTGACGCGCCTTTTCGTGGTAGACACCTCTACAGAAGGCGAGCACCGAGAGGGCTGGTTTTGGTTGGGCGTATCTTCCTGCTGCAGTACTGTCTTTGCTCAGTAAATGTTTTTCCATAGATGCTAGAAGTGAATCAAATCAGTTTAGAACATCGTGTTGTAAGTGCTGCCGTGTGCCAGGGAAATCAGGTGCTGGCAGAGACTGCACTGGAATCCAGCTCTTCCTTTCAGGGTCTGGTGCAGGAGAGAACCCTGGCAAATTCCCTGCACATTGTTGTACGTAACTGGAAACTAGAGGTGAGTATGAACCATTAACTATATCGGTGAATTTACTCTCGTTTTAAGATCAGATGCTGGTGATACTTACGTCCTAGAATTTGCTGGTAAATAGTGCAATGGGAATTTAATTTCAGAGAGGCATGAATAAAGCATAACTGTCTCTTTCATTCACAAGTACAAGTAGTGCTGTTTGCTCAGTAGCACTTTTGAGTGTTCAGTTTCAGACACCTGAATTCAGGAGTGAGTAATAACATTGTGCCATTAGTTTAATGTAGGCAGCGGTGCCAACATTTCCAGTCATGAGAATCAAATATTTGTGAGCTGAAGCTCATGATTCCTCTTAAAGGAAGAAAGTACTCAGGCTTAGTTTGAGGAATTGCTTATATCCTTCCATTCCACAGTCAAGGGTAAAATCTACGTTAATTTAATGTAGATTGTTGTTATATATTTTATATATAACATGTGTATATATATCTCTAAAATACAATTGGTTATCTACATTTTATATTTGTACATATTATATATGTAACTTTGTTATGTCTTAGGGATTTTTGTTGTTTTTTTTTTTTTTTGCAGCCAAGGTACTCCTCTGCCTATCTTCAGATACTTAAAACGATGAACTTCTTAATGTAATTAATATCATGGCCAACGAAGAGATGTGTATCACCCTTCAAAGGAATTCCTCTGACTTTAGCCAGGGTGGATATTACTGGCACCTGTATACAGAATCTGGCACTGGTAGACAGTTGATCTAGCATTAGTAGTAGCAAGAAACAGTATTTTATTTAGCAAACTTGGTTGCAGGCAGCAAAAAGATTAGCCATCAGTAGTCAAGAGACTAACTGCTTAAATCTCCCTAGCTGTTAAGGAAACAATAATTAACTGAGGTAAACAAGGTTTTAAAACAAAACAGGCAGCATAATACACAGATGACATTAACCACTTGTTTTCTTGCTGCTTGGGTTGTTTACTGCTAACCTTTGTCTCTCTGATTTCTTGGTTTAAGAGGGGAAAAACTCATGGTAGTGGTTTTATTACCCTGAAAGATTTATTTTGATCGATTGTCCTCACATTCAAAAATGGTAACAAGAGAAGTATAAAAGTGTGATGGAACTTTTTTTCACTTCAGTGTGGACTATTTTTGTCAAGTTGCTGGGTGCCGCACAGTCCCCGTAGAATTGGGTTCCCGATATACCGATGAGGAATGGTCTCAGAAGCTCATGACTGTCAATGACTTCATCAACCAGTATATTGTGAATGAGGTCTGTTACTCTAATTTTTTTTCTTTTCCAAAAGCAGCAGTGGGTAGTGGTATAGAATATTTGCCTAGTTGGAGCTTATTAGAATAAACATGCTTGGAGGTAGTCCTGAAGGTGGGGTTAGGCAATAAGCGTAGCACTGAATTAAAAGGTTTGGCATTGCGAGATCTGAAGCTACAAATAGTTACTGCAACAACCGTGGTTGTGGGGATGCATCTACACTCTTATAATTTCAGTATAGATGTAAGTTGTTATTTCAGAAGACCCCTTATACTAGTGAGCTGTTGAAGCAATCCTAGTACTCTGAAATAGTACATTGTAAATAGATGTTCTTACTTACAAGTAAATTCTTCTTACCTATAAATACATTAATGACCAAGAAGTCTTACCCTGTATGTCACTATGCATTTTTCTTTCTCTGCTGTAATTTCAGAACAGTGTAGGATACCTTGCTCAGCACCAGCTTTTTGATCAGGTAAAACTGCATGAATGTTTTTCCTCTCTGCAGTCAAGTGTTCCCTTCGTGTGTCAAATCATCCCTGAGAATGTCATTTCTTCTAGATGGAAGGGCTTATGAGGAATTGACAATAAGTCTGAAGTTTTTATTCCAGCTGTTTTGAAGGAAGGATTTTGTTCCATGGGGAGGATTTTGTTCCACCTGGCTGAAAGGAGTGGAAACAAAAGCCTTTCAGAGGTGAAGGTGTTTGATTTTAGGGCTGTTTCAGTGCAATGTAGCATTTACTTACAGGAATATCACCTGGAAAGCAGCATTTTCCCAAACAATAGGCAAGTTAGGGAGGAGGTTTGGACAGGAAACAGACTTCAGTGGTGATACGTTCACCAAATCTGCAATGTCATTTCAGTTAAACAGAGGAGATTAGGTTGGTGGGAGGTAGGAAAACGAATCATACAGAGAAGCAAGCTTAGTGTATGAAAGATAAGCTGTGCTTTTTCCTTGAACAGCAAACCTGCTTATTCTTGTAGTTCTGTCGTTCCGTGAGTTTCTCTGGTTTCTGCTGAAGCAAATGGGGTCTCTGAAGTATAAGAAACCCCTTTCCTTTTTAATTCCACCTCCTTCCAACAGAATCTGCTAGGACAGAAACCGTGAGGACATGTCCTGCAGATTCCCAGCAGCCCAGCTATTTCTCTGCCGCCATTGCAGAACAAGCAGGTCATTTGTTTTCTTTGTGTTAAGCCCTGTTACTCTATGAATTGTACACCTTTCACAAGTTAGTACATACCCTTTTTAATGTTCATTTCTTTATGGGAGTAGATCCCAGAACTGAAAGAGGATATCAGTATCCCTGACTACTGCTGCCTGGGGGAAGGAGAAGAAGATGACATCACCATTAATGCTTGGTTTGGCCCAGAAGGAACTATCTCGCCTCTTCATCAGGATCCCCAGCAAAATTTTTTAGCCCAGGTCTGTACTCCGCTTACTCTATGCAAGCTATTAATGCTATAGCTAGAAAAAATGCGTATGGTGTGTAAGTATTAGAGACAAGGACAGCAGACAAGTTGACGGATAACTGAAAGATAGTGAATAGGCAAATATTATTTCACTATTCTCTTGCATTGGTCACTGATGCAACTTAATGTCATCATTAACTACAACCAGTCATTGAGATTAACCATCACTTACCCTTATTCTACAGGTGAATGGAAGTGACAATGCACAAATACACCTTGAATATTGTGTTCAGTTTTGGGCCCCTCACTACAAGAAGGAAATGGCCTCAAGTTGCACCAGGGGAGATTTAGGTTAGATACCAGGAAGAATTTCTTCACAGAAAGGGTGGTTAGGCGTTGGAACAGGCTGCCCAGGGAAGCAGTGGAGTCCCCATCCCTGGGGGTATTTAAGAGACATGTGGACATGGCACTAAGGGACAGGGTTTTGTGGTAGACATGATAGTGTTAGGTTGATGGCTGGACTTGTTGATCTTAAGGGTCTTTTCCAGCCTAAATGATTGTGTGATTCAATGACAAGAAGTGGCTTTTCCAAGGCCACACAAGGAATTTGGAACCAAATTGGGAAGAACCTTGATCCTGTTACAGTGTCTGAAGGACTTTGGTTTTCCTGAACAGCAAGATGTTGGGTAGACTTAGGTGCATCCACTTCATGTTACCCCATAAGATTATCTATTTGTGCATGCATTGAGAGTTAGGTGAAGTAGCATTTGCAGTAACTAACATTTTACGTAGTTCCGTACATTAGTAAAAATACCACCTAATGCTTGGTTCTTTAGAGAGCTAACTAATACCCATATTAATGTATAAAAATACCTGAAGGAAGGGTGCAAAGAAGCTGGAGTTAGGCTCGTTTCAGTGGTGCCCAGTGATGGGATGAAAAACCAATGGGCACACTGAAATGCAGGAGGTTCCATCAGAACATCAGGAAACACTTCTTTACTGTGTGGGTAACTGAGCACTGTCAGAGGTTGCCAGAGAGGTGTGGAGTCTTTCCTTTGAGATATTCAGCTGTCTGGTCATGCCCCTGAGCAAGCTGCTCTAGTTGGCCTGCTTGAGCAGTGGGGTTAGACCAGATGACCTCCAGAGGTCCCTTCCCACCTCATCCAGCCTGTGAGTCTGAACTAATTTAATCATGATACGTAAATAACAGCTAAAGGAGGACATGGAAGCTTAACATTCACTGCCAGCCTGTATCTCTGCCTGCTGATGTATTCTCAGTTCTTCTGACAATTGCTTTCTGGCTGTAGAGCTCAAATAACATTGCATAAATTGGGTGCCTTGACCACTGAACTTGGTCAATTTGGTTAGAGGCGTTTGCTGGTATTTTGAATTTTATCTGCTCCAATGGAGCAGGTACTTGGATTCCCATAATCCGGTATAACTTTTTATTATAACAGCATCTTTACTAATAACAAAAAACATATCTTTTATTTAGTGTTAAATGCCAACTGTAGCCAACAGTATGGTATATTAGACTGTTTGCTAGTTAATTGAACTTGTCACTTTCCAATAATATATAGGTTCATGGCAGGTGGAAAACATTTGTTTTAATATATACAGGTATTTGGAAGAAAGTATGTCTGTCTTTATTCACCACAAGATTCAGAAAACCTTTACCCACATGAAGGACAAATTCTTCACAATACTAGCCAGGTAAATAGTTGCCTGAATTTTTAGTGTCAGTAATGTTACTTTATCAAATCATATTTAACGCATTCTACTGTTGTTTGTTTGTTTTTAATAGGTTGATGTAGAAGATCCTGACTTAAATAAGTTTCCCAATTTTAGAAAGGCTGCACGTCAGTCCTGTATTCTGATGCCTGGACAGGTTCTGTTCATTCCGGTTAAATACTGGCACTACATACGATCTCTTGATATTAGCTTCTCTGTCAGTTTCTGGTGGTCATAACTTTGAAGCATGCATGAAGTTTGTTAGTATTGTAATAGCAATTAGAAGTCAGGAAAAGTAGCATCTAGTATGCTTCCCAAGTGAATTCTATTTAAACATGAGAATGTGTTTTTCACTATCCAGAGGCCAGAGGTGGATTGAAAAATAAATAAAAATCCTTCTTTCAGTGTGGTGAAAGAATCTGGATGCATAAATGTGGGTAAACAGAAGTTGCATCAACCACTTTATTTTTGTGGATGTTTTCAATATCACCTCCTTGTAAAGAGTAACTGTTGGCTCATTATTGTGTGTGTGTGTGTATATCTGAAACAGCTCTGTATATCAACAGTGCCATGACTGCTCTTCAAACTATGTTTGGAACATCAGGTTAGTGTTATCTTCTACTTGGATTTAATAATAGTAAAAACTGGAGTTAAAAGTGACAGCCCGAAAGTTCAATACATTTAAAAAAAAAAGTAACATGAAGCGAGATAACTTCTTCCACTTAGACTGGTAAGTGTTAGGGACTAGGAAAGTAACTAAGTGTAGTTAATCCTTAGTTTAACAGCAATTAAATAAACTGAAGCTTAATCATACTTTGATAGTCAGCTGAACTGCAGACATTCTGCATTCTGCCATGGAAGTCTTGAGTCCCTTTCATTTCTACCAAGGTAAGATGTACTAACACCCTGCTCTGGCACCTGGCAGTAACATTGTCTTTTTTTCAAGTCACTTTTTAAAGGAAAATGCATCTTTACAGAAAACTGGAGAGTGTGAAGTCCTAGTTCTTAAATAAATAAATATTCAAGATTCTTCTAATACTTTACAGATGAAAGCTGAAATTGCCCCAACTGTCTCGTACTACTCCTTCCCACTAGTTTTGACTGGGAATATTCCATCTCTTCTTGACCATAGCTGCCTGCGACCTGGTTCTGTGACATGAACTCTCTTCTGTCAAAAGAAAGGACAAAAACCAAGCAACAGTGCCAGCTGAGAGTTCAGACTCTAGTCCTAGATCAGATATTCAGCTGACCTTTTTAGCAAAAAGACCTGAAGTGCTACACTGATTTCTCAGCTACTTGAAAACCATGTGAAATTTACATACCTAAACTGATAGCTTGTGGGATGGAGACAAGCCCTGTGGTGCTGGTAACAGGTTTCATTCTAAGTTGTACAATTGAAGCCACACAAATATGGAACACAGTAGCTGACACAGGCTTTAATAGTTCGCAGGCATAGCTCAGCTTTCAAGACTGAGCAAAAACATTTACAGTTTTTGTTCCCAAACATGCACTGAGAGTCCCAACCCAAGAACATGGAGAACTGTGTACACACAACCACCCCCAAGAAAGTTGTCTGGGCATAACTGTGTAGGAGAAGAGGTCAGTGATTTTTTTATTGTAAGCCTCTTAAAACTTCAGGAAAAAAAAAGTATGCTTAACAGTGTACTGTTACTAATGAATACAATATAGTCTGGCTATTCTGCCAGAGAATGGGCAAAAAAACTTAATTGAAAGTAATTTTTACTAACATCATCTA
Organism: Anser brachyrhynchus; assembly: GCF_964034855.1. Taxonomy (NCBI): domain Eukaryota; kingdom Metazoa; phylum Chordata; class Aves; order Anseriformes; family Anatidae; genus Anser; species Anser brachyrhynchus. The sequence goes on from NC_137733.1 coordinate 17,951,235, forward strand.
GTGCTAAGAATGAAGCTCTTTTCTGCTGTCTCTTTTTGATGATGACTGGGACTCTATCCGACTCATATCTGTAAAGAAAGAAAAAAAGCAAAGTTAATGACAGAAAAAAAATGGGATGATACTGTATGACTTGCAGATTTTTAAAATGCTTTATATATTCGTGTGCTTCTGTTCAGAATGTCCAATTTCCCTGGTTAAATGGAGAAATTCTTAAAGAGTTTCCCATCTTCTTAGAAACTCAGTATTTCCAAATGTTTGTGTGTTGTTCCTATTCATCCCCCTAAAACTTTAATGTTATGATAAATGTATTCACAGGATCTGCTAGTGACCATAAGATAGAATTTTTGCAGTTTCAGGGTTCAGTGTTGCCCAAGGATGGTTAATCCTCAAATATACAACTGGAGCCAGAAACAATTGATTTTCAACTACAATTGTAAATAATACTGGCAGTGCCATTGACTATCACGATTCATTCTTAAGTATTTTTTTTAAATATATTGCTTTATTTTTCGTAAATATATTGCTTGGTACCTGGAATCTCGCGAGGCCAGGAATAATTACAATAAGGACATCGTGGTTCAGTTTGAGCTTTGGAGTACTTTCCAACACAAGATAAATGCATTGCAATTCCACAGCTTTCACATACTTGGCTCTGAAATCAGAAGTGTTACTAGAAAACCTTCCTAATCTGTCCTTCAGTTCAACATAAAGTTGTCACAATACAGATAGGCAATGCTTTATTCCTGAGAATGGTTCACATATTACGGTTAGAAGACACTCGGAAATCAAGGTTGGTAAAGGATAAGAGTTTTTCTCCTGGAAACTAAGAAATGCTATTTTCCTGTATGGATATAACTTAGCTTGAAAGCCCAACAACAAGCTGCCATAAAGGAGAGCAATTAGGATGGAAAAAGTAATATTGTGGAAGCACATTAGCTGGAAGATGGTAAGATTCAGGGGCAAGGAGCAAGAGAATTTGGTAGTTTTGGAATAGGACTTCATGCTGTAACTTCTCATGCAAGACTAAACTGGAAACTTGCCATGCATCAACACGTAGTCCTTTAGTAGTGCTATATATAAATACATGTTCACTCTGAGCCAAAATCCCCAAACCAAAGATGAATGGTTGTCATACAGAAGATTACCATTTATAAGGTCCAAAGATAAGACAGCTAGCACTTAACTGTTATGCCTGTTTAAGGATAAGGGTTCATCTCTAGCCTGCTGGTTTTGGAAAGTAAGACAGCGCAATAATGTTCTTGTTTGGGTAAATTCCCATCCTCCAAGTTTATACTGTATTTTTTTCCAAAGACAGAAGATAAAAATATCTACATTGAAACAAATATTATATACGCAGGCAACATTACCAGATTACAACACCAGAATTTTCAGTGTCTGCCTAATACTTGAGAATGTATCACAAATTTTTGCTATGAGAGAGGCCTGCTGCAGTAATCAAACTGTTACCTGGATGACAAGGCTATGGCAGAGGTTACACTTTCTTGCTGTATCTTGGTAGGTGCTGAGAATGTACTGTTCCATCTCCATTATGCAGCGAGTATGCAGAGTATATTCCCCATTTCTCTAAGGAAACAAATGATGAGATTAGCACTATCTTTTAGTTCCTTTTTCCTTTTGGGATCTTCCTCACCACCTGTTAGCAAGCATTTGATATCCAAGTTTTTTCTGCCATCATGAAACAAACATTCTGACGTTGATAAAATGCAAAGCTGAAACACTTTTGATGAGGCAGAATTAATTTGTTAAAAGAATTGTAAGAAAAAATCTCACACCTTTAACAAATATAGTCCCCAAAAGGTACAGAGGAGCATACGTGCTCTCCTTAAAGGCATATGGTTTGGGAACCCTTCATTTGAACATTAGCAGAACTTCTACTGGTTTTCTAGACATCTAACATTTACTACTTGAGGTGTCTTTGAAAATCTCTCTAACGTAAGAAAACGTGTGGCAGCAGTTGGGAGATCTATGATGAGATAAATCCAGGAGAAAAGGGATTGAGGTCTCACTTTTCATGGCAAGTAATTGTCATGTCCACATGGTAAAACTAATCTCCATTTCTCCAATTTTTCCAAAACTCTGCATTTCTGATATAGGAGTTTTCAATGTGCTTGGCCTCACTGCTTTTCAAGGAATTCTAAATGTAACTGACAGTACTGATCAACCTAAAGAGCTTTTCCCCAGCTTCTGTTCCAAGTTTTAAGTATATCATGCTGCTGTGTACAAAGGATGCCGTTTATGTTCTAATGCAGGGCTGAGCACAGATACCCACACTAACTCAGGTACAGGAAACTGAAACCTCATTGTCCTGTGTAGACCTACCCGAGGACTTTTTGCTTGTATATGTACAAGCTTTTCTGCAAAAATCATTGACTGGAGTACCAATAAGCATAGGCCTAACAAAACCTTTTTTGCTATCATTCATTAACAGACAGCTACAGTTTCAGCCATCACATCCATGAGAAAATAACAGCTGGACCTATTAAAATACAAACACTTCAAAAGAGAAAGCAGTTACCTCAGAGAGCCAATTATCCTCCACAAAAATTTTCAGCACTTGTTCTGCTTCCTTCTTCTTCATTTTCTTTGTCTTAAGTTGGTCAGCTAAGTTTAAAATATCTGTAGAACAGGCAAAGCCATTTTCTGATAAAATGATTAGGTCCATCTGTAGAAAGAAACATTTTCAATCACTAAAAAACCATGTAAATAGATAGACATACCTTATAGTAATGTGCAGCTTTCTCAGCATCCATACAAACCACCCATGTGTATGGATGCTGATAAATACTGCAGTATATGGCTGGAACGAGAACTGCAGAACGGAGGCCAAAAGCTAAAGCCATCATTGTTACCTTGACAATTTTAATCTTTGCCAAGAAAGCATTTCCCCAGTACAACTGTTCAGTGCTGCCTAAATGAAGCTGCAACCCTTTAGCATTCTCAGAAGTGACAGATATGTTTCTTCTTATCTGACCTCTGCCAATGTTCTTTTGAGGAAAAGTCTTTCACTACTAAACTAAGATGGTGCACTCTGGATTCATTAATGCTGCTGAACCTATCTGGCACACAGAGGTTATAGCAGTATTATCAATTTTCAGAGATTCTCTCATTGGGAATATTCCTGCTACACATTATCACAAAGCAGAATGCAGAGATTATATGCTAGTAATAATATGCACCATGACGATACCATTTCTGCAGTGCTGACATGGCTGTATAGGTTCTACCACAATAAAGAGGGTGGGAAGACTCTGCATTCTACCAGTTCAGATGACATTTCAGCAGCTGTCACAGAACAATCAATACACCGCTTTCTAGTTTATACAAAACAGTTTTAGAGTGCAAAATCAAGGAAAGTCTAATGGCTGGAGAAATTATGTCTTCCAAGTTCTAGAAAATTCACTAAAACATGCAAGATACAAAGCTATGATCACAACTCATTAATGGTTGTTGATATGAAACTAGACATTGCATGTCCTGGCATCTCAGCCCAGTAGATCTATTTGGAACTTTAGAAATTTCTCAAGTGTATGTTTTCTTATTTGATGATCAGCATTCTGAGTAGTTTATTAAACAGAATAAATTGGCAACAGCAGTAACAAACATTTCCATTCAAATCAACAAAGTAATAACTTTTTTGTAATAACATTAAAATGTACAGTGTATTATTACTAGGCTACTGAAGACAGTGAAAAATTCAGCAATCACAACTGAAACATCTAGGAGAAAGTTGCTGAGGAAGGATGTTTGTCTAACTAAAAGAAGATATACCAAGTCATTAACTCCAAGGAGCACTCCCCCATTCACAACTACATTTTATCAATACGTGATTTTCATTCAACAGGCAATCATTACTTGTATATATTCCCATCTCTCACGCCACATGCCCTATTTGATTTGAGATAAAATTAGTTATTATTAAAGTTACGCAAGATGGAAACTAATTCTTGAAACACATCTCAAATTTCCATTCATTTTAACAGAGTACCTTCTCAAATAACGTGATTTACTAACGAGTAACTGACATACTTACAGTTTTTCTAAACAATTCTAATTCATTTTCTGCATAGTCAGATGCCATTTTAGTAATTTCAGTTTCTGCCAGATTCACCTACAAAAAAAATACACTGAATTCAAGGTGCCCGTGTGTTCCTACACCATAAATTGTAAAAGATCCCCCAGGGTAAAGAATACATCATCTTGAAATTAAACAAATGTCATTTCTTAAGTGAAATAAATGTCATTTTTGTAAGTGGCACGAAGGAGGGTACCCGACTCCTTTCTTTAAAACCCCCGACCTTTCCAACCACATGTTCTCCACAGCTGCCTCTGCCTAGTCCGAATTCTTGAACAATCCTACTTCCCACCCTCCATAGCCTGGAACAAAGGGAGGTAGACAAGTGCAAAGAACTTAAGGCCAAATTTTAAGCTTATATTAAGCTAATACAAAAAAAAGCCAAATTCTGACACATGATGGAAAGTAATACAGTAGAACTATATTCCACCAGGATAACTGTGCTGCTGGACAGTAGCAATAACTATTTTGTGATACACATTTGTTTCATTATGAAAAACAATTAATGATACTTCATATTCCTATTGTACACACTACTGCTATTTATTACTAGCTCAACTTAATTGGCAAAATGACGCACAAAGGTTAAAAGCAGAATCTAGTATTAGAAGACCTCCTCTATGGTCTTTTGAAATCACTATATAACCTTCCTTCTTTGGCATTTGCATTACAGAGCATCCAGTGAAATTTTTTAGCCTATTCTTTAGCATCCCTTTATACTAAGTTATTTTTTTTTTTATTTCAAGAAAAAGAAAACTCATGTTGGAAAGCTCCCCGTGTTTTTTAGTTTAAAAATTCCTCTCAAGAAAAAGAGTCTCCTGTGAGAAAGAAATCTTACTTCAGCACTTAAGTAATGTTTATGCTAAATAAATCAGACGCTGCTATGGTCCTTGCTGCCATGTTCTGTTCCCACACACCTACGCTCTTGGCAGTTTATCTTCACACTTCTCCGTTCTACAAGTAGCTTCTACAGCAGCTGTCAGCATAACAGTGGAATAGCCCCACAAAAACAAAACAAGACACTGCTAAGAGTAAGTCTCATCATGCTGGCAGATGCAGCCTTCAGTTCTATCTGATTTTTCTAAATAGCACTTGTATTATACTGTAAGGATCCTAAGTAATTCAGTCTTCTTAACATCCAAAGATGGCACTTAGATTCAGTTAGTTTTTTTGCCAAGTTTACAATCAGAAGGCATGCATACCTTTTATCGGCACGTTATTCAAAAGTTAATTTCAAAGCAGACACAGGAAACTACTGTTCCATTGGGTTCCGTGTATGCACTCATTATGAGAAGCCAAAACCACAAGATGGCAGCACGTCACATACTTACCAAGGCATAATGGGATCTCCCATCACCTTCAGACATTCCTTTCCGGATCTGCATAAACAAAGGCTGTAGCTGGATATTAATAGTAGTGATGAAATCATCCAGTTTATCATGTGCATAGTAGACTGAAAATAAGTAAGAAAAAAACAGAGGAAAAGAAAACAAACACATCAGGCAGACCTTTTTATGTGTTACCTGCTGAAACGTTTTTCCTAGGTGTAATTAATTGCTAAGTTATTGAGGCAGAATTCAAACAGGTCCACTAGATGCAGAAGACAATTTTCCTGTGCTGCTGACTACTAACCTTCAGAGAAGTTCAGCTCCTTGAAAATCAGACTTTACAGAAAGAGAGACCAAACATTTAGCTTCACTGTATGGAACTTATCACACTAATTCATTAATTACAGTGACTTGAGCTAAGTTGAATTGAAAATAAAACATAACCAGGAAAAATTCTCATACCCAATACAAAAATATACTTGATTTCTTTCATTTATACACAAGGGATTCTTTTTTTGTTGTTGTTTGCTCTTTGTTTTGTTTTCTATTTCATAAATTAGTAGCACGTAACAATCAAGTTACATGTCAGCAAATTTAAAATTAAAGCTCTCTAGATACACTGTTAATATCTTGTGTCATGCTCTACAAGCAAATGAAATAGTAGCAGAAATTTTATCACAGACATAATTAAGGTGAACTTTAGAGTAACTCTGGAGTACATTCTGTGGCTTATGCTTGCACAGCAACAGCACATACTCTCAAGAGTTTCCATCCAAAAGAAAATGATGTCAGTGGCAAACTCCTGGTGACTTCAGCAGTCTAGGGCTCCAAGTTATCTATCATTAAGCAATAAATAACAACTGATTGAATTAGAAACCATTTATTCAAATATATTACTAGTTGAAATCAGCTACTTAACAGATTTGCTGAGAAACCGCACAGACTAATGTGATCTTCCTTCACTAAGTGTGCACAATCTTCATATTCTGTGTGTATACAGGAATCTTTTTGTCCTTTTTTCTTCTGGAAAAATATCTATGACATGTCAATAGTACTTCAAAATAACATATTTAAGAAGACCTTGTTGTACCATGAGTACAGTAGATGCATAATAGAGCCAGGACTACTCTTAATTTCGAAACACTGGATTAAACTGTTTGAAAGGTCTTAATTTCCAAAGTTTTCCCATAAAATATAGTACCTTAAAAAATCCCATGATTTAGTAACTGTTACTGTACATGTTTTTTTTTGTTTGTTTGTTTTGTAACAGAAGTAATTTCCTTGTCTAGGGCATAAAATGTCTGAGTACTGTATCAGTAATTTCACAAACTTTTCCACACACTGACACAAAATATGAAGTACTTGCTACACAGCAGTTGCAATGGAGTCATTTTTTCTAAATCCTTCTAATAAATAATCCTTTCTAATGAATGATAACTCTTATCAACTCTTACTGCAGTACTCTCTGATCATGCACACTGAAAACAGGATCTAGATGTCAAGTTTTTTTCTCTACAGATTCTTTTTTCTTAACACACAACAAGCTGGTTATGTCTACCTTACCGGTTTAGGCCATCTCTAGCATTTATGATAAATTCTTTTACAAAAGTACAGTGGCTTGGTTCTCACAAATACAGGAGTATACTTCCAAAGGCCAACCATGTTTTCCTACTGTTCCATTTTTTCAGTCAAAAATTTGAGGAAGTGCTGAAATAAGCTCTTTTGGTTTCAGAGTTTGAATACCTATGGAGTCTGACTCAGTTTAACTAAGGAAAATACATAAATAGTGCCATCACCCAGAAAGGACTCCACTTCTGGCAAGAAAGCAAGATGGAGTTCACAACAGGTTGTGCACATCAATCCCTACAGCCTCCTAACAGAGAAAAAGAATCGTTAGCACTTGTGCTGCTACAGTTACCATCGCTTAGACATCCTGAAATGACAGAAAGCCCCAAGTAACATTTCAGAAGACTCTTAAAATAAAAGTCTTAAATACTAGAGAGCTAGCAAATGACTTCAGTGCATATCAGATCTTAAAATGTGTAATGGAAACTACATTTGCTGGAGTTTTCTGCCTTTCAATAGCAATTGGTTAAAATCACTGCTTTGAACTGCATTTTGATCCTTCCTTTTAAATGGCTCTTTTTGTTCTTACATTCTTTGTCCTTTTCAATTTTGTTCATAAACAATGATGAAAATACAGGAATTTTATTATTTTAATTATTTTCTGGGAAAATGTGATTGAGATACCTAAAACCAACTAATTAATTAGTGCTAAACACATCACTCATTTCAGCTTTATTTCAGTTTGTGCCCACCACATTTTCAAAATTAGAGAAGATGAGACACAGATCTCTGATCTGTGAGATCTCTGAAAAAAATCATGAGCTGATTACACGTTTCTGTACCACTGAAGTCTCAACATGAACTTCAAACAAATTAGACGGTACACAACAAAACTTTTGTTCCACATGCCATAAAATTCAGTTTGTTATTGCATGTATTAGAATTAACCAGCTTACAAAATAATTAGTCGTGTGACAGATTTACTTGAGATGGATTAACAGCATACACTTCATATTATATTCCAAAGCAAATCTTTCCAAACAAGTATGAAGGAAAACATTCTGGAAACTTCACAGCTACCAATGTCAAAATATATTTAAAAATATATATTTACACAGTCTAAAAAAAAAATCTTTGCTAAAATAAAAAATGTTCTGTATAAGTCTGACTGGATTAAAACTTAGTTTGCATAGTGCTGTGTTGTTGGGTTTTGTTCTGTTCTTTTAACTTCAGGAAAGAAAGAGAACACGTTGTTGAAGTTTTTGTTGGTTTTGTTTTGTTTTCTAACTTTTTTTAGGTGGTGTATGGTATTCAGAAATCTAATTATTTGTAAATCACAAATGAAGAAAAAAAAAAAATCTCCATCTCTCCACTTTTTCTCCAAAAGAGACACACCTTTATGGATTTCACAGCAGCGCCTGTGTAACTTCCTAGCCTCTGATCCTTCCATTATCCCGTGTGACATCAGGACCTGCAAGAACCGTCGATGAGCATCGGACATCTGAGCTGCCATAGCAGCTTTCCACCAGTCTTCGTATGCTGCAAGACACAGACACTGAAATTAATGCATATATTTACGCAAATTACAAATAATACACCCCAAGCATAAATAAGATTTCAGTTCAACTCTCTACCATTGTATCAGGGCAAAAAAGCTGATGGCTCAGCTTGTTCTTCAAACAGACAGTGCCTAACTCCAGCAGCCTAAGAGAAAGATGCAAAAGAAGTCCAATGAATTTTGCCTAACGCTTTGAGCCACCAAATAAAATGATGCGGGCATTGCGCTGCCATGCCCCAGGCCCAATCAGCAGCACTACACACTACAGTCGGCAGGACGTCTCGCATAGCTTTGTATTGGATGCGCTTGTTTGCTACTCATCCGAGCACCTTGTCTAGTTAGAGTGCAACCCGCTTAGGACAGAAAACCCTCCTCTGCGTGTGCCGAAAAACGCCAGAAGTAAAATCGTCTCGGGAAATTCCTCGACCGCGCAGCCAAAGACAGACAAAAACCTCCAGAAACCTCCAATCCCGAAGAGCAAATAACCGGCCGGCCCGCGGCACGCTGCTCCGCGCCGGGACTCGGGTCCCCCGCGTCACCCCCGGGGGCGGCTCTGGGCTCCCCAACGGCCGCCCGACGGCTCCGCAACCGCCGCCGCCGCCGCCTGCCACCGACCCGCTCGGCAGCGGCCGCCCCGGGCCGTGCGCGGGCGGGCGGAGGCGCGCGGCGACGTGCGGTGACGTGCGGTGACGTGCGGCGACGTGCGGCGACGTGCGGTGACGTGCGGCGACGTGCGGTGACGTGCGGCGACGTGCGGCGCGGACGCGCTCCCCGCGGCTCCGGCGGAGGAGGGGCCAGGCAGCAGGGGGAGGGCGGGGCGGGGCGGGGCTTCGCCGCCCGGCGCTGTGGGGCGCCGCCGCGCCCCCGCCCTCCCGAAGTCCCTGGCCGCGCCGCTCGGTGTCGCGTCTCGGTTCCGCGGCCGCCTGGAGGCCGGCCCGGCCCGGCCCGGCCCGGCTGGGCTCTGCCTGCCCGCGGGGCTGCCGCGCGTGCTCGCCGCCCGCGCCGGCGGGGGCAGCGGGAGGCTGCGGAGGCGAGCGCAGCCGGCGGGACGCGACGCGGCGGGACGGGACGGGACGCGGCGGGACGCGGCCGGCAGCCGTCGCCGCGGGGCGGCCGCAGGGGAGGGCTCCGCGGGCGGGAGGAGGGCGCCGGGCCGGCGGAGTGACAGCCGGGCGCGGGGAGCGCCGCGCCGCCCCGGCCGTGCGCCGGACCAGGCAAGTACAGCGGCGGGCCCGGCCGCGGCGGGAGCTGGCCTCGTGCGGGTCGCCTCGAGCGGCGGCTCGGTCCGCGCTGCCGGGCCGGCCGGTGCCGAGCGGCCGCTGAGCTGCGGGGGGCGCGGCGGGAAGCAGCGGGCGCGCCGCCGCCGGGCGAGCCCCGGTCCCGCGGGCCTCGCGGGAGCCGGCCGGGCCCGCGGGGTGCGGCCCGGGGCGGGGGGGGCATCGGCCGCTTCCTCCGCGGGCCCGGCCGGAAAGCCGCTACGGTTCGCGTGTCGTTAAAACCGGCATTGGCAGGAATACTTCTTACTGAGACCGCTTGATTCAAACGCTTTTGAAGCGACTGGTCGTCAGGGGAAAACCGGTAAAACTCCTAGAAGACTCCTTTCTGCTGGAAGTCCTGCTCGATGGCTACAGGAGGCACAAGGGCTCTTACTGTAGCAGAAACCACGCTAGCCGGGACACGTATCCTACGATCTGAGAATCTGTCCCAATAAGCTTGCTCTGAGCCGATGGATGAGCTGCTCCTGAATCTCAAGTTTCATTCTTTAAAATCTTTTCCCAATGTATACGGGTTCAGAGAGAGCTTAATACCAATTCATGATGAAGTCTTGGAACCAGAGATTCAGAAATGTAGGACTGGGAGTGAGCTATTCTCGTTAGGCGCTTTTGTCTCTGGCGTTTTTGTCAAGGTGTCCGGTCTCGGTGATCCCTGTAGTTTCTGTCTGTTATAAATGGGAAAATATCTGAAGTTGCTTGCAAACTATGATTTGTAGTTCATCAAGTCATGAGAAAGTACTGCATTCATTACAGGCTCGAATGACGTGTTGTTGTGCCCTTTGCTGTCTTCTGTCATCTCAAGCTTTCTAAAGAGAGCCTAGTCTAACTGCTCATCTAAACCTCCTCCTCAATGTAGTGTACTGGACTCCAACTTCCAAGTTCTTTTGAAAATCCACTTTGAGGCACCTACTCTTTTTCGATATGCATGTTCATCGTGTGGTTGCCTCTAACAGTCATATTGAGTGTCAAAGAGTAGGTATTGTGAGTTATGTTCCTGCAGGTCTGCCATTTTGTATTGTCACTTGGAGAAAGAAATAATTAAAAGCAGCAATAATGAGAAATGATTCCCCAACTTCTTTTCAAATTTTGATGCGAAATCAGTTGATGAACTTATGCTTTGCTTTTGCTTTGTTTTTTAACGCTTATCTCATTTTAGCCTACAGTTATAGCCAATGTTTTAAATCAGAAAGAACAAGTCGAGCTGTACTTCAATTTAACTTTTAAAAAGTCCGGTTTTAAAACAGGGAGTTGTCCTTTACCTCTACAATAGCAGTAAAGGTGAATTAAGCAGTCGTAGGTAGAAATGACTCTCATCTGTGTTCTGTGCATGAATTACCCTTTGAACATAACTGTTTTGCAAATTATGCCTGTAGATGAAATAAGACCCTAATTAATTTAGAAGTCCATTACAGAAGCTACTGTTTCTTGATACTAAATGGAATCTTTTCAATCACCTTATTTCTTCCCAAAAGGCAGGCATGAGCAACTGATCTGAGCGTGTAACTTGGGCCAATAAACAGGGCTGCTTCCAGCCCTGATAAAGATTTCTTTCATAGTTTTTAGGAAAGTCACTTCTGTCTTTTACACTTTATTGCCTTGTACATATTGAGATTACTAGGTTTGCTGTGAACTTAGTATTCTGTGTGTGTTGTATATTCCTCATAAAGGTTTATCATCAGATATAAAGAAAAACTTAAGAGCCAGGAGACATGCAAACTATTGTCATTTTTTTCATTTTCTCTTGTGTTTAGATTATAGTCCACGACTCTCATCTTTTTGAAACAAACAAATAAAAAGTTTGTTGTTTTATTAGAGCTATGGATTAACTCTTTTTTTTTTTTATCAACCTGTGCAGAACATTTTTCCTATGAGGGAGATATTTTTTTCTCTGCCATCTGCTGATTCATATGTGCTTCTGCGATACAGGATTCTTTGCCAAAGTTTTATGAGTTTCTTGGAACTCCAGTCATGGGACACTATTACTTAACAATGGACCGAAAAGCAAACACTTCCTCTCTTGTGAACACCAGGAAGAAAAAGGGAAAGAGTGTTGTATGCTGGAGCGGTTTTCCCTTTTTTTCTGAGCAACAGAGAAGGCATTTGTGTTCTACTGTGCTCAGTCGTGTTTTGTCTATTTCCAAATGTGTACAGCTTAGCTCTTGAGTGTTCATGAGAAATTCATTTTTAAAGTATGTCTTGTATTTCTGGATAAGCGGTAACTGCCGCAGATAAGATCACAAAGAAGTTTCCATTCTGGTCTTTGATTTTCAGTCAGTGTTTGCATCCCTTTACCTCTGAGATTGACGTCTTCTATGTTTAATCTTTGGAAGCTTATTTTAAAGTATGGCTAATCATGCGTATGAGAATGGAAGAAATAGTATCAGGGGACATGCCTTTTTCTGATGAGCACTGCAAGTTGGGATATGAGTTAATTGCCTTGGAGCTGAATCTGACATGCTGAAGTCATGGTTTACTGTACAAGAAGTAGTAGTGTTAAATATGTTGAAGAAATCAAGATTCTTTTGCTACATTTCACATCAGTTTTATTGATAAATATATCTATATAAATTAAAGGTGTGTTGTTCTTTCTGTGAAAAGAAGTGATATTTCTGTCCCTTACTCAGCTGGGAAGGTCGGGCTATTGCCTATCTTGCGTTCATTCTAATTGGCACCAAATACGCAGTAGCTGTGCTTGAGAATCTTGCTAGCTGCAAGAATCTTGCTTCTTGCTTTGAGACGAGTTGTTTGAGGGAATTTGGCTTTGGTAGCATGCCTTTGAGGCTACACATTCTTATGTGTATACAGTGCTCATACGCATACTTCCAAAAGGTCATTAAACTTTTCCAAAGCTAATTACTTAACAAGGTTATACCACAGCAGAGTTTCTGATCTGTTGCCAATTCCTTGTGTCTTGTGTGCTGGTGAAACTCAAATCTGTTATAAGTGTCAAGGGTTGTCCTACTACTGTAGCTGGATTAAAGCTCAACTTCACTATGCTTAAAGAATTCTAATATATAAAAGCTGCATAACTTTCCTTCTCTGAAGTTGTGCTCATTGTCTTATATGATGATATGTGTTTTACAGCTTCTAATTATTCACCGTTTTAACGAATCTGCATTCTGTTGAAGCAAAACTTAGAGGTCTTTGCTCAGAACTTTTTCAAGGGGATAATGCTCTAACTAACTGTGGTACTGGTGATAGGACTTGAGGAAATCGTATTACAATCAATAGATCAGACACACATTGCTCTTAAATTCTTCCAGTTATCTGAGAGGAATCACAGGGCTCCAGAGGCATGTTGATATTTTGGTCTAGGGCTTACTCTTTAAATATGTCGCATACTAGAAACGTTCCTTTTCTAGTAGCTGAAATAAGTAGGCCCGCTGCTGGTGTCAATCTAGTATCCTCTGTAATTTAAATTTTACAAATAAGTCATCTACCTCATTTGTGTTATTCTTACTCTCCTACGCATCTTGTTGAGCAACCTTTAAAGGGACTGGGCACTCCAGGAGATCTGAATCCTAACATCTAGCAAAGTGGCAGGACAAACTGCACCCTTACGCTACTTGGGACACTGATGTGAGCTTTTAATAATGTCTTTTGTTGGCAGAATTTCAGCACAGCTTGCCCTTCTGAGCCTGGCCAGCGTCAATGATGGCAAGATTCCTAAGTGCTGTACTGCATACCCTGTGGATCCTTTTCTTTTCATATGCAACAAGCGAAGGTACATTTATTAATGTTTTAAGTTACTTTATTGAAGTTTTTTCCAACATCTTTTTTCTCGTGACTAGGAATAACTAGCAGGCAACACTATTACGATTAATTAACTAATACAAAATTTGGCTTAGATCTCTTCATTTTATTGGCCTTTTCCATATGGGCAAGAAAAAAAAAGGAATTTGCAAGAAGGAGAAACTGAGGTTTGAAAAGACACCTCTTTACTTACCCATTGTCTAATCTATGCTGGGCACCGTGCTGCAAATAGGATGCTCAACAATAACCCAGTAACATCTCTGTAGAAATCTCGTAAGAGTAGAAAATATTAGTCTCAGATTTGTTCATTTTTATAGCTGCCACTGTTTGCCATGTGGGCTAACCAGTAACAGACCTGCAGGAAGCTATGCTCATGAAAAAGAACAGGAGCCTATAGGTCTGCTGTCAAAAGGCATCTGCCAGTATGTGTTCTCCAAAGTGTGCAAAAATGCTGAATCAGAAAACTTAGTTGGATGGATTTGAATGGATTCGGAAGGTATTTGCTTTCAGACAGTGTGTATTCTGATTTGTGCCTGTACGGGGCCAGATGACTTGTGTGTGATGTTCTGTCACTACGCCTTTTATTTGGTCTGGCAAGATGTTTAGCTGCATTATGTTTTAGTGCTGCTTCTTAGATGATGGTTATATGATACAGTTCAACTGGAAGGAGCTGAACGTGTATTTTGCTGGTATCTTTTAAAGATATTTCATTATAAAAAGAAGTTAGAAATATAAAATCATGTTTTCTGACAATGCACCTTCATTCTCTGAAAAATGAATCTTACATCTAGCTTTTAAGTTATTCCACAGTAGTCTATGGGGGGTTTTACAGTTTGGTTTTGGTTGGTTGTTCTTGGTTTTGTTTGTTTGTTTTTAAAAACAGCCTGTCCAAAAAAAAAAAGGTTTCTTAGCCATATGCCCCTAGCATACCGCAGGGAATTTTGTAATTTTGGTTAATAAGAAGGGTAAAGGTTTACAGGAGCATAATTTCTATGTCATCTGATCTAGGTAATCCCAGTTTTTCTGTAAATTATCAAAGTTTAATTTTACATATTTTTTTCCACTAGGTAACTACATGTTTCAAGTTTCTTTATTATGTTACTCTAGTTGAGAATTAAAAAAGAAATCCAGCATTTCAGTTCCCTTTTCTAACTACATGAACTGAAAACAAACTCTTTACTGTATGGGGTTTCAAAAGAAAATTCTCAAATGTATGAGGTTTTAAAAAAAACCATATTGTATCATGGTTGAAAAAAGGGAAAAGGTCACAGGAAAAGAATACAGAAAATAGTTCAGAGTCCTAGAAAGACATGAGGACGCTGAAAGGCAAGATAAATCTGCTAGCTTAACACAGCAAGAACAGCTTTATTTAATTCCAGTATTCTTGCAAGTGTAAGATCATTAACACATTGGAAAATAATGAAATTCATCTTTAATGGGAATAAAATGGTAGTATATATTTTAAAAGTCCATCATGAAGTGAACAATAAAAATATAAAGGACAACAAAATATAAACAACAGTAACAAGGTAAACAGGTAATGGTTCTATTAAAATAAATGAGCAGTGTGTCTCTTACGGTATTATAGAAGCTTAATCTTTAACTTGTTGATGTTCTGATGATTTTGGGTTGTTTGGTTTTTGTTTCGTTTTTGAAGAACCATGGACCATTCAGAACAAAAGGGAACTAAACGTGGTGCTGCCACCCAGAAAGGATATGAGTGATAATTCTTATCTACAAGATAATTATCTAGCCTTAGCAACTAAAGCAAAACATTTTCTAAATATTTGAATAATAATGAAACCATGAGCTGCAGTCAGTTCTAGGTTTGTAACCAGTCAGTATACTAGGCAATTTAGGTTATGATTTTCACCAAACTTTAGAGTGGTTCCTTGACGTTGCCATACATCCTCATTTTCATAAGTGAGCTTCACTAAGATTATTGAGCTTACTCCAGTGATCCAGGACTGCTTGTTAATGAGGTTTTATGGGAGGCCTTCTAGGAAGGCAAATGAAAGTGATACATGGGTTTAAATAAGGATAAAAAGCCACCCATTAGGAGTACTAAACAATTAAGTGTTTGAGTCAGGTTTTTACTGAAGTACCAGGTGGTCTGGTGGTAGATACAGTGGTATGTAATGTATCACTATACCCACTAATAGAGAGTTGGCCATCATGTATGTTGCATTTGCAGATACTGTACTATATCAGAGTGTGCAGAATTTGCATGAGAAAATTCAGGACAATGGAAAATTAGAAGTGTAGGAAGAATAAGAATGAAATTAGGTATTTATGAAAACAAAAACTTTTGGAGGAATAATCTGAAACGGACACCCACTGGGAAGAAGTCGTCTTTGAAGCTGCAGTGGCTGAAGAACATTACAGGATGTGAATTGTTGGCAACTAATCTTGAATTTGCAATGTAAATGACAAGAATAGAGAGTTAGTAATGTGCTAGGCTGTATAAGCAAAATTATTTACATACCATAGAGAAATGAAATCATGTCTCTATGTGTCCTTTGTATAACTGCCACAAGAAAACTTCTAGCAGCATCCCTAAAGAAACTGTCAGAAAAATAACAGCTGATAGGATTATAAAAATCAACCAAAGCTATTCTAAATTTTTATGGGGAATTGTGATGTAGAGCAGGAAAGAAGGAATTAGATCTCCAATGGGGAACTGTTCCAGGGAGGCAGAGGGTATGCACTTGGGAAGCTTAAAACAGTTGTGGATAAAGCATAAATTCAGGTGTGTAGGCAGTGATTTTGGTCTAAATCTGTTAATTATCTGCATTTTTGGCTTTTGAACCATTTGTGTATAAAAGATAGGATGATGCTCTTTTATGATAAAAAATTTGGTGGTTTAGAGTTTGCATAATTAAAACTTGGCGTTCATCAGAACCTCCCTCTCAAAGACGACTTCTCCAGAAAGGTGGAGATACTTGGTAACATGCACCTTTTTCCATTTACACAGAACATGAAAAAAGTGCTTACTTCCTTTATAGGGGCTTTATGCTTCTGTTTAGAGGGAGAACTAATGTTTATGCCTAGTTCCATTTATTCCTTGGATTTTCTTGCTTCTTATTGTGTGCTGCTTCTCCCTAGTTACGGCTACAGGACACATACAAGAATTTGGATGCTTTAGTGACTTTGCAAAAGAGCTCGTTTGTGACTGGAAGGTGCCTGCACAGACAAACTGCTCCAAAGAATTCCTGCTCTACTACAGGGAGGAAATTTTCTCTCCCCAGTGAGTGTTTAATAGGGTTTACCTTCTTTACCATTGGAACTTTAAATATCCTACAGCCATTATCAGCTTTGATTTCTTCCCTCTGCTATGAGTGCCTGCAACTAAATATAGTCAGGATTATCCTCCTTGCAAGGAGGAAAATGTTTTGTTGCAATTAACAGTGTGCTCTGTTCAGTGAGCTAGTCTTTGACAGACCTCTGCATTCTTGGTAAAGAGTGTTGGTCAAGTACTGCTTGTAGGAGTGGTAGGGCTCTCATAAGTTTACCAAACCTTCACTTCATGAGAAACGTTACATGATTTACCAGGCTGTAGCCTGTGTAAAATGAAGTCTCCCTTGGAGCATCAGTGAATATTTCTGTATACAATGTAACTTGGTATTCATGGACAGACTGTGTGTACTGCTCTACAGCCGAGGCAGTATTCTTGTCATCTCCTACAGAGGAACATACATCAGGGCTTTCCTATTCCTCTCCATAGAGGGGAACAGTATGATTTCTCCATTGAGACTTCCAAATACCTTGATATGCACTGCAATAAAACTGTTCCCGTGCTAGCGGAGCATCAGTCCAATCCTTTGGAGGTTAAAGTGTAGTGAAGGTTGCTTTTAGTGCTAATTTTTCTGCTCGGGATCAATTCTTAGCTTTTCATTAGTGCAATACCAATAGGTAGCCAAGGGGTATTTGGGAAGGATGGGTCATCTGGAAGCTGGGGGGAGGGGTAAGTTTTTGTTCTGGATTTGTTTGGACAAAGTGCTTCTGGGAACTGAATTTGAGCTTGCTTGTTTCAGATTTGATAGGCTCTACACATCGATAAGCTTGATTCCACATTTTGAAGAAATACTGTGCTACATTGTGTAAACAGTCATATCATTTTCTGCCTGTTTTTCAGAAACGTGTGTGTCCCTGAGAATGGAAAAGAGAGTTTCACGTGCACTTGTACAATATATCCCGATTATTTTGTATCAGGCCTCACCTACGTTCTAGCTTTACAGTTCAATGGGACTGATATGTGGAATTACAGTGTTACACCAGCCCTGGTTGGTAAGACATTGTTTAATTTGTCACCAGGACATCTGGTTTCAGGCTTTGCAATCCTAGCTGACTCCTCGTTAATGACACCAGAATGGTTTTTCCTTATTAGATGTTAAGTGTCATGCTGGCTTGAATGAAAAGTCCATTTGGTGTAGAAACCTGATCCTGGAGTAGATTCTAAACGAAACAGTGTAAGTAATGGGGCAAGCAGAATGATTATTCCTCTCAGCTGCCAGCCATCCACAGTGTGTGGACTTAACGGTGTATTTAGTGCATTTCACTCATGAATGTAGAATTCAGGGATGAAGAGGACACTAGACTATCCCTACTCAAATTCTTCCATTCTCTATCGTCCTCTAATTTTTCATGCTAGTTGAATCATGCCCATGAACAGAGCTTTTTCCAGTAATTGTTGGATTATAACGAACCATGGTAAAAGGTTAATGACTGCTCTTTCACGTGACAGAGCATAAATACAGTTTATCTCTGTCAGCACCTAGTTTGTTTAAACTAGTGTGTGTTCATAACACTGTCATCTCAAACACTCAGAAATCTTACACATCAGAAATCTTGATCTACAGCAGTGAGCTGGTTCCTTTCCTACTCAATGTCACTGCTGCTCCTCAGCAGAATAAGCAGGAGCCTGCATCTAAGACTCAGGTAGCCAGGACGGTCTGGCTGCAAAGCGGTCCTAAGCTCTCTGCCTACCCTACAGCACAGCGTGTTGTTGTGAGGGTACAAGTTGTTATCATTTCTGCAGGTTGAAAGCTGCATCCAGTGCACCAAAAATAGAACTTGAAGTTTGTTCAGCCAGCTTGTATATTCAGTGCCTGTTAATGAAGACCTTGCAGTTGCTCTGTCTTGGCCTCTATATCCTTGCACTATAGTGTAGTGAAAAGGTCTAAAATGGATTGACTCTGAGATTCTGGTCTCTGGTGAATATCTTTATCTCTGCTTCTTTCTGTCAGTGCTTTCTCATTGCCTTGTTCTCCTTGTGGTTTTTTTTTTTGTTTTGTTTTAATATACAGTTAAACCAAGGGCCCCCAGAAATCTTGCCATTGAGAAGGCTGAAAATGGTAATTTCAATCTGAGCTGGGAGGAGAGCTACACCCCCCCATCCATGCTCTCTGGACAGCCAGTCATCTTTGAAATAAAATATTGGAGGAAGCAGCACCCAGGAGAGGTAAGAGACAGCCAGTCTCTTCATTTTCTATTTCTGGAGCGTCAAGGGTTAAAAAGTCCTTTTAAAAGAAGTCTTGAAGGACTTTGAAACCATGTCATGACTAATGGTGTAAGAGCCAGCAAAGGCATGTTCCTGGGCACACTTGCTACTGATCACATTCCCCAAAGGTGGTTCAAACTGAGCTTTAAAGGACTGAAACTCTTCTGACTGCTACCCCAAAGTGGTCTGCTGTTTACATTAGACAGGGAAGGGATTTAAAATATAGTACTTCTGTTACCCAAACTTAATTTTCTTTTTAGACATCATGAAAACTTATGATGCAATTGGTATCTAACTACTTCCACTAACCCTTCTTCCCATAAAGAAATCAGTGAACTTCCTTACTTTCTTTTCAGGTTTCTGTAAAATCAATTAACTACCAGGCAAAAAGCTTTGAAATTACTGCAAGCTCCTTGCAGAGAGGCTATGATTACTTTGCAAGTGTACGGTGCAAGTATACAGACTACCCAGCCTACTGGAGTGACTGGAGTGACAGAGTTGAATTTCACTGTGGTAGGTATTCTAGCAAATAGCAGCTTGATAAAAGGATGGTACAGTTTTATAAACCCTTTTGTATATACCCCACTGCCTTTTAGTTACCAGAGGAGAGTTATGGAATCGTTATCTTCATCCGTTTGAATATATTGTATGTATTGAATGTATTGATCAATCTGTAAAAGCTTCCAAGGAGACTCAGTGCAAAAAAGCAGCTCTTGGGGAAACTGAGGAAGAGAAGACCAAGGGAAGCTGGATCCTTCAGTCTTGTGGAGAAGAAGGCTGAAAGGGAATGTGTTTGTTCTCTATGCATATTTCATGAAGTAGGCAGCAGGAAAGGAGAAGACATGATTAAACTAAAAAGCAATGTTTACGCAAGTGGGTATAAATGAACAAGAGATACTTAGGAAATTAAGCAATACTTTAACCATTAGAGGGCTGACTTCTTAAAAGAAAAAAAAACTGAAGAACAACAGTGAGGGTAAGAAGCATAGCTGCACTACAGCAGAGATGATAATGCCATTCCAGAAACTATGTGGCAGGTTTGTCTCAGAGAGCTGACAAATGGTTTCATAATTCATGTGGTCTCCCAGTTCCTTAATCACCAACAGTAACTGACTGAAGTACCTGCACTGACCTTTCAGACATGACACGTACTATTGCCACTGGTAGCTGCATATGTTCTGTTTATCTGCTGTGGCTTTATTTTACATCCTCTGAAGTAGCATTACTTTAATATGCAAAAGAAGAACACCAGACTTGGTGTTGTCAGTACTTGTGTTTATATGCACATACACACACAAATATATATTTTTATTTAACAGATTATCAAGTAACATCTGAAGACATTCTGCAGATGGCTGTTCCTATATCTTGTATCCTGATCATGGCAGTAGCTGTAACTTGTTATTTCTGTTTTACCAAGTATGTATCAATGCTCACAGGTTTTATAGACTAGCAGTTTGCACAGATATCAGTATTGCCATTGCTTAGTTGAATGTCTAGTAGTACAGGAATCTAATGACTTACTTTTCCTTGGCACGCCTATCTCAGACTCTAAGAGCAAACATAAATCAGTTGTACTGTCACTTTGTGAAAAGAAAATTGAGTATTTTCTACTAATCTTACTAGAATGGGCTTGTCAGAGTATCCAAAACAGGCTGCATTTATAGGTCTGTCAGTTTTGCACTCAGTCTTTGCCGCAGTTCCAGTAATGATGGTTAAATACCACTGGAAAAAAATTAAAAGAAATACTGATAATGTAAAAGTCGGATCCTATCTGTCTCACAAAGCATTTTAAACGTAATTAGAAAAACATGTGACTGTGGTTGTGCAGAGCAGTCACGCACAGAGCATAAACATCTTTGCACTAGGTTAATGAAAAAGCAGCATTTGGAGATATACGGAACAAGTACTTCCTGTTTCTGCAGTGCAGATGGCTAAGAGGGAGAGAAGAACAGAAGAGGGAAGTGTATACTGATCAAGCCAAGATTCGGTTAAAGCAAACAGTTTTCATTCTTGCCTTGCAGAGTGAAGAAAGAATGGTGGGATCAAATCCCAAATCCAGCAAAGAGCCATTTGGTTGTAAAAAATGTCAAGGTAATTTAAGGGCTTTGCAAAAAATGCCTTTTCCTGATCACCAGAAATAGAATATGTAATAAATGCTCTTGTCTGGCTTGTACATGAAATACTAAATACAGTTCACGTGTTCTAAAACTCATTTCTGTTTTTATTAGCTTTCAGTCTTGTGCTACATCGATGAAATTAAGTTCCCTTTCCATGACATAAAGCAGAGTCATATGGAAAAACAAATGTAAGTAACATTAACCGGGAGGGGGAGGGACACACCTCCACTTTACGGCATAAAATATTTTCCTATTACATAAACATTAACTGTCCTTTCCTTTTGATTTCCAAAAATAGAATTTGCAAAAGCTGTCTGTCTCAAAGTTTGTCAAGCCAACATTTCAAGGGAAAAGATAACATCAGAAACGCTGAGAAATCTTGCAGTTGCCATAGCAAGACTGGAGAGTGGTTTCCAAAAGGCAGTAGTGCAGTTTTAACCCCTGAGACAATTCTCATTGAAGAGTCTATAGAAATCTGTGAATGTTTAACAGACGTTGAGGCTGAGAGCCAGGAAGAAACTCATGACCAGATCACCATGTTTGAGTCTTGTGAGACCAGCGTCAGTGCTTTCAGGGAGCACACTGAACACAATGATGCACTAGCTAATATGTTCATTGAGCTCTTGGAAGATGAAAACAACATGAAAGATGATAGAGACCCAGATGTCATCACAAGTGAAAATAAAACCTTTGAGAAACTTGAGTCAGAAAATGAGTCTCAACGAAGTCCTACAGAAAGCACAGCCCAGAGTCAGCAGACATATGGTATTTCTCATAGAGTTTCCCCTTTCACCAGAGCCTCTCAAGATGAGTACAATTGCAGTACAACCAGCAAGAAGTCAGTACAATCAGAAGAATCCTTTGAATCTGGCTATCAGAGCTCCAGCACAAATTCTGCTTCTCTGGATGCAAGAGATGCTCCCCATATGCTTCATCAAAGCCTTTTTCCATGCAGTTCTGAAAGTCAGCGTAACTCATCTGTCCTGATTGAGGAATCTCCAAATAAACTAGCCTTTGTGATCAACAAAGACAGAATAAGCAACCTTGCATACAAGAGCTTTGGCACCCTTGTGTCTCTACCTGGGGAGCCAAGTAGTTCTGCATACAAGAGCTTTGACACCCTTGTGTCTCCACCTGGGGAGCCAAGTAGTTCTGCATACAAGAGCTTTGACACCCTTGTGTCTCCACCTGGGGAGCCATGTAGTTCTGCATACAAGAGCTTTGACACCCTTGTCTCTCCACCTGGGGAGCCATGTAGTTCTGCATACAAGAGCTTTGACACCCTTGTCTCTCCACCTGGGGAGCCATGTAGTTCTGCATACAAGAGCTTTGATATTCTTGTGCCCACATTCAGGGAGCCAAGTAGCTCTGCATATAAGAGCTTTGATACCCTAATGTCTCAGTCTATGGCAAACAGTAGCTTGACTGTGCATTTTGAAAATGTGTGTTCCTCGCTGCCTTTGGCCCAACTTTCAGAGGCACCAGAACTTTGCTGCAGAGATCAAGTTTATCGACCCCCTAGCAATCAGACATGTTATACCAACTGCAGATCTCCCTGCAATGAGCTTGATTTTCAAAACACCTGTTCAGAACATACTGATTTTCCATCTTTCTCCACACGTGCAAATGACGGAGTTTCAGCTTTCCTACCAGAGGAGGAAATACATAAGCAAGTAGCATATCAAAATGTTCAAAAGACAGCCAACATGCTTTCTTGCCCTGTTGGACCTCAGCCGTCTGGTTATCAACCTTTTGATACTGCAGTTAGATGTAATGGTACATACTTTGACAATGACAGTGAAGTTATCTCTAAGTCATTGTATGAGCCCTTCATTCATGTGTTGTACAACAACCTGAGAGAAACACCGCCAGATACCATAATCCATGAATCTGACCAGAAGATAGATGACCATGTATGTTTGATTGTACGGGGCTTTGATTGTGGCATTGTCCCAGGTGTAACCTCTAGTGAGAATGTCACACACAGTAGTAGTGATGGGAGCCTTTGGATCATCAACTCTAAGAAGCTGCCAAACGATAGCAAAGATGAAAATGCCAGCAGAGGCAAACAGCCGTTGCATTTGTTAGAGCTGAACTGTCAAGATTTTAACAACAGAGAAAGAACTCTAAAGGGAACAAACCCTAATGGCTATAACTGTAATGGTAAAGGAATGCAAGAGGACAGCAGTAACAAGCTAAATACTGTCCTGTGCCCCACACATAATCATTTGAGGAAGTTTGGAAATGAAGGGGAAAATAAACAGGTAGGAAGCAGAAGGTGTGGCTCGACAGCTAACTTGTCAGAAGAATCACTAGGCAGCATTGAGCTGAACTTAAAATCTGCAGAGCCACTGGGGCTCTTGGTCTCAGACAAGCTGTCAGCTCCTCTTTGTATGGATAACCACTGTCCTTCTGATTGTCTCACTGTTCACACTGAGGATTCTAGACTGGTACCTGCAGTTAAAAAAAGACCAGCAGAACTATTGAGGGAAAACAACAGGAAGAATGAGAAAAGAATTAAACTTTTACATGCTCTTGCCCAGGAGGACAACTGTTACATGAAGGTAGCCTAGTCATGTTTGCCAAGAGAACCACACCAGCCTTTGGAAATAAACTGTGTGGCAAAGTGAAATGGTGCTTATTCTTCCAATTTTGCCTTAAGTGAGGGTTACTACAGTACAAATGTGGATTCACTGGGTTGTAACACATGCTTGCTGCAAAGGTGGCAGCTGGTATATGAGGCAGGCCGTTGGGGTACAGCAGGGGCTAGCACTTTATGTAGCTACAGCTCTGTCAGGAAGGCACAGAGCTGAAGTTTCTCTGGCTATGATCATTCCTTGAAAGTGAGCAGGAGCTGCATAAACTAGGAGTTCTTATTTGGCACAGCTCCTGTGGTTGGTTATTGCTCTGGGTCTGTATGTTGCTTGGGAAGCACAAAAGATGATACGGAAGTTGCTGACCTGGAAGTGGGAAGTACGTGCAAGTCAAAGGGGAAGTGACTGCCTTGCGCTGATGGAATTGCATACCTTCTGTTATTTGTTTATTGGAGGGGGTGCAGGGGGTGTTCCTGTGTTCCTGGCACCGGCATGTGGTATATGTTTTTATACTTCTTTAATCAAGATCTGAAATAAAGATTACTGTCATTTGGGCTTAAGAAATTGTTATTGATGATCAGCCTCTTACTTTAGAAGTAAGTAGTTGTTTCATACTTATACAGCTGTAAATGGAGTGAGGCATCTCTAACTGTTTTCCCAGAAAGTTGGTCCAGTTTACGATCAGACTCCCTAAGTTCATGGAGCGTTTTTTCAGCTTCTTGGTTTTGTCCAGTCAGAACGGAAATTATGCTTGCAGCTATAAAATAGCATATACTTCTTCTTAGATAATAGTTCCAGAAGTTTTGCTCATGACTGAACTTTTCTAGGGCATTATCATGTAGTTTGGTATTGTAAATTCTACCCCAGTATGTTGGCAGTGGCACAAAACAGTTAAGTAATTTTATGTGTATAAACATACATACCTATGTTCTCATTATTTAGAAACCCTTATTAGTATTAACATTCATGAACAAAGGTGGAAAGAGTAGTGCTAAGAGCGGATCTGTGGGTGCTGCACAGAAACTCATTTGACATGTTTTGTAAAACTTTCGTCCTGCAACTCTTCTCAAATTTCAGGTTGGCCCAGCAGTAGAGGTATTCATGCATCAATTTTGCAGCAGTAAAAAATGGTATGTAAGCCCTGGAAGGAGAGTTGCAGTGAAGTGCCTGTATTCAGATGCAATATTCTAGACATCAGGAAGAGGTTCTTCACCGAGAGGGTGGTTGCACACTGGAACAGGCTCCCCGGTGAAGTAGTCACTGCACCAAGCCTGTCTGAATTTAAGAAGAGATTGGACTGTGCGCTTAGTCACATGGTCTGAACTTTTGGGCAGACCTGTGTGGCACCAGGAGTTGGACTTGATGATCCTTATGGGTCCCTTCCAACTTGGGATATTCTATGATTCTATGAATATTAACTTTTGTGTAGGCACTGATTTATAGCCCACTATGGTGCCGATGAACACGTTAATATTGTTTTTAATTGAAAATACAAGGTTGATTTTTATTTCCACTTGGATGAGATTTAATCCTCAGAAATACTCTTAGAATCATTGAATCATTTAGGTTGGAAAAGACCTCTAGGTTCAACCATTAACCTAGCACCTAACCTAAACTCTTCCTCAAGGCAGGCAGTGCTGAAGTGGAACAGTTGTGGGGCAGAAGGATGAAGAGGCATGCCAGGACCCTTCAAACAAACCCTTGCTGAAATGGTGGAACAGGAACATGCACAGAGGTCATGAGCTGTCTCATGAGTGTGCTGACTCACTTCCCTACGTCCTAATGAAGTCAGGTTTAAGCAAAAATCCACAGCTACTTATTGTGGCTACTCGGCATGGGTTACTCACTGTTTGCGGCAGTAGCACAGGGCTGTTACGGGAGGCACAGGGGCACAAGTGGTATTTTCTTCCCCTTCTGCCCCTACACTCTCCCCTGTGCTCTGGAGGGAATCGTCCTGGAAGGCCTGCACTTGGCTGTAGCAGCCAGAAGAGCTCTGCTCGGGTGAGGATTGGAAAGCTGTTTGCTGTAGTAGTTCATCTGCGGAGCCCCAGTTTCACTCTGCTTTTCCCTGGCCTTTTTTTTTTTTTCTTTTTTTCCTACGTAGCTACAGCCCCCCCCCCCCCATCTGCTTGTTTCTGTTGGGTGACTTTCTGTGCTAGGGTGTTATACCTCTTCTTTTCCCTTCAGTATTTCTCTGGTGAAGTCAAACAGCTCTTCAAGAAGAGGGAGCCCTCCCTACTCCCATGCCTTTGCAGAACCCAGAACTTGTGTTAAACATCAGGACTGTCTGGGCAGCTGGCCTGCTAATCCCCCTATCCTATGTCAGGCACAGTGCATGCGTGACTGAAGTGTGATCTAAGTTAGTGTTCCATCTCCCACTTCCTCCACTTTTGCAATCTAGAGCAATTGCTAGGCTATGTAACACAGGTACGTTTCAAATGACAAGTTTCTGACTTAACTGGGAGTGTGCAAGAGTTCTGACTTTCGGCAGGCTTCCAGGACTGCCAGTGTGATGTAGTGGCCGGAGTCACACCTCTGAGGGACTAGTCTGTCTTTGCAAAAGCAGCTTATCCTCCCAGGAGAGAAGCTTCAAACCTAAAAGTTGAGACCCTCCAGTCATGGCCTTTTTAGCTAGCAGGGGGTCCCTACCAGGTCAGAGAATTACCTATTGCAGTAAGTGTATTTTCTTTTTTTTTTTTCAGTTTGTTTTGTAAGACTGCAATGCAAATGGAGGCTTGTGCTGAGTTTTAGCCTAATTATAAGGCCATTTATTACTCACTCACAGTCATTCCGCCTCCATATATATCATCCTTACCTGGCTGCCTACCAAGTATTAGTAACCTGACTCATTGTTGTCATGAATGAGTGAAACAGGTTCCTGAGAAAAGCAGGTGTATTCCCAGTTCAGGAGAAACTAGTTCTGATTAACTGTTTTACTTTTGCAGAGAATGCCACAGGCTTACTTTTTTTTGTTTGTTTTGTTTGTTTATTTTGTTTTCTAAATATGAAGTTTAACAAGAGCAAGTGCTGGATTCTGCACCTGCGAAGGGGCAACCCTGGCTGTATGTACGGACTGGGGGACGAGATGCTGGAGATCAGCCCCGCGGAAAGGGATCTGGGGGTTTTGGTCGACAGCAAGCTGAACACGAGCCAGCAGTGTGCCCTGGCAGCCATGAGGGCCAACCGCATCCTGGGGTGCCTCAAGCACAGTGTTGCTAGGTGGTCGAGGGAAGGGATTGTCCCGCTCTGCTCTGCGCTGGTGCGGCCTCGCCTCGAGTACTGTGTGCAGTTCTGGGCACCACAATATAAGAAAGATTTAAAAAAAGCAAAAAACTGTTAGAGCGCCTCCAAAGGAGGGCTGTGAAAATGGTAAAGGGTGTGGAGGGCAAGACCTATGAGGAGCAGCTGAAGTCACTTGGATTGTTCAGCCTGGAGAAGAGGATACTGAAGGGACACCACATAACAGTCTGCAGCTTCCTCACAAGGGGAGTGGAGGGGCAGGTACTGATCACTTCTGTCTGGTGACCAGTGATAGGACCCAAGAGAAGGGCTAGAAGCTGCGACGGGTGGTTCAGGCTGGACATCAGGAAGAGGTTCTTCACTGAGAGGGTGGCCAGGCACCGGAACAGGCTCCCCAGGGAAGTGGTCATGGCACTGAGCCTGCCAGAGTTCAAAAAGCATTTGGATGACTCTCTGACACAGTCTGATTTTTTGGGTGGTCCTTTGGGGACGCAGGAGTTGGACTTGGTTCTTGTGGTTCCCTTCCAGCTCGAGATATTCTATGATTCTTATCAATGCTCTTTAGAAATACGCACCTATATTGAACGGGTGTTGACAAATTCCTATCAATCATGAATTTTGTCATTGCCCTTGGAAAACTAACGATAACCCCAAGAGAAGGGTGAGAGAAGCATGGAGGTAGGGGGTTAAGCAGACCTGCGAAACAAGTTCTTGGGGGCAGAGGTAAGTTAACCAGGGGTGGGGGGTGTCATCAGCTTTTTTTAATAACTTGTGTCTGCATCTTGTTATGGAATGTATGTTGTTCAAACAGGTTGCAAGGATGTCCAAGTGCTTATCCATCATAAGCTACAAACATTATCTAAGAAAACAAGTTCTGATAGGTGTCATTTTCCAGCAGCATGGCCAAAAACCAAAGGACTAGAGAACCAAATGGCAGATTTGTGACTTCCCTTGCCCTGCTCTGTAATGTTTATCTCCGGCTGTGAAATTATGTGAGAAAGCTCTTTAGTGAACGGAGACTGAGAAGACAGTTTGCTTTCTCCTA
This sequence comes from Anser brachyrhynchus, assembly GCF_964034855.1. Lineage (NCBI taxonomy): Eukaryota > Metazoa > Chordata > Aves > Anseriformes > Anatidae > Anser > Anser brachyrhynchus. The sequence continues at coordinate 17,979,306 of NC_137733.1, forward strand.
GCCATGTCTTTTTTGTGGGAAACTCCTTAGCATGATTTTTGCAGTTTGTACGTCCAATGTGTGTAAATTTGCATTCAGATGCCTTCACATAGAGTAGGTGTTTTTCTCAGAGGAACTGTGCCTGTGCAGTGCACATGCATGTGTACACATGCACACACAAATGTTTCCCACCCTCTACAGACTGCTAAGAACAAATTCTGCCCTGGGCTCCCACATGGTGATGTATCATGATCACGTTAACCACAATTTTAATTTTTTTTCACCACACTACTATTCCTGAGGCAGCCATGCTATGCTGTCAGATTTTCATCAGACCTTGCAGCCACTGCACAGAGCCTTCAAGGCCTCCCTGCCTAAACTGCGGTGCTGGGGTTGGAAGTGAAGGAATAGCTCAGCAGGAACTTGCTGACAACCTGAGGAATGAGACAAATGCAGTGGTCTGGTTTTCAGCTGCAGCACTATAATCCTTGGCTCTCAAAGAAGATTGCTCCAAACAAAAGAAAAGAAAACAGCCTAGCAAAGAAGAGGGCACCTCTAAGGTACCTCACTAACATACTAATCAAAATTATAGTTTACCAAATTGCTGTACCTCAGTGTGTTTTCACAGAACTGCTAATAAGAGCTAGCATCAGCACCACTAATTTGCTGAGTCCTGACTACTCTCTGTCCTTTGACAAGCTGAGGAAGCAGTGTTGAGAGGAACTTTACATCTCTGTGCTGTACTCTCGCCACAGGTGCTTTGCTCTCTTTGTCTCTTGTGCTGTCCCATTTACATCCTGTCCCTTTTCAGGCTTTCCGCAGCATGGAATTTCCACACGCCCTTATTTCCACCCTTCCAGAAACATTGCAAGACGAAAGAAAAGAAAAACTGGCTACAGTCCTGGAATGAACAGAGCAGGAGAACTGACTGCTGTGGCACTTGTAGCTGCATAGAGGAGGAGCAGATGGTTTTTGGTTTGTTTTGCTCTTAGCCAGAACACTTTCTGTATAACTGAACACTTACACATTTTGTGTTCTGAGAGCAGAGGGGCAATTGTAACAGCAAGAGTTGGTACAGTACCAATATAACCTGTGGCATGTCTTTGGTAGAGGGGTGGCTGTGTTAGAACTCTCTCAGTCCATGGATTGTGGTAGGTGCCCTAAGGAGCTCCTACCTTGGTTGCTGGTTCTGTGATGGATCAGCCGCTCCCATGGTCCTGTATGTGCTTGTACTGCACTGTATTAAGAGCAGGGCACTCAAAGCAGTGTGGTGTTTGTCCTCTGCTTGAAGGTGACTTAGTCAGTGACTAACATATCACTGGGACTTTCCTACTTGCTGCTGTTTCCCCAGCTCTTAGACATGGGGGAATTTGCCATAAGCTGAAGAGTTTGAGGTTGGCTGCTTCTCTCCAGCTCAGCCACTGCTGGTTTCACTTGCAGTAAACCACCCACACAGCAACAAAAATTATAACAGAGTGCGGAAGTACTGGACTGCCTTTTGGGGGGAGAATTTCCACACCTGGCTCAGGGTTTTAATCAGCCCCATTTTTTGTCCTAGTGCTGTACATGATTGCTGTGAAAACCAGCTCTGCACTGGCTGTGGTTTGCCCTGAAGATAGTATTCTTGGTCCATAGTGAGCAGCCAGCAGAGGTCTCAAGGAGATGGCTCTAGCAGGCTTATGTTGTGTTGCATTCACTAACCAATACAGGCAACTGACAGGCTCTGGGCTTGAAAGTTATAAAGGGCAGTTCATTTCTGGGGATTCTGCTCTCCCACTGCTTAGCAGAGGTGCTCCAAGAATACCTAGACTTCCCTAATGCTCCTATACCATGGCCTCGTTCTGAGCTGTGGTGGGTCTTTACAACAGACCTTGCTGTCCTGAAGCAGCAGGAAGCTTTCCACTTCTGGTCAGATGTCCTCTGCTGTTATTTGTCTCAAAAAACCTCCATCTGCGTTCTCCGGTGTGAAGGGCCAACACGTTCGCCTGCTGTCCATGTTGTCTCTATTTTGCATGCTGTCTGCCATTGCTTCAACTTCTTGCCACTCCTAGCACATCGCTTTCCAGCTTCTGCACATGCACAGTGACTGGGTAAGCAATGTGGAAACTGGGCTGTGCAGGGTTACTCTTCGCTGATCACAGAACAGCAACCAGGGGATCCAAGCAGCTTCCTTATTCAAGCAAGAGCTTCACACCACAGCCAAAGCCGCAGTAGAGCATGGAATCCCCCAGTCCCTACATTTTGTAGGAACAGCCTTCAGATTCCTCTTCTTGCTGAGCATTGTAAAAGTTTACCAGTGCTGATTTGGATGCAGATGTACTGATGTGACGTGATTTCATTGCATTAGTCCCTGTACTCTACCGGAGCCAATAACCCCGTGTTTTGGCCTTTTTAGCCTCAAATAAAATAGCTGCTACCTTCTGCCACCTTACAATGAACTCTTACCAGCTTCAGAGCAAAACCACAGCTTCCAGCAATAGGGACAGTCCCAGGATGGTTTCAGTAAGTCTTTTAGCTTCCCTGTGCAGAAATGTGTTTTGAATTTTTGGAAACATTGGTTACTTTGGAACAGTCTGTTTCCATGAAAACCTTGCTTATCTCCAGTGTTGTTAATTTGCCTCAATGTATTGCAAGGTGCTTCTCATAAACTCTGCTTGTTTGTCCATCCCGCATACCTATCCCACTTTTTCTCCTAAGGAGATAGTATGTCCCTGCCAGTGATGTGAGGAGCTGCCAGTTGCGGTAGGACTGCATGGTCCGTGGGTTTGGGAGTGAGCCAGCAATGCTATTGGAGTCTGTGCACTGCCGTGCGATCATCTGTAGCTTGTTGCTTGCCACATGGAGGCAGCATGCAGCACGAGCCATTAGCTTTTGCTTTGAAAGTGCTTCCACACTCACAAGTTGAAAGTAGCCGGTGTGTTTATCACCCTATTAGAGATACCAAAAGCTGTGCAAGGTACACGGGATTGCTGTACCCAGCCCAGGGCGTGGAAGGCCTGCTGCAAAAACTTGTGGCCAGGCAGCGTGGGTGAGGCACCCTGATTTTTGACAGCTGTGGTAAAACAAAGATTCAAGATGCTCAGGTGGGGCTCTTGCCATAAAAAGCCATATGCCAGCAGCAAGCTGTGATGTTGGTGCATCACAGGAAGCAAACAGCATATGCTGATGGATGTTGTCCCTAAATGGGTCAGTTTCTGCTAACCTGCATGAAAGGAGCAGGGAGCTCTGCCAGCACTGCCGACTCAGGGCAACACTGTGAGAGGATGTGGACTTGCTGACCTCATGCAGGGTCAGTGTCATTTGTAAGCACAGACACAGGGCATGGCCTGAAGTGACTCAGGACCAGCCTGAGACTGGCTGTGATAGGAGACGGTGGAGAGGCTGGGATACATCAGCTGAACAGACATGAGAAGGCTGATGCTCAGTTTGTGAAGCTGCAGGAGCCCAGCTTTGGGATGTACCTCTGATAAACGTTTTTGGGGAGGGTCTGTCTTGTGGGGTATCCAGAGGGATCCATGATCTCTGAGGAGGGTGGTGTGGAAGATATCTCAGAGGGAACATACTTTCCTGTAGGCTGAATGTACACCAGCCAGGATCCAGTGTAGTAAAGCGAGAAGAGAGTTCTGGGCACGTTCTTCATGGTGCAGATGAGGGTGATGGGTCTGAGGCTGAGCAGAGCTGTAGGTTTCTGTTCCAGATGGTCCGAGTGAGTTCACAGGCGCAGTCATTCCTGTTTCTGCTTACCAGCATATATCTGGTGATTTCCTAAGAGAAGACACAAGCCTCTGTGTGCTCCCCTCCGTGTGAGCGAGATGTACGTAGTCACAGCTCTGTGAAGGTAAGCCCTTTTCCTCTGGCACGAGCCAAAGCAATGTCCTCCTACTACAGCCTTCATGGAGAAGGTGTTGAGGCTTAATGCATGTTGGGGGAAAATAAGAGGCTGAGCCCAGTGTTGGTGGCTGTAAAGAAACAATCAGCAAAGGCAAAAGGGAGCCAGGAGGGCAGGGTGCTGGGGTCTGTGTGGGTGGCACTCAGCATTCCCCAGCCTAAAAGCAATGTACTCCTCCTCTGTGCAGCATCCTGTGTCAGCTCACAGGCCACCAGCTGGGGCTTCGTTGTTTTTAAACCTGCTGCTTTGCTGACTAACACCTCCGCATTCTGCCTGGCTCATTCATATTTTACCCTATTTCCTGAGCTTTGAGGTGGTTTCTTCTATTGCTTTCCCTTCCAGTAGAACACTGTTACTCAGGCTTCAGCTGTTCTCCTGTCATTTTTGACTCATTGCTTATGGTAATTCATGATTATCTCCCTCCTAAATGTCACCAGCCAGTAAAGGTGTCTTTGCCTCTAGAATTATAATACCTGGTCTTTATCTTTGAGGATACTTTGGATATTGTTTTAATTCCACTGTGACAAGAATAAAATACAAAGGTAGTACTGATTGTGCAGATATTTTCCCCACGTCATGAACTTGATAACTGGAAGTATCACTAACTCTGTCTTCTAGAGAAAGGAATTGTTAGCTCTAATTGTTATTTCCTTCGTATTTTTTGTTTCTGATAAATACATATAGATGTTGTCCTTCTTCCCGTCATGGTAAAACGATTCTGTCTCATCAATAACTCTACCATAATCTAGCACAGCCTTCCATGGTATGCCCTTTATAC